>NC_142106.1:51037500-51728333 GCF_056152115.1 Neolamprologus brichardi | reverse complement strand
TCTCTGCTTCCTCCTACATCCTCCGCTTCATCTCTGGTTACACCTGCATCTTCCCCTTTGTCTGTTCTTCCTCCTGCATCCTCCTCTTCACCTCTGCTTCCTCCTTCATCCTCCTCTTCACATCTTCTTCCTCCTGCATCCTCCTCTCTGTCTCTGCTTCCTCCTGCATCCTCTTTGACTGTTCTTCCTCCTGCATCCTCCTCCTGCATCTCTGCTTCCTCCTGCATCCTCCTCTTCATCTCTGCTTCCTCCTGCATCCTCCTCTTCATCTCTACTTCCTCCTTCATCTTCCTCTCCATCTCCACTTCCTTCATCTCCCTCAATTTCTACGGCGTACACCTCGGATGTCCCAACCAAAAAAAGGAAAAGGAAAGGTTAGACGTTATGTTATTGTAAATGTACAAAACACATGACAGGTTTGTTAAGTTTGATAAGATTTCTTTTTTCATTTTGTTTCGTTCTTTCATTTTCTTCAGTTTTACAGACCTCATGTAAATATTTCATTTGTTATTTTTCAGAATGCTGAAAACACCGTACACAGAACAATTTCAAATATGAAGAGAAAGTAGACAGGAGAGTTGTAAATGTAAGTAATTTAGCCTGCTGCTGTGCAGACTTGTTTGCGTCTTTGGACTTCCCGGATTTAAACTGTGCCTGACTGACTATCCATAAGCTTTTGTATTTGATGAATCTTCACTAATTCAGCCACTGAGTCTGTATTTCGCTCCAAATAGGACATTAAATAGGAACATACCACCTGATACGACCTGGTCGTGCTGCCTTCCTGATGTTTACGCTCTTTAAAGTCCTCCTGACATCATGCTCAGGAGGAGTGATTGATGTGGAGGTGCTCCTTCCCATTCAGTAACATCTGCTTCAGTTAGTTTTGCTTGTGAGCCACAATGTAAGCAGTCATGCACCGTCTTGCCGGATCTTCTCGATGTGGCGAGCGGGTGTGCACTTTTGTTTGGGCTAATTTACTGCCTCAATCTGAGTTACCCCAAAGCCACTTCGCTACACATTTGAGTTCTTCCAGAAGCTGCTCATGGGACTGGAAGACAAAATCCTTGTTTGTAAATATTTTGTCATAGCTTTTAATATTTAAGAGATTTACTGAATGCCATTTTTTCTTTTGATTGTTGAAAAGAAAACATAATTCAGAGTTTTTTGAACTGGGGACAAAATTACCCAGATGGATTTGACATCTTACAGCACACTACAATGTCACTTTGTTGAAACTCGAAAGTTGTTTCCAATGTTTAAATTTTGGTCATGCACTTTAAGCATTTAATATTGCCTTATGCGGTGTTGTTCCCTGTAGAAGCTTTGCCTTGTTAAGGCTTACCATAAATAAAGTTGTTGATGCAGCACCCTTTTTTTTGCATTTACACTTTATGTAAGCTTTGGTGTAAGAGTTTTCTATTGAAGTGCAAGGATCTTGAATGTTATAAATGGTAACGTGTGAGCAAGTGTAAAAAGGTTCTTGAGTTGTCACCTGTACTCTGTAGTTAAGTGTTAGACCTTTGCTGAAGACCTCTGAAAGGTCCAAACACCTAATTACAATGTATAGATGACAACTCAGGAACCTTTCTAGACTTGTTTTGTTGGTACCTAAACATTTAGCATATAGATGAAACTATTCATTAAATCATAATTAATCAAATTAATTAGGTCCAAAACACAATCTAAATGGTGCCATTAAATTCAAATTAGTATTGTCAATTGAACCTAAAGCAATACAGTTAATAAAATGAACAAAGTGTTTAAATTCTAATTAATGGTGTTAAATAGTAACAATGAAAGGAAAGCTGTTGCTTTTAAATGAACAATTTCACTTCTGATATACATCACCATTGAAATTGCAGATAACAACCATATTGATTTATGTTTAATTGACCAGGTTTTGTGGAAAAGATTGTCTTAACTTTGTCAATTAAATCCAACGTTTTATTTCTTAGAGTGTGTGGTTTTTATATACAGGGTATTATTTTTTTTTAATTGTCATGTTTTTGTATTTTTCCTGTTTGTTTGCACATCATTGTTGTGTGCATGTTGCATATGTAACATTATTTTTATTGTTAATATTATTATTAGATACCAAAGATACAATTTGATTAAGTGTTTTTTTCTGTCAAAATGTCAATAAAAATGCAATTACACGCGTAAACAATAGGATCAAAATACACTTTTAAAAAGTCTGTTGATCAAATACTGATTTTCAAAACATTCTAGAGGAAAATAGAGATAAAATAATCTGAATACTAACAGTGATCTTGGATGATGATGGAGGCTTGAATGGATTATTCTGTTTCAATCAATAGGTTCATGTCTATGACAATAATTTGATAAGTTTAACAGGTTGGTTTAGGCCTGGCAATACAGCAAATATTCACAAACTTTTGTTTTTGAAGAATGTTGATCTTTTTTGGGATGAAGCTATCTGGCAACATGACACAGCCCTTTAACCTCATCTGTATGTCTATCATGTGGCTATGGTACTGGGTTTTGGTTTGATGCATATGCAGGTTACAGCTGGGGAATGGCAGTATGTTGTGGATTGATTTGGCATGTTCAACCACTGTTACACCAAACTCTCTCACTTATAACATGATCAAGGCCTCTTACCCAGTGTCATGGATTTTCTGTAGTTTTGGGGACTCAGGTCCAAAGTCTGAGGCAGTAAGTCAGATCACAGAAGGCAATGATTCTAAAATGGGAGTTTACTCGTGTCATTGTATATATCCAGGAATATGTGCCTGAGGATAGTTGTCATGAAATCAATATTAAATCAAAGTATTCCTTAATTACCACAGCTGGCATGAGTTCTCCAAAGCTGCCTGCTGTCTCAGGACCTGTCTCCAAAAAGAACCAGGGAGCGCTAACATGTTATGTTCTAAACTGATGGAGAAAATGCACATTAAACATAGTATAAACTTACTATGTTAAGTAATGTGAAGAGGATGCCTTTAGTTCCTATTGGGTTGGTTCCTTGATCAGTGCAATACAGAATCATTCATCTGGTTTGATGTAATGTCGTTAAAACACGTCAAAATGAGGCTCTGTAGTCTGTGTGGCCTCCACATGCCTGTATGACCTCACTACAACACCTGGGCATGCTCCTGATGAAGTGGCAGATGGTCTCCTGATGGATCTCCTCCCAGACTCCAGGACTAAAGCATCTGCCAACTCCTGGACAGTCTGTGGTGCAGTTGGTGGATGGAGTGAGACATGATGTCCCAGATGTCCTCAAATGAATTCAGGTCTGGGAAATGGGCGGGCCAGTCCACAGCATCAATGCCTTCGTCTTGCAGGAACTGCTGACACACTCCAGCCACATGAGGTCTAGCGTTGTCTTGCATTAGGAGGAACCCGGGGCCACCCGCACCAGCATATAGTCTCACAAGGGGTCTGAGGATCTAATTTCAGCACCTAATGGCAGTCAGGCTACCTCTGCCGAGCACATGGAGGGCTGTGCGGTCCCCCAAAGAAATGCTACCCCACACCATTAGTGACCCACTGCCCAACCATTATGTTGGAGGATGTTTCAGGCAGCAGAAGGTTCTCCAATATGTCTCCAGACTCTGTCACAAGTACTTAGTGTGAACTTGCTTTCATCTGTGAGGAGCACAGGGCGCCAGTGGCAAAGTTGCCAATCTTGGTGTTCTCTGGCAAATGCCAAACATCCTGCACGGTGTTGGGCTGTAAGCACAACCCCCACCTGTGGACGTCGAGCCCTCATACCACCCTCATGGAGTCAGTATCTGACCGTTTGAACAGACGTGCATATTTGTGGCCTGCTGGAGGTCATTTTGCACAGCTCTGGCCTTTCTTTCCTACCCCACAGTACCTTTCCTTATCTTTTGTTTTCTACTCTTTTACTTAGTCTTTGATCACGGTTGTCTTTCTAGATAATTAATTGCATTTGTTCTGGGGCGAGTCACTGGCTCGGGTGCATTCTGGGACTGTCAGTTCACCAGTGTGCTGGCATGCTTCTTAACAAACACACCACTACAGCAAACATCTCAGTTGTACTTGTTGATTTCTTCAACAAAACACTGAACAAAAAATTTCCTTGTGAGTGTGCTGCCTGGTGCTTTTGAATTTTGTGATAATTTGAGCAGCCCATAAATTAAATTATGATATTGTATCTGAACATGTACACTTGTCATTAAATTAGATGGGAAAGAATGATTCAGGGTAAACAACTGCACCAAGGGAATTACATTTTTCTTCTCAACATGTAAAATGTCTTTTGATAAGCAATTTCTAAAACAGACATTATAAAAATCACATTAAACAGATGTGATTAACTTTTTATTTTACCAAACATAACATCAATGATGACACAATCAGTCTTCATCAGAAGTGCTCAAATCACTCTCAGCGGCATCGTCTGGAATGTCCTCCTCCTCCTCCGAGTCCATTTCCAGGAGTGGTTGGTGGCTGAGGATTCTCTTGTACACGTCCTTTACTTTGAGCCTTTCAGCTTTCAGTTCACTTTGTTTTTAAACCAGGCTATGGAGTCCATTCTGTGCATCCTCCGACATGTCAACAAGGGAGGCTGTAAAGAGAACAAAACTATTAAATAGAAGTAAAACAAACAAACAAACAAACAAACAAACAAAAACTCGCCTCATAAACACAAGGAATTAGGATCATGTAATTAAACTTTTTTTTAAGGGAGAAGGCAGTGTTAGCTAGCAACCCAAATATAGGTAAAAGATCCAGTAAGACTTTAGCATCTGCTATTATTTTCAATCAATTCATCACCAAATGTATAAATAAATAAAAGATGTGCTTACAGTCTGAGGAGATTGTCCCCAACACCACAGATCGCATTCGCAACACTGTCCAGTGATGCTGCATCTCCCTGCAGAGGATCATCTCCTCCTCTCTCAGGCGCCTCACAGCCATCACCTTCTCAAAGACCTTTCTCTTTGTCCAGAGGTCAGCAGCAGCTACAGTTTAACAACATCAGATGGGAAAACATAGTAGCATATTATGATTCAAGAACAAAACATTCAACTACTGCTCAGATACTGGGAGTTTGTTTAAAAAGGATATTTAGAAATCAAGAGCTTACGTTCACTTGTGCTCTGCCAGGGCCAAACGTCGGTCTGGATGAGGGCATCACTGGATACGATTTGCTTTGTTGGTTCAGCGAGCTTGTTGTAGTCGTCAACAGCAGCCGCCAAGCGTTTCTTCTCATCTAAGATGACCTTGTGAATTCTGTGTCGCCTCATGTTGCTATCTGTAAATAATCATAAAACATTCACACCTTCACATAATGCATATATTTAGATTTTAATCTACACTCATCAATTTGTTTGCTAGAACAAATCACATCCAGCTTAAACAAACCTGGATCTGATTTTATTCTGTTTACAAAGTAGCTGTACAAGCTGTACAAACTGAGCATCAAACGGTCCATTTCAAAGAAACCGTGACACCATTTTGTCTGTAAAGACTTTGTGTTCGCACTCTGATGATGACGACAAGCTCCTCTATTCGTGCCTGCAACGCTCCAAGGCTGCCATCAGTTTGATCCGTTTCTAAGTGAGAGGAATATTAATCAGAATACAGGATGAGTAACAGTCACCAAACTACAGTGGACTCTGTAATCACTGACTTGATGATATTCATTATAAGACATCTGGAGCCTTCATGTGCTGCATTATCATGAGATAACAAGTATGTTGGTGTTCAGGTTTATAAAACCAACTAGTACGACGTCACTTCAACCCAGGTCCAATCCAATTTGATCAAACGCAACAACTCTGCCATCAATTGTGCTTTTACAAGGCTTATTTTTCATTGTTTGTTGACACTGTCAGAAAGATCTTAATTCTAAGTTCTTTAATGAGGCCATGGTGGGTCCTGTTGTTATACACGAGTGCATTATATTGAGACTCACCTTCAGCCCATTGCGGCACATCGGCCACCCATTGCTGCAGTGTGTCGTCATCCACACCCAGCTCATTTCTGCTCGCATTCAGGCTCTCCACTTGTTCTCTAAGGATCCTTATGATCTAAGAATACATTAATAAATGTCATTCATATTGACATTTTTAGAGTACTGGTGTTTTCCCCCATTACCACACACATTAAAATGGGTGTTGAAAAAATGACCTTTAGATATCTCTGGCTCAAAGTGCGGCCCAGTTGTTCCACTTTCCTTTTGTTCCAGCCCAAAGCCAGGAGGCTCAGCATGTCTGTTCGCCCTGCATTTCAGTTAGTATTCAAATAAGAATGAATGAGCAGGAGACTGAGTGGAATCTCACACACAGACACACACCTGCTTTAGACATGTACTTCGTTGTGATGGCCGCCCTAGACAGGAAACTGTTTACTTGTTCCACCTCTTCTCCAACTGTAGAACTGGCCCCATCCTGAAACGCACCTCCCCATTTGCTCTATAGAAAGGAGGTCACAATACATGCCTGCTGAATTTATTCAACCTTATAACAAAATGTCTTAAACTTATCCAAGACTACAAGCTGCAGTATACCTCGCATATCCAAGTGTGAGCTTTTGCATGCATGACGGAGAGAAAAGGACGCATTGACAAGAGGTTCCTCAGCTCAGGGCACTGCTGAGCCACGTTGGTTAAATATGGGAAATATTTACAGGCCACATCAGAGCAAAGGAAGATAATATGTTCTAGGACGCTAGCTGCCAACTTCCTCTGGAGAAAAAGGGGGTAAGCAAAGATCTCCCCTCAAAACATGTTCAATGCAGCTAGGAGGACTAACAGCAAACAAACAGCTATTTCCATGCCCTCTTCATCCAACTTCCCAGTGGACTTTTTGGTCGACTCCTTTGCTGCAGTCCAAGATGAAGATCCACACAACCCTTTCCCTGGGACCTATACACTCAAAGACACGATGTGATTACGCCCTATCAGGGACAAACTTTTTTAACACAAATGCAAAAGAATTAGCTGAATTAGCCTCAAGTCACGTTCACACAACACCTCATAAAAACCATGTTTTTATTTTTTTAAATACACATGGTGACAAAATTAAGCATGCGTTAAGATAAAGTAAATAGTATTACGACAACACCAAGAGAAAAACAAAATAAATATCCACCCATCCAAATATGTATCCACACACACACGAGAGCGTGATATTATACCCCTTATGTCAAACCGAGTGATTTATGGCCCTAAGAAGTAATAAAGTAATTAAGGAAGTAATAAAAATATGATATTCATAAAAATATGATATTCATAAAAATATGATATTCATAAAAATATGATATTCATAAAAATATGATAGTTCATAGCTCATTGCTTTTTCCCCTAATCCTAACTAATTGATTATTTAAGTTTCTTATATATCAAATAGCATTCTTTTAATTTTTTTTATGCTTAAAAAACGCCATCTGGTGGTGGCTCAGCGTGTGTGCGAGGGCGTGTGCCCGAGGCTGTGTGTCAGGGCGCGCTTTGTTTTCTCGAGCTCCGTGCTTATGTGTGAAAACGTGTTAATACATAGTAAAATAGTGAAACTGTTTAGTTAAACTTGTGCTTTGTAACGTTCAGTATGCCCAGAAATACAGGCTGCATGCCTTGGGGGAAAACTTTATTTCAATTTATATGCATTTGTTTAATCCGAACAAGGCGATTTAGAATAAAACTCAGAATCGTGAAAAAAACAAAAAACTCTCGCGATCCCCGAAAAACGCACCCCCGCTCCCAACATAAAAACTCTTTTTCTCCAAAAAACCCCCGATAGGTACCCCTCTATTCCCAAATTCCTTATATTCGAAAACAGGGGAAAAATCCTGAAAAAATCCTTAGTCTTTTGTCCCCCCGCGGATCCCACCCGATCCTCCGCGTAGGAAAAGCAAAAACTCCCGCACCGCGGCTCCCAACATAAAAACTCTTTTTCTCCAAAAAACCCCGATAGGGTACCCCTCTATTCCCAAATTCCTTATATTCGAAAACAGGGGAAAAATCCTGAAAAGTCCTTAGTCTGTTTTCTTCAAAACGACCCCTCTTACCAGCTACCTCTAACACACAGACTCTAAGTTCTCCCTTTGCTCTTAATCGATCTGCTACCAGAGCACAATTTTTTCCTGCCTGTTCGCTCCTGGCTCAACTCCCGAATACTGCTTCCTAGTTTGAAATTTTCCGCCAGAGACCAACTCCGCCTAACTTAGCCCCGCTGCCAATCACATAACAATGGGGCGGCTCCCTTCGCACCCCGGTTAGCCAATCGGCTTCAGGTCTGATCTTTATGATCTCCCGCTGAGGTTAAGACTGCCGGCGCTCTCCCACAAGACTTCTGACTTCAGCCATACTAACAACTGGCGCCGCTCAGGCTGCTTGCGAATCCGCAAAGGACCCACCGATTTCAACAACAGCTGGCGCCTTTTTCCTTATATCCATATCAAAAACGGTAAGTTTTACACTTTCCTTTTAACGATTTCTCTCAAAAAGCTTTTTCATCTTCAAAAGACATGCAAATAGGCTCTGTAACACCTGTAATACACTTTTTAAAATATATATAAGCTAGCCTCTAACACTCTGAGCTAAAAGTGCTTTAGTACACAATACCAGCCAAACATGTCCTCCTCAGGTACCTCGTTTTTCTTACTCTTGCTCATATAATGTTTATATTTTACTGTTTTTCCTGTTTTTAAATACTCATTGTTATTTCCTTTTAGACTCTGAAATAAGTGTGCTCAACGCCTCTCTTTTTGACTCTCTCGATCAAAATGGTATGGTTCATTCTTGTTCTCACTCTTAACAGCTATTTGTGCTATTTGTGCTAGAAAAACAAAACATTTACCCTCTTTTCCGTTTTTCTCAAACTTTCTAGATCTAGCAGACTTTGAGAGGTTTATTTTTTCTAGTTCACCCAGTTCCTCTCCGCCAGTGCTCCAACGCTCCACTGGAAAGAATATACGTCTATCGACCCGTGAAAGACAAGAACTGCTTTCTACGCTGGGTCGCCCTGCTTCTTGTTCTACCGGACCCAGTTCCAACCCCGCCGGAGCTTCTGCTCTCCCCAGAACCTCTGGGAAAAACTATGCTCTCTCCACCCCGGAGAGGCACGATTTGCTCGGTCCCCGTGCTACGGCAACTCGGAGCAGTACAAGCCCTTCCTCTTCTCCGCAATCAGGCACACGAGATGCACTGCACCTCCGTTTGAGATCCAATCACGGTTAGTCTCTCTCTAGCTTCTTGCTTTTTTCTCATTTTATAAAAAACTATCCCTTTTCTATTTAACATTACTAACTGTTTTGTATCTTACCCTAAAATTCTTAGGGCATTTCACGAGGAGGAGAAGGAGGAGTGCTAGGACCTCAAGGAGAACAAGAACAAGGACAAGGGAAACGCGCAGACAGAAGCTAGCTTCAGTTGGTATCCGTCTGGTTTCCCTTTTCGCTGAATTAGTTCAGCTCATCTTATAAAGGTTTTTTTATTTATTTATTTTTTTGTGTGTTTTTTAATTTTTCCTTTTTTTTCAAACAAACTGTGTTTTGTTTTTTTTTGTTCTTTTAATATATAATTGTTAAAAACAATAAAAATGGATAACCAGGAACAAGACATTACAGACCCATTTCTTGCTATAGAAACAGCGTTAGCTAGGTTAAATGAAAATACATACCATTCTCAGAATACACATTCACAAGAGAGTGAGCAACCTGAGGTGATCAATAATAATGACCCTTTAGAATTGCTTAATTTAGCTCTTGCCCGATTACCGCCTAGTGAAAGTGCCTTTCAAAATAATTCCCTCAGTTTGGGAGTGGATCAAGATGAAATTCAAACAGAGTCACACGCGGCTCATTCTCAAATGAGTCTGACACAAAACATCTCCTCTTCTGATCCATTTTTAGCCATTAATAGAGCTTTAGAAGCTTTGGCCCAAACACAAGATGAGGTTCAAATACCGCCAGAGTTATTGAGCCAAATAAACAGGTTAAATCAAAATTGTTTCGCTGATGATCAAAGCCAGCATTCGCTAGTCTCTTCCCCAGACATCTCTGCGAATGACCCGCTCAACCCAGTAAACAATGATCACCCCTTTCAGCAAGGGGGTAATCCTGAGAATACTTGCTCTGGTAATTCACCAGAACCATCTTTAATTGTTAGAAATAAATTTAATAACGTTGAAATTAGACAAATTTTGAATTTCCCTCCTCCAAACGATATACCTGATTACGCACATTATTATCAAGGCGTAATGGCAAGTGCACGTGAAATATCAAACAGTGTGTCCTCCCACGCACGCCCAGGTGATCTGTTACAGTTAGAATTGATAGGGCATCAGTTACAAAATAATGTTTCAGTGATTTTACGGGACAATCGTGATTTGAGTGAATTTGAAAACTTATTCTTGAGAGCGGTACAGTCCAACTGGGCAGTAATGTGTGATGGTTCACTTGAGCTCGTAGCTCAGATTGTTAGACCACCAGCCGGTAGTGGTAAGAGAATGCTTAAACACATACTCAACAGCGAAATTGTGAAAAAGAAAAGACGTTTTTTATACGTGGTGCATAACCCAGCGAATAAGTTATGTTTTGCAATAAGTCTAGCCCACCTTCTGTACCCAGATTTTAATGACCGGCAGTCAGAAGCGTTCGCTAGAGAAATTCAAGAAAAAGCTGGTCTAAACGATCAAACGCCTGTGGGCTTTCATCAAATCATTACATTTGAAATCCTGCTTAATTGTAAGATTGTAGTATTTTATCGTAACGAGTATGATCGTAGCCGTTGTAAATTTCAAACTAGTAAACCAAATACAGAAAAAACCCTGTGCTTATTTTTATTTCACAATCATTACTACGCTATTAACAATTTAAAAGGATTTTTGGGCACAAACTTTCTGTGTAATAACTGTTACATAGGGTTTAACCATGTGTTATCCCATTTCTGCCCTGCTCGCTG
Organism: Neolamprologus brichardi; assembly: GCF_056152115.1. NCBI lineage: Eukaryota > Metazoa > Chordata > Actinopteri > Cichliformes > Cichlidae > Neolamprologus > Neolamprologus brichardi. The sequence continues at coordinate 51,717,433 of NC_142106.1, read as the reverse complement.
CTCAGTATGTATGCAGCCTAACTGCAATGATTATTTACTTTCTCCTATCGTATGTACCGATTGTAATCGCACCTGTAGATCTCCTTATTGTTTTGAGAGCCATAAAAAAATCGTTGATAGACGTCAAAGGTCCGCCAGTAACTGCGACCTCTATAAAAAATGTGTCAAGTGTTCGAGGCTGTATTGTTTAGCATCACATGAAAAAGCTCACAAATGCCAAAAGCGCAAATGCCCAATCTGTCGCAAGGAAATCTCTAGTGATCATCAAACACATGAGTGCTACATGCAGGTTATAGAACGCGAAACAGAACATAACAACAAGTTGATTTTTTATGATTTTGAAACGTTTGTAAACGATCACGGCGAACACGCTCCTTTTCTGGTGTGTACAAAAACATCAGATGGTAAATCTTGGAGCTGTCAGGGTGAGGATTGTGCTGAAAAGTTTCTCGCTCATTTTAGACGCCCCCTCTTTAAGGGTTCTATCTTTATCGCTCATAATGCTAAGGGGTTTGACGCATACATTATTCTCAGGGTTATGGTTAAGCAGGGTTTAAAACCAAACTTGATCATGCAAGGCTCCAAAGTGATAAGTTTTACAGACCCAGACTTTAATCATCGTTATATTGACTCCTCCTGCTTCCTCCCCATACCACTCTCAGCTATACCTAACGCGATGGGGTTTCCAGACAGCATTAAAGGCTTTTTCCCCCATTGTTTCAGTTCGAAACAAAACCTTGCTTATTCAGGCCCTTACCCTCCCCCCTCCGCTTATAGCTTGGAACGTATGACGAGCAATGGCAGGCAGCAATTTTACGAATGGTATGATTCAGTCAGCTCCGGTACCTTCAATTTCATGAAAGAGGCACTTTTATACTGTGAAAACAATGTTGAAATTCTAGCTCGGGGTTGCGCATTGTTTAGGAACGGGTTTATTGAAGAGACAGGAGTAGACCCTTTCAGCCGCAACACTCTTGCAAGCGCTTGTCTTAAAACTTATTTAACAAACTTCATGCCAGCAAATTCTTTAGCATTACCGTGCCCTCTAAATTACAGTAATCAGGTCAAATCATTTTCCTCATCCTCAATTCAATGGCTTGAATATCTCTCATACACGCAAGGTGTTTTTATCAGACATGCGCTCAATCAAGGAGAAAAACAGCTCGGTAGCTATTATGTAGATGGATATTCCGAAAATAATTGTAAAACATACGCATGGGAATTTTTAGGCTGCTACTTCCATGGGTGTGTTAAGTGTTTTTCGAATCAAACCGATATTAATCCCCTGCTAGGTTCCTCCTTTGCAGACATAAACAGCGCTACTCAAGACAGGCTCGCTAGATTGAGAGCTGAGCATAATGTGTGTCTTGTGACAATTTGGGAGCATGAGTGGACCGAGTTAAAACGTAGTGATGAGAGTGTAATCAGCTTTCTGAAACGTTATGATCCACCAGAGCCTCTGAACCCTCGCCACGCCCTCTATGGAGGCCGTACAAGCCCAGCACAGCTCCGTTGTACCGCTGGGTCCGGTGAAAAAATTAATTATGTTGACGTCACATCTCTTTACCCATTTGTAAACAGCACCTGTAGTTACCCCTTAGGTCATCCTCAAATAATCTTTCGAGATTTTCAGGACCCTAAAAACTATTTTGGGTTTATCAAAGCGGTTGTTTACCCACCCAGAGGGCTCTATTTTCCTGTTTTACCTTATAAAACAAACTCAGGAAAGCTTCTCTTTACTCTCTGTCGCACTTGTGCCGAAATAAACAACCAAGAGGGTTCTTGTAACCATAGCAACGATGAGAGAGCACTCAGAGGGGTTTGGACCACTCCCGAATTTAACCTCGCATTAGAAAAGGGCTATAAAATAAGTCGAATCACTGAGGTATGGCACTTTGAGAAAGAGAGTAACACAATATTCACAGAGTATGTACATCATTTTCTTCGCAAAAAACAAGAAGCTTCAGGCTACCCATCAGATGCTGTAACTGAGGAGGCTAAACAGGTTTACATTAAACAGTACCAGGCTAAGCAAGGCATCACTTTAGACCCTGAAAACATAAAACTAAACCCTGCTAAAAGACAAATGGCCAAACTGTGTTTAAACTCTTTTTGGGGAAAATTTGGCCAGAGAAATAATCTCACACAAAGCAAACTGGTGAGTGACCCCGAGGAATTCTTTAACCTCATGTTCTCTCCAAAATACAAAGTGAGCTATTTCTCTTTTGTCAGCGATGATGTGGCTCTTATTCAATGGTGTTATGGTGATCTCTGCACTCCACTCCCAAACTCCACAGATAGCATCTTCATTGCGGTCTTCACTACTTCATATGGGTGTATCAAACTCTATAGTTACTTGGATCAGCTACAAGAAAGAGCTATTTACTACGACACTGATAGTGTTGTTTATCTCACCAAAGAAAACCAATCTGAACTAAAATTAGGCAGGTATTTAGGTGATCTAACAAATGAGTTAGACCAGGATGATTTCATTACAGAGTTTGTTGCAGCTGGACCAAAAAGTTATGGTTACATGACCAGAAAAGGCAAAGTAGTTTTGAAAGCAAAAGGAATCACACAAACACATGATGTCTGCTAGAAGGTCAACTTTGAATCTGTAAAGATTCTTGTTGACAATTACATTGATAACTGTGAAGGGGGGTCTACACTTGAGGCCCCTCAGCACAGTATCGTACGTAATAAAGCAGCATTTTCACTAAAAAATTCATCATTTCCTAAAAAATCATAATTGTTTATGACAAGCGCAGATTGCTGCCAGAAGGTCTGACTTTACCCTTTGGTTATTGATTATTTTTGTTTTTTGTTTTTGTTTTTGTTTTTGTTTGTTTTGGGTTTTTTTTTAAATGTTTCAGCCTGCTTTAATCGAGTTTGATCCCAGACTTCATGTGCCATTTTCCTGTATGGTTGTCGGGCCAAGTGGCTCTGGAAAGACCTTTTTTGTGAAATCTGTATTGGAAAACTGTGTACATGTTTTGAACAAGCATATTGACAATGTTGTGTGGGTTTATACATCTTTTCAACCTCTGTATTCTGAGCTTCAGGAGAAAAATAAAAACATTAAATTCATTGAAGGTCTCCCTGAATCTTTTGAAGATGAGAGCCTGTTTCCCTCACAACAAAGTCATCTCATTGTACTGGACGATGTTATTTTTCAAGCAGCTAATCATCCAGAAGTGGTCTGGATTTTCACTCAATACAGACACCATAAAAATATGAGTGTGATGATGTTGAGCCAGAACGTGTTTTTACAAGGTAAACACAGCAGGATGATCAGTCTGAACAGTACTTATATGGTGTTATTTAAAAACCCTCGTGATAAATTACAAGTTAATACACTAGCTAGACAAATATGCCCAGGCCGTGTGCAATACTTTTTGGAAAGTTTTGAAGAAGCAACGAGAGAGCCACACAGATATTTATTGTTAGATTTAACCCCCACCTGTCCAGAGCAACTAAGACTGAGAACAGGGATATTACCCTCAGAACAGCTGTGTGTTTTCCTACCCAGGAAAAAATAAGAGAAACAATGTCTGCAAGATTGAGAAGAAACTTTGCTTTGCTGAAAACACTAACCACAAGCTCCCCTAAAATTCGTAAGGTTATTTTGGAAGAATGCTTATTCAGTCTGTTTGTGAGATCTGTATGAACCTTTTAAAAGGAAATATTCCAGTCACACAATGCCAACATAAGAAGTTGAAACGGCACAGAGAGAAAATCAGACAGATGGCCAACAGAAGGGAGGGTGTTAGGAAGAAAAGGAAGCTAATGACTCAAAAAGTTGGTTCCCTCCTGCCTCTCCTCACAACGGTGTTACCCATGGTTGCAGATTTAGCTATAGGAGCCATTCGCAAATAAAAATGCAGAAAATGTATCTGATCTCGCCTGAGCAGATCAAGCGCTTAAATGACACACATTCAAATGCTTCTCGAGTAAGCATCAGAGACAAGGCCGAGGATGATCTGGATAGTCAAATGAGACGTGTATTGGAGACTCAAGGTCTAACCCCCGATGAGAAAATTAAAAAGTATAACATGCTTTTACAAAAATACCTAGTACTTGAGAGACAGAAATCAGATGAAAGCAGAGAGATTACCCTAAGACTCCCCGCAGAGCGTGAAGGGAGCCAGAGTGAGACATCTGATGATTATCAGCAGGGAGAAAGCGAGGAGTGGGGAAAGATGGGAAGTGTGAATAAGGTTTTACACGATGTTTTAACCCACATAAATCCACGTTCAAAGAGAAACACTGAATATCTAATGCGTAGAATATTAGCATCAAAAGGTCACATCGGATGGAGTGACGACGGCGAATTGATGCATAGACAAAACCCCATACCAGGAAGTCATATGTTGGACTTGATGAAATTTTTAGCAAGTTCCCGTGCAAGTGTGAAACCAACAGGCTGGAGTTTGCTCGCGCGAACCTTGGCGGATCTAAAAATACCTCTATCCACTATTACAAACTTGTCGGCCAGAAGGGAAATAGCAGCGTTAAAAGATTCAAGAGAAACAGGAGAATACCAGACAACATCTGAGGATGATGTTATTGTTAAGAAAAAAAACAAGAAAAGCAAGAAATTTGTATTGTCACTAGGGATGGGTATTGATAAGATTTTCACGATTCCGATTCCATTTTCGATTCTGTTTAACGATTCGATTCTTTATCGATTCTCTTATCGATTTTTTTTTTTTAAAAAAAGGAGAACACTAAGGTCAATTAGCTTAGATCTTTGTTTTATATCTTCTCTTTGAACAAGATAGAAATTTAGGAGTAACATGGCCTTACAAACCCAACAGTGAGATCTTAACAGATCCAACCTACGGCTCTTCAATGGGGTGTCACAGGGTCCCCAGGAAAAAAAATTGTGAATGTAAAATAATAAAATAAATATTCTTCTGAAGCAATTACACAAGAATATCCAATAATGTCCCTGCCTACAATTAAACACATTCACTTACCGAAAATCGGGGGCATCTGCTGTGGCAAATGGGTGCAAGCCTTTGACCACAAACTTAGTCACAGCTCGGTGACATTCGTCTATCCTGGCCTGAAAGGAGACGCTACCGGTAGACTGCAGCGAGAACTGCCAGCATCTGAGCCAGCCAGACTCTGTCTATCTCTCTCATCATGGTCACCTAAATGCACAGTAATGGCAGGTTTTGTAATAAGGCAGATCGCGCTAACATAATATGCACTGTTAGTTGATTATTTACCTGCCGTATTAACGGGAGAGGACGTGCAAACGTTACCGCTGCTGCTGGGTTGAGATTCACGAGTCCGGAGCGGAATTAAAAACACGACATTCATTTAAGGTCATCGCGTGTTTTGTGAACAAATGCTTCTGCATATTCGTAGTGTTTCCTCCCTTAAATGAAATATCTACTTTGCAAGTATTGCAAGTTGCCCTGTTGTCATCCGTTCTCGTAAAGTATAACCAAACTTTTGAGTGTTTGAGCCGCCATGTTTCCTGCCAGGTAAGCGACGCTTCGCAACGTGGTGACGTCATTCGGGGCGACTGGAATCGATAAGGGAATCGTTTGCAAAAATGGCAAACGATTCCAAGGAATTGAAACAGTGGGAACCGGTTCTCAACAAGAACCGGTTTTCGATACCCATCCCTAATTGTCACCCAAATGGGTGAATTTCTGATGTAATTGAAAAAATAAACCATTATTATTTTTTAAAAGTTAATTCTCACTCATGTTTTTTTTTTTATTTAACAAAATTTAAAAAAGCACAATACACCACTTTTTTTTTTATTCCCCAGAAACGTTTTTATTGAAATAGTTTTTAGCACAAATGACAATCATTAAAAGCTTTCAGAGAACACGAAGTTTGATTAAAATTGCTAGCCTTACATATCAATACACATCTGATAAATCGTTTTACAAAACACGAGACCATGCTATCATTTTTGATTTGGTCAGAGCAATATAAAGCAAGTATATCCTCATAACTCTTTCCACGCGATTTGTTAGCCAGGAAAAATATACAGTGTTGGCCACATACCGTGGAAAGCGTGGCTTGTAGCTGTCTTTGATGAAAAGATACTCGTTTAGCATGCTTTTTCAAAAATGTTACAATGCTTTTGGGGTAAAAAGGATAATCCGGTGGGAATCCAAACGAATCATAAAAACTAGCACCTCCATCTTCATCTAAAGAAATAGCCAGCCAGTGAGTTCCAGGTTTGTTCCTAGGATCTGTATTTATGATCATATATGTAGGGCGTTTAAACGAGCGTTTGAGTAATGTTAATAATTCATCTTCTGCATATACTCCAAAAAAACTATCGCCCACCAGGAGTCTCATAATACTGTCCAATTGGTGATTGTTCATGATTCAAAAAGTGAAAACCTCAGTAATAATCAACCAAAACTTGTCTTTTGGAATTGATCTCGAGAATGGAATCATAACAGGCGTAAACGATCAGTGTAGTGGTGTGAGGCAGTGGCACTCTGAAGCGCATTTCAAGTATCAAGTTGCCATTTATCACAGGTGACAATGCTTGGGTATCATCGGAAGGATTCAGATTGAAAACAAACAATGTATATCCCTGTTCAAACTCCTGTCTGTCAATGCACAAGGACAGATCTTTCAGGTTTCTCCCGGTAGCAGTGTACAGGCTGTAAAACTCTCTTACGGACTGATTCTCAGCAAAATTAGGTTGAAACGCTTTGGCTGGTATTTGCTTACTCTCATGACACAAAGCCAAAAACTCTAGATTGTTGTGTTGGAAATTGAAAGGGCATAAATCATATCGACCTGTAAAAGCCTCATGGTTAACCATGCCTATCACTAGGTAACGGGGAAGTGACCCCAGAAACAGATTCTCATGATGTGATATCCGCGAGTTCTCGGGTATTGAAAATGTCTTTACATTAATCCGGGAGATTGGGTAAAGCGCATCAGAGCGGAGGCATGGCCAAGGCGCACAGCGGGGGAGACCGTGACTTTTCTTACGAACAATGAGGCCCCCACAATATTGAGATGGTAATTGGCATTTTGAGGCGCCATTAGGGTGAAAGCATCGTTAGCTCTTGTGAGTTTAATCCGTAGATCCACATTATTTAATAAGAGTCTTTCGCAGAAAAATATGTCTGAATGTAGCGGACCCATCACATGGAACTCTCGCGAGCCTGCACTGTAAACTGCCCTGCGGACTAAGCCCCTATTCGGGCCGTTATTCACAACATGGGAGTCGTGTGAACCAGCAGTATCTTTGTAAAAAAGACCTGCACTAAATTGAGTTTTCAGACTTTCTTCTGAGTAATTTAAATATGTTTCAATTATCGCTCTATACGCATGTGTCGAACTCGCTTGTGAAATCAGTCTGTCGCCCAATGTGACGTCACATTGGGAGAAAATGGTGTTTAAAGGGTAATTTATAATTCCAACATTAGCGTCTGCTTCAATATCGCTACCATCAGGGTTTGTTATTTTCAGCCTTAAACTCAGCAGTGTATCATTCAGATCTAAGTAATGCAAGCCATTTCCAGGCACATAAAATTCCAGGGGTCCCCGATCTGTGAGCGCTGTTACTGGTAGAATTTCTGAATAACATTTGTCCTCAATTGACATTTGCGTTAAGGGCACGCTAAAAATGTCTAACTCACTCAAGGTGCATTCATTTGATCTCTCGTGAAGTAAAGACATTGCTGTTTGCTTCTTAGTTGTTCTTGTTTTTAGAATATATCAGTCTTAGGCTTGCGTCCTGTCCGTCTGATGGTTTTCCCACTCTGTCTCTTTTTCACCGTTTTCCTCCGCTTTTTAAACTCTCCTAACCTCTGACCAGGGGGCCGCTTCAAGGGTCTGCGAGAAATTAGGGTCAATCCCGAACCCTCTTGCTGTTCTTGTGTGTTTGAACGAGTCAAATTTGAGAGTGAGGATGTGACAATATCTGAAGCAAAGCCTTTGACAGCAGATTTGAGGTGAGGCTTTGCAATGCTCACACCCCTCTTTATGAACGGGTTACAAATCTAAATAATTTAGAAAAAATAGATGCTATTCCGCGCCCGGAAATAACAGGTGCACCTGAAAAGCCGGGGAGACCGTTACCAGCCTGGGTTTCATAATACCGTATAAATCTATTATTATCCTTTTTTTTTTATGTTTGTTTTTTTTTTTGTTATGAGTTATGCGAGATCCTTGACAGGTCGGAAGTGTAGCTTTACTATCGTTTTACCGTAGGTAAAGTTTACAGGCTCGTTCTGATCGGTTTTGATTTCAATATGGATATTTTCAATGTGTTTACGCGCTACAGAAATATAGTCTGGTTTGTTAAAGCTCTGTGTGATAATTAGTGATGGGTCGTTCGCGAACGAAATGGCTCTTAGAGCCGGCTCTTTGAAGTGAACGACGCGAGCCGGCTCCTTATTGGGAGCCGTGAGGTTTTTTTTCTTTCTCTCACCCTCTCTCTCGCCCTTTTTTCCGCTAAACTCGCGCGCGGCCTGTACCAGCAGAGGGGGGAGGGGCGTTAGTTACACTCTCAGTAGCACAGGATCAGAGCCAGAGAGAAAGAGAGCGAGGGACAACAACGTCACATTAGAAAGGTATAGTAATCATCCACTATTTTCAGTTGCAGATGATAAAGGATTCAGAAATCATGCAGGCCCATATGACAGAGAATGTGCATCTTCTTTTTGTTTTAATATTTTAATTTATATTTAATTGTGTTGTGGTTTGCAGTGTTTTGTGTTGTTTCACGTTAAATTTGTTTAAAAGGAAAAAGCTGAAAATTTAAATAGTTAAAAGTTTGAAATGTAAATAGTTGTTCTTTATATTATATGATTTATTTATTACATTTTATGTGGAGTGAATAAATAAAGTATATTTATGGTGGACCTTAGAGACAAAGCACGTACAAACTCCAAAACACGTAAAAACTCCAAAACGCGTAAAAACTCAGAAGCACGTACAAACTCAGAATCACGTACAAAAGTCAACAGAAGTGCTCCAGAATGCTGGGCGCAGTGTTGAGCTTTTGTTACCTAGTGGCTACACAAGCCAGGAAGTATCAACAACCGGATTTGGTGTGTGGTAGTAACAGGTAAATGAATTTCTTTTTAAATTATTTGAATAAATATGAGTGCTTGTCTATAAATACACAAACAATACACACATGCTTTCAATTGTGTAATTTAAGTGATCTGGGTAGCTCTGTTTTGGAAGTTCAGTTCATGCTAGAAATGTGTTTTGGAGTTTGTACGTGCTTTTTGGAGTTTGTATATGCTTTAGAGTTTGTACGTGCTTTTTGGAGTTTGTATATGCTTTAGAGTTTGTACGTGCTTTGTCTCTAGGGGCCATATATAAACAACCACTTTTTTTAACATTAGTAATTCCTTTTCTGCATAATTTTATATTATTGTTAATGATTAAATAATTAAAGCAACAAAACAACCTGAAGAGCCGGTTCGGAGCCGAAAGAGCCGGCTCTTTTTAGTGAGCCGAGCCGAAAGAGCCGGATCTCTAAAAGGAGCCGGAAATCCCATCACTAGTGATAATATCTCCGTAATTACCCTCTATTTTGACAGTGCGCAGCAGGGGGGAGTAGCTATCACCCACGAGCTGCAAGGCGGCTATATCAGAATAACAGAATAAATGGTAACACCCCGCCTTTATATCTGCAGGATAAGGGGCAAATTTACGCTCGAATCGTTGCCAGACACCTGCTGGGACACCAAGCATATATGCGAGAGGCGGAAAAAACCTGAGCTGATATATGCCCCCAGCTGTGAATTCAAACTTTTTAACAATGGGATGATATTTTAGATAAATATCAGAGTCGATACGCCTGAGGCAGGCTTCAACCTCTGTTCTCAACGTGTTAGCATCCTCATAAAAGCCAGAGCGTATTTTCGTTTTAGCAACATCATCAGGGCTCTGGTTAGCATCACCCTTTTTCCTCCATTTTTAATCCTTATCATTCGGGAGATTAAGCCATGTATAGGGATATGAAATTTCAGTGAGAGCCACCTTCCATGCCCCATCGAGATTGAGATGCTGGGCGAGATCCACACGGAAGCAGCTGCTGGTGTTATTTTTAAATACATTCAAACTTGTGTTTGATGGAAGCGTGACGTAAAAACCCTGCAACCTGACAGTCATTGTTGACCCGTTACCAAGGTTACCAAGGTGTGTGTGTGGTCCGATGTTTGTTAAGCGATGTTTTTAAGCTCACTGGCTTTAACCCAGCTATTAAATTTTTCAGGCCAGTTCCTCCATTTGACCAGGAAATATACCTTCCCCCTCTGTTTACGTTTTGAGAGAATTTTGTCTATGTGATAGAGCTTATCCTTGACAAGAGCGATTTTCTGTAGCTCATGCTCGTAAAAACTACCGATAATTTCTTCCCCATCATAATCTTTGATTTTATAAACAGGAGTATCTCTAGGTATGGATTGGTCAATAGTAAACACCTCGCTTGTGAATGTTTGCTCATGCCGCTTATCAAACACACCTCTGACTTTAGACAGCCTAACATGATCTCCCTTTTTCAATTTCATGGGCTTTTTTCTAGAGCAACAAGAAGTGCCATATAGGTTTTGAAATACTAACTCTGTGTTGTCTGAATTTACTTGATTCGCGGCCATTTTAATGGACCGAGGATAGCTAGTGTTATAGCTGTGTAATAAATCTTGCAACACATCGATATATCTACGTGTATTTTGAGCAGTGAAGTATCTATACATTTTACTTTTAAGAGTTCGATTAAACCTGTCACAGACTGAGGCTTTAGATCGCTCCCTGTAGCAAAATGATTTATACCATGCTTTTTCATTAAAGACTGAAAACTAGAATTAAAAAATTCCTTACCGCTATCTGTTTGTAGTTTTTGAGGGATTTGGCTATCTTTTAAGACAGAGTCAAAAGCCTTAGTGACTTGAACGCCTGTTTTGTTTTTCAACACTCTTGCATAGGCTTTTTTAGAGAAAACATCTATAACTGTAAGTAAATATTGATAGCCATCATTATGCTCGGCTAACGCCCACATATCACAAAGGTCTGCTTGGTATTGATTAAGAGGTCTGGGGACAAACATACGGTTTCTCGGAAAGCGCAGGCGTGCAGTTCTATGCAAGGTTTAAGCGTCTTGTCCAGAGAGGAATTTTTGGGCTGTTTGCGCGTTAATCTTTGTACCAGTTTCATCCTGTATGCTTTTAATCAATTTTTCCACACCTCAAAAACTACCAGGGTGAGATGGGTCATAATATGCACGTTTCAATATATTCTGCTCTGCCATATGTGATCTTTGAGGTTATGTTTAACTATGGTTTTATTTCATGATGAGCGGCTAGTTTTATCTCATGTAACGAGTTTGCAAATATATTTTTATTTGATGTAACATTACACTTTTGATTCAAGTAAGACAAATAATTACATTGATTCTTGTAAAGTTTTTCCAAGAAAGTTTTATTTGATGTAACGGGTTTCCAAAATTATTTCATTTAATGTAATGAAACCAATAGATTTTAACGGGGTAAGACAAATAATGAGATTGATTCTTGCAATGCTTTTCCAAGAAAGTTTTATTTGATGTAACGATTTTCCACAAAACTATTTAATCTGATGTAATGAACAAACAATACACATGAACAAGAAAACTGAAAGTAAGGAAAAACTAACAGAGAAAAACATTAAAGCTAAAAACAAGAAAAATAAAACATGTTATGAAAAAAAAAAAGGTAATAGGGGGGAGAGCAGAAAAAAAAAAGATTACTAGGGGAGCCAAAGGGAGTAATTCTCGTTCATCATAGTACTTGAAAAAGTAATATTTTTCCAGCGGGAAAAGACAGGAATGTCGTCTTTGTGATGGATGTGAAATCTGGCAGCCTTGACACACATCCTGCCTGTGTTTGTTTAGCAAAGAGTTAACGAGGTACTTCACAGTTAATTTTATAAGTTCAAACACAGCAGTAGGGAGTAGAGTCGCGGCCTCATCGTTGTCCGCAGGATCTCCGCGGCATTCGCCGAGGTGGGGGTGATTGTCTTCAGACTCTCGGAAAAGAGCCCGGCACACAGGGTCGCCCAAGGCCCAAGGCGATGCACCGGAGACTGCGGTGCTTGAGGGGGTCTGTGATAGGTTTGTAGCATAAACGTATTCGCTGGAACGTTAAGGACAACTTGCTACACAGCAAAAAGCAAGACACAAGGCACCAAAGTTCTTTGTGTTACTCATGCATGAGGGAGTCAAGTGTCGTTCCACCACTTGACCTCCGTCAGACTCTCAGCCAAGTTCCCCATAGCACTCCTTTTATTGTGGTTACATGAATATGCATAGGGTCATTAACATATAACATCTTACATAGGTATACATGTGAACAAAGAATACTGTGTGTGTGTGTGTGGGGGGGGGGGGGGGGCAGGTGTCAGAGTATGACCCCATAAATGACTTCCCTAAACCTACTGGTCTGGAAAGTCCAGCAGTTCATGTAAACAAAAGGCACTTAGACTAAAACAGATATAGCTACGTTGATCCTACCATAAAACAATAAAACAAGGTACGACCTCTTCCCATGCTCCCAGGATGTAGGTGTGGATTCCAGAACACTCTGGAATGTACACCAAGCCTTTGCAGCCTGCTAAAGATCACACATCCTATCACTACACAATTGATTATACATCTCTAAGCATATATGGTTAAATATTTCCTAATACAAATGACAATAATAAAATCTAAACCCATCATCACCACCCTGTATTGTCATTTTTTAAGGCTATATGGCGTATATATATCTTCAGCTCTACACCACTTGTCAACATTTTCAGTGCAGGCTTCATTTCATACAAACATATTAGCCTTAACATCCATGTCACTCTGCTGTAACAGTATGTAATTGGTAAAGGTGTTAGCAATCATTTTATTCACCATCGATCTTACACATGGCAAAATGCAACCTGTAAACAAGCAAAGCAACGCCAATAATGTAAGAATGGGAGTCAAAAACTTTAAGAACATATTCCACCATGGTCCAGATGTCAACCAGGCTATCCAACCTCATGACGCGTCTCCTCCTGATGTGTGGTCCGCCACATATTTCTGCAGAGCAGTTAAGTTCTGCAGTGCCTCATAGATGTCTCCTCCAGTCGTATATCCATCTGGGATAAACGTACAACACGTCTCTCCAATCAGCTTACACACTCCTCCTTGTGATGCTGTTATCAAGTCCAGGGTCAGCCTGTTCTGCAGTACCATCGTTCTGATGGCCTTTTGCTCCTCCGCTAAGTTCCCAGAGTCTTAGTGAGATTAATGTGTCGCAGTAAGGCATACCGGTTGATCTCCACATGATCCCGCACCTCTGCAACTCCGATGTTTGAGATCAGACTTTGGAAGAATTTAGCTCCTCCACTCCAAATGCGGAATTCTCGCGGCACTCCAGTGTCTACTGTCACTCCAAAAGAGTTTGGTGAGGCTATATCCACCTCACGCTTCAGTCGGTTGCTAGGGTGATGTTCAACTCTGTCCATGAAGAAGACATGATCCGATAACTTCACTAAGGCACACAATCCTCCCCATCCCTCAGGGAGTGATAGATAGGCTTTATGTCCACACAGGAAATACCAATCAGCCAAAACTCTTGTTCCTTTACTGCTCGGCACCGTCCTTGCACATCCTGTCCACTTCTGACTTTTTGCTTTTACTGGTATTCTGTAAGCCAGGTTGAACTTGCATTCAGTCCTCCTTAATGTCAAGTTCTCAGCACACTTCGCACTGGTCAAGCATTTCATACACCTGCTCTCATTCTCTGGGGGGCAGTAGGTGTATATGTATCCACATAAGCGAAGCAGCAGCTCCCCCACTGACAGTGATCCATTGTTCATCACACACAACGGCAATTGAGCTGTGTTCAGCTTGTTCAGCAATATTATGTCTGGCAGTGGGTCTGACACTTGAGGCCAGGCCAATAAGTCAGTTTGCCCAGAACAATTCACGTTTAGAAGTGGCGACTTACTCCAGGTGATGTTCAGAGGTGTACTATAGTTGGCCTTAGACCAGAGGACTCTTTGTCGGGATGAGTTGCTAAGCCCAACAGACACCAACTCCTGTCCTCTGGTATGCTGTACGGCCACAGTCCAGATGTATATGCTGATAACGGCATATGAGCACACACATAGCAGTCCGTCCTATTATTCAAGTGAGCAGTTGTATTCATAAACTGCCACCAAAAGTTTGTAGAATAGCCATGAGGGTATTGGGTGTGGTTTCCTTGGACATACAGGGTCTCCACAGCTGACCATGATGACATCAAAGCCATTACACTCAGCAGGGTAGACAACACTTTACCAGCCATTCTGATGAGTACCTGTGGCTCAGTTGGTTTCTTCACCGGATTGAGACGAAGGGCCCTGGAGGCTTTCCCCCCCCTTTGTACCCGGTCTTCCTGCCACTTACTCCGAGCTGGCCTGGATGTGTGTCACCTTTTTGCAGTGGCTTTGGTGTATCCAGGTGGGTCGTTCTGCGATCTTCACAGCTGTTGGTGTTGTCAGCAGAGCCTGGTATGGTCCGTCCCACCGTGGCTTCGACTAGCACTTCCTCTTTATGACCTTTATCAGCACCCAGTCCCCTGGCTTCAGACGTTCTTCCTGTACAGAAACAGAATCATCTGGCAGATCATTTGCACTCATGACTTCTTTGATTTTCAGCATTTTAATCATCCAGTCTGCTAGTGTGTTTTCTTCTTCTGCTTTATCATTATCATTACAGAACACTGGAACTCTAAATGGCCTGCCATATATTATTTCAAAAGGCGTTAGGCCATTATCAGTTGGCGTGATTCTCATATACATTTTCACTAGCTCAATGCAGTCTACCCATGTTCTGCCTGTTTCCTCCATTGTTTTCCTGAGTCTCAACTTTACTGTGCCATTAGTCCTTTCAACCAGCCCTGCACTTTGTGGGTGGTATGAGCAGTGGTTTTTCAGCATTATCCCCAGATGTTGTGACATTTTCTCAATTACCTCATTCACAAAATGAGGACCATTGTCACTGTAAATAGTTTGGGGGATCCCATGCTCTGGGATCACATTTTTGCATATCGCTTTAGCCACTGAAATAGCATCTGCTTTCTTAGTGGGGACAACTTCTACCCACTTTGAGAACGGGCACACAATTACCAGGCAGTACCTGTAGGTGTTACAGTTAGACAACTCAATGAAATCCATATGGATTACTTCAAATGGGTAGCTGGGTCTGGGAAACCTTCCTCTTTTAGGTCTGAGGTTCCCCTGAGCATTATGTTTACAACATATCAAATATGCTTTACAAAAATGTTTTGAATAAGCATTGAATCCCAGTGTGAAAAACTGCCGTTCGACAGCTGCTAACATCCCGGCTGTTGAGACATGGCAAAGCCCATGGCTCAAAATTGCAGCAGTCCTATATAAGTTTTTAGGCAATATAGGTTTATCACAAAGATAGTAGACATCACCTCGCAGGCTTGCTCCTTTAGTGAGCCACAGCTGCTTCTCAGCTGGAGGTGAGTGTGACTGCATGCCTGCTAACACATCATGTGTGATGGGCATAGTTTGCTCCTGAGACGCCAGAATATGAACCCCATGTGTTCCAAATGCCGCTTCCTTTGCAATTTTATTTGCAAAGGCGTTGCCTAGTACAATGGGGTCAGTGCCACGTGTGTGTGCTGCACATTTACAAACCGCAACTTTACTAGGCAGTAAGACTGCTTTCAACAGGGCCTGCAAAAGATAAGATAAGATAAGATAAGATAACTCTTTATTGTCATTGCACAGTCATACATAGTACAATAGTACAATGAAATTGGAAAACTGTCCTACGTTGGCACTACATATAACACAACACGACACGATATGGCACATCACAACGCAACACAAACAACACAACACAGTATAATAACTTAGTAATAAAAAAAGAAGAAGAAGTGTATTTGTATTGCACACTGTTATTATTGCACATTAATTATTATTCCACCTTGTTATAAATATAAATATTATTATTGTTTTAAACATTGTTACCTCCCCCCTAAAAAAGTCCAGGGAGGTAGCCAATCAGGTCAGCTATTTGCATTGATCAGGGCTATTGCCCTGTTGTAAAAGCTGTCCTTGAGTCTATTTGTCCGGGACCTCAGCAGCCTGAACCTCCTGCCGGACGGCAGCAGCTTAAACACCCGGTGCCCTGGGTGTGTACCGTCCCGTAGGATGCTGCGTGCCCTCTTGAGACAGCGAGTGCTGTAGAGGTCCTTCAGGGAGGGAAGAGGATGTCCAATGATTTTTTGGGCCATATTGATGACCCTCTGGAGTGCCTTTCTGTGTGCTGTGGTGCAGCTGGAGAACCACACACCGATGCAATACGTCAGCACACTTTCAATGGAGCAGCGGTAGAAGACGGTCAGCAGCTCCTTCTTCAGGTCCATTTTTCTGAGGATTCTCAGAAAGTGGAGACGCTGTTGGGCCTTCTTTAAGACCACAGAGGTGTTAGAGCTCCATTGGAGGTCTGTGTCTATGTGCACTCCCAGAAACTTGAAACTGGAGACCCTTTCCACGCACTCCCCGTTGATGCTGACAGGCTGCAGCTCAGACTTCCTCCTTCTGAAGTCAACTACCAGTTCTTTTGTCTTGGTGGTATTAAGGTCCAGGTTGTTATCTACACACCAATCTGACAGCCTCTGAACTTCAGCTCTGTACGCCGTCTCATCTCCCCCAGAGATGAGCCCCACCACGGTGGTATCATCTGCAAACTTGATGACTGTGTTGCCTGGGTGGGAACTAACACAGTCATGTGTGTACAGAGTGTACAGTAGGGGACTCAGTACACAGCCTTGTGGAGAGCCGGTGTTGAGGCTGAGGGCTGAGGAAAGATGAGGCCCCACTCTAACTCTCTGTACACGGTCTGAGAGGAAGTCTCTGATCCAGCGGCAGGTGGTAGAAGGAAGTCCGATTTCCATCAGTTTAACTATTAGTTTGTCCGGGAGTATCGTGTTGAAAGCAGAGCTAAAGTCAACAAAGAGCAGCCTGGCGTAACGGCCCTGCACTTCCAGGTGAGAGATGGTGGTGTGGAGCGTTGTAGCAATGGCATCTTCAGTTGATCTGTTAGCTCTGTATGCAAACTGGAGCGGGTCGAGTGTGGGTGGCAGCCAGGACATGATGTGACGTCGGACCAGTTTCTCAAAGCACTTCATTATAACAGGTGTTAGAGCAACTGGTCGGTAGTCGTTGAGGCTGCTAATGTTAGTACGCTTTGGCAGTGGGACAATTGTGGCTGACTTTAGGCACGGCGGGATGCAGGACTGGGACAGTGAAGAGTTGAAGATCTTAGTGAAGACCCCAGCCAGCTGGTCTGCACACTCTTTTAGGACCCTTGCGGTTACCCCATCTGGTCCGGCGGCCTTCCTGGGGTTCACTGCCCTCAGTGTGCGCCTCACCTCATATTCCTGCACTATGAGGCTTGGGCTGCTGCTGCTGTCCGATGTTTTTGCTGCTGCTGCCTCTGGTCCCTTCACCTCAAAGCGTGCGAAGAAGTGGTTCAGCTCCTCCGCAAGCTCCGCGTTACCCTCAGTCAACGTGGTATTGCAAGGTTTGTAGTTGGTTAAGTGCTGAACTCCCTGCCATACCTGTCGTGAGTTGTTGGTGCTGAAGTGGTCTTCGATCTTTCTCTTGTAGGCTGCCTTGGCCTCTCTGATGCCTCTTTTCAACTCAGATCTGGCTGCACTGTACTGCATACCATCACCGGATCTAAAAGCGGCGTCACCGCAGCAGGACCTGGACCTCTTTAGTCATCCAGGGTTTCTGGTTGGAATACACCCGGAGACGTTAGTCCACAGTGACACTGTTGACACAGAAATTAATATATGAGAGCACTGATGTTGTGTGCTCTTCAAGGTCCTGATGTTCGAACACGCTCCAGTCCGTGTTTTCAAAACAGTCCTGCAGCTGATGTGATGCACCTTCTGGCCAGGTTTTCACAGTTTTTGTGACTGGGGGGGCTCTTCTCCTAATGGGAGTGTATGCAGGGATCAGCAGCATGGACATGTGGTCTGACAAACCTAGATGTGGTAGAGGGGTTGCTCTGTAGCCTTTTTGGATGTTGCTGTAGGCTTTATCCAGTGTGTTTTTCCCCCTCGTTGCACATGTAATATGCTGTTCAAATCTGGGGAAGCTGGTTGCTTATTGTCTTGTGCAGCTCCTCCATGGCCGAGTTAGCATTAGCATCGGGTGGTATGTACACGGCCGTTACCATGACAACAGTAAACTCGCGAGGTATGTAGACGGGTCTGCACTTCACAGTCAAATATTCCAAATCCGGGGAACAATGGCTGTCTACAGTCTTTGTATTTTTGCACCAGCTGTCATTGGTGTAGATGCATAAACCCCCTCCTTTGATCTTACCGGAGTGGCCGTTCCTGTCGTGACGGTGGACCGTGCGGCCTGCTAGCTCAATAGCCGAGTCCGGAATTGATGGCTGCAGCCAAGTCTCTGTGAGTAATATTATGCTGCTGTCCCGTACACACTTGTTGACTGCAATCTGTAATCTCAGTTCGTCGATTTTGTTGGTTATGGACCTGACGTTGGAGAGGAAAATACTCGGAAGCGGTGGCTTAAATGGCTGTTTCTTTAGCCGAGCTAGTGGGCCCGCCCTGCAGCCACGCTTTTGCCTCCTTTGTTTACGTTTCCTCTTTGTCTTGCCGCTGGGAAGAACCAACCACGGAGACTCTGGAGCTCTTATTATGTCCTCCGGAATGCCGTGAAAGTGGTGGTAGTCCGATGTAATGCTCCTTGCACAGTGTAATCCCAAACTCAGAAGGTCCTGACGACTGTAAGTGGACTCTACTCGATGTATAATAATAAAAAACACACACATCCACACAGATACACGTAGAAAAAGTAAAAAACAAAACACCGAACGTGAGGAGCAGTGAGCCGCTGCGTCTGTGCGCGCCGCCATCTTGCAAAGTGTCGCATGCTCCACAGGTTTCCCTGTTGATGTTGTCATGCCTCGTCTTGACCACTGAGCGGCAAAGAAATGAAGTGTAGCATATGCATACTGACTGTCTGTATATATAGTCACTACCTGCCCCTCAGCTGCTTTGCAGGCTTCCGTCAGAGCCACTATCTCAGCTGCTTGGGCAGACATGGAATGTGATAACTGCCCAGCACGGATGACCTGCACATCATCCACAACAGTAAAGCCCGTTTTAGGCTTTCCCTCCGCTGTTTTAAAACTGGAACCATCAACAAACCAAACCTTGCCCTCAGTGAGTGGTATGTCCGTTAAATCACTTCTACGTTTACACTGTGTTTCTACATGCTCACTACACACATGTGGTGTACCCTCCTCTTCTGTGGGCAACAGTGTAGAGGGATTCAAAGTTGTACACCGCTTAATAGTTATGTGTGGCTGGGAGAGCAACAGTGACATTAAAGACAAGTGTCTTGCAGGTGACAAGAATGTCATTTTAGTCTGCAGCAATAAAACATCCACCTCATGTGGAACTAGCAAGGTCAAAGGGTGAAACAAAACAATTTCACCAGAACACTTTACGGCTTCAGCGGCTGCACACACAGATCGTACACAGTGAGGTAAGGCACAAGCCACTGGATCCAGCCTCTTAGAATAATAAGCTACTGGCTTCATTCCACCTCCACATTCTTGTGCTAACATGGATGTCATAAAATGCCCTTTACAGTCAACAGTTTGAACAAAGGCTTGTTATAATCTGGAAGTCCTAGAACCGATGCTCCTGTCAGCATCTGTTTCAGCATGCACAGAGCTTGCTCCCCCTCAGGGGTCCAACTTAAACTTTCTGACATAGCCAAAGGTTTACTGTACATCATATCTAATAATGGCTGCGCAATTTCAGAGTAATGGGGCATCCACGATCGACAGAAATTTAGCAACCCTAGGAATTGCATCATGTGTTTCTTTGTCACTGGCCTAGGTGCTGCCAAGATAGCTGTTTTCCTCTCTGGATGTATGCTTTTCCCTGCTGCACTAAGCAGATGTCCTAAAAATTTCACTTCTGTCTTCACCCACTGTAGCTTTGAAAGTGAGGCCTTGTTACCTGTCTCAGCTAAGTGAGTCAGCAATGCCAATGATATGTCTTTACAGTTCTTCTCTGAATTGGATGCAATTAAAATGTCATCGACATATACCAACATCTGTGAATGTGATGGAATCACAAAATCAGACAGACAATTTGTAATATTCTGTGTGAAAATTGTAGGACTGTCACAAAAACCTTGCGGCAATCTGGTGTATGTGTATTTTTTGCCTTGATACGTGAAACCAAAACAGCCTTGTGAATTCCCATGTACTGGTATGGAGAAGAAAGCATTACTTAAATCTACCACAGTGAAGTGTGTCTTGTCTGGCTTAAGCTGATTTAACAAGGTGTGGGGGTCGGGGACGCATGGAGCTATACTCTCCACTGCCTGATTTACAGCTCTTAAATCTTGAATCATGCGCCACGACTGTGAATCAGCCTTTCTAACTGGGAAGATGGGTGTGTTACATACTGCTTGTGGAGCTTCAACTAGTATCCCTGCTTTAATCATATCCTCTATTACTGGTTTAATGCCTTCCACTGCATCAGGCTTCAAGGGATATTGTTTCACTCTTGGCCTAAAAGACGTTTTGGGCTTTATTACTACTGGACTCGCTGTTGTTATTAACCCCACATCAGTCTTCCCAGTAGACCAGAGCTTCTCTGGGACCTGTTTAAGCTCCGGGTGATCTTTGACATCTACAACATATCATTCTGCTGTGTCATTCTCACTCCCCTTTAAATGTGTCTGTGGTGTAGTATGTGTCACCCATCCCAGCTTTTTACGAAAGATGCTGTGCTGCACGTCTGTCTCCCAACCCCCTCCAGCTTGCTGCCACATTCCAACACTCTCCCCCTGTCTCACCAAAGATGTTAAGTCTGTCCACTCAGTTGTGCCACTCTTTGTCAGTGAAATATGTGGTGTCTGCCCTGTAAAAAGTTGTTGTGCAGCTTCAGAAAGGATCACACTACATCCAGCCATAGTTTCACCATCAGTATATATTGCCTTTATGGTGATTCTCTGTGGCCCCAATTTCAGCACTTTATCTGTGTAGGCCTCATCAGGCCCAGGCATGGTCTTAAATCTCAGTGTGACATGCAAGTCTTCTGGTGGCTGTATGTCATGGTTAGTTGTCAACATTTCCTCAGCTGCAGCTAACAGTTTACCGTTTATTTGATCAGGTCTGGAGGCCGACAGGTCAAGTGTCCAGTAATAATGCAAATTCCCACTGTCCTGATGAACCATTGTCTCAGCAGTTTCACCTTTTCCTGCAGCTATCATCCCAATGGATGTTGGAATTATTGAAATTCCAAGTTTCATCATCATATCTCTTCCCAAGAGGTTCACCGGACAAGTTGGGCACATTACAACTGAACCCTGAGCTGCCTCTCCTGTGGTAGGATCTCTAATCCACACTGGTTTAGAGATTCTATGCTGATTTATCTGACCATTTGCAGACTTCACATAAATTGTGCCATTTGAAGGATCAACTCCTGACACATGATCCTTTAAAACAGTTTTATCTGCACCTGAATCACACAGAAATTGAACAGTTTTGCCTTGCACAGTTAACGTGCGAACTGGTTTTACTTCTTTCCCTGACAGATTTAACAATACTTCAGTTAAATCTAGAGTCTGAAACACGGGCTGTTGTAGATTCTGGCAAGCTAAGGGATCATTTGTACATGTATGTGTGTTAGCAGTGTCAACAGGTGCTAGTCATTTATTATAATAAGGGTTTCTTGGATCAGGGCGTTTATACTCTTCAGGCATGCGAGATGGCCCATTTCCCCACATGCATAGCACTTATCATCTCTTTTACCACGGTTATCCTGGGGTCGCCATGGGCCTCTACCTCTCCTACTCCTGCCTCTGTTTTGCCCTCTTCCAGCCTGTCCCTGAAACAAAATTTCATCTACTAAAAAGGCAGCGCCCTCAGAGCTTTGTGGCTTCTTTTTTTTATTTTTAATAACTTCCTGTGCATGGCGGGCCCAGTTCATGCATTCAACGGACCCGTCAGTGTTCTGATTAACATTTTGTTTTCTGATGAGAGCAGCAATGCGTGGATGGAAGCCATTCATCAGACCATGTTTTAACTGCTGCTGATATGGGCTGGCCTTCTCCGCACTCTCTTCAGGGCCACTATGTTCTTTGAAAACTTCCTCTAATCTTGCCCTGAACTCATGAACATCCTCTCCTTCTTTCTGCATGCATTGGGCAATTTTGTTGTAATCTACAGAAGCTTTAAAGGTATTTCTAAGACGCTCATAAACCCCATCAACTTGGCCTCTTAAATTTGCATGTCCATAGGGTAGGACGGTATTACCATCCCTCCCTGTGTAGGTGCCTCGCACCCGAGCCCAGTTATATGTAAGACACTTCCTAAAAGTGGCTTCTGTTTCCTGACCGTTTAAGCGGTACGAGGAGCAGAGTTGCTTGTGTCGGGCGATAAATTCATCAACATTAGTCAATGGGTTTCCTAAACCTTTACATGCCTCTGCACATTCAGATTCAGTCCATGGCCTGTAAACACAAATAACACGGCTTTGGTCACTTTCAACACCAAAATGGGGATTTGCGACCTCCACCATGGGAAAGGTATCATGGATAGGGTAGACAGGTATACCAACTGCACTCGCCTCATCCCTTTTAGTTTTGGATCTAGTTCCATAAGGGCTTAAATATTTTGCTGCGGCATCCCCAAACTCCTGCCGTACTCTATCCTCCTCCTTTCTCTCTCTCTTCTCCTGCTCCTGCTTTTCTTCCTCCTCTCTGGCCTCTCTCTCCCTCTCTAATGCTGCTCTACGCTGTTGGTCCCTTAACGTCAGCACCACTGAAGTAGACCGCACCGTCTCATCTTCAGGTTTCACAGCTAATGCCTGCAAAGCTGCTCTCTTCGCGTTCGCTGCCTCCTGTCTTTTCTGCGCCTGCTCTAACCACAGTTTAGCGGACATCAGTTGCAACTCTCTCTCCTGTTTCAATTTCCCTTTTGCACAAGCTGCCTTTACTGTCAACTAGTCTACTAACATTTGACATTGTCCTACAACCAATTTACCTTCAAAATCATATTTTTTACGCCAATGTCCTAAATACTTTGCGCTACCGGGAGCGAATTTCATCATAAACTTCTCGTCACCCTCTGACACACTCTTGGTTGCTTGGGAACCCATAATAACAACAACAGCTGGCGTCACAGACCACGTGTTCTGCTCCGCACCCACTCACACAAACACACAAACACAACAACAACAACAACAAAATAGGCCTATTGTCCAGCACAGTCTGGACCCCGCGAAACTTCTCAACACCCCACTGAGCGGTGGAGAACTCACTACAGTACCCCACAAAGCAGTCTGTATTTCACCCCACTAAGACGGTGAACCAAAATAAAGTTCGAACTGCGCAACTCTGCGACTTAATGCTTCTGTACAAAAAAACCCCACTGAGCGGCTTTGTACATCGCCCCACTAAGACGGCGAATTTTAGCCCCACTGAGCGGCCACGGACAACGCCCCACTGAGCGGCAAAGACGTAAGATTATAGAAGTAGACTTTTTTATAAACTTACTTGGAGTTGCTTATTGCGTGTAGCATCAGTCCCGAATCCCGTCAATCGTCATCCATCGAGGAGAAAAAAACAGACGGCTAATCCACCGGCCCGATGACGAATTCTCATGCCTCGGGACTTTGCTGCAGGACCTCTATAAGTCCTGGCTGACGTCAGTCTGTCGGCGTGTCTCTTTTCCCCTCGGTGAATGTCGACTCCAGGGATCCGGCTCTCGAAGGACCAATTAATGATAGGTTTGTAGCATAAACCTATTCGCTGGAACGTTAAGGACAACTTGCTAGACAGCAAAAAGCAAGACACAAGGCACCAAAGTTCTTTGTGTTACTCATGCATGAGGGAGACCTGCCTGGAGTCAAGTGTCGTTCCACCACTTGACCTCCGTCAGACTCTCAGCCAGGTTCCCCATAGCACTCCTTTTATTGTGGTTACATGAATATGCATAGGGTCATTAACATATAACATCTTACATAGGTATACATGTGAACAAAGATTACTGTGTGTGTGTGTGTGTGTGTGTGTGTGTGTGTGTGTGTGTGTGGGGTCAGAGTATGACCCCATAAATGACTTCCCTAAACCTACTGGTCTGGAAAGTCCAGCAGTTCATGTAAAGAAAAGGCACTTAGACTAAAACAGATATAGCTACGTTTATCCTACCATAAAACAATAAAACAAGGTACGACCTCTTCCCATGCTCCCAGGATGTAGGTGTGGATTCCAGAACACTCTGGAATGTACACCAAGCCTTTGCAGCCTGCTAAAGATCACACATCCTATCACTACACAATTGATTATACATCTCTAAGCATATATGGTTAAATATTTCCTAATACACAGCAAATTCAAAAGTGTTAAATGTTTTGGTGTTAGTAGTCTTAGAGTTAATTTTACTCTAAGTAGAGTCACATTCTTTTAATGTAACTCTGAGGTGTAAAATGATAGTAGTTAAAATCGAGTGTTAAAAATGAGTGTTTCTATTTCAAATCTGGAGGTGTTACAATGGAAACATTAACTCTTGACCTCTTAACTCTGAACTCCTACAGGGGCTATGACACCAATAGAGTAAATTCACAGACTCCGCCCCCAGCACGGCTCCAATCGAAGCTGAAGTGAAGCCGTTTCAGAACATTTTGCTCTACATATTTGAGTTGTTTGCCATGCTTGGTAAGTCATGTTTTCAAAGATTGTTTCAATTATTGTTATTAGCTTTTACTTCTGTGGCTCTTTGGAGTTGAGACAAAGCTGTGTGAAAGGCATTAGCCATGTTGCTCGGTGATAGCATAATATTCTGTTTTAGCTAGCTGAAAGGTATTGTTTGCGGGCAAATACCACAGCCTTGAAAAAAAGCTTGCATGTGAATTTTCAGTCAAATTTCTTTGTCAAATACACTTAAAACAATGTCTAGAATGTGAAATGTTGGTATAATGGTGCTACTTGAAGCCTGAAAACGATCTTCCATAAAAAACGAGCAAACAGCAGTAGCAGATGTCCCGAGTCCCGATTGAGTTCTACGTTAGCATTTAGATTCCTCCAGAGTTTTGTGCACACGGTTTAGGTAAAAATGAAAAAGGTTGAGGTTTTACATTTAGTTCAGTATTACCTGTTGCCTGTGTCCTTGTCTTTTGGGAAAATACTTTACACAAGTAATGGCTCAAAAAGGATTCCTTTTTTTTTTTCTTTTACTGTGCTGCAATTGATTTGTGCCATTAATTAGTGTCAACTAATTTTGTTTTCAATCTCCACATAGGATATGCTTGTGAAGATGGAATATGGGGGAGAGCAGAAGTGCGTTGAAGTTCCACAAAGTGATGAATGAAGGACATGCATATTGTATTTTGTATTTATTGAAATAAGTGATGAGAATGCTGTTATTTGCATTTACCAGCTCACCTATGTCAGACCTTTTGATAAACGAAATTCTAATGAAAGTGAGAACATGTACACTGTTACATCTTTCAGAAAATGTTTTGAAATTGTGGTGCACAGTTCAGAATAAATGTTTTTCAAAAACCATTGCGTCTTTTTAGTAAATGTTTATTTCCAAAAGAAATTTCTAGAAGTTCAGAACAGTAAAATTCCCGCTTTTTAGAATTAATTAGAAGATAACTCTTATGTAGTTAAACTAAAATACTCTTTGAGAGTTAATATATAAACTCTTAACACCAAGTGTTAAATTATCAACTCCAGAGAGATTTGGTGTTTAACACTAAATCAGAGTTAACATACCAACTCTCCAAAAAGAGTTAAATTAACACTCTCTGGTGTGGACCCATATAGACACTTTAAAAGTGTTGAAATCAAATCTGACAGTGTTAATTTGGACATGCTGGATTTGCTGTGTACAAATGACAATAATAAAATCTAAACCCATCAGTCTGCTCGGGTGATTGCCAACCGAGAGCGGCTAGTTGCGGGTGGCTGGGCGAGTTCCATCCTTGAGGTGATGAGGGCGGAGGTGGAAGCATAGCGGCCGGAGACGCTGAGGCCTGATGCGGGCTCTCCAGCAGCTGATGGTCGGAGGGATGATGGAGATAGAGCGCTGAGGGTTCCAAAGCTGTGGTGAGGCATGGTTGTTTTAAGACGATGTGGACGAGAGAGCGGTTGCGGTTTTTAAAAGGACAGGGTGAGGAGGAGGCGGGGTAAGGGGGGACCGGATGAGGGGCGGGGGCTATGTAGAGCGTGGCGGGTTATTTCCAACAAGGACCACCTGAGTTGTAGTTTTACTCAGCTTAAACAGCTCTAATATTCTCGCATTCTTCTCAGCCACCATCTTCAGCCAGTCTTGAGTCGGAATTCGAAGCAATGTGCTGAAAACACCGGAGTGGGTGTTTGTGAGGTCCAGCACAAAATCATCTTTGTAAGCTCGATCGCATGTTTGGCGACTAGCTCTACATATCCATCTAGAAAATGGAGTCCCCCACTGGGTGTATGTCTCGGTTTTGGTCACCATGTTTGCAGTCCGGTGCCTGTTGGGCTCCTGGGTGAATGGCGGGAATGAGTAGGCCTCTTTGAAAACCCGATGCATCCGTGTTTGCTGGTCTCGGGTTCGCGGTTGCTGCGAGCTCGTTTCCCGCAGGCTTCTCTGTATTTCGGGGGTTGTGATGAGAGTGAGAACAGCCCAGTAAGAGCAAGTAAAAGCGATCCGCGGTGTGAGTGGACCAAAACTTTCACCCGCTTTGAGTTGATAGAAAAATATTTCACCCTCTGGAAGGCTGAAGGCATAGCCCCAAAACCCGCCATTGTTGAGCATGAATCTCTCCTCCAAACGGTTAGCATCTGCTGTTGGCTGCACTCTGCAAAGGTGCATTCGTGTGAGTTCTGGCGTGGCAGAGGACCTGTAGCTGGTTACAGGAGTTTGAGAGACCACAGTGAGGTTGGTAGGTCTGGCGGCCATGATTCTTTGTGAAAAGAGAGAAAACTTGGTTGTTTTTTCTGAGAGAAAAGCTTGCTTGTTTTTTCTGAGAGAAAAAAACAGTTCAATTTAAGATGAAATGTTAGATTATTTATCCTGAATGCCAGTAACAGAATAAACCTATCGCTGAGAAGGTAAATCAGACCTGCAGCCGATTGGCTAACCGGGGTGCGAAGGGAGCCGCCCCATTGTTATGTGATTGGCAGCGGGGCTAAGTTAGGCGGAGTTGGTCTCTGGCGGAAATTTCGAACGAAGAGTCAGAATCATTAAGCAGCAGATGTGGAGCGAACAAGCAGGAAATATTGTGCTCTAGAAGCGGTTGCGGGTGGATTAAGAGCAAAGGGAGAACTTAGACTCTGCGTTGAATTTTAGAGGTAGCTGGTAAGAGGGATCGTTTTGAAGAAAACAGACTAAGGACTTTTCAGGATTTTTCCCCTGTTTCCGAATATAAGGTTTTTTGGGAATAAAAGGGGTAGCTAGCAGGGTTTTCAGGAGATTTTCCCTGGTTATTTAGTCTAAGGATCGGGGTGAATTTGAGAAAAACGAGTAACGTTTTTTCAGGTGTTTTGGAGAAAACGCGGAGGAGTTTTGCCTATACTCCGCAGAGGATCGGGGTGGGAGCCGTGGGAAGACTAAGGATTTTTTCATGATTTTTCCCCTGTTTCCGAATATAAGGTTTGGGGAAAAGAGGGGTACCTAACAGGGGTTTTTTTGGAGAAAAGAGTTTTTTATGTTGGGAGCCGCGGTGCGTTTTTCGGGGATCGCGAGAGTTTTATTTTATTTTTTTTATTTTTTTTTTATTTTTTTTCACGATTCTGAGTTTTATTCTAAATCTCCTTGTCCGGATTAAACAAATGCATATAAATTGAAATAAAGTTTTGCCCCAAGGCATGCAGCCTGTATTTCTGGCCATACTGAACGTTACAAAAGCACAAGTTTAACTAAGCAGTTTCACTATGGTTTAACACATTTTTAAACACACAAGCACAGACCTGAGACACACAAAGCGAGTCCGGAGACACACGCGCGCCCACGCGCGCCCACGCGCGCCCACGCGCGCCCACGCGCGCCCACGCGCGCCCACGCGCGCCCACGCGCGCCCACGCGCGCCCACGCGCGCCCAGACACACAGCCTCGGGCACGCGCCCTCGCACACACGCTGACCCACCACCAGATGGCGTTTTTTAAGCATAAAAAAAATAAAAACTTTTTTTTACATGGATTAAAAAATAAAAGAATGCTATTTGATATATAAGAAACTTAAATAATCAATTAGATCTTTTTAGGGGGAAAAAGCAATGAGCTATGAACTAGCATATTTTTATGAATATCATATTTTTATGAATATCATATTTTTATTACTTCCTTTATTACTTCCCGGGGCCATAAATCTTTCTAGGGGGCCATAAATCACTCAGTTTTACATAAGGGGTATAATATCCCTCCTGAATTTATTTAATATTACTTTCTAGTATCCGCTGATGTTTGCTGGAGCCACAGCTGTAAAAGCTGCTGGTCATGATATCGGTTTGGTTATCTGGTGAGAGGGAAACATGAAGATGAGACCAGGAGATGTCCTTACTGAATCATCAGAGCTGAACAGGTGATGGAGAAACAGGGTTATCTTTTAGGTGACATGAATGAGTTGAAGGGAAGTTATGAACTGTTTCTGAAAGACAAATAACACCAGGATCCTTTTCTATGTAGCTGACAGCTGATAACTGTGCAGGGGCGGGTCTAGCAAAGTGTTGCCAGGGATCAATGTAGGGCATTAACAGGGAGAGGGAGGCACAAAGAAATACTTTTCTTTCTTATTCTCATTTAAAATATCTAGCTTTAAAAAAATATTTATCTGAGTCTTACAACAAACAATTGATAGTTTGATACATATATACCATCAGAACAGTGAACATCACTGTTACAACAGTGTTTATTTTCATTCAAAGACTTTATGAGTTTTCCTGTAATGGTGGGCCGGTCTCTAGTCAAAATCCCCAGGACGATTTTTTTGTCCCAGTCCAGCTCTGTATGCAGCTCATCTGCAGTCTGGTGTTACCTACATCTTCCTATTCAGAAGGCAGAATTTCCGAGTTCTGAGTACAACTGAAAGCACCACGACTGCAGTTTTTGTGTTGGATGTAAAAAGCAGGCTAGAATCATGCAGCGGTAAACGACGGTCCAGGCGTGGGATTTCTCTCGTGGAAATGTGCACATTATTTTTTCCTTTCTATTGGTAGGTGGCACAGTGCACTTGTGGCAAGTAAGCAAGTTAGAAGACTGGCAATCTTGCTGGGTATCCAGTTACGGAAGCAACACATTAACAAGAGAATTCTGAGTAAAACCAAAGTTACTTTCCCTAGTAACTAGTTACTCTTAAAGTAACGAGTAACTTGAAGTAACTGAGTTACTTTTGATAGAAGTAACTAGTAATGTAACTAAGTTACTAATTTAAAGTAACTTACCCAACACTGATGACAACACATGAGCCAAAATCAGACTCCGAGCGCTACAATGCTAAAGATCAGAAGATCCAGTGTGACATCATCGTTACCTGGCAACAGAAGCCCTCAGCCCATCTGACTTTATTGGAGGATATTTACACCAACAACACTGTTTAGTTTGATATGACGGATTAACAACATGCACTGTGATGTCCAGTTCATCTGTAATAGATACTGGATCTAATCAGTGAGCAGATATTTGATCACCTTATTTATAATTATACTAGAAACAAATACAACTGTGTTGGTGATTCATGCAAACTTGCATATCAGCCTTTTAAGGTTTTGTAGTATTGAGAACAAAGAGGTTGTGTTAGGGCTGAAAACCCCGACTTGTTCTCCTCTGCAGGTCATCAAATGCACTACAGACGTTTGTATTTGCACAAGCCTGTATATGTTTGATAGCTTTATTATTCTCTGTTCAAAGACAATAAATGTGGAAAATGTCTCATGTAGTATCAGCTTCATTTAAAAATGACTGCAAACATTTAGAGAACGTGCTGCTTTTTGTCCTACATTTCAACACTGAATGAACCCTGAAAACGTGATGGCAGGTGGCATATTGGAGTTCACATGAAATATAGGCTGTATGAAGACTGGAAAATATAGATGAGAAAAATATGCAGCCAAACATTTGTGGACATGGATAAACTCTCTGATCCAAAAAGCAGGAAGTGACACAGCTAGAAAATGACAGCGTGTAACAGCTGAAGTCAAATGTAATGCAGAGTTGAATCTGCACTTGGATCCATCTGTGAAAGGTCCACATGTAGGGATTACATGAGTCCTGATGTTTGTCAGTCCAGCTTGATAACTCCATCTACTGTGGGCTACATATACTGGGGCTGGTAGCTCCGTAGTGTTGGAAAGAAACTATTAAATGTTCATAGTTTAAAATCAGAGGCTCTTCTAACACAGGAGCCATGTTGAGTTTAGATCACAGCCGACCACCGGCAGTCTGAAATGGAATGAAGCCCATTGACAGCGAGCAGGTCTAAACAGGAATGGAACGCACCGATTTGTAGGCGTGGCAATGATGTGGCTGCAGCTGACACATGATTGGTTCAAACTAAACATCAGACACATTTCACAGAGTTCACAAATACACTCACGTTTTTATCTTTGAAGATCATCATAAAGTAGAATTTATGGTCCAGTAGACAACAGCAGGTGGTTTGAGCCCTTCTGATGCAGCAGAAACAGGATTTGGAGGAAGATGTTAATAGATTAGAAAGAATTGTACACTGTGAATCAATGCAAGTCTTTCTAGATAGACAGATCTTTAATAATCCCTCAGGTAGGTTCCTCTGGGAAAGTCACAGATAGAGACACCAATTCTGACGTCCTTTGAGAGCCTGACTTTGAATTTTCATCACTCGTCATGTACACAGATGTTAATTCTACATATTCCTAGTACTGAACTCTAAATCAATATGAAGAAAATGCTCCTACTAATCTGCATATATGTTGATATCAAATCCTTTTCCAGCACATGGATAGATCTATATAAATCTTTCAATCTGATCAGAATGGGCACAGTGTTGTTATTGCAGCAATCCCTGATGTTTGAAAAGCTAAACATCAGGGAGTGCTGCAATAACAACACTGTGCCCATTCTGATCAGATTGAAAGATGATACACACGACCACGACAAGTGGTCGTGTGTAGGATTGTGTTTTCCTTCCTTTGTGCAGTTCTTACAGTAAACATGGTTGAATGTTTCCTGTTCCCCTGATGCTTCTTCCTGTTGGATAAAGTTGGTTTGGAACAACATGTTCTTATAGGTTTCAATGAACTTCAAACTGTGATCCACTTACAAAACTGTCTCATTTTATTGGAACAATCCACATTTGCATCCATTCACGGTACATTTGACATCTGGTCTGAACACGTTTGTACACATGATGAAAGGACAGATGGTGTTTGTGTGTCCTTCTTAAACTTAGTGTGAATGTTTCATCGTGTAGAACTACTTAGAACAAAGTCTTTGGGAACATTTGGAGAACACGTTTAGGAAAGTAACATCCTGGTAGAACATTTTCTTAAAGCAAAGCAGAGCTCCAACATGACTGTGAGGATTCAGAATAATAAAGTCAGATTATTATGAATACTAAAGTGCACCTTAATGCTGCCAATGAATACACATGTTCTTTGTGAAAGCATGTGTGAGAACAGCTGACATGCACTACACTGACCCCATTCGCTCCATTTCTTCATCCACTTCTTGCTCTTGTGCTTGAAATGAGACGCAGACGCAGCAAAAGTAAGAGGCTCTAAAATCCACAAAAAGGGGGCTCGTTAGATCAGGATATTGGATGTGATCCATAGAAAACATGGATAATACACCACTTTATTTGAAGACATCTGTAGCACTGCCTCAGTTCTGGATGTTTCCACAGACTCCTCTGTGCACTAAAGAAAAGGTCAAAGGTCAGCAGCACATGTAGTTGGGACAATTCTTCATTTACAAACAACGGTCGCACAAACTATACAATTATTTTCCTCCAATTACGACTTTTCACTTGCAGAAATGGTCCTGTGTGATTTCTAGGCTGTGATATGAAAAACTAGTTCCTAATGGCAGCGATTCACTCAGTAAACATGTGTTTCCTTTACCAACCTCACACACAGATCCAATAAGATCAGGAAGTGGGCAGTATAGTACAATATGTGTTATTTTGTACTGTACTGCCCAAACTAAACATCTGCTGAAGTGTTGGAAATGATTCAGATGTTTATTTTGGACGATACAGCAGAAGATCAAACATGAAAGTGGAGATAACACAGAAGACCTGCAGCAAAGGGTCAGAGGTCAGACTGGGCCACTGGATTCAACAATGAGCCAATGATCATCTTGTCAAATAGTGACTAAAGCAGAGCCCTGACGTTCTGACATTTATCACACAGACAGAACAAATGTCTGCTGATGACTTCATCTCAAGAAATGACTGATAGATGTCAATTCATTGATCAGCTGCTGCTGCTGATCTTCATCGTGCACAGAAACATTCAGCTTGTTTCAATCAGTAAATAACTCCCACTACTCTCATTTTGAGCTGTTCCCACTCAAAATGCTGTGAGAACAATGATCATTGTAGAACTTCACAAACATCACGTGTTGTTTTCCACATGTAAGATCAGCAAACATACAGAAACTTTCTGTTGCCACACACGGCCTCTAAAATCTCTTCCACGGTTTCTGTCTGAAGTCCACTCTCTGTGTCGGATCCACAGGTAACAACAACATCTTATTATCGTGGTTTTCAATGTGTCTCCTTGCAAAAAGTCCAACCAATGAACAAATGTGTATATTTGTGGAGGACGAACAAAAGCATGACACATTTCTCTGTTTCTATAAACTGGTGTCAAACACAAATATGAAGAGTTTCATTGACAGACTCCAAAACGCCCCCGCAGTGAATCAAAGGAAAATCCTACAGTGTGGCCAGAGAATCTTAATGGCTCGAACATCAACACATCCACAATGTTGGATCCAGCTCTACCTCACAGAGTTACTAAGACACACCCTCTGCCAGCATTACAACAGCTCCACCTGTTTCACCTGCCTCCTCAGCATCTGTACACCTGAAGAGAAAAGAAAGGCTCCAAAAGCTCAAATCTACAAAGGATTCATGAAGTTTCATCCAACAATAACATGTTTGCCTTCCACAGTGTGCTGTTAGACACCACTGTACCTCTGCCATTTCAAAAAGAGCAGCTTGCTAACATTTTGGCTCCAAACACTTTGTGTTTAAATTCCTGATCTCGCACACCCCTCTTTGCAGTTATTCATTTGTAAAACATGTTTGGAATCATGTATGATTTTCTTTCCAGTTCTTACGTGTACACCACTTTGTGTTGGTCTTTCACGTGGAATTCCAATAAAATTCATTCATGTTTGTGGCTGTAATGTGAAAAAAATGTCAAAAAGACCAAGGGGGCCGAATACTTTTGCAAGCCACTGTATATAAAAACATGATATTTATCTCATAAAAACATGATGTTTATTATTCAAAGGTGTTTGAAAGCCTTTCCAGGTGAGTTTGATCCAGGAGGGTCTGAAGCCAGAGTCAGACAGAGACTGTGCAGAGACTGTAGAAGGACAGAGCAGCAGCAGAGCAGTCCAGATACACTGATGATCCTCTGTCAGATCCAGAGGGACACACAGGGATGATGCTGGACTCTACATGGAGTCCAGACAGTGGAGCTGTTCTCAGAGCAGTTCACTCTGCAGCACTGACAGTCATCTGCACTTCTCATTCCTCTGTCAGTCACTGCTGGATGAAGCTCTCCTCTCCACCTCCCAGTAACATGGCCCAGTCAGAGCGTCTCTACACACAAGTTGCTGCTGCTTCAACCTCTCTGGATCATCAGGACACAGCTCCTCCTCTCTCAGCACACACACCGTCCTGTTTACCATCATCAGCTCCACCTGCAGAGAGAAGAAAGAAGAGCAGAGGAGATAAACGAGTGTTTCCAGAGACTCTTCATCTGTCAGTCAGTGATGCAGCACATCCAGTATAAAGAGCTGCAGGGACTTCAGTGCTGGGACTGTACTAGGACTCATTGTTGCTTCACTTTTTCTAATCTTTGGATTTTTATTGACGTTTTTCCCTCATAGTTTTAGCTTGGACTTTCATTCATTAGCATAACCTTGGTCTGTCTTGATGCATTCTCAATCATCCAGGTAAGTAAATCTCCAAAAGTTGAATCTGTTCATCTGGACGTAGCGTTTTCAGTGGGAGAAATGTTTCGTCACTCATCCAAGTGACTTATTCCGTCTCAGCTGACTGCAGGTTTTAATCTCATAAACAGTACATTTGCAAAATGACTAAAACCAGCCCACTGGCTTTTGTTGCCTGCTTCCAGGCAACAAAAATCCTCCAGAAGGCACACCATCAGCTACTTAATGAACGAGTGAGGGAAACAAATGTCAACATCGACATGCTAAAATCTCAAGAGGGCTGGATCCGATAGAGACTTACGATGCTTCTAGATGAAAGCACTCTTAAAAAGGTGTTTGACTTTACTGAGAAGGCTCGTCTAGCACAGGACAAGAAGTCTAAGACCAGGCAACAAAGGAAGTTTGACTTACTTGTTATACGTCGGAAACCACCGCAAAATACGAAGAGTGTCCTCAGTGGCCAGAAGAGAGAAGGATGCGACACTGAGGATGTGGACAAGTGGGTGAAGAATGACAGACTGCTTACCCAAACAGAGAAAAACATCCTTGCTAAAGGGTTTAATTTTGCTGTCACTCCGAGACAAATCCCACTAGTGGAGCTGATCACAGCCACAGAAACAGCAATTCAAAACAACAATATTGCAGAAGTGGAAGCAGAGCAACTACAGACGAATGTTTCGGCCTGTCTCAGTAATGCAAAGCCCCCAGCATCCAATATCACCATGGAGGAGAGGAAGGCATTCAAATCGCTTAGTGATGACAACAACATTATCATCCTTCCGGCAGACAAGGGTAGGTGCACAGTATTGCTAAACCAGAAAGACTATCATGAGAAGATTTTGTCACTACTCAGTAGGGCTGCCACAAATGATTATTTTGATAGTCGGCTAGTCACTGATTATTTATGTGATTAGTCGACTAATCAGATCATGCATCCATTGGACGTAAAATGTACACCTTATTGCACCAGCATTGATCTGCTCTTATATCTTAGCTTACAGCTTGAAGTGTTTAAGGTATGTGCTAACTAAAAATAAAGACAAGATGGTATTTTATTAAATTTTAATGAAATTTGCAGATTGTTTTGGTGAAGTTTAATAAACTCAGCCGTCTGCTCCTTGCTATCTAAAATATAACAGGACACCGGAGTAAATTCTCGAGCATCTCACACTTCTGATAATCAGTTATCTGCTTGACATTTATTCAGCTGTGTAAAAATTATAACTTTAATCTCAGCCAAACAGATTTACTCAGGAACAAATAAAATACAAAAAAAAAGGCATTCAAAAACATTTTTAAGTTATCTAAGTGATTTATATATCATGTTTAACCTGAGTAGCGAAAGACGGCGGTGTGGTTTGTAAATGATTTGCCCGGAGTCCGGGCAAATCTAGTGAGCCTTGAACCCCGCTGAGCTATCGAGCTAGTGGGTAACAGACATCTCCGAAAACGTCAGAGCACTTTTGAAAATATGTGGTGTCTTGATAAACTGAGCAGATATTTGAGGTTTACACAGTTACATTCTCGCCTGAAAATATGTTAAACGTCTATTTTGTGACCCAGAAAGAATAATAAGAGTAATATTAAAACGAACTAGCTGCCGCCATTATTGGAAACTGAGCAGGGCCGCGCTATGATTTCTGGGATACAGCATCTTCTTCTTCGGGGTTTAACGGCAGCTGACATCCTTGTACATGTAGTGCTGCCATCTTCTGTTTCAGTCCGTTATTACACTCTTGAATCCTACTACTTATTCTTATACTTATACTTCATACTTCAAATTATTCGTCGATGATTTTGATAGTCGACTAAATGTGGCAGCCCTACTACTCAGTGATGAAAATACTTACGAGCCCCTGAAACATGACCCAGGAAGTGGCTACAGGAAGAAGGTGATAGACTGTCTGAAGCAGTTAGAACAAGACAAAGCTATTGACCGGACCTCATGCCACAGGCTCTACCCAGGGGAGTCTACACCAAGTCTGTATGGTTTAACGAATATACATAAACAGGGTGCACCTTTAAGACCAATTGTCTGTATGATCAACTCGGTCACCTATAACATCCCCAAGTTTCCTCAACCCACTGGTGGGCAGCTCTGAACACCACATCCAGAACAGCCTGGATTTTGTTGAGAAGGAGAGAGATGTCATTATGGAGGCAGATGAAACCATGGTCTCGTACGACGTTACATCTCTCTTCACTTCCCAGCGTTGGAGGTAGTCCGTAAGAGATTACAGGATGACACCAACCTCAGCAACAGGACCACTCTCAGCACTGACCAAGTGTGTTTGCTTTTGGAACTGTGTCTTCATTCCACCTACTTCACATACAAGGGTCAGTTCTACAGGCAGAAACATGGATGTGCCATGGGCTCCCCAGTTTCACCCATTGTGGCCAATTTGTACATGGAAGAAGTGGAAGAGAGGGCTTTGCTATCCTACTCTGGAACACCACCAAGCCATTGGTTCAGGTATGTGGATAACACATGGTTGAAAATCAAATCTCAGGACGTACCTCAATTCACGGATCAAATTAACTCGGTGGACCAACACATGAAATTCACCAGGGAGGATATGAAAAGTGGCAGGTTAGCCTTCTTAGACTGTGAGATTTCCATCAGTAATGGGGGACATCTAAAAGCTGACGTGTACCGTAAACCTACGCATATGGATCAGTAGGGCTGGGTTATATCATACCGTTCACGATAATACCGGTGTAATGTTTGGTAACGATAGGAAAATGAAATATCACAATAGAATATGGGTAAAACACGCATGCGCAGTGCCTATGTTTACATACGCACATGGTGGCGACGCAGAATAAGAAGAGTGAAAGCGGATCGTTGAATGAAACAGATGAACCAGAACTTGTTTGTAAAAATGCTGCAGCTTCAGTGGTGTGGAACTGGTTTGGCTTTCGTCCGTCAGATACACAACAAAGCACTATTTTTGGTAGCGCATGCTAACGGGCCGTCGTTATTACCGTGTTGTTTGGCACACTTAAAATCAATCCTTTGCTTTTTCTAAAAGTCGACAGAGCCCCTTATAATCCCGTGTGCCTTATGTATGAATTCTGGTTGTGTTTACTGACCTCGAAACGATTTTATGTACACGGCGCTCAAAAATCTGTCAAATGTTTCAGTACGACTTTGCTAAGCTACGAAGCCGCACCGCTAGATGGATTGTCGGAGCATTACGGCTATCGTGGGCGGAGCCTCGCGGAGTGATACGTACTGTGCTTCAACATAATATTACCGTATTGTGTGTGTATAACCTCTTTTTAAGTTTTGTGGATATTATACATGGTTATGCTGAGGATATGTCGGCCAGTTTCCACTGGAAATGCCTTTTGGTTAAACTGTCAGCAAGGAATTTGCACTATTACATTTTTATATGACTTTAATGCACATAAAAAAAACAGCTGCTTGTTTAAGAGAAAATACATTGATGGTTTTTTGCACTAATAAAGTTGAGGAGTTGTAAAGTATTTTGTCTAGTGTCAATTATATCGTCAGTTATATCGTTAACGCAAATTTTCAAATGTATATCGTGATAAATATTTTTGGTCATATCGCCCTGCTCTACGGATCAGTATCTAAGGTTTGACTCTCATCATCCACTAGAGCACAAACTGGGTGTCATCAGGACTAGGGCTGGGCGATATGGCCTAAAATTCATATCGCAATATAATTTGAAGCATGTGCGGTAATGATATATATCACGATATATTCTTTTCTTCTGTATAACGTATTTTCCACACTATAAGGCACACTTAAAATCCTTTAATTTTCTCAAAAATCGAGAGTGTGCCTCATGTATGAATTCTTGTTGTGCTTACTGACCTCGAACCGATTTGGGCGTGCAGAAATCTGTTAAAAAATGTTTTAGTACAACTTTGGTAAGCCGCACTGCTTGATGGATTGTCAGAGCATTACGGCTGCCGTAGTGAGGAGCTTCACGGAGTAATCTGGGTCCAAAACTCCGTCCGCCTCAGCTCCCAAAGTCAAACGAGTACTGAGAGTTAAAAACAGTCTAAATTTTTTCATCTTTAATTAAATCATCAGCGTTGTTGCTTTACCAGGTGTAACAATTAAGTTTAACATCCATGCATCCATGCAGAATTTATTACATTTAACGGAGTTAGAAGTTAACAGGAAGTTAGCTCGTTAGCTCGCTAGATTCCACCTAAACATGTTGTGCTACATGATTGCTAGCAACACAGCTATGTTAGCATAACATTAGCACAGTGAAGCTGGAGGATGAACGCCAACTTTTTTCCACTCATTAAAAGTTAACGTGAGGGATTCTGGTGGTCAGGGACCAATGTAATTGCATATAGGATGCTATACACGGGCCAAAGATCAGTCAGGAGAACAACTGAGATTATTCATCCACAATACAAGGTTAGTTATTAATATACTGCAACAACATGGGAATAGAACAGCTGCGAGAGAATTCAACATTAATGAATCAATGTTACGGAAGTGGAGGAAGCGCAGTTTTTGGCTTTCCCCTTATTTCAAAAGTGCTTCATCTCTTTGCTATGACTGTCGCCCAGCATAATTTGCAGATGATAATGGTTTTAGCCGCTGCGATGCTTTCGACCAAAACAGGCGCAGCTTGATGACATCATCAACATGCGCTATCGCGATAGAGTGATATAGTCAAAGTCTCTATCGTTGGCCAAATTTATATAGTTTCTATCGTATATCGTTTATATCGCCCATCCCTAATCAGGATGCTAAAACACAGAGCGAATACCATCCCCACAGACACAGCAGCCAGGGAGGCAGAAGAACAGCACATCAAGAAGGCCCTGAGTAAATGTGGGTATCCCAACTGGACGTTTGTCAAAGCTAGGAAGGCGCCAAAAGAAAGCTCCAGCCGATCCAGGAGAGAAGGACAACCGCTGCCCAAGCAAAAACCATTTTTTCTAAACACCGGGTCTCTGTGGCTTTTAAACCCCAAAACACGCTGCACCAAATACTGGTCCACCCCCAGGATCGGGTCCCCCGACACAAACAGAGTAAATTAGTGTACGCTGTTAAGTGCCAGGAGGATTGCCAGGATTGATACATCGGGGAAACCAAAAAACCTCTGGCGAAGCGGATGGCACAACACAGAAGAGCCACCTCTTCAGGCCAGGAATCTGCAGTCAATTTACACCTACAGGCCAGTGGACACTCTTAAGGATGGGGATGTACACATCCTGGACAGGGAGGAACGCTGGTTTGAGGGCGGAGTCAAGGAGGCCATTTACGTGAAAAGGAAAAGACCATCTCTGAATTGAGGGCCAACGGGTACATCTGTCTCCATCTTACAATGCTGTGATTGCAGCCATTCCCCAACTCTCTGTGAATGGGACTCATGGCCATTGGTCAGTGGGCTTTGATCAGTGGTTGTTGATCAATGGTCATGAGAATTTGCATAATTAAGATTAAGGAAGTGACCTCCCAGCCTATTGTTCCTTCACTGGCCTGGTTTCAGTCATTATGCAAATATACTGTTTATAAGATAACGGCAATGCTCAGTGGCTAGTGGATCTGAGGGCAGACCATAGCGACCTCCCTGAACAGGGTCCAGTAACCCTCACAGTGGCAGATATCCAAGAAAGGGTCTCCAGTATGAAGAGTTGGACAACACCAGGCCCCGACATGAAGCTGACTGCACTCCACGAGCGTCTGGCAGCACAAATGAACCAGGTGCTAGTTAACGAGAGACACCCGGAATGGCTAACCAAAGGTCGGACGGTCCTGATCCCCAAGGACCCCAAGAAGGGACCGTTCCCATCCAACTACCGACCAATAACCTGCCTCAGTACTACATGGAAGCTCCTGTCAGGCATCATATCGGCTAAGATGAACAGGCACATGGGTCAATACATGAGCGGGGCACAGAAAGGGATTGGCAAGAATACCAGAGGCGCAAAACACCAGCTACTGGTAGACAGGACAGTCAGCCGAGACTGCAAGACCAGACTGACCAACATTTGCACTGCCTGGATTAATTACAAGAAGGCCTATGACTCAATGCCCCACAACTGGATACTGGAATGCCTAGAATTGTACAATATCAACAGGACCCTAAGAGCCTTCATCGGGAACTCAATGAGGATGTGGCATACAACACTAGAGGCCAACTCCAAGCCCATAGCACAAGTCACCATCAAGTGCGGGATCTACCAAGGAGACCAGGAAGCAGAGTTGCAGTCTTACACGCCTCTCTGCAGCTTCTCTCCTCCTGCTACCCCCCCCCCCCCCCAAAAACCCATCTCCATAGAGACTGTGTCAGCTTCCAAATAGACAAAAAACAAACTAAAAACCAGCAACAAACAACTTAAACATAAACAATTACAAAGAAAGAACAATACAGTATCCACATCTGAACCAAAGAGTAAAACAGTGAAATGTGGATTATTAAATATTAGGTCTCTCCTCCAAGTCTCTGTTAGTA
Source organism: Neolamprologus brichardi (assembly GCF_056152115.1). Classification (NCBI taxonomy): domain Eukaryota; kingdom Metazoa; phylum Chordata; class Actinopteri; order Cichliformes; family Cichlidae; genus Neolamprologus; species Neolamprologus brichardi. The sequence continues at coordinate 51,676,783 of NC_142106.1, read as the reverse complement.
CATGACTTAATAATTGATCAACAAATTGATTTACTCTGCCTTACAGAAACCTGGTTGCAGCAGGATGATTATGTTAGTTTAAATGAATCAACACCCCCGAGTCACTCGAACTACCAGAAATCTCGAAGCACAGGCCGAGGGGGCGGTGTGTCAGCAATTTTTCACACCAGTCTATTAATTAATGAAAGACCAAGACAGACTTTTAATTCATTTGAAAGCCTGATGCTTAACATTGTCCACCCCAGCTGTGAAACTCAGAAACCAGTCTTACTTGTTATCATCTATCGTCCACGTGGGCCTTACACAGAGTTTCTGTCTGATTTCTCAGACTTTATATCTAATTTAGTTCTGAGCTCAGATAAAATAATTATTGTGGGTGATTTTAACATCCATGTAGATGCTAAAAATGACAGCCTCAACATGGCATTTAATCTGTTATTAGACTCAATTGGTTTCTCTCAAAATCTCCAAAAGTTGATTCTGTTCATGTGGACGTAGCGTTTGCTGGGAGAAACGTTTCGTCACGTTTCGTCACTCATCCAAGTGACTTCTTCAGGGTAAGGGTAAGGGTAAGGGTACATCTTGCGCCATCTTACAATGCTGTGATTGCAGCCATTCCCCAACTTTCTGTAAATGGTACTCATGGCCATTGATCAGTGGTCTTTGATCACTGGGTTTTGGTCAGTGGTTGTTGATCAATGGACATGAGAATTTGCATAATTATGATTAAAGAACTGACCTCACAGCCCATTGTTCCTTCAGTGGGCTGGTTTCAATTATTATGCAAATGTATTGTTTATAAGATTGGGGAAAAATGCAGTCAGCTGAGACTGAAGAAGTCACTTGGATGAGTGACGAAACGTTTCTCCCAGAAAACGCTTTGGAGATTTATTTTCCTGGATGATTGAGAATGCATCAAGACGTTTCTCTCAAAATGTTAAAGAACCCACCCACCACTTTAATCACACTCTAGATCTTGTTTTAACATATGGCAAAGAAACTGAACATTTAACCGTGTTTCCTGAAAACCCTCTCCTGTCTGATAATTTCCTGACAACATTTACATTTACAATAATTGATTACACAGCAGTGGAGAGTAGACTTTATCACAGTAGATGTCTTTCTGAAAGCGCTGTAACTAAGTTTAAGAATATAATCCACCCTCTGTTATCATCTTCAATGCCGTGTACCAACATAGAGCAAAGAAGCTACCTGAACGCTACTCCAACAGAGGTCGATTATCTTGTTAATAATTTCACCTCCTCACTACGTACGACTCTGGATACTGTAGCTCCAGTGAAAACTAAGGTCTCTAATCAGAAGTACCTGACTCCATGGTATAATTCTCAAACACGTACCCTAATGCAGATGAATCGTAATCTGGAGAGGAAATGGCGTGTCACAAATTTAGAGGATCATCATTTAGCCTGGAGAAATAGTTTGTTGCTTTATAAGAAAGCCCTCCGCAAAGCCAGAACATCTTACTATTCATCACTGATTGAAGAAAATAAGAACAACCCCAGGTTTCTCTTCAGCACTGTAGCCAGGCTGACAAAAAGTCAGAGCTCTTTTGAGCCAACCATCCCTTTAACATTAACTAGTAATGACTTCATGAACTTCTTCACAAATAAAATTTTTATCATTAGAGAAAAAAATTACCAATAATCATCCCACAGATGTAATATTATCTACAGCTACTCTTAGTACCATTGATGTTAAGTTAGACTCTTTTTCTCCAATTGATCTTTCTGAGTTAACTTCAATAATTACTTCCTCCAAACCATCAACGTGTCTTTTAGACCCCATTCCTACAAAAGTGCTCAAAGAAGTCATGCCATTAATTAATTCTTTGATCTTAAATATGATCAACCTATGTCTAATAATCGGCTATGTACCACAAGCCTTCAAGCTGGCTGTAGTTAAACCTTTACTCAAAAAGCCATCTCTAGACCCAGCAGTCTTAGCTAATTATAGGCCAATCTCCAACCTTCCTTTCATATCAAAAATCCTTGAAAGAGTAGTTGTCAAACAGCTAACAGATCATCTGCAGAGGAATGGTTAATTTGAAGAGTTTCAGTCAGGTTTCAGAGTTCATCACAGCACAGAAACAGCTTTAGTGAAGGTTACAAATGATCTTCTTATGGCCTCTGACAGTGGACTCATCTCTGTGCTTGTCCTGCTAGACCTTAGTGCAGCATTCGATACTGTTGACCATAATATCCTATTAGAGCGATTAGAACATACTGTAGGTATTACAGGTACTGCACTGCAGTGGTTTGTATCATATCTATCTAATAGACTCCTATTTGTGCATGTAAATGGAGAGTCCTCTTCACACACTGAGGATAATTATGGAGTTCCACAGGGTTCAGTGCTAGGACCAATTCTGTTTACATTATACATGCTTCCCTTTGGCAGCATAATTAGAAGACATAGCATACATTTTCACTGCTATGCAGATGACACCCAGCTCTATCTGTCCATGAAGCCAGATAACACACACCAATGAGTTAAACTGCAGGAATGTCTTAAAGACATAAAGACCTGGATGGTCGCTAACTTTCTGCTTCTTAATTCAGATAAAACTGAGGTTATTGTACTCGGCCCTGAAAAGCTTAGAAATATGGTATCTAACCAGATTCTTACTCTGGATGGCATTACCTTGGCCTCCAGTAACGCTGTGAGGAACCTTGGAGTCATTTTTGACATTAAACAAATATGTAAGACTGCGTTCTTCCATTTGCGCAACATCTCTAAAATTAGAAATATCCTGTCTCAGAGTGACGCTGAAAAACTAGTTCATGCATTTATTACTTCCAGGCTGGACTACTGCAATTCATTATTATCAGGATGTCCAAAAAACTCACTGAAAAGCCTTCAGCTAATCCAAAATGCTGCAGCAAAAGTACTGACAGGGACTAGAAAGAGAGAGCATATTTCTCCTGTTTTGGCTTCCCTTCATTGGCTTCCTGTTAAATCCAGAATTGAATTCAAAATCCTGCTCCTCACATACAAGGTCTACCTTGTAGTACCATATCGCCCTATTAGAGCACTTCGCTCTCGCTCTGCAGGCCTACTTGTTGTTCCTAGAGTATTTAAAAGTAGAATGGGAGGGAGAGCCTTCAGTTTTCAGGCCCCTCTTCTGTGGAACCAGCTTCCAGTTTGGATTCGGGAGACAGACACTATCTCTACTTTTAAGATTAGGCTTAAAACTTTCCTTTTTGCTAAAGCATATAGTTAGGGCTGGACCAGGTGACCCTGAATCCTCCCTTTGTTATGCTGCAATAGACATAGGCTGCCGGGGGATTCCCATGATGCATTGAGTTTTTCCTTTCCAGTCACCTTTCTCACTCACTATGTATTAATAGACCTCTCTGCATTGAATCATATATGTTATTAACCTCTGTCTCTCTTCCACAGCATGTCTTTTATCCTGTCTTCCTTCTCTCACCCCAACCGGTTGCAGCAGATGGCCGCCCCTCCCTTAGCCTGGTTCTGCTGGAGTTTTCTTGCTGTTAAAAGGGAGTTTTTCCTTCCCACTGTCGCCAAAGTGCTTGCTCATACGGGGTCATATGATTTTTGGGTTTTTCTCGGTATCTATGAAGCACCTTAAGGCGACCTTTGTTTTGATTTGGTGCTATATAAATAAAATTGAATTGAATTGAATAGATGCTCTGTCCCCACTGCTGTTCTACATAGGCCTGAACCCCCTCAGTGAGATCATTAACAAGACTGGCTACGGATACCGACTATGGAACGGAACAGTTGTCAGCCACCTCCTGTACATTGATGACATCAAGCTGTATGCCAAGAGTGAACGAGACATCGATTCACTGATCCACACTACCAGGCTATACAGCAATGACATCGGACTGTCGTTCGGGCTGGAGAAGTGTAGTCGGATGGTAACAAAGAGAGGGAAGGTAGTCAGAACTGAGGGGATCGAACTACCAGAAAGCAACATTGCAGACATACAGGACAGTTACAAGTACCTGGGGATCCCGCATGCGAATGGAAACCATGAAGAGGCCGCTAGGAAAGCTGCAACCACCAAGTACCTGCAAAGGGTTAGGCAAGTCCTGAGGAGTCAGCTGAACGGTAATAACAAGATCCGGGCCATCAACACCTACGCCCTGCCCGTGATCAGGTACCCTGCTGGGGTAATAGGCTGGCTTAAGGAGGAGATAGAAGCCACTGACATAAAGTCAAGAAAGCTCCTTACCATGCATGGAGGGTTTTACCCCAAGTCCAGCATCCTGAGCAGTCTGCTGGCCTGATGGAAAAAGCTGTCTCTTAGTCTGCTGGTACGGGACCGGATGCTTCAGAACCTCCTTCCCGATGGAAGTAGTCTGAAGAGTTTATGGCTTGGGTGACTGGAGTCCTTGATGATCCTCCCCGCTTTCCCCAGGCACCGCTTCCTGTAGATGTCTTGGAGGGAGGGAAGCTCACCTCCAATTATCCGTTCAGAGAACCGCACTACTCTCTGGAGAGTGTCCTGATTCGTGATTTGAGGTATGAGACAAACGACTGGAGGTCCATTGTGCGTCAAAACAATAATTTTATTAAAGCACATATATGTGGGAAGCCCAGCACGATCACCCAAACTAGAGATGGCACGATACCACTTTTTTATGTCCGATACCGATATCATAAATTTGGATATCTGCCGATACCGATATGAATCCGATATAGTGTTTTTTAATCAATAAAACTGTTTTTTTAATATCTTGCTGCATTTTGTATAAGTTTATACTCAAGTTTAAATAAACAACAACACTAAAGCTATTCTGTTATACCTGTATGTAAAAAACACACTGCGCCCAAAATATTTCATAGTTCATCAACACTGATCAACCTAATAAACTTAAACCTACTCAATCCTTCCTATTCTGGTATTTTAAAGAGTACTTAGCAGAAATATTAAGCAACCTAACTAATAGGGTTGCAAACTCCCAGCAAAATAAAAAACAAACCACCCTCCACCTCATGATGCTTAATTGATGTAATCAAATTTAATTTGATGCAGGGGGAAAAATGCACAAAAATAAATTATTTTTCAAGAATAATTAAATAGATTCAACATTTTTCTTCAGCAGAATTGCAGACTTCACAGATGGTATCTTCCCAAAGGAAAAAGTCCTATAGCTTACTAGGGTATATTAGACTTAACAGTTACTATATACAGTAATGGACTTCTATACATTTTACATCAGATTAAAACTTTGGGTGTAAGAGTCAGATAATTATTTATTAAAAGCTAGACATTTTAAATGAGAATAAGAAAGAAAAGTATGTCTTTGTGCCCCCTTTTCCCTGTCCATGCCCTATCGGCCCCCCTGGCTAAACTTTGCTAGATCCGCCCCTGCACAGCTACCAGCCGTCAGCTGCGTAGAAAAAGATCCTGGTGTAGAAAGTAATATTAAATAAATTCTAACAACAGCTTATCAAGCTTAATAGTGCTGCTGTTGTTCAGCCGCTGGTTTCCTCTTTCTGGTGAGAAGTGAGCCAAAAACTCAGAAGAGAGACAACTCACGACAGAAAAGCCAATCAGCTGATCATTAAGCAGTTTCACATTGAAGTAGCAGCAGGAGAGAGAGAGAGAAGAGGCAGTCGCTCCTAATATCTGTTGTTAAGCTTAACGTGGGAATGCTTTACAGACATTCAGAGATGAACTTACACACTTGCTTTACTTCTCTCTGGGAAAACTTCCTCGGAGATGAAATGCTGGTTTGCTAGCGAGGCTACAAATACACACAGCCCACTATCAAATGATGCATACTGCTGCGATGTGCTACGGTTATGAGCCGACAGCCGAGTTACGCCGTGTAGCAAGTTTTGTGAGGTGCTTTTTTGATATTTAATGGATCGGATTACATTTTTTATTTCTCACCGATATCCGATCCAGTAATTTGGGTCAGTATCGGACCGATACCGATACGTAATATCGGATCGGTCCATCTCTAACCCAAACAGCATAGATCTTCCCAGAACAATAAATGAGCCGTCATATATACAGTGGGGCAAAAAAGTATTTAGTCAGCCACCGATTGTGCAAGTTCCCCCACTTAAAATGATGACAGAGGTCAGTAATTTGCACCAGAGGTACACTTCAACTGTGAGAGACAGAATGTGAAAAAAAATCCATGAATTCACATGGTAGGATTTGTAAAGAATTTATTCGTAAATCAGGGTGGAAAATAAGTATTTGGTCACCTCAAACAAGGAAAATCCCTGGCTCTCACAGACCTGTAACGTCTTCTGTAAGAAGCTTTTCTGTCCCCCACTCGTTACCTGTATGAATGGAACCTGTTTGACCTCATCATCTGTATAAAAGACACCTGTCCACAGCCTCAACCAGTCAGACTCCAAACTCCGCCATGGCCAAGACCAAAGAGCTTTCGAAGGACACCAGGAAAAGAATTGTAGACCTGCACCAGACTGGGAAGAGTGAATCTACAATAGGCAAGCAGCTTGGTGTGAAAAAAATCAACTGTGGGAGCAATCATCAGAAAATGGAAGACATACAAGACCACTGATAATCTCCCTCGATCTGGGGCTCCACGCAAGATCTCATCCCGTGGGGTCAAAATGATCATGAGAACGGTGAGCAAAGATCCCAGAACCACACGGGGGGACCTGGTGAATGACCTGCAGAGAGCTGGGACCAAAGTAACAAAGGTCACCATCAGTAACACACTACAACGGCAGGGAATCAAATCCCGCAGTGCCAGACGTGTTCCGCTGCTGAAGCCAGTGCATGTCCAGGCCCGTCTGAAGTTTGCCAGAGAGCACATGGATGATACAGCAGAGGATTGGGAGAATGTCATGTGGTCAGATGAAACCAAAGTAGAACTTTTTGGTATAAACTCAACTCGTCGTGTTTGGAGGAAGAAGAATACTGAGTTGCATCCCAAGAACACCATACCTACTGTGAAGCATGTGGGTGGAAACATCATGCTATGGGGCTGTTTTTCTGCCAAGGGGACAGGACGACTGATCCGTGTTAAGGACAGAATGAATGGGGCCAAGTATCGTGAGATTTTGAGCCAAAACCTCCTTCCACCAGTGAGAACTTTGAAGATGAAACGAGGCTGGGTCTTCCAACATGACAATGATCCAAAACACACCGCCTGGGCAACAAAGGAGGGGCTCCGTAAGAAGCATTTGAAAGTCCTGGAGTGGCCTAGCCAGTCTCCAGACCTCAACCCCATAGAAAATCTGTGGCGGGAGTTGAAAGTCCGTGTTGCTCGGCGACAGCCCCAAAACATCACTGCTCTTGAGAAGATCTGCATGGAGGAATGGGCCAAAATACCAGCTACTGTGTGTGCAAACCTGGTAGAGACCTATAGTAAACGTTTGACCTCTGTTATTGCCAACAAAGGTTATGTTACAAAGTATTGAGTTGTATTTTTGTTATTGACCAAATACTTATTTTCCACCCTGATTTACGAATAAATTCTTTACAAATCCTACCATGTGAATTCATGGATTTTTTTTTCACATTCTGTCTCTCACAGTTGAAGTGTACCTCTGGTGCAAATTACTGATCTCTGTCATCATTTTAAGTGGGGGAACTTGCACAATCGGTGGCTGACTAAATACTTTTTTGCCCCACTGTATATCGTTGATAACGAGCATAATGCGTCAAAAGCAGATAACAAACTTGCATAAGTTCCAGTAATTCCAACATTGAACACATTCAAAATAGAACAGTTCCTTGCTCTGTTCCTCCACCACCGCCAGATGCTTCCTGTTATTTCACTTACTGCTCTTCACTTATCTGTGGAACTAAACTGTCACGTATGCAGGTAAACAACTTGGCAGTTTCGAGCAAAACAAGTCTAGATACTGTGTATGTGTGTACAGGCAGCCTGTGTATCTTGACCTCAGTACATGACCCATTGTGAGTCATCTGTTACCAGGCAAACTTCAATGCAGCAGGCTGCTGAACACACACAGGCCTCTATTCTATTTCTATATAATATGCGGTGAATTGTAAGCATGTATGCAATTTTTCATTAGCTCAATAGGTTTTCCAATTGATCGGCCAAAGTCACGCTGACCGACGCTTCAGACCATTATCAACTGAGCTTCAACTCTTTAATTAGCACAAAAATGCAATATGTGTATAACATGATTACAGTTGCACCTGCAATGAAAGATTATTATGTGATTATGCTCACACCTGAAATACAAACTTTAATGTAGCATCAACAGCTTCAATAAATGCTCTGATAAAATGATAATGATAAATGATAAGTAATGCAACAGTAATGATAATGGTTATGAATAGTAACAGTAAAATAATATTCTCATCTCAACAAGAGCTTTGCGGTTGTAAGCGGTGCTGTTGCCATACCAGGCGGTGATGCATCCAGTGAGGATCCTCTCAATGGCACAGCGATAGAAGGTCCTGAGGATGCGGGGGCTCCTGCCAAATCTTTTCAGTCTCCTCAGAAAGAAGAGTCACTGCTGTGCCTTCTTCACTGTTTTGTTTATGTGTACTGACCACGTACGATCCTCAGCCAGATGTACACCAAGGAAGCAGAAGCTGCTCAGTCTCTCCACAGCAGCGCTGTTGATGGTGATGGGGGTGTGTACTTCTCTGCACCTCCGGAAGTCCACTATCAACTCCTTTGTCTTTGCAACGTTGAGGGTGAGATGGTTGTCTTGACACCAGTGGGTGAGGGCGCTGACCTCCTCCCTGTAAGCCGTCTCATCACCTTTGGTGATAAGACCCACCACTGTAGTGTCATCCGCAAACTTCACAATGATGTTGGAGTTGTTAGTGGCCGTGCAGTCAGCACCACAGTCCAGGATGAGACAAGAAACCTCCACGAAGATGGCCCCAGCTGACAGCGTGCTCAGTGAATACCTCAGGCAGCAGAAACCCAAGAATGAGGAGGAAGGCGAGGAACCATCATGGAAGGACAGGCCCCTGCCCGGTATGTACCACCGGCAGATAGCGGAGGTGGCTGATATCCAGAAATCCTACCAGTGGCTGGACAAAGCTGGACTGAAAGACAGCACAGAGGCACTAATCATGGCAGCACGGGAATAAGCACTGAGCACAAGATCCATAGAGGCTGGGGTCTATCACACCAGGCAAGACCCCAGGTGCAGGCTGTGTAAAGATGCCCCAGAGACAATCCAGCACATAACAGCAGGGCGCAAAATGCTAGCAGGCAAGGCATATATGGAACGCCATAACCAAGTGGCCGGCATAGTGTACAGGAACATCTGTGCCGCGTATAACCTGGAAGTCCCGAGGTCAAAATGGGAAATGCCCCCAAGGGTGATGGAGAATGACCGAGCTGAGATCCTGTGGGACTTCCAGATACAGACGGACAAAATGGTGGTGGCTAACCAACCGGACATAGTGGTGGTAGACAAACAGAAGAAGACGGCCGTAGTGATCTATGTAGTGGTTCAGAGAAGAACTTGAGAAGATGTGGAGGGTGAAGGTGACGGTGGTCCCAGTGGTAATCGGTGCAGTGACTCCCAAGCTAGGCGAATGGCTCCAGCCGATCCCGGGAACTACATCAGAGATCTCCGTCCAGAAGAGCGCAGTCCTAAGAACAGCTAAGATACTGCGCAGGACCCTCAAGCTCGCAGGCCTCTGGGTAGAGGACCCGAGCTTGAAGGATAAACCGCCCGCAGGGGCAAGCTGGGTGTTATTTACACCCAGCTATATACACACATATATACACATATATACATTATTGTACAGGTCTGTCCACTGAGCTCCAACAATCCAGATGTGATGGTTCCAGCTGTTAACTGGAGGAATTACATCCAAACATCTACTCTCACTAAATTCTTCCTCACCTACAGACTGTCTTCTTCACTGCTTTAAACTTGCAAATGAATGCAGTCATTGGTCTGCATGCTGCTTTGTTCAGAGAGCTCATTGGCTGTTGACAGTGTTTGATCAGAGTGTGTCAGCCATTACTATGGTGACCATAAAGGTCAGAAACAGGAAGTGTTTGTGTCCAATCCTGAAGCCTGTCACCATTCTCCTCTCACAGCTTCACTGAGAAGCTGCAGCTTTACAGGAAACACTGGATCTTTGTTTCACACCGACTGCGTTTAGTACAATAATGCTGACAGCACCACCCACTCACTCCATCACTCTACTGACCTCAGAATCTCCAGTCTATAGTCTGGACGCTTCTTAAGATCCCTCAGCTGCTTGACATCTGGATCCTGCAGCTTGTTTCCCCACAGGTCCAGCTCTCTTAGATGGGAGGGGTTGGACTTCAGTGCTGCTGCCAGATAATCACAGCTGATCTCTGACAAACAACAGTTCTTCAATCTGTATAAAGAATGAAAGATGTGAGTTTATTAGACAAAGTGTGTACTTGAAATCATTTAGTGTTTCATAATCTGTTCAGAGCTGAAGTTTGGTAGATAGCTATGACATGCTAATCCCATCCAGCAGCTGTATTCTATCTGTAAGCTGATCCCTGCTGACCCAGGCACAGGCACTTTTTAATATACAAATTACAACCTTTAATGTCTGGGAAGGTTCTCAGTCATCCAGGTCATCGTAGTCAAAGGAGCTTGCAAAGAAAAGCGTCTGGACTTCTTTAAGTTGCTTAAAGACGCTTTTCTTTGCAAGCTCTTTTGACTACAACCTTTAATAGAAACCTAAACATACTTTATGTGCCACAGACTGCTCCCAAACACGAGGGGGCAAATAATACCTCTAAAACACTTAAGTTGGCTTTATTAAACGTTAGATCTTTAGCTGGGAAAACATTTTTAATTAGTGATTTAATCACTGAGCACAGCCTTGATTTTATGTTTTTAACTGAAACTTGGTTGGACCAAAGTAACAGTGGAGCTGTTCTCAACGAGACGACCCCTCCTAACTACAGTTTTATCAGTGAGGCCAGGGTGAGCAGGAGAGGAGGAGGGTTTTTATCAAAAACCCCAAAAGTTATAACATAATCCTAAAACCCATTTCAAAATAAACCTTAAATCCCTCTCTTTGACACATCTCATGTGTCAAACTCAAAATGCTTCACCCAAGCTTAGGAAATTAAAAGAAAAAGGTTAGTCGTGTCATCTCTCAAAACAGCTCATCCATCCTCTTCTCAGGTATATCTGCTCCGGCCCTGCAAACCTGTGTTTAAGGAATGAAATCAATTTAATCATCATGTCACATCTTTTTGAACTCCTGGCTCCATCCACAGCCTGCATCCTTGGAACTTCTTAAAAACAAAACCTGAACTTCACATTTCATAGTCAGTTTTCCCCACTTATGATCCAATCTGTGTTATAAAAAATAAACTTAAAACAGAACAGTTATCAGTCATGTGTTTCTTCAGTTAATGGTAACATGAGTTATATCAAAAATGTTTCCCCTTTAGCATTTGCCACTCTCCCACCCATATAATGTACTACCATAATCTAAGCCCAGTCAATAAAACAGAAATTTTCTCAAAGCAAACGTCAGCAACCCAAAATCAGCATCCCCAAAATTAAGTCTTCCACTCCTCCTGCTTATGGGAAAAACAAAGCAAAGCAAATTATACCCTTTCTCTTGCTGGCATGACAAATTGTTTGTCCACATTTATTCATCCCAAATTTGGTCCAGTCACACAAATTCACTCACATGCATTCACACCAGGTATTGCTAATAATGGAGACTCCCGCGCAAATAATCAGATTCTCCACTCTCAGCAAAATGAGCTCAATCATTTGTTTTATTTGGTTTTTAGGAAAATGGTTCTTTATGCTTTTAGACTGGATTGGCTCGCGGTCCAACCTTTTAGACAGAGACTTAGCCTTCTCCTCAACCAATTGTAATCTGGAAAGCCCACCTTATACCAGTTTTCCCGAAAATTTTCAGCACTGTTAATTCACCCCCCTTCAGGCCTGCTTAGAACAAAAATGAGAAAAAAAGAGAGCTGATTATTAGCTCATCACAGCACAAAACAAAATCACCTGACAAGTTTTCTCTAAGTGCACTGTTACAAAAATAATGGGCCCCTCTTAGACATGTTCATGTTTAAGAAAACTCCCTCTATTAAAAAAAACAAAACAAAACAAAAACAACACAAACCTAACTGACAGAATCAACCCATCACTACAACAACAACCTCAAAAATCTTAAACACACAAAAGTTTTGCCACCAGGGTCCAGACACTCCCAGGTCGACTGACATAATTTCACCTCCTCAATACACCGAAAATCTTGTTAAAACCACACAAGTTGCACGCAACAATCGCCCCCTTTATGCACTTTAACATACTTAGATTCAGCATAAGATATAAACCCATTACAACAACGTATCATCACTAAACTATAAATTTCCTATCCAAATCTGTACTTCTGAACAGACCTGACCACTAAATTTATTTAACCTGTTACTTTATCATTAAATTTCACCAAGTAATCCTCCTCAGTCACTGCTCTGTTTCCTCAATTGAGAGCCTCAGTCACACAGACACACAGGAAGCTTCTTCGTCACGACTCACTCCAGCTAATTTGCATACTGAGTCATATCTCAACAAGTTACCATGACAAGAGAAATACATGTTTAAACCTTACCACATTATTGAATTGTTTTCATTTTCTTTCTATACTAATCACTTGCTTTGATCAATCAGTACAAGAGCACTCCTAAGTCACTCTTATAAAAACTACTTTAATCCCTTTTCTTTTTTTTCCATAACTCACTCCCTTTGTCATATAGCTTCTTTGAGTTATTCCTCAACTTCAAGCTTTAAGTGTATTTTATTAAACATTCACACCATTTTAACACTCATACAAGTAGCAAGCTGATTTTCATTGCGTATGTTTGTGTTCTTAGCCAGGTTTAATCAATGTTCAGTTCAGTTCAGTTCTTTTTTATTTCAAACATATACATTCACCAACGTTTCATAAAATCATTCCTTGCAGTTGTTTGAAAAGGAGTAGGCAGAAGTATATACTTATTTAGCCCTACCCCCTCAGGTTTACATCCTCATCATCTAAATTTGAACAACAAAAACGTATACAACGCCTTTTTTGAGTTTTATTTTAAACTGGTTTATATCACTACTGACCTTTATTTCTTCTTCTAACTCATTCCAGAATTTAACTCCCGCTATTGAAATAGACATCCTTTTCAATGTTGTTCTTACTTTTTGTAATTTTAAATTCCACTTCCCTCTAAAATTATACCTCCCTACTCTTTCTAAGAACCATTTACTTATTTCGATTGGGAGCATCCCTTTCCTTGCCTTATATATTATTTGCACTGTTTTAACATCCCTAAGTTCATTTAAAAGTTTCCAAGACCCGAGGACGCACCTCTGCTACCCAAAAAAGCGCAGACAAAGAGACTCAAACTCTTAGCTTATTCCAGGATGCCCTGTACCCCACCGTCAAGCCAACCGAACTAACCCTATTCGCCGATAGGTCAAGATCGCGCGTCCGCGACCAGGAGGGGGCGTAAACCCCAGGCCGCACTGCCGTTCTTGAAAAATTTATAATACTTTGTAACAACAATCAACACCCAAAACAAGTGTATGACTGACGCAGATCTAACCTGATGACCAATGGGGACTTCAACCCACAAAATGACCAATTCCCTAACTTTCCTACTTGGGACTCCAACCCAATTTCACTGTTTTCCTTTTCCTTGGGACTCCAACCCAGTACTGTAACTTACAAACTTACAAACCTCATGAGATTTTCACCAAAATCAAAACAGACATTTACCGGCAATTTTTACTGAATAGACATTTAATTTTATCATCCAATTCAGCACACTTCGGATAAAATCAACAGGCCTGTTCCTACGTCTTTTATAAAGGTGCCTGTCCACTCAGTTCGATTGCCAGGTCACGCCTGCCCGTCTGACCACCACGGACCACCAAATTTCTCCATCTACACCTCCAACTCTTTCCCTCCTCATCCACCGGACGAGCCCCCAAACTGTCACGGATTCAAATGTTAAGGAGGGATACAGGAGGAATTCCAAAATAACAACACTGATCCGGCCGGGTGGAGTCAAACGATGATTTTAATGAACACGCGTGGGAGATGAACACTGTACGCAGACAGCATCAATCTCGCTCGAACAATACACAATCAGTTGTTTTTATACCATCAGGGAAATTTATAACGCCCCCTCATGCGTTAAGCAGATACAGTATATGCATACGTCAAATCAAAACCACGATGACTTTTAACACAGTTTGAAAAAGCAACATCGCCTCGTCTCCATGCCAGGTGTCTTCCTGTCGCTGCTGGACGCTCGCTTATCGTCTGGAACATCAGGCACACATTCTGCAACAAACTGTTCTTTTGCAGGCACAATTTTGCAGTTTCAAGCTTTTACAAAATATTATTCGAACCTTCATCTACCCCTGAGTCTAACTGCTGTGTACGTGTGTGTATGTGTACGTGTGTGTGTGTGTGGCTCGACCTCACACAAACTTTGTCTTATGAGAAGAGAGGCCAATTCGCATGTGCATAATAACCTAACTCTAACTATATCTGTAATATGTTGAATAAATTTTTTAATCAAGAACCTCTACTAAAAGCTTAATCAAACTATATAAATGAATAAAAGACAATAATGAATAACCTGGTTATTCAAATAGCATCCTCCCAACAGCTCCTCAAAGTAACTTACACTTAGACTCTGCTTTAGCTTCACTTTCACAAACACACTCAAAAGCCTGCAGTTTCCTGTCTACTTTGCACAGAGTGTACTCAGAGTTAGGCCCTTCTTTTATAACCCAACAGAATCAGCACATACACATTTAAGATTATAACAAGCATTCAAAAGCATTTAAGATTATTGATTTAACTCAACAGTTTAAAGTGGTTATAACTGCACCTGTAATAAAGGCTAATTGGGTACCAATATGTTTAAACATCTAAATGCAAAAACAATATTAATTATTAATGCAATGGTAATGATGATGATTATTAACAATAGCAGCAAAATATTTCTCTAATCCCTTAAAAATATTTTTTGTTTGTTTTGTTTCACACATGGTACAGCAGTAATTCATTCCCATACACAACCTTCCTTTCAATTAAAGTAACACTGTTTCCATGCATGAAAAGGAGCAGGAAGAAGAATCAATTCTTATTGATACCTGCCCCCTATCTGTGATAATACAAGTAGGCATCCAAAATTACACTGACAATTTTCTGCACATAACAAAACAAAACAAAGCAAACAGAACAATATACTCAACAATGAGCAATACCACTAAATATCAAACTAAAAGGATCATTTTTCTACAATTAAATTCTATTCTTTTCAACTTCTTTATATTGGTTTATCATTTTATTCTTATAGCAGATTTTAAATTGAGAAACATTTATACAACACTTAAGATGATCACTGAGAGAATTCCAGTTTCTTATGCCTATGACTGTTGGACACATTTGCCTTTGTGTGGTTCGAGCAAACCGGTGCTTAAAATAAAACTTCCTTCTGCCCTCCCCATTTTCTGAACACAATACAAATAAACTTTGTAACTTAAGAGGTAGTGTTTTATTTTTTGCCCTAAACATAATAGTTAAAGTCTGTAATTTCACTATGTCTTCTTGTTTTAATAATTTCAATTTTATTAATAAATTATTAGTGTGTTCTCTATATATAACATTATGCATAATTCGAAGCGCTCTCTTCTGTAATAAATATAATGGTTTCATATTAGTCACATATGTATTTGCCCATACTTCAACACAATAAAAATATAATATTCTCATTGTCTTGTAATCTAATATATATCTAACATTACCCAGGATATAAATACTTTTAGCCAACTTTTTTTTTAACATGTTCAATATGTGATTTCCATGTTAACTTGTCATCCACTATTACACCCACAAAATGGAATTCTGTCACTCTTTCAATTAATACTCCCTCTATAGATAATACTATCTCTTCCTCCTTTACACAGTTTCTGAATATCATAAACTTTGTTTTTTCCAAATTCAGTGATAACTCATTTACATCAAACCATTTTTACATTTTTTTCATTTCAATAACCATAATTTTAGACATTCTTTCAAGTTCTCTCTGGAACAATAAAAATTTGTATCATCTGCAAACAAAACAAAATTTAACATTTTTGACACATCACAAATGTCATTTATATATAAATAAAGTTTTGGTCCTAAAAGACAACCTTGAGGGACCCCACATTCTATCAGATGAATTGCCTAAACACTGCACATACTGAAACCTATTATCTAAATAGCTGCTTAACCAGTTCAATACTATTCCTCTCATACCATAAGTTCTTAACTTAGAAATCAAGATGGAGTGTTTCAGAGTGTCAAAAGCTTTTTTTAAATCAATGAATACCCCTATAGTATATTTATTATGATGTGTTGCTGATGAAATGTCTTCAATAGTATTCATTAATGCTATTGCTGTTGATCTGTTCTGTCGAAAGCTTTCGCTTAACAGTTGATGTTTTTCAATGAAACTATCAAATCTTTGTGCAAAGAGTTTTTCAAGCACTTTAGAAAACTGTGATAGCAATGATACTGGTCTATAATTATTAAAACTATGTCTGTCTCCTGATTTATAAAGAGGGATAACTTTTGCCACTTTCATTCGGTCAGGAAATACACCCATATAAAATGAGAGATTAAAAATATAACAGAGAGATTTGATTATACAATCCACGGTCTTTTTTACAATGACCATGTCTAACCCATCACAGTCAGTGGATGTCTTGTTTTTAGATTCTGCTACAATAGCTATGATTTCTTTTTCAGTGATTTCCCCTAAAAACATAGACTGTACCACTCTGCTATTTCCTTTCCATTCTGAATCATCCTGTTTTCTAAATAAGACAGGGGTTGCTGTCTTATTTAATGAATCATTTCAATGTAAGCAGCTATCTCCTGGAAGTTTTCAGTCTTTTGAATATGTGGCTTTACAGCTGAAAGCCCCATCCAAAGTTGTGTTTCTTAATGTTTACAGGCCTCCCAAATACTGCACAGACTTTTTTTTAATGATCTCAGTGAACTGATGTCTGTGATCTGTATTGATTTCGACTGTGTAATTATTGTTGGGGATTTTAACATCCATATGGACAACCCTCAGGACAAAGGGACTAAAGACCTGAGTAACACTCTGGGCAACTTTGGGCTGACTCAGCATGTAACAGAGGCCACACATAATAGAGGACACACTCTTGACCTACTGATCTCCAAGGGCCTGAGCATTTCAAAGGTCACTGTGTCTGTTGTGGGCCTGTCTGATCATTACTGTGTTTTCTTTGAAAGTAAAATTTCAGCCCACATAAATATATATCAACAGCAGTGATCACAAAACAGTGTATAACTGAATACAGTAGGGCAGACCTTCCCAAAGTGTGGGGCCCGCCCCCTAGGGGGGGCGCAGAGCTATTTCAGGGGGGGCGCAGCAGGAAAAGGGAAAAAAAAAACAACAACGCTTGGACACTGCTAGCACGGGGCGCCTACACAAAGGCAAAGCAGGAGATGAAGCATAGCTGAATATGTTTCCAAACCAACTTCATTCTAAGCCAAAGACTAGAAAATATGATGAAGCATATCTGCCCTTTGGTTTCACCTGCGCAAGTGCCGAGGTAGGTCTCCCTGCAGAATTGGTTTTCCTTTTGTCGGGAGCAGCTGGGATGTTTAAATCACGAACAAACAGTATCCCACATTCTCGATTTTTAGTTCACAAACACTTGTTGTAATGACTAACTACTCCTGACATTTTGGAGATGTTAGCTCTTTATACAGTAAAGTTACAGTGGGATAAAAATAACATCAGGCTGGTTTGCGCATGTGCGCGCATGCACGTGCGAGGGGGGGCACGAGCATTTTTCTTGTAAAACAAGGGGCGCCCAGCAAAAAAAAGTTTGGGAACCACTGCAGTAGGGAGATCTTTAACCAGGTCTTCCCATTAACACCTGACCTGTCCAGAGGTTCAGTCAATGAGCTCGTCAATAGCTTCAATGCTAAAATGTTAAATGTAATGGACACTATTGCTCCCATTAAGGTGAAGGTTATCTCTGGAAGGAAGAAGTCTCCATGGAGAAACTCCACACTGGTGAAAAATGAAAAAAGAGAGTGTAGGAAAGCTGAGCGCAGATGGAGAAAAACAAACCTCCAGGTTCATTATGACATCTATAAAGAGAAACTTCACAATTATAATTTACAACTGAGGAGTGCAAGGAGGTCCTACTTCTCTGACATAACCAAAAACAGTCAGAGTGCTCGGGTCTTATTTGCTAGAGTTGACAGGCTAACAAACCCTCCTGTGTCAGTGGCAGCTGAACTTCATTCGACCATGGCCTGCAATGACTTTGCCAGATTCTTGACAGAAAAAACCCAAAAGATTAGAGAAGCAATTGGTACATCAACAGCAGATTCAGGATATGTACTGTGTTCACTGAAAAACTGTTTAAACACCATCAAACAGTTTCATTCTATTAACAGCAAAAACCTGGAGGACATCTTAGGTCAACTGAACTCCTCCTCTTGCTGTTTAGATGTCCTGCCAACAAGTTTTTTCAAAAAGGTCTCAAAGACTTTGGACTCAGACCTGTTACAGATCGTCAACTTTTCTTTAATGTCAGGTGTGTTTTCAGAACCACTAAAAACTGCTGTAATTAAACCTATACTGAAAAAGGACAATCTTGACAAGACACAAATGAACAACTACAGGCCGATCTCAAATCTCCCATTTTTAAGTTAGATCATTGAAAAAGCAGTTTCTCAACAGCTCAATTACTTCTTAAAACAGAATAACTGCTCTGATGCCTTCCAGTCAGGTTTCAGACAGAACCACAGCACTGAATCCGCTCTGACTAAAGTGTTCAATAACATATGTCTGAATACAGACAGTGGAAAAATGTCAGTCTTAGTTTTACTGGATCTCAGTGCAGCATTTGATACAGTTGACCACAACATATTACTCACACGACTGGAGAACTGGGCAGGTCTTTCAGGAACTGTACTAAAGTGGTTCAAAACATACTTAGAAAACAGGAAATACTTTGTATCAATAGGTAACTTCACATCTGAGCAGACAAGTATCACATGTGGAGTTCCCCAAGGTTCCATCTTGGGACCCCTTCTGTTTAACATTTACTTGCTCCCACTGGCACAGATTATAAAGAACAACAAAATAAACTATCATAGCTATGCAGATGACACACAAGTATATATCACAATGTGGAAGCGAATGGATTGATGGATGGAAGATCTGATGTCTCAACAGGACCTGGAAAAACTAGTCCATGCATTCATCTTTAGTAGGCTTGATTACTGTATCAGCATCTTTACAGGTCTACCTAAAAAAAAAAAATCAGTCAGACAACTACAGCTCATTCAGAACTCTGCTGCTCAAGTCCTCACTAAGACCAAAAAAGTGGACCACATCAGTCCAGCTCTGAGGTCTTTACATTGGCTGCCTGTCCGTCAGAGGATGTACTTTAAAGTTCTGATGCTGGTCTATAAAGCTCTGAATGGTTTAGGAACAAAATACATCATTGACATGTGAGATTATTATTCTATCATATGTTATCCTATGCCTGTAATCGAAATGAGTGAATCATTATACTGCTGTAAGCCGCATCATACTTCTTATTATAGAGAGTATAATTAGTATGTAGCCGTAGTTCTAGTTTGCATTATACTGCTGAATTAAAAAGAATGTGAAAATCATTAGATTCATTAGATAGGTTTGTATTATCCTATACTGTTGATTTACTGTGAATGAGTTACACTGTCTCATGACATTTCATACTGCTGAGTTAAGAAGAGAGCACAAAGCACATTCCACAGGAGCTTCACCCCCTTGTTGGAAGCAGATAAACAGGGAGCAGAGGTCATAACTTGGGCGCTGTGTGAGAGAAAGAATGTGAATGTTTAGGCTTTTATGACAAGGTGGGGGCCACTAGAAGCTATAAGAGCTTGAGTAACCCTCCACCAGTTTGAGATTTGCTGTGACCCTCTTCATGCATGTCTCCCCATCCGCATGGTATTTGCTCTTTAAGAGTTGAATTGTATGGAATAAAGGATCGTTGATTGAGCATTTATACACCGAGTATTGTCCTTCCTTCAGCCCAAAGATCGAAAGAATTGGGAGGAATTAACAGACCTCCTGATCCACTATGAACCTTCCAGATCCCTCAGATCATCTGGATCCATTTTTTTTTATCAGTTCCCAGAGTCAGAACCAGACAAAGAGAAGCTGCATTCAGCTTTTATACTCCATATATGTGGAACAAACTCCCAGAAAGCCTCAGATCAGCTGAAACACTCAGTTTGTTTAAATCCAGGTTGAAGACTCACCTGTTCTCAGCTGCATTTGAATAAAACCCCAAATCCACACTTTTAAGCTTAAATTTCAAAACTTACATTTTAACTACTGATTTTATCTACTGTTCTGATTTTATCTGTTTTTTTTAATCAATTTTAAATCATGCTTTTTATTTGTTTTTGTTTTTGAATGTCTCTATAAAGTACTATGAATCACCTTGTTGTTGAATTGTGCTATATAAATAAACTTGCCTTGCCTATCGGTCAGCATCTGATTATCCTGCTGTTAGCTTCATTCCACAGAAAACTGATAGAAACTAACAGAGTTCATTAAGAATAAAGAGAAATGTGCTGATTTAAAGCCTTTGAAGTGCTTCAGATGATCTCTGTCCACTTCTGTCCACTCATTCATTCATTCATGTAAGCTTTCTAATGCAGCTTTGATCTTCACAGTCTGCTTTATGAAACTCATTCTAACCCTGAATGTCAGAGTGTTCTTCCTTCTCTTTCCCATCATTCATGCTGGCAGTGGAGGAGATTTGGATGTTGGACTGTGTTTTGTATTATGTGTGTATGTTTTGTGTTGGACTGCTGTGTGTGAACCAAATGGCCATTTTGCTTTGGATTTCAGACTTTAAGGTGGAATGAAGAGTCTCACTGTGAATTATCCAGTGGAGGATTTTTCTTCTTCTTTGAAGGTTTGAAATGTGAACACTGGCTGTGTCCAAATTCAGGGGCTGCATCCTTCTGAGGCCGCATTTGTAGACCGATTACGTCACAGTGACATGCCGAAGGCTGTCCAAATTCGTAGACTCCTCCGAATGCAGCCGACAAATGCGTCCTTCATTTCCCCCGAATTTGAAGGATGGGTCGGGCGTGTCATTCGTGGCCCACCATATCCCAGAATTCATAGCGCGGCTCAGCCAATTCCAGTTTCCAATAATGGCGGCCGCTACTACGTTTTAAAATTACTCTTATTACTCTTTCTGGGTCACAAAATAAACTTTAAACATGTTGTCAGACAAGAATGTGGGTGTGTAAACTTCAAATATCTGCTCGGTTTATCAAGATATCGCAAATTTGCAATAGTGCTTCGACGTTATCGGAGACGTCTGTTACCCACAAGCTCGATAACAAGCCGGGAGCTCGAGGGTCACTAGAACTGCCAAGAACGGCACATCGTTTTCAGATCATCACGGATTTTCGCTACTCAGGTTAAACGCAATATATAAGTCACTTAGATAACCTAAAAATTTTATTGTTTGGCTTTTTTCTGTGTTTTATTTGTAAGTAAATCGGTTTGGCTGAGATTAAAGTTATTAGATTAGATTAGATTGAATAAAACTTTATTAATCCATCGGGTGGTTTTCACACAGCTGAATAAACGTCAAACAGAAAACTGATTAAACAGAAGTGTGAGATGGTCGAGAGTTTAAACCAGTGTCTCCTGTTATATTTTAGATAGCAAGGAGCAGACAGCCAAGTTTATTAAACTCCACCGGGACAGCGGTGACGCTAATCAGAGGCTAAACCGTCCAATTTCACAGCCGTGAAGGCCAGGTCCTCAGGAGGATGCAGCCCATGAATTTGGACACGACCTTTGTTCTGCTACAGTCAATGGACTAAACCAGAGAAGAAAACAGACTTTACCATGAAGATCCTCAGTGTGGATCAGTATAATATCAGCCTGATGTCTGCAGTTTAGTGTCAGCACAACTTTTATATCATATTCATCTCAGCACGACTAAAACATGAAGACTGACCTCAGAGTTTTAAGTCCACATCCTGGACTCTCCAGAAAACCAAACAGATTCTTCACTCCTGAATCCTGCAGCTTGTAGTTGTAGCTCAGGTCCAGCTCTGTCAGATGGGAGGGGTTGGACTTCAGTGCTGCTGCCAGATAATCACAGCTGATCTCTGACAAACCACAGCTCTCCAATCTGTATAAAGAATAAAAGATGTAAGTTTATTAGACAAAGTGTGAGCTTGAAATCATTCAGTGTTTCATCATCTGTTCAGAGCTGAAGAAGGTTCAGAATGTAGAAGTTTAGAAAATGGAAACTCCAAACAGCTGAAGCCAACAGGAAGCATCTTCAAACAAACACAACAAGAGAAAAAACTCTGAATGTTTCACATTAAAGTACATTTATTATAAAAAGATGAAAAGTTGTCAAGTTTTGCTGTGTGAAATTAAAAAAAAACTGAACAGGAATCCTCAGAGTCCAAAACAAAACAAACTCCCAGTTCAGGAGGCCACAGTGGGACTGTGACACTAAAGCTGCACAAAAAAAACTGAAATTTGAAGCTGAAACTGTAAAACTGAAACTGTGAGTGAAAGTGCTCCAGTGTCTGTCACATTACATGAAAATTTCTTATTTCCACATGATGAAAGGATCATTCTTGTATTTCGTGCTGCTTTTATTGAGCCACACTGTGAAACTGTGCTGAGCCACAGCTGAACCAGCATCCCTGTACAGCAGACACTTACAGCGCGTGGCTGCTTCTATTGAACCCTCTAAACAGAGTTTCAGTTTCCTCTTCTGGTCCCAAAGCGCAGAACAACAATGTTTCAAACAGCTTCCTTCAAGCAGCATCAGCCACAGAAATGCAGAGAGAATTATTTGGATGTCTTTCTTATGTTGTATGGTGCTGTGTTGGCATATCTGGTGTCTGTGTTGCTTAGTAAGGATGTATCACTCATCTGCTGCAGCCCCAGATAAACAGAGCTGGACCTGAACCTGGTAGCTTCACTTAGAAGACACTTGTGACGGGAACATGTGAGAAGTTTTGTGCAGACAAGTGTGGATTTAGAGTCTGGGACGAGGTCTCCACAGTCTTTGTGGAGATCCACATTCTGCATACTGCCTGTGAGAAGCTGGAGACATTTCTCCGCCAAATCCACTGAGCAGCTGCTCGTGGTGGTATTAGCTTCATGTGTGTTAGCATTAAGCCTCGGTCACACTCTGCTGTGGACACGGTCACAGCTGGACCCGTGATATCTGAGTCGTCCTTCCTATTAAATGTCTTTGAGGTGAGCTTTAAGCTGCTGCTTGGGGTGCATGTACAGCTGGTTATTGTACTGGAAATGTTCTGCAGACGAGTCCACATGCTCACAACAAAGCTCAGTGTGGACACCGCTGTGCATGCTCCATAAACCGCTACAACATGTACCTCAGGAATCAACAGCTCCCACCTCGTTTTCTTTGAACAACTATTTTTAGCTGCTGTGTTTTTGTGTTTCTGTAGACCTCAGACATCCTGCTGCTCTGGAGAACTGAACCTCTAAAGGGCTCAGTCTTTATCTCCAAAAAACAAATCTGATCATGGAGACTCACCAGGTCAGCTGATCTGACCCAGAGTTGGGAGGTCGCCTTGTAATCGGAAAGTTGCCGGTTGGAGCCCCGGCTAGGACAGTCTCGGTCGTTGTGTCCTTGGGCAAGGCACTTCACCTGTTGCCTACTGGTGGTGGTCAGAGGGCCCGGTGGCGCCAGTGTCTGGCAGCCTCGCCTCTGTCAGTGTGCCCCAGGGTGGCTGTGGCTACAATGTAGCTTGCCATCACCAGTGTGTGAATGTGTGTGAATGGGTGGATGACTGGATGTGTAAAGCGCTCTGGGGTCCTTAGGTACGGTGGTCTCTAGAGACCAAGCACGTACAAACTCCAAAACACTTGCAAATTCCAAAACACAACGGAAGTGCTCGAGGATGCTAGGGGCAGTGTTGAGCTCGATTTGCAAAATAAACGGCAAGTTTGTCTGTATGGGACGGTCTAGTCTCCGTCGCGCTTCCCAGGTTGCCTAGCAACCATGATACTAACCGCTGGAAACGTGTCATACAACTTTGTTTGACAGAAATGAAGGAGAACATATTTTGTTCATTTGTTTGTTTGTTTCTACAAGAGCTTTGTGTGAGGTACTGTAGCTATACTCATTGAATACCTATAGCACACAGACTTTACCTTGGGTCGAGTATGGTGGAGATGAAGTACAGTGAGTTTGTCTCGACGTCACTGAAGCGCTTCTTGACAGCTGCCAGTAAGGTTGCTTTCATTGTCTTGACGCCGTGGTCCTCGTCTTTTTCTCTGTTTAGAAGTCTCACTAGCACAGTCACAGCTGGGATGACATCAGAGGCTAGTGCGTCGTAGCTACTCACTTTTTTAGTTAGTTCCTCAAAGGGGGTGAGGATGGCAACAGTCGTCTCCATAAGAGCCCATTGGTGAGCGGTGAGATAGTCAGGGAGTTTGTGCTCGGACACGCCCAGCACTCGCTTTTGCTCAATCAGGGACTGGAGCATGTAATATGTGCTGTTCCAGCGCGTCTGTACGTCCTGCTGCAGTCTCTTTATTGGTTGGTTGAGCTGTCCCTGAATGTCCTCGAGGCGGGAGTAGGCTAAGGCGGAATGTTTAAAATGCCCAACTATTTTCCGTCCCACTGCTATAGCATCAGCTATGCTCCTCTGTGCTAATAAGCATGGGTAAATAAGCGTGGGTAAACTCTTTGTACTCGTTGTCATGTTGGGATTTTAGGTGCTTGATTAAATTACTTGTGCGCTACCTTTTGAACCTCTGGACAATTTCGCTGAGCACTATATGCAGTCCGCCTTTGTTTTCGCATCTTCGTTCACTTTGAAATAGTTCCACACGGCTGACATGTCTCGCCTCCCCTTCTCCCAGCTCCGAGCTGCAGCCGGGGCTTGGGGGCGGGCACTCGGCGCCTTTGATTAACCCTTTACATGCCGCTCAAACATAGACAGGTCTCAGACCGTGGTATCGGTCCCCGGCATCGGGGGACTTTTAACGAGTACGAGTACTTTAGAAAATGTGGTATCGAGGCCGATACCAGATACCGGTATCGGTGCATCCCTAGTTGACTAGATATTAGACCGACAGTTTCAAGGTTTTCTCTGTGGATTATAAATTTAAGAAGATGTGACATTTATCAAGAAATCCTGCTCTCTGGATTATTTCCATAAACTCTGAGCTGGAACACATCTACAGTGCTGGAAGTGCCCATCTCACCAACAACCTCACTGTGTATATTCACTTTTTAACCCTTTGTGAAACAATAAAGGTTTAAATCTGAGTATTAATCTTTGTTAGTGCAAACACCTCTAATAGGTTACTTTGGCCTTTCCAAGTCATATCTTCAATTGAAGTCTGCACTCCAGGCTTCTAAAACCATCTTAGCTTAACAAGCACTCCAATCTAGAGGAGAGCTGCACTAAAAGGTGTGACTGATAAGATATGACCTGCAAAGACACTCATGTCAATTGGTATCAGGATAAGCAGGGAAGACATGGACATTAAGTCTGTCAGGCTGCCCGAGTCCCGTCACACACGTCAGCTCAGAACTCTGCATTATCTACTGATCCCTGATCAGGGATCAGATGTTCTACAAAGAGTAGAACAAGACTTCCTGTATAGGGGTCTGTGGGCCTACCGATCCACAGTGTCAGCACAACTAAAACATGATGACTGACCTCAGAGTTTCAAATCGACATCGTGGATTCTCCAGAAAACCACACAGCTGCTTCACTCCTGAATCCTGCAGGTTGTTGTAGTCTCCACTCAGGTCCAGTACTCTGGGATACGATGGGTTGGACTTCAGTGCTGCTGCCAGGTAAGCACAGCTGATCTTTGACAAACCACAGTCCTTCAAGCTGTATAAAGAACAAAAGATGTAAGTTTATTAGACAAAGTGTGAACTTGAAATCATTCAGTGTTTCATCATCTGTTCAGAGCTGAAGAAGGTTCAGAATGTAGAAGTTTAGAAAATGGAAACTCCAAACAGCTGAAGCCAACAGGAAGCAGCTTCAAACAAACAAGAGAAAAAACTCTGAATGTTTCACATTAAAGTGAAAAAGTCATGTCTTTCCTTCAAGGGACCACCTTGAAGGCTTCACTTTTAAAGGTGAAGTGTGAAAGAAATGGACATATTTAAAGTCCTACACCTTTTTCCAGTCACATTATTAAAGCAGACAAACTACAAGCTCATTTTCATTCCAACAAGTCATCTTCTGACCTGGACTAACAACGCTGGTCTCTATGTGCAGCTGGCTGTGAGACCAGTCCTCAGGGACCGTCTACAAAGTGCAACACTGAAAGAACATCACACACTAATTTGCTTCCAGCACTTTCACACAGACATCTACTGTCATTATTTTCACCAAACTGTGTGGATCCTTTATTGGAAATTCAAATGGGATTCAAATTGTTGAGTCAAATTGTTGAATGTTGTCATTGTGTTTCTAAAATTTGTTAACTCTTAGTTCAAACTATAGGATCAACGATGTGAGTGAAGTTTGTGCTACGTTTGTGCTGGTTTGTGCTGCAAAAATCTTTGTTTGTGCCGCTATCATTTTGAAGATATTAATAAAAACTTCTGCAAAATACACAGTAAAATAAATATATATATATATATATATATATATATATATATATATATATATATATATATATATATATATATATATATATATATATATATATATATATATATATATATATATATATATATATATATATCCTGATAACATGATGTGACAGGTAGAACAGAGTAAAGTGGTGGTGTTACAGCCTTTCTCCCCTCTGCTGCCGAGGCTGTTAGTCTCTCCCAAACTCAGCTACAGGACTTCCAAATGAATGAAAGCAGAAGAGGTGGCTTTACAAATGAAAGAGGAAGAGGAGAAGAAGAGGAGAGGGAGGCCACACTGACCATCACTCCAGCTGAAAACATCACACTTCCATTAAAGTTGGTGAGAAAATGTTGAGCAGGATCAGCTGTTGGCTAATATGGAGGCCTGTGTTAGGCTGCTCACTGTTCCTCTGCTTTAACACACACCTCACCACAGCAGCTGTGTGGGTTGTCTCTATAGCAGCCATATCAGCTTCTGATACATGAACATCATCACAGCGCTTAACTTCATCTTTATTAGCTTTTACATTCATGTCTTTCCTTTCTCTCTCTCTCTGTTTCCACACAAGCTCAAAGTCTCTGCAGCCTGTTTTATCTGCCATCATCAGATCTTCAACAGCCTTATTCACATCCCTCACACACTCTACAGCCTCATCAATACTTCCTCTTCACTCACTGATGGAGCACAACATGAAGCTGTGGAGGCTGAAAAACTGTCCCGTCAAACATCTCCCCATCACCTCTCCACTTCTGTCAGCCTGTAAATGAACCCTGCTCAAGTCTGTCACTTCTATTTGGAGCCAAAGGGAAAAACTGTTGTTCAATCGTTTGGAAAGACATAACATTTCTGAAAGCACTCAAACTTCTTCACATTTCTCTTCAGACAAATCTTGAAAATTTATGAACTAATGAAAGTTTCAAACATCAAAGATCTGAAATACAGAAAAACAACAACAGCTGCAGTCAGTGAACTCACACAAAAGTCTTCAGTCGACAGTTTGTACTCTCCAGTCCAGCACACAGAAGCTTCACACCTGAATCCTGCAGCTTGTTTCCACTCATGTCCAGCTTTGTCAGATGGGAGGGGTTGGACTTCAGAGCTGAGGCCACAACTTCACAGTGAGTCTCTGAGAGTCCACACTGAGTCAGTCTGTGATTATAGAAAATATAAAATGTGTTATTATAAAAACAAATTTAATGTATATGAAGACAAAAAAGAGTGATGTCATAATCTAATGAACATCTGCTCTTCACATCTGTGCTTCAGCTCCTCTTACTGTGTTTGACATGACACAATGATTCAGTCTCTCTCAGACCTGTAGAATTTTAATGCCAATATTTGTTTTGCTTTAATCTGCAGATGAAGGAGGGAAGGTGGGGTCACATTTAGGCTTCCATAATGTCCACAGTCTGTCAGTGAG
This sequence comes from Neolamprologus brichardi, assembly GCF_056152115.1. NCBI lineage: Eukaryota > Metazoa > Chordata > Actinopteri > Cichliformes > Cichlidae > Neolamprologus > Neolamprologus brichardi. Next base: position 51,648,683 of record NC_142106.1, on the reverse strand, counting down.
ATCTGATCCAGAGTCAGAGTGAAGACACACATTTGGACTGTTTCCTGTTTTGAATCTGACTCCAGAACATTTTGAATAAGTCCAGCTCAGTGAAGAGTTACAGCTGGGAAAGATGATCTCTGTTTGCTACCTGCTGCTGTCAGGTATGACTGTTCACGTCCACATGCAGGAAAAACCTGCTGACTGTTACCAAACGGAGAAGAAATCTCATCACTGGACAATAATGATGAATGAACTCAGAGCTGCTGATATCAGATCTGATTTCAGGGGAACTAAACACAGAAATGATTGGCTTATTTTCACTTTCTGAGCCATTAGTCTGCTGGCGTGTCACTAGTTGGCAGAAAAAAGATTTGTATTCCTGTTCTGGGCTTCAGTGTTTATGAGTCCAGATCCAGGTGACAGCAAGTCAAAATGATGTTACCTGTCTGTGTCCAGCAGCAGCCTGTATTCACTTTGAATATTGTTATAAACTGACATGGATCAGTTTGTCTTATGTTTTTTATCATCTTTATGATTCCAAATCCAAAGTCTTCCTCAGCACCTTCATGCTCACTCATCATGTTTATGCCACTAAACTCTGTGTCTGTAGTTCTGTCTGTAGTCAGATGAGAAGCTCAGACGGTGACTGCTCTGGATATTTGTCACAGTTTTTACCATTAGAGTTCACTTCACTACAAAGAAGCTTTTCATAGATTCGTATTTCTGTCATCTCTCTAACAATAGCACCCGAATGACCAACAACAGCAGCATCATATTTAAAATACTGCCCCCTAATGAAACAACAGAGGTACTACATGTAGATGTGAGTCGACAACACACAGCGTACCAATGCAGGATCATGCTAAGTGCACACACACATTTCCTGATCAACACAAAATATAATTTTAACTGAGAAACTCAAACTAATGAGAGTCGTTTAGTACTGTGTATATCTGAAGAACAAAACTACTAATCTACACTAACTAAAGATGTCAACCCTTTAAGACATACCATAGAACCAAGTCCACCAGAGCTTATATTATATTTTTACATGTTGTAGTGCCATTTTTGAGAGCATTTCAAGTTGATATACATCAATAAAACCATTATAGCCCAAGTTTTAATAATATGTATGCATTAAGTCCATAGTAACTACATAAATTGCAAAAAAGTCCAATAAACTACAAAAAAATTGAAAATCGTTTTGTTTTTTTAACATATATTTCTAGTTATAGAAATTTAAGAGGCTTATCCCTCAAAACTGTTGCACAAACTAGTTTCCCACCACAGGAAATTTATTTTAAGTGTCTTCATAGTTTTATTTTTGAAATACGCCAATTTTCATATACTGCAGGAAAAACAAAAATAAATATTATTGCTTATAATGCAAATTTGCAAAAAAACAGCATATGCATCAAAATAAACTATTTCCAGCAGTGCAATATGAGTCCTAAGCATCCCAGAAACGACACAGAAAGTCATAAAGTCAAACATAACTTTTAAAAACACAAGTATAGGCTCATAAGGCCCTGATGATAAAAAACTACATTTCCGCAAAATGACGTCACTTCCGGTTTCGGGCAGGTCATGGCGGACATGCGATAGTTCACGCTGATGGACGTAGGAAGTGTTACAAACAGCTGATCGGATCGGCAAAGCATGTTTCTGGAATATTATGTTTTTGTTGCTGCAAGTGCTTTTTATGCAATTTTTGCAAAGCCATATGTGGAAGGAAACCGTGACCTAGGACAAGCTGATGGCATAAGATGTAAGTACAACTCCTCCGGTTTCATATGCAAAAAGAATTATTGCGCTAGCTCACGTGGTTACAGAGCTACCGGGATTTAAAAATAGTTACGCAAAACGGAGCGGGCACGCTCCGACCGGCTTTAAAGGGTTAATAATCGCATCTGGACTCACCGACCCTTTCTGCAGTTCCTCACAGCTGGAATCAGTCTCAGTCGTCCCTGCCATGATGTGTTGTACTTCTTTAGGTCCAACTCATCCAGAACCTCCTCTGACATCTGCAGCATGAAGGCCAGAGCTGAGCACTGGATCTCAGAGAGTTTCTTCTCTGATCTGTTCTCTGACTTCAGGAACTCTTGGATCTCCTGATGTACTGAGAGGTCGTTCATCTCCATCAGACAGTGGAAGATGTTGATGCTTCTGTCAGGAGAGATTTTATCACTGTTCATCTTCTTCAGGTTGTTGATAGCTCTCTGGATGATTTCTGGACTGATCTCTGTCTGACCCAGCAGACGTCCTAAGAGTCTCTGGTTGGACTCCAGACAGAGGCCATGAAGGAAGCGAACAAACAGGTCCAGGTGGCCATTTTTACTGTGGAGGGATTTCTGCATGACTCTGCTGAGGAAAACATTCAGAGAGGACTCATTATAATCGTTCCCCAGGAAGTCCTCCACCACATGAGTCTTCCTGTTGGTGAAGCAGCGGAACATGTAGACTGCAGCCAGAAACTCCTGAATGCTCAGATGAACAAAGCAGTAGACTGATTTCTGGAAGATCACACACTCTCTTTTGAAGATCTCTGTACAAACTCCTGAGTACACCGAGGCCTCTGTCACATCCAGACCACACTGCTCCAGGTCTTCTTGGTAGAACATGATGTTTCCTTTCTCCAGATGTTCAAACGCCAGCCTCCCCAGCTTCTGAAGAACTTCCCTGTCAGCCTCCGTCAGCTCCTGTGGACTCGTCTCATGTCCCTCATGGTACTTGTTCTTCTTGCTCTTTGTCTGAACCAGCAGGAAGTGTGAGTACATGTCAGTCAGGGTCTTGGGCAGCTCTCCTCTCTGCTCTGTAGTCAACATGTGCTCCAGAACTGTAGCAGTGATCCAGCAGAAGACTGGGATACTACACATGATGTAGAGGCTCCTGGATGTCTTCATGTGGGAGATGATTCTGCTGGACAGCTCTTCATCGCTGAATCTCCTCCTGAAGTACTCCTCCTTCTGGGCGTCAGTGAAGCCTCGTACTTCTGTTAGCCTGTCAACACATGTAGGAGGGATCTGATTGGCTGCTGCAGGTCGGGAAGTTATCCAGACGAGAGCCGAGGGAAGCAGATTCCCCTGGATGAGGTTTGTCAGCAGCTGGCTGACTGATGACTTCTGTGTGACATCAGACAGCAGCTTCCTGTTGGTGAAATCCAATGAAAGTCTGCTTTCATCCAGGCCGTCAAAGATGAACAAAAGCTGAGAGACAGCCAGCTTCTCTGCTGTGACCTTCTGTAATGTTGGATGGAAAACATGGAGCAGCTCCAGAAGACTGTACTGCTCATCTCTGATCAGGTTCAGCTCCCTGAATGAAAGCAGAACCACCACACTGACATGTTGGTTCTCCAAGCCCTCTGCCCAGTCCAGAGTGAACTTCTGCACTGAGAAGGTTTTTCCAACACCAGCCACGCCGTTGGTCAGAACCACTCTGATGGGTCTCTGTTGGTCAGGTAAGGCTTTAAAGATGTCCTGGCACCTGATTGGAGCGTCATGGAGGGCGTCCATCTTGGAAGCTGTCTCTAGCTGCCTCACCTCATGTTGGGTATGAACCTCTTCACTCTGTCCCTCTGTGATGTAGAGCTCAGTGTAGATCCTGTTGAGGAGGGTTCTACTTCCTGTTTCATCACTTCCTTCAGTCACACGTTCACATCTCCTCCTCAGACTGATCTTATGTTCATCTAAAACCTCCTGCAGACCAACATCTGCTGAAAGAAAGAAAAACAATGAGACTCAAGAGAAAGAAATCTCTTCAATGTCTGAACAACACAAGAAGTCCAGTTTTCAGAAATGAGTCCATCAGCAGACAGATGTTCAGTCTTACTTTGTACACAGCTGCTCTGACTGGCTGTCTGCAGTCCAGCTCTGGTTCTGGATCTTTCTCCACACCGGGGACAGGATGAGTTTCCTGATGAAGCAGACTGGTCCCAGTGACACAAAGCACAGCAGGACAGCTGCTCCTCCTCACAAACACCACTCCTCTTCCTCTTCCTCTCTCTGTGAACACATTTCTTTATGACTAACATTATTTACTGAATTCTGTGTAGACAATCATTCTGTACAATACGATAATTATAATTCCAGAACTGTTTACAACTTTTTATAACATACATAGTTCCTATTTTATATTTCTGTATAGTTTTCATATTTTTATCCTGTTCATAGCTTGTACACCCACTACAACCTGTACATACTTAGTTATAGCATATTCATGACATACCTTCATACTGTGTAACATACCCATAATAGACCCATATTTTGTACCTACCTACCTAGCAGACCTATTTCTGTAATCTATATTGTTGTTAATATATATATATTTTGTAATATATCTATATTATGGCTAAAGCCTTGTTGCCTTGTACTTGTGACATGTGACATTTGACATGTGATATGACAAGTTGAATTCTATTCTATTATACTGACTGTTGCTAAAAATATCCAAATTTAAAAGATAAATACACACTTTGCACAACCTTCACTGCACACTGGTTCTAACGTCAAATCTAACAATTACAAAGAAGGAGGAGAGGTAGGAGACAATCAAAATGAACGCTAACAAATCACCTTCTCTCCCGTCCCTGGTTCTCCTGGTGACTAGCCTCTATGTCCACACTGACTCCAGTAGTACCCATTTAGATATTTATTCATTTCTGTGTGTGTGTTCTTCTATTCTCATTATCTTTATCCTATCTGTACTGCCTACATAAACATGGAAGGACTACAAGGTCATTTCAGTTTAATTCAGTTTTATTTATATATCACAACAGTCGCCTCAAAAACCCAACAATCATATGACCCCCTATGAGCAAGCACTTTGGCGACAGTGGGAAGGAAAAACTTCCTTTTAACAGGAAGAAACCCCCGGCAGAACCAGGCTGAGGGAGGGGCGGGGCCACCTGCTGCGACCAGTTGGGGTGAGAAAAGGAAAACAGGGTAAAGACATGCCGTGGAAGAGAGACAGAGATTAATAACAGATATGATTCAATACAGAGAGGTCTGTTAACACATAGTTAGTGAGAAAGGTGACTGGAAAGGAAAAACTCAATGCATCATGGGAATCCCTCAGCAGCCTACGTCTATTGCAGCATAACTAAGGGAGGATTCAGGGTCACCTGGTCCAGCCATAACTATATGCTTTAGCAAAAAGGAAAGTTTGAAGCCTAATCTTAAAAGTAGAGATAGTGTCTGTCTCCTGAATCCAAACTGGAAGCTGGTTCCACAGAAGAGGGGCCTGAAAACTGAAGGCTCTCCCTCCCATTCTACTTTTAAATACTCTGGGAACAACAAGTAAGCCTGCAGCGTGAGAGCGAAGTGCTCTAATAGGCTGATATGGTACTACAAGGTCATTAAGATAAGATGGGGCCTGATTATTTAAGACCTTGTATGTGAGGAGCAGGATTTTGAATTCAATTCTGGATTTAACAGGAAGCAAATGAAAGGAAGCCAAAACAGGAGAAATATGCTCTCTCTTTCTAGTCCCTGTCAGGACTCTTACTGCATCATTTTGGATTAACTGAAGGCTTTTCAGGGAGTTTTTAGAACATCCTGATAATAATGAATTACAGTCGTCCAGCCTGGAAGTAATAAATGCATGAACTAGTTTTTCAGCGTCACTAAGAGACAGGATAATTCTAATTTTAGAGATGTTGCACAAATGGAAAAAAGCAGTCTTACATATTTGTTTAATATGTGCGTTGAAGGACATGTCCTGGTCAAAAATGACTCCAAGGTTCCTCACAGTGTTACTGGAGGCCAAGGTAATGCCATCCAGAGTACGAATCTGGTTAGATACCATATTTCTAAGCTTTTCAGCGCCGAGTACAATAACCTCAGTTTTATCTGAATTAAGGAGCAGAAAGTTAGCGGCCATCCAGGTCTTTATGTCTTTAAGACATTCCTGCAGTTTAACTCATTGGTGTGTGTTATCTGGCTTCATGGACAGATAGAGCTGGGTGTCATCTGCATAGCAGTGAAAATGTATGCTATGTCTTCTAATGATGCTGCCTAAGGGAAGCATGTATGATGTAAACAGAATTGGTCCTAGCACTGAACCCTGTGGAACTCCATAATTGACCTCAGTGTGTGAAGAGTTTCAAGATTCAAGATCCTTTTATTTGTGACGTACATAGTTATACAAGTATAACACGCTTCACTGTGTGTTATACTTGTATAACTATGTATGTCACAAATGTGACCTGATATGCTCCTCGTCTGTGCAAAATAGAGAGAAAAGTAAGTACAGTATGTACGTAAGTAGATATATAAAAAAGACATAATGTGCAATAAATGAGCAAATTATATACATTAAGTTAAATAGAATAAAATAATCTGGAAATAGCTTGAAGGCCTGTGGTACATAGCCGATTATTAGAGATAGGTTGATCATATTTAAGATTGAAGCATTAATTAATGGCAGGACTTCTTTGAGCAGTTTTGTAGGAATGGGGTCTAAAAGACTCGTTGATGGTTTGGAGGAAGTAATTATTGAAGTTAACTCAGAATGATCAATTGGAGAAAAAGAGTCTAACTTAACATCAATGGTACTAAGAGTAGCTGTAGATAATATTACATCTGTGGAATGATTATTGGTAATTTTTTTCTCTAATTATAAAAACTTTATTTGTGAAGAAGTTCATGAAGTCATTACTAGTTAACATTAAAGGGATGGTTGGCTCAAAAGAGCTCTGACTTTTTGTCAGCCTGGCTACAGTGCTGAAGAGAAACCTGGGGTTGTTCTTATTTTCTTCAGTGACAAATAGTAAGATGTTCTGGCTTTGCGGAGGGCTTTCTTATAAAGCAACAAACTATTTCTCCAGGCTAAATGATGATCCTCTAAATTTGTGACACGCCATTTCCTCTCCAGCTTATGAGTCATCTGCTTTAGGGTACGTGTTTGAGAATTATACCACGGGGTCAGGTACTTCTGATTAGAGACCTTAGTTTTCACTGGAGCTACAGTATCCAGAGTTGTACGTAGTGAGGAGGTAAAATTATTAACAAGATAATCGACCTCTGTTGGAGTAGCGTTCAGATAGCTGTTCTTCTCTGTGTTGGTACAGGGAATTGAAGATGATAACAGTGGGTGGATTATATTCTTAAACTTAGTTACAGCGCTTTCAGAAAGACATCTACTGTGATAAAGTCTACTCTCCACTGCTGTGTAATCAATTATTGTAAATGTAAATGTTATCAGGAAATGATGAGACAGTAGAGGGTTTTCAGGGAACACTGTTAATGTTCAGTTTCTATGCCATATGTTAAAACAAGATCTAGAGTGTGATTAAAGTGGCGGGTGGGTTCTTTTACATTTTGAGAGAAACCAATTGAGTCTAATAACAGATTAAATGCCATGTTGAGGCTGTCATTTTTAGCATCTACATGGATGTTAAAATCACCCACAATAATTATTTTATCTGAGCTCAGAACTAAATTAGATATAAAGTCTGAGAAATCAGACAGAAACTCTGTGTAAAGCCCATGTGGACGATAGATGATAACAAGTAAGACTGGTTTCTAAGTTTTACAGCTGAGGTGGACGAGGCTAAGCATCAGGCTTTCAAATGAATTAACAGTCTGTCTTGGTCTTTCATTAATTAATAGGCTGGTGTGAAAAATTGCTGCCACACCGCCACCTCGACCTGTGCTTCGAGATTTCTGGTAGTTCGAGTGACTCGGGGGTGTTGATTCATTTAAACTAACATAATCATCCTGCTGCAAACAGGTTTCTGTAAGGCAGAGTAAATCAATTTGTTGATCAATTATTAAGTCATGTACTAACAGAGACTTGGAGGGGAGAGACCTAATATTTAATAATCCACATTTCATTATTTTACTCTTTGGTTCAGATGTGGATACTGTATTGTTCTTTCTTTGTGATTTTTTTTTATGTTTAAGTTGTTTGTTGCTGGTTTTTATTTTGTTTTTAGTTTGTTTGGGAGCTGACACAGTCTCTATGGAGATGGGTTTTTTCGGGGGGTAGCAGGAGGAGAGAAGCTGCAGAGAGGCGTGTAAGACTGCAACTCTGCTTCCTGGTCCCAACTCTGGATAGTCATATATATATATTTTTTCTTTTTTTTTCTTTTTTTTTTTTTGGGGGGGGGGGGGGGGGGGTTAATAAATTTGTCCATATTTCTAGAAATGAGAGCTGCTCCATCCAAAGTGGGATGGATGCCGTCTCTCCTAACAAGACCAGGTTTCCTCCAGAAGGTTTGCCAATTATCTATGAAGCCCACATCGTTTCTGGGACACCACCCAATTTAATTCCATAATCTAAAACTCATGAGTAAAACATCATTTCAATACTAATCCCAGTAAAGGGGACACTGAACAACAACCTTTCCTCTGACTTAAACAAATAACACTTTTCTCTGTGTGCAGCTGGCTGTGAGATGAAGGCTCAATGACGTCTACATAGAGCTTAAATATTTCATAAGTTCAGTCTCAGGGAGATGCTTCACTAAAATTACATCAGAGCTCTGGTCTCTGCTGCTGAAACTACAACTCTTAGATTAGAACTAAAGACTTCTAAATATTATTTCAGAAAATATTTCGATTTTTGTCAAAGCTTTTTTTCTTCCACATCTTTTAGTAATTTTTTTAAATGAAATTTGTCAGTATACTGTACAACTTTTCTAAACTGCTGGTATAACTGAGATGAACATTGCTCCATTAATGATGGTGAGCCTTTCTGACCCAGAAACAGCAAAACAGGCTGAAGCTCTACCACCATGTTTCACAAATTGAGCTCTAGGCAGTGTTTTTGGAGTGTACACTGCCATGAACACCCCTTTTGTAGAGTGTTATCCTGATGGAGGTCTCCTTAACACCACCCAGTATGATCCAGGCTTGAACTGCTTAGACGTTACCCTGGGTCTCTTTGTGACCTCTCAGACTGTTTAACAGATCAGACACAAAGACATGAGAATCAGAGCAGCTCTGTTCTTTAAAGACAAATATGAACCCACTCAGTTCACACTTTCCCCACAGATATGAGCATCACTGTCCTCAAACAGCAAATGACCAAGTCTAACATTTTTTTTTTTGTCTTTTCTGTTTAGGATTTTTCACATCATATTTAACCAGGAAAACACAAACATGTAACGGAGCTCATCACAGTTCTCTTACCTCTTTGGTCCAGTTTCATTACTGAAGTATGGAGGGAGATGTTTGGACCGGTCACTCCTCATAGACAGATAGCTTGACACTAGACACAGTGACCTCTGACCTCTGCAAACACAAACATGTTTTATTCAATAAAGTCATCAGGTTTCAAACACTTTGATGAATTTATTGTACAGTTGCCTTCAGGGACCTTTTGGCCTCCTGAGAGCAGTCTTTCTCTCTTTTTGTGTTTCAGCTCTGCCTCAAGCACAAAGGGAACTTCAGCAGCTGTGACACACCATTGACTCACACAGCGTTCGATTAATTGCAGCAGTTTTATTTACACAGTGTGTCAAACAGTAGATGCTTTCCTCCAAGCAGGTCAGCCAGAGAGTTGGACTGCACCATAAGGACTTTGGACAGTTTTCAAGCTGCCCCTGCAGACATACACCTCCTCTCGTCCTCAGCATCACTATAAAAAGTGAAGCATTCATTAATGAAACCCCTTTCACTTGGCCCTCACCATCCCTAGCACTGGCCCTTGAGCCAGCTGCACCACCCCACCACTGCAGCAGAGCCAGACACCACACCTCTGCCACACACTCCCACCACCCGACTGAGGCCAGGGCAACATCTGGGCCAAAGACTGGTGTCATGGCAGGGTGTATGTCAACCAGATGTGGGCCAGGTCTGGCAATGAGGCACTATTTATGTTCCTGTTTTCCTATTTTAGTTAGAAGATCCAAATGCCATGTTGCAATACTATACTGTTATAGTAGCCAATGTTTCAAATGCAGGTTTGACAGGTTTGTGAGTGTACACTTTATCCAAAATCTAGTAATGGTTTACTCATCTTTGGCAGTGGGTGGCTGTTGCTCAGGTGGTAGAGAAGGTCACCTATTGATCGGAAGGCTAGTGGTTTGATCCCTGGCTCCTCCAGTCTGCATGTCGTGAGCGTGAATGTGTATGAATGTAGTTAGGAAACACTCAGTTTAGAGAAAGTGTGTGATTGGGTGAATGTGGCATGTTGTATAGAGCACTTTGAGTAATCTGGGACAGTTGAAAAGTGCTATATAAGAATCAGTCCATTCACTGTCCGAACAGAGTTTTGTCATGTTACTTTTGCACTATTATGCACATGTTGTTATTACATGGCTGCTGGAGCAGCTGTGCAGGTGGTGCAGGCTGGGGATCAGACATGCCAGCTGTGTTTCAGCACGACTGTGACTACTGACCCACAAAGCGTTTGATTACCATATTTTTCACACTTAAAATCCTTTAATTTTCTGAAAAATTGACAGTGTGCCAAAATACGACATCTTTCAGAGCTTCATTTTAAGCTCTCAGTTAGATATGACATTTGAAAGAACAGAATCATAAATAGTTTTGCTCATCTAATTGTGGCTCCTTGCGTTGCTTGGTCTCTGCTGCTGGTCTCTCTCTCCTAGTCTTGCTGCAAAGTCCCCAGAACTGTCTCTGTCTCTTTGTTTTTGGACTGTTTTTCTTTTGTTCTATTTAGGATAGAATAAAATGTTTTTTTTTGAACCTCTGAGGTCTTTGCTCAGCTCTTCACTGACACTGAGAAAGTTTCTGTTTCTAAATCATGCAGTAAATCATGTATAATAGAATAGATAATTGTAAAATGTTCTTTAACAGCATGAGAACATTGGTGGGCAGTCGAACTTCTGCACAGCCCATTTGCAGAAGTTGCAGCTACTTAGACCCATTTGTGGTCTAAGTAGCTGTGCAGTCCAGCAGTTCTCATACTGTCTTACAGTGTACAATGACATTCAACCCAATTCCTGTGAGTTTAAGACTGTTGAAATAAATGTGTGTGAGTGTTTGTTTTCAGCTAAAAGCTGACTTTGGATTAGAAGGACACGACATGTACAGTCTGACTGCCAGCTAGTCCTTTCAGTGGTAACATTACAAGCCTCAGAAGTTTGTACTCTTGACTGAAATTCAAGTTCATGGCAACAAGTTCAAAGTTGTTGCACTGAGAAACAGGTGAGCTGATGATCTGGAATGAGTCAGAGGAACTGTATTCATTTTCATTTCCTCTCAGCTCACAAACACAGTCAGAAAATCAACTAGAATCTACACTAATAATGTCAGTGCAGAATTATTTCTGTTAACTCAGTGAGTTCAGCTCTCTGACCTTGTTGGTCCAGGTTCACCACTGAAGAGTGGAGGTCGATTTTTGGACCGGTCACTCCTCACAGACGGACAGCTGGATCCTGCAGACTCTGCTCTGTCCTCCTCTTCCTCTATCATCATCTTCATGTGGACTTCAGTCAGTCTGAGAAGTAAACCACAAACACTCAGTGAGTTCACATTAACAGAAGTCACTGAGTTACAGTCGCTGACCTCTGACCTGTCCTGTAACCTAGAAACCAGGTCAATATGTCTGTAGGTTCTCAATTATCCAGGTCATGTGATCTAAGGAGCTTGGAAAGAAAAGAGGCTTCTTTAAGTTTTGTGAAGACGTTTCATCCGAGAAGCTTCTTCAGTTCAGTTTATATCAGCTTCCCTTCATTGGCTCCTTGTTAAATCCAGAATTGAACTCAAAATCCAGTCACACTGCAGGATGTAACATCCTGCTGTTTGGGATGTTTGTGACAGACTCCTCCACGTCACCCACAAATGTTTGTTAAATTAACCAAACTTATACAGACTGTATATAACTACCAACTCTCACTAGCTGTACTAATCAATTATCTATTTTGGCCTCAAGTGTTTCTGACAAACAGTACATGATTGTCTCAGGTGGCTACAGTTACACAAATGTTATATACAAACTCCATACGCAATCATTTCAGATGCTTTTCAAATTTAATTCATTTCCTGAGAAAAGACAGACTGTGCTAACAGGATGTGACGCTACAACACTAGTCAAATATCAATTTGTAATCTTTGTTGAAGACATTTCTTTGTTATGGAAAAAATATTAAAAGCATCATAAACAATAGGAGTGGACTTCTAGAACTTTGTGTATATGATTTGGCTTTTTTTTTTTTTTAACCAATCTAGGCTGATATTAAGTACAAATGGATTGTGCACAGTGTTGCCAACTTAGCGACTTTGTCGCTATATTTAGCGAGTTTTCAGACCCCCTTAGTGACTTTTTTTCTAAAAAGCGACTAGCGACAAATCTGGCGACTTTTTCTGGTGTTATTGGAGACTTATTTATGACGACTTTTTGACGTGAAAGCGTGTATCGCTCTTACTCTCAACAAGCAGTGGGTGCTGCAGTGGGCACCTCGCTCGTGCAAAAGCGCTCACAGGCGGAGGATGGTCCTCCCCCAGCTGCTATCAGGGCAGGAGATGTTCCCATCTATGCGTCCAAACTGCAAATGAATCGCGCATGAGCAAAGCCGCTACTCCCGTACTGACTGTAACGCAGTCAGTTCTTCTTTTACTGTTATGTTGTTTTGTGGGTCACAAGGTTTAAAAATTTTAGTTTAGTTAGTTTAGTTAATTTAGCTTTAGTTAGTTTAAAAATACTTATAAACACACACACACACAAAGTAACTCCACCAAAGTGTCTATTTCGGGTCACTTTTGCCGGTCCAGGCCCGGATAAAGGAGCAGGGTTGGAATTGTGACGTTAAAAAAAAACAATAATTGCTAAAAAGAAATTTAATTTGTAATTCTAAAGAAATTCTAAATGCAATTAGGATGTTTTTAGCTCACTTTATGTCTCTTCCATGATGTTATTTTTCTCTCCAACAACGTAGGTTACAATTACGTTAGCATGACCAATTATGCAAATTAGGCGATGACATCATTTAGCGACTTCTAGCGACTTTTAGGACAGCCAATAGCGATTTTCCTTACTGAGGAGTTGGCAACACTGATTGTGCATGAAACTGGAATTAAAATATGTTCATAGAGCCAGGTGCAGATGTGTGCCACAAGTTAGTTTGACTGTAGGCTATGGCACTTAGCCACAGAGGTGCGCTAGTTGACTCGACTCCATTTGAGTGCACAAAGTAAACTGCACGCTTTGTGAGGCGAAAAAGCTGAAATCGGAGTAATAAAACGTACGAGGGGAACGATAACGAAGACAAGATTCTCCGGATCGTTTACTCTTGCTGTCCCGTGAACAGCATCGGCGTGGTGACGTTTATTTGTTTGCAGTTTTCGCGATCTCCTCATGTATGAAAATATCACCAGGCAAACTCGCGACAGTTTTAATATTTTATTGTTCAACAGCAATAAAACTGAAGGGCTGTATTTAAGGTAACCTCACAAATATCACAGATGAAATATTCAGTGTTTATTTCCTGGTTCGTGTGCAGCGGCTCCTGAAAAACAAGTAGACCATACATCAGATTAACTTGTGTTTGACCGTCACAAGTTAATCTGTGACAGCGGCTGTCTTAGCTGAATAAAGATACGGCACTTTTGCTCATTTTGTAACACATAATACATAATAATGGAACAATGTATTATTATATTGAGCCGCTCCCCGTTTTAAACTCTTAGCCTACAACAACAAATGTTTTTTTCTGCAACTTCTCTAAACTTCCGTTTACATATTCCAGCTGTGAGTCCGTGACCGTGAACTATGGCAGATTTGTGCTGTTTGTGCTGGAACTAAGCTGCACACAGCTGATGTTAGCCAGGAAAACATTACACACTGACTTTAATGGAGAGACCGGAAATACAAGCACACAGTTTGTTGTGTGAAGAAATCAAACATGAGCTGAACAAACAGTAAAGTTCCTAAAGACAAACTGTTAAAGGAGGAAACAAAGCAAACTTACAGTTTCTTCACACACACCAACAAGCTCCACTCCACACCTGGACACTAAACACGAAAAACACAGGTGCTTCCTGGAAGGAGGCGGGACAATGGGATTTATTATAAAAGCAAATAAAATCGGAAACCGCGGGAATATTTCTACTTTTCGCGGGCGGGTTTTTGAATGGCTCGAGCTGAATCCTCGAATCACCTGACTCTTGACTGGTAGGAGGGCGGAACCCAAAGGAAGATGGATCCTAATGTGATTGGTCAGTTTGATGGACACTTCAGGTAACTGTGTTAAATCGAGTTACTCTGTGGCAGCAGCGTAAATGCTGTTTTAAACCGTGTTTGTTTGCAATTTTTAAATTATCAAGTTTGCTGAATGAACTATCAGCAGTTACTGTTTGTTGTGCAGCAGTGGAAATACTGACAACTGTCACTGGATTCATTTAATGCTGAAGAAATCTTTAAACCAGAGAATTCAAAGGCAACATCTGAAGCCTCTGCAGTCCAAATCTATTAGTGTTGAGGGATATTAATGTGGAAGGGACCACGAACAATTTAGTCACCAGATGTACATATCTCCGTATATTTAAGTGTATTTTAAGTATTTTTGGAAAAAAAAAAAATTTCATCTGACTGTGATTTAGATTAAATAAATTTATGAGAGGCCACGGACAGAAATACTGTCAACTGTCACAGGACTCAGTGTGAGAGATATCACAGAAAAACACTGAACTATCAGCAGGTCCTGAGTGAGTCTTTGTGTTGCTGAAGCAAAGCTTCTTGGTGTGTGTCTTTGGTGTGAGGGCAGAAGGTGTCAGTCTGTCACACTGATCCACAGATGTTGATGTGATGTTGTTGTTGTCATAGGAACAGCCTCCACAGACACTGAGTGCTCTGACTGCAGCAGTGGAACATTTCCATCCTGTCAGCCACACACAGTAAGTGAAGCTTCACACACACATGTGCAACATCTGTCCTCTAACAGTGTCCCTCTGTCCTTCCAGATGTCACTCACTCAACCTTCAGCTGATAACAGCAGGAACATCTGCAGCTGACACAGTGATCATGAGACCCTGACTGTTCTCTTGTTCATGCCTCTCAATATTACAGCAGTATCAGGATTATTGGATTTCAAAAAGAGGGATGTGTGTTTCAAACCAGGCGAGGACAACGGAGCCATGAAAAGATTTAGTGGAGAACATTTTCTGCCAAGTCCTGACACTGATTTGATTTCATGCTTTGAGCTTTTCTAGTGTCACATTTCCAGAGTGAAGCCCCTCCCACAGAGACCTAACCTCCAGAGCAGGAAACAGCCTGTTTACCTTCATCGCTGGTTGCAGCTGAGCCTCCAGACGGAGCGCCTCCTTCTGTTGAAGCTTTGTGTGGTGAGTCAGATGAAGCCAACGCTCTCCTCCATACTTCATCATGAAGCTCCTTTAAAATGAGGACAGGCTGTAATAAAGGAGTCCAGTGCTGATGCTGTTTAGTCTCTGACAGAGGAGGAGAAATGTGGCTGAATATTCAGATGATTTTAGTGGAGAAAACTGTAAGTAAGTAAGTAAGTAAAATTTATTTATATAGCGCTTTTCACAGATAAAAATCACAAAGTGCTTTACAACACAGGAAATGGGAATATAAAAACAATATAACAGTAAATAAAACAATGTAAAACAATAAAACTATAAAAACAGCATAAGAAGAAATTAATCAAATGCTTTTCTAAATAAAAATGTCTTCAGCTGTTTCTTAAAAGAATCAATGGAGTCCGTGCAGCGAAGAGACAGTGGGAGAGAATTCCACAACCGTGGTGCCACAGTCTGAAAGGCCCGATCACCACGAGTTTTAAAACGAGTGCGCGGTACCACCAGCAGTCTCTGATCTAATGACCTTAAAGCCCGAGAAGATGTATGTGGTTTCAGCAGGTCAGATAAATATTGAGGAGCCTGACCATGTAGGACCCTAAAGGTTAGAAGTAAAATTTTAAAATGAAACCTAAAATTTACGGGCAACCAGTGAAGGGAGGCCAAGACTGGAGTGATATGTGATCTTCTCTTGGTGCCTGTTAAGAGACGTGCTGCAGCATTCTGCACAGTCTGAAGACGATTTAAGGCTGATATGTTAAAACAAGTAAAAAGGCCATTACAATAGTCTAAACGAGAAGAAATAAAAGCATGAATAATCATCTCAAGTTCAAGCTTTGATACCATTAGTCTGAGTTTAGAGATATTCCGTAAATGATCAAAACAGTTTCGGACCAGCTGCTTAGAGTGCTGCTCGAGCGACATCGAGCTGTCAAATATGACACCGAGATTTCTAAGGCTTGATTTTACAGAAGGGTCTAAGAAGCTGATATGCTGTCTAATTTCTGGGACCATGTGGTCTGGAGCAATAATTAGAGTTTCTGTTTTATCAGAGTTTAGTTGGAGAAAATTGTCATATAACCATTTGTTGATTTTTGTCAGGCAATTACTTAAATTAGACAATTTATAAAACTCAGACATTTTGAAGGAACAGTATAGTTGGATGTCGTCAGCATAGAGATGATAGGAGATATATTTATAGCGCTCAATAATTTGGCCTAGGGGAAATACATAAAGTAAAAAGAGAATTGGACCCAGGACAGATCCCTGAGGTACCCCACACGGCAAAACTGTTGATTCTGATGTGACATGATTCATGCAAACAGTAAAAGATCTCTCAGACAGATATGATATAAACCATTTTAAAACAACACCAGTAATCCCAAACAAGTTCTCGAGTCTGTTTATCATGATACTGTGATCTACAGTGTCAAAAGCAGAGCTGAGATCCAACAGGACCAGCACTGTGTACTCTCCAGAGTCTGCTGCCATCAAGCTATCACTAGATACTCTAAGTAAGGCCGTTTCAGTGGAATGCAATTTCCACTGTCTGAACAGACAGGAAACGATGGGCTCTCTGCAGATTAAAGCTGTCCTAGAATGAGGACGCTGACACGTTGTGTCTGCAGTGGACACAAATAAAGAAGCTGAGCTCCCTGCTTCACTCCAGTCTGGATTCTGAGGATTCATAGTTCAGTTCCTCTGAAAATCATCAAGTACAAGGACTGCAGTGAAAACAAGTGAGAAAGCAGCCTGTGAGAAACTGTGACAGACTTAAAAGACAGCAGCTCCACAGATAATGCGCAAACAGCTCAGTTTATCACTGTTGTTAGCAACATTTTATCATGCAGCTTTTCTGAAAGGATATCATATGGTTGCCATATTCTTGGTTCTAATGAAATATAAGATACAGTTGTTTAGACCAGGCTAGTTTGAAGTTATTAATTTGACGGCAACTGGACTTCTTTTTTGGTTCATGAAGCTACCGTCAGAAGGCCTGGAGAACGACTGCTGATTAAAGCCTTACAGGAAACTCTTTACATACAGTGGGGCAAAAAAGTATTTAGTCAGCCACCGATTGTGCAAGTTCCCCCACTTAAAATGATGACAGAGGTCAGTAATTTGCACCAGAGGTACACTTCAACTGTGAGAGACAGAATGTGAAAAAAAAATCCATGAATTCACATGGTAGAATTTGTAAAGAATTTATTCGTAAATCAGGGTGGAAAATAAGTATTTGGTCAATAACAAAAATACAACTCAATACTTTGTAACATAACCTTTGTTGGCAATAACAGAGGTCAAACGTTTACTATAGGTCTTTACCAGGTTTGCACACACAGTAGCTGGTATTTTGGCCCATTCCTCCATGCAGATCTTCTCAAGAGCAGTGATGTTTTGGGGCTGTCGCCGAGCAACACGGACTTTCAACTCCCGCCACAGATTTTCTATGGGGTTGAGGTCTGGAGACTGGCTAGGCCACTCCAGGACTTTCAAATGCTTCTTACGGAGCCACTCCTTTGTTGCCCAGGCGGTGTGTTTTGGATCATTGTCATGTTGGAAGACCCAGCCTCGTTTCATCTTCAAAGTTCTCACGGATGGAAGGAGGTTTTGGCTCAAAATCTCACAATACTTGGCCCCATTCATTCTGTCCTTAACACGGATCAGTCGTCCTGTCCCCTTGGCAGAAAAACAGCCCCATAGCATGATGTTTCCACCCCCATGCTTCACAGTAGGTATAGTGTTCTTGGAATGCAACTCAGTATTCTTCTTCCTCCAAACACGACGAGTTGAGTTTATACCAAAAAGTTCTACTTTGGTGTCATCTGACCACATGACATTCTCCCAATCCTCTGCTGTATCATCCATGTGCTCTCTGGCAAACTTCAGACGGGCCTGGACATGCACTGGCTTCAGCAGCGGAACACGTCTGGCACTGCGGGATTTGATTCCCTGCCATTGTAGTGTGTTACTGATGGTGACCTTTGTTACTTTGGTCCCAGCTCTCTGCAGGTCATTCACCAGGTCCCCCCGTGTGGTTCTGGGATCTTTGCTCACCGTTCTCATGATCATTTTGACCCCACGGGATGAGATCTTGCGTGGAGCCCCAGATCGAGGGAGATTATCAGTGGTCTTGTATGTCTTCCATTTTCTGATGATTGCTCCCACAGTTGATTTTTTCACACCAAGCTGCTTGCCTAGTGTAGATTCACTCTTCCCAGTCTGGTGCAGGTCTACAATTCTTTTCCTGGTGTCCTTCGAAAGCTCTTTGGTCTTGGCCATGGCGGAGTTTGGAGTCTGACTGGTTGAGGCTGTGGACAGGTGTCTTTTATACAGATGATGAGGTCAAACAGGTGCCATTCATACAGGTAACGAGTGGGGGACAGAAAAGCTTCTTACAGAAGACGTTACAGGTCTGTGAGAGCCAGGGATTTTCCTTGTTTGAGGTGACCAAATACTTATTTTCCACCCTGATTTACGAATAAATTCTTTACAAATCCTACCATGTGAATTCATGGATTTTTTTTTCACATTCTGTCTCTCACAGTTGAAGTGTACCTCTGGTGCAAATTACTGACCTCTGTCATCATTTTAAGTGGGGGAACTTGTACAATCGGTGGCTGACTAAATACTTTTTTGCCCCACTGTACATCTGTAACTATGACAACATGAAAACAGCCAGAGCTCCACCATCCATCATTTTTCTGCTGCTTATCCAGGTTCATGTCGCACTGACTTTGGACTGCAAATATGGAGCTTTTATTTTGAAATCTGTGGTCAAACCAAAATACTTTCAACTTTCTTCATATTTTTTAATGTAACTTCCATTTCTGCATTTCTGTGATTCTACATTCGAACATTCGTTTAGTTTGGTGTGAACTTCTGCTTTGTCTCTTATTGTGTCTCTAACACCATGTTTATTGTGTTATGTCTCCAACACAAAGCACCAACACTTATTATGAAGTCATACAGTGAAGTATTTGTCTGAGCTGGCAGTACTAGAACTGCAGTATTTGTACACTGAAGGTAGAATGAAATGCTCTCAGTGTATTTCTTCTTCAGTGCTCTCATGTGTTGCTGTGAATCCAGGTCCTAACAAGTAGCTACCAGAGTAATCAAAATACTTACTGTGACAGAGGGGCGTGGCTTCCTTTGATCCAGTGGAGACAGGAAGCTACCGGCTCCTCCTCCTCCAGATGCAGTTTGTCACAGGGGCGACTGCCAGGCGCTGCTTACATCAATGTTATTCCTCGACTTTCAAATATTTGGGATTATTTTGGAGCAAAAACAGGTCAATGATCCGCTGGCACTGGCACTATGAAGGAAACACGGGTGCATCCTTTCACATTCCAGTGAAGGAAGCATTTGACACTCATCACTTTGATTCACGGACTGTAATTACCAAAGTTCTGGGACCAGTTCCAGTTCCTCCTAAACCTTCAACCCCCCCCCCCCCCCCCCCCCCCCCCCCCCATCTTGTGCCTCCCCCATCTTGTGCCGCCCCCCACAGTGTTGTCTTTTGGAGCCGTTTCCTTTGTTGCTGAGTTTTTGTTTTTGGCGAAGGAGACGCTCGTGTGACTCATTGAGTAACACCACTGACCAGCCAATCAGTGGCCTGCAGTCTGCTGAAGTCACATTTTTGGAAGCCGGGTGGAGTAGGTACCAAAAGAGTAGCTGGTACCAGGAACCAGCACCTGATGGAAAACCCTAAGAACCAAGTGGAGTTGTGCCGAGCCGATCCGAGTAAGAACTGATGGAAAAGGTCTAATAGAGACTGAAGCTGCTGTTAAAAAGTTTCCTCCCAGCTCAGATCTCAAATGTGACCATCTGTGAGTGTGTGTGCACATAGTGAACTGTGTTTGGATGTTTGCTGTAGACAATGGTCTACAGCAATCAGAACGCACAACACAATGTGCTGTTAAAGAGAAAAAAATCAGTGAAACAGCGAGTTCGCGAAAGGTGAACCACGTTACAGTGAGGGACCACTGCACAATAATTTCCAGTAGCACTGTTGATATATGAAATGGTGAGTTTTGAGGCTGTCTTCAAACAAGTGCATTGCACTAGAAAAGGGTGTTTGAAGGATTAAAAATGTAAAAAGTAATGACTATTTTATATTTATGAAAAACTTTATGCAGAAAAAGTAGCAAAGAAACAAAAACATAACACGTGGACACTTTTGGCCACGAACAAGCTGAAGGGATGGTGATTTTTTTCAATGAACCCAGATTGTTAAAAAAAAACACTTAGAATCAAATTTATTTATGAGCAGCATCAATAGTAACAAAAATACAATTTAGTTTTCGCTGTCAAAGTCGATTTAACTGAAGTGACGTGTTCCCGGTTACTGTGGAGGTCGCTCCCCTATGGCTGCAGCCAGATGCTCTTGTCTACTAGATGAACTTGTGACACACATCTGCAGTAGAGGCTGAGTGGCTGCTCTTACACCTGGAGCATCCAAATCGACCCACAAACACGTTGAAAGATGCAATGCGATCAATGTGGATTGTCCAGACTGAGAGACCTCTTCCCTCTGACCCCTCCCGTTTGAGCCACTTCCTGTTCCCTGTCCCAGCGTCCTGATCACCGAGGTTTCTGTTGCTCTGATATCTGATATTGATTATATTGGTAAACAGGCTGTAGCATAAACATCAGGTCTGTTCTGAAAACTGGCTTTATTTTTTCAAAGTAAGGGAATATCTGTGGTCTGATACCGCGGGCTCATGGGCTAAGGACTTGGATTGACAAGTCAAGCGCAGATGATTGTGTTGTTTCTTATAAAGGCTTGTGTGTGTGTGCCTTCCTGTGTGTGTCCTTGTGTCAGTGGAAGTGAATCAGTGTGTTAGAGAAAGTGCTCCTCTGCTGTGCCGTCATCGTGTGGATGCTTCTTTTAAAGTTGGAACTCGTGTTTTTATGATCTGCTTCATTTCATTGAACCTTTATTTCTAACCCTGAAGTCCCTTTGAGGTTACAGCCTCCTGGTTAGGTTTAGGCTGTTATTGTGCTTCAGGCTGAAATATGAGGAGTAAGGAGTGGGGCTGGTTAGCCCTCATGACCCTCACCATAACACATACGTCACAGGACAGTGTTTACCACAGAAACTCCATGAAATGATCAATGAGAACTTTAGAAACCCGTCAGTGTGATGCTTCCAGTACAACAGCACCTCTGAGTGTGTGTGTTTACCTCTCAGACTAACTCCACCCTGACATCAAGACGATGGAGGAAGAGGATGGAGCAGGATCTGCAGCGTCCAGCTGTGTGTCTGTGAGGAGTGACTGGTCCAAAGGACAACCTCCAGACTTCAGTAATGAACCTGCGGCAACAATGTAAGAGAGCTGCTGACTCATTTATTCAGTGTAAATAATGATTTTTGATGCAATGGGAGAAGAAAAATGACAAAAACAGTTTTAAAAATAAGGATTAAAATATTAAAAACTATATTTTTGAGTTTCCTGATGTAGTACAAAAATATATGAACATAACTGTATATAGGACAGATATTTTACGGTTCTTTTAGGCAGCACCAAAAAACAAAAAGACTATTTTAAGCTGTCTGAGGTAGTGAGTCAACATGTCACACTGGGTCAAAGGTCAGAGAGTAAAAGTGTGTTTTAAAGGAGGTTTAAAAGCAGCGAGTGAAGGAGCCTGTCGAGGTAAATCGTTCCATAACTGATCAAATTCAGTTGATGATGTAGGCTGATCCTGTTTCTGTGTCATTGATGCTGTTCAATCAGGTTCTGTGAGAGAAACATAAAGAACTGTTTTCCTGTTAAATTAACTCCATCTATGATAATGTTACAGACTAAAAGGACAACCATAACGTTTGTTGGCTCGCTGTTTTATTAGCCATAGCAGCTAACAGCTACCTTAATTCTAGCTTAGCAGACTGCTAATGTGGCTATGGGATAAAGGTACTTTGGGAGGCTCCCTTATTTCCACAGGGGTTGCAGCAGTAGATGGATCCATGTGTTTGATGCTTCCTGATGCAACACTTCTAGTTATCTGGGTTTGGGTTTGCTTTTTTACATTTAAAAAGTTGAATTTGCTTTGGTAGTTGAAAGTTTACACAGCGCTGTGGACCTCTGTGTGAAATCAAGCATCTGGTTCACAGAGAGGATAACCCTCAAATGGGCTGTACAACATTATATAGTGAGACAAAAACAGAGATTATCGTAGCCATCGCTCTCTTGCATGGATGTGGCAGTCTTGGTGTCTGCTGCGAATCCTTCCCGTACCTCCGTGACCTCGTCTGGTATCTGCTCCTTTCTCTGTAAGAGACCGTAAAGGAAAACACGTCTCTGCCTAGTCTTGAAAATCTAATCTTATCATCCATTGTTCTTCTAGGGCCTCTTCTTCTTGTGGCCTCAGCTAACTGCTAATATTTAATTGGCTAACATTAACATGTGTGCCAGCCAGGATAACATTTATGATGAAATATGATGAATTAACTGATGTTGAAACTGGAGCTTTACTGACCTCTGAAATTCCTCCTAAAGTGTTATTCAGTGTTGTGACAGTCAGCTGCTTCAGCTGCTGCTGGGATGGGCTGTGGCAAAGAGAACAGAGAAAATCAAAATCAGAGTTGTTCAACTGCATTTGGTGACGTGACTAAAGCAAATCTTTCAAATAATCCCACCATCAACGGGATGTTGTCTCCTTTACTGCGGTTACTTTACTTGGTCACCGTGTGAATTTCTTTGAAATGAACCAAATTTTTTTTTTTTGTTGGTTGTTGCATATTTAACCTCTACAGTCAGGAAAGGAGGAGATGAGGCCTCAACAATGTTGGGTTGTAGCTGTGGTTCAGGTTAGAGTGAGTGTCCATGGAATAAATGTAAGTCAGTTAACTGGAAACATGACTGTGTTAAAAACTTTTTTTTCCCTTTTTATAATGAGTCTAATCAAAGGTGGACAGAAGTATCTCCACTTTGACTTTTCTGTGTCACCATCAGAGCTTCTGCACAGTGTGGAGAAAGATCCAGAAGCAGAGCTGGACTGCAGACAGCCAGTCAGAGCAGCTGTGTACAAAGTAAGACTGAACATCTGTGTGCTGATGGACTCATTTCTGAAAACTGGACTTCTTGTGTTGTTCAGACATTGAAGAGTTTTCTTTCTCTTTAGTCTCATTGTTTTTCTTTCTTTCAGCAGATGTTGGTCTGCAGGAGGTTTTAGATGAACATAAGATCAGTCTGAGGAGGAGATGTGAACGTGTGACTGAAGGAAGTGATGAAACAGGAAGTAGAACCCTCCTCAACAGGATCTACACTGAGCTCTACATCACAGAGGGACAGAGTGAAGAGGTTCATACCCAACATGAGGTGAGGCAGCTGGAGACAGCTTCCAAGATGGACGCCCTCCATGACGCTCCAATCAGGTGCCAGGACATCTTTAAAGCCTTACCTGACCAACAGAGACCCATCAGAGTGGTTCTGACCAACGGCGTGGCTGGTGTTGGAAAAACCTTCTCAGTGCAGAAGTTCACTCTGGACTGGGCAGAGGGCTTGGAGAACCAACATGTCAGTGTGGTGGTTCTGCTTTCATTCAGGGAGCTGAACCTGATCAGAGATGAGCAGTACAGTCTTCTGGAGCTGCTCCATGTTTTCCATCCAACATTACAGAAGGTCACAGCAGAGAAGCTGGCTGTCTCTCAGCTTTTGTTCATCTTTGACGGCCTGGATGAAAGCAGACTTTCATTGGATTTCACCAACAGGAAGCTGCTGTCTGATGTCACACAGAAATCATCAGTCAGCCAGCTGCTGACAAACCTCATCCAGGGGAATCTGCTTCCCTTGGCTCTCGTCTGGATAACTTCCCGACCTGCAGCAGCCAATCAGATCTCTCCTACATGTGTTGACAGGCTAACAGAAGTACGAGGCTTCACTGACGCCCAGAAGGAGGAGTACTTCAGGAGGCGATTCAGTGATGAAGAGCTGTCCAGCAGAATCATCTCCCACATGAAGACATCCAGGAGCCTCCACATCATGTGTAGTATCCCAGTCTTCTGCTGGATCACTGCTACAGTTCTGGAGGACATGTTGACTACAGAGCAGAGAGGAGAGCTGCCCAAGACCCTGACTGACATGTACTCACACCTCCTGCTGGTTCAGACAAAGAGGAAGAAGAACAAGTACCATGAGGGACATGAGACGAGTCCACAGGAGCTGACGGAGGCTGACAGGGAAGTTCTTCTGAAGCTGGGGAGGCTGGCGTTTGAACATCTGGAGAAAGGAAACATCATGTTCTACCAAGAAGACCTGGAGCAGTGTGGTCTGGATGTGACTGAGGCCTCGGTGTACTCAGGAGTTTGTACAGAGATCTTCAAAAGAGAGTGTGTGATCTTCCAGAAACCAGTCTACTGCTTTGTTCATCTGAGCATTCAGGAGTTTCTGGCAGCAGTCTACATGTTCCACTGTCACACCAACAGGAAGACAAAGGTGCTGAAGATGTTTCTAAAATCAGAATCTTTCACCAAGATGATTTTTAGTATTTTTGATAACAATGATCTCCAATCACTTGATGTATTTCTGAGGAGAGTCATGGAGAAATCCCTCCAGAGTAAAAATGGCCACCTGGACCTGTTTGTTCGCTTCCTTCATGGCGTCTGTCTGGAGTCCAACCAGAGACTCTTAGTAGGTCTGCTGGGTCAGACAGAGATCAGTCCAGGAACCATCCAGAGAGTCATCAACAACCTGAAGGAGATGAACAGTGATGAAATCTCTCCTGACAGAAGCATCAACATCTTCCACTGTCTGATGGAGATGAACGACCTCTCATTATTTCAGGAGATCCAAGAGTTCCTGAAGTCAAAGAAGGAACTCTCTGAGATCCAGTGCTCAGCTCTGGCCTTCATGCTGCAGATGTCAGAGGAGGTTCTGGATGAGTTGGACCTGCTGAAGTACAACACATCAAAGCGGGGACGACAGAGACTGATTCCAGCTGTGAGGAACTGCAGAAAGGCTCGGTGAGTCCAGATGTGGCCATTAACATCATTGATCAGTGTAGGTTAGTAGTTTAATTTTGAAAATAAAATAAGATTGTAACCACAAAGTGTTTGTGTCCGTACGCTGCAACCTTCCACACCATTCCTTTATTGTACAGACTCAGCAGCAGCTCCATGAATCCCAAATCCAAGAGTGGAGAACAGATTTGAAGTGTGTCACATCCATGCAGTCACAGCTGTTTCCACCATGTTTCCACTGATATTAATCTTGTTCAATGACACGTTTCATATCAGTGAATATGTTCTTTAGGACGTCCACTGACATGTTTAAGTGTCCTGCTGGAAATCACTCAAATCATCCATGAAATCCATGAAAAATCCTTTTAGTGTTTCTAACTTCACCCTCTGTCCTCTCTCTCTCTCCATCCTCCTCACTGCTTCTTTCACTGATAATCACACAAACATCGTATTCAGCTACAAAATAACACAATAATATCATCTGATGATCATTATTATAAGAGCAGGATCCATATTTGATATCAGAGTAACACACTGCTTGGTTATGTGCAGTCATCATCAGTGACTGTGGGTCAAACAGAAGCTCTCTGATTGGTTGCTGACCTTGGTCACCTGTCCACTCTCACCTGTTTGTGTTTGCTCTCTCTTTGCTGTCTCCATCCTCTCTCTCCTTTCTCTCCCTCTCTGTCTTTGTACCATCACTCAGGTCCAATGGAAACAGTGACATTTACAAACCAATCAAAGACAAACTGTCAGGTTATAACAATATTCAAAGTGAATACAGGCTGCTGCTGGACACAGACAGGTAACATCATTTTGACTTGCTGTCACCTGGATCTGGACTCATAAACACTGAAGCCCTGAACAGGAATACAAATCATTTCCTGCCAACTAGCGACACACCAGCAGATAATGGCTCAGAAAGCTAAAATGAGCCAATCATTTCTGTATTTAGTTCCCCTGAAATCAGATCTGATATCAGCAGCTCTGAGTTCATTCATCATTATTGTCCAGTGATGAGATTTCTGCTCTGTTTGGTAACAGTCAGCAGGTTTTTCCTGCGTGTGGACATGAACAGTTGTACCTGACAGCAGGTAGCAAACAGAGATCATCTTTCCAGCTGGAACTCTTCACTGAGCTGAACTCATTCAAAATGTTCTGGAGTCAAAACAGGAAACAGTCCAAATGTGTGTCTTCACTCTGACTTTGGATCAGATCTCCGTGACAGACTGTGGACATTATGGAAGCCTAAATGTGACACCATCTTCCTCCTTCATCTGCAGATTAAAGCCAAACAAAGATTCTCATTAAAAGTCTGCAGGTCTGAGAGAGACTCAATCGTTGTGTCATGTCAAACACATTAAGAGGAGCTGAAGCACAGATGTGAAGAGCAGATTCATCAGATTATGACCTCACTCTGTTTTGTCTTCATATACATTCAGTCTGTGTTTATAATGCAGATTTTCTGCTTTTATAATAACACATTTTATATTTTCTATCATCACAGACTGACTCAGTGTCGACTCTCAGAGTCTCACTGTGAAGTTGTGGCCTCAGCTCTGAAGTCCAACCCCTCCCATCTGATAGAGCTGGACATGAGTGGAAATGATGACCTCCAGGATTCAGGTGTGAAGCTTCTGTGTGCTGGACTGGAGAGTCCAAACTGTCGACTGGAGACTCTGAGGTGAGTTCACTGACTGCAGCTGTTGTAGTTTTTCTTTATTTCAGGTTTTTGATTGATGTTTGAAACTTTCTTTAGTTCCTAAATGTTCAGGATGTGTCTAAAGACAAATGTGAAGAAGTTTGAGTGCTTTCAGAAATGTTGAGGCTTTCCAAACGACTGAACAACAGTTTTTCCTTTTGGCTCCCAATAGAAGTGAAAGCCTTGAGCAGGGTTCATTTAACGGCTGACAGAAGTGGAGTGGTGACGAGGAGATGTTTGACAGGACAGTGTTTCAGCCTCCACAGGTTCATGTTGTGCTCCATCAGTCAGTGAAGATGAAGTCAGTGCTGATGAGGCTGTAGAGTGTGTGAGGGATGTGAATGAGGATGATGAAGATCTGATGATAGCAGATAAAAACAGGCTGCAGAGACTTTGAGCCATACAGGGCACACAATGTGTGTACAGAACAGCTGAAATCATTATGGAGGCCTCACTGGAACACGGAAGCATCACATTACAGCTTCAGTGAAGCATTAAAGTCTCTGATATGAGATGAGAAATGAAGCAACCAGAGCATTTCAGTGAGTGGAAATCCACGGTGACTGTGAGCTGCTGCTACAGCCTCCAGATTAGCCAGCAGCTCATCAGCATTTCCTCACCAACTTTAATGGAAGTGTGATGTTTTCAGCTGGAGTGATGGTCAGGGTGGCCTCCCTCTCCTCTTCTTCTCCTCTTCCTCTTTCATTTGTAAAGCCACTTCTGCTGCTTTCATTCATTTAGAAGTCCTGTAGCTGAGTTTGGGAGAGACTAACAGCCTCGGCAGCAGAGGGGAGAAAGGCTGTAACACCACCACTTTACTCTGTTCTACCTGTCACATCATTTTATCAGGAAACAAATATGCTCATGTTTTTACTATGTTTGTCTTGAAGATGTAAGAAGATCACATGGTGCTTTTTATTATTGTGTTGGTTTATTTACTGTCTCTTGGATGGAGCCCAGCTGTGCGTGGCCCCTGGGCCTGTGGTCAGAGTGTGTGCTGGATAATCCGGCCCAGGATGAGGCCAAACTGACATGGGATGAAATGTCTGTCACATAATTGAGCTTAGTGTAGTTTCATTTCTGCACCATTTAAAAAACAACCAAAACTTTGTTCTGTCTTTTCTATGTTATACTGTAGACTTTCTTTGATACTGTGTCCAAAAGGAGCAGCTTTTACTTTGAAGGGGAGGCGTCTCTGTTTCCTCTTCAGGTTGGATGATGGAAGCAAATTAGTGTGTGATGTTCTTTCAGTGTTGCACTT
The DNA here is from genome assembly GCF_056152115.1 of Neolamprologus brichardi. NCBI lineage: Eukaryota > Metazoa > Chordata > Actinopteri > Cichliformes > Cichlidae > Neolamprologus > Neolamprologus brichardi. Next base: position 51,620,553 of record NC_142106.1, on the reverse strand, counting down.
TGTAGGTCTCACAGCCAGCTGCACATAGAGACCAGTGTTGTTAGTCCAGGTCAGAAGATGACTTGTTGGAATGAAAATGAGCTTGTAGTTTGTCTGCTTTAATAATGCGACTGGAAAAAGGTGTTGGACTTCAAATATGTCCATTTCTTTCACACTTCACCTTTAAAAGTGAAGCCTTGTGGTTCCTGGAAGGAAAAACACGACTTTTTCAAGTCTTTTTCCTGTTTTTATGATAAATGTACGACTTTAATGTGAAACATTCAGAGGTTTTTCTCTTGTTGTGTTTGTTTGAAGCTGCTTCCTGTTGGCTTCAGCTGTTTGGAGTTTCCATTTTCTAAACTTCTACATTCTGAACCTTCTTCAGCTCTGAACAGATGATGAAACACTGAATGATTTCAAGCTCACACTTTGTCTAATAAACTTACATCTTTCATTCTTTATACAGATTGAGTCTCTGTGGTTTGTCAAAGATCAGCTGTGATTATCTGGCAGCAGCACTGAAGTCCAACCCCTCCCATCTGAGAGAGCTGGAGCTGAGCTTCAACTACAAGCTTCAGGATTCAGGAGTGAAGCATCTGTGTGGTTTTCTGGAGAGTCCAGGATGTGAACTTGAAACTCTGAGGTCAGTCAGCATGTTTTAGTTTGTGCTGAGACGAATATGATGTGAAAGTTGTGCTGACACTAAACTGCAGACATCAGGCTGATATTATAGAATAGAATACCTTTTATTGTCACTATACAGTTGTACAATGAGATACAGAGCATCTCCTGCTCAGTGCAAACATGGTGGGCGGGGGGGGGGGGGGGGGGGCACAGTTCTGACGGGAAGTGGGCTACTGGAACAAGAAGGCATCGGTGGGCAAGAGACGAAAACAGGGCGTTGTTGGAATGCTACTACGCAAGTAACCCCGGCGGAAGGGGCTACATGAATAGGATAAGGGGCCCAAGGATTCTTCGATACCCAACATCCACAATGACGGTGAAACAACTAGTAGCTCAGTGTTCCAACATTCGAAAGAAGGGACTGCTCTCACAGCTAGAGATTGACGAGGTACAACATAAATGCTACGGCAAGGAGGAGTCAGGACGCCAGGTCAGGGGGGAGATATCATCACCCCCAACCGAGATTGGGTACATAGCCCCAAGTGCGACAGAAGAAGGATCGTTGAGTGCGAGAGGAACTGACCTGAAAGATAGGATCATGGCCAAGCTTGAAACCTGGATCCCCCGTAGCCGGTTACCAAGATTACGTGAAGTACCCTCAGAAGGTCTGCTAGAGGATGTTAATGCAGCACTACGGACAATACCTACAACCACAATTACCGACACTAACAAGCTGATCTACAATACGGCAGCAGTGATCAGTGAGATGCTTGGCTACAAGTTGAACAGCCACAAGGGGCAGTACCCTCCATGGAGAAGGAGGCTAGAGGGCAAGATCAAAGTAGCACGGAGGGAGGTTAGCCAACTAACGGAGTTGCAGAAAGGTGCGACAAAGAAGGTGCATAAGAAATACAGCAAGCTGTCCATACCTGAGGCCTTGGAAACTGCCAAGCAAAGACTCACAGCCTTGGCCAGCCGCTTGAAGAGGTACACCAGAGAGACAGAAGGCAGGAGAATAAACCAGCTGTTCTCCACAGAACCAGCAAAAGTGTACTCTCAGTGGCAAAGGAACAATAATAAGAGAACAGCACCACCAAGGCTGGAGACGGAGCAATACTGGAAGAGCATATGGGAGAAGGACGCAACCCATAACAGCAATGCTCAGTGGCTAGTGGATCTGAGGGCAGACCATAGCGACCTCCCTGAACAGGGTCCAGTAACCATCACAGTGGAAGATATCCAAGAAAGGGTCTCCAGTATGAAGAGTTGGACAGCACCAGGGCCCGACATGGTTCACGCCTACTGGCTAAAGAAGCTGACTGCACTCCACGAGCGTCTGGCAACACAAATGAACCAGCTGCTAGTTAACGAGGGACACCTGGAATGGCTAACCGAAGGTCGGACGGTCCTGATCCCCAAGGACCCCAAGAAGGGACCAGTCCCCTCGAACTACCGACCAATAACCTGCCTCAGTACTACATGGAAGCTCCTGTCAGGCATCATATCGGCTAAGATGAACAGGCACATGGGTCAATACATGAGCGGGACACAGAAAGGAATTGGCAAGAATACCAGAGGCGCAAAACACCAGCTACTGGTAGACAGAACAGTCAGCCGAGACTGCAAGACCAGACTAACCAACCTGTGCACTGCCTGGATTGATTACAAGAAGGCCTTTGACTCAATGCCCCACAGCTGGATACTGGAATGCCTAGAATTGTACAAGATCAATGGGACCCTAAGAGCCTTCATCAGGAACTCAATGGGGATGTGGCGTACAACACTAGAGGCCAACTCCAAGCCCATAGCACAAGTCACCATCAAGTGCGGGATCTACCAAGGAGATGCTCTGTCCCCACTGCTGTTCTGCATAGGGCTGAACCCTCTCAGTGAGATCATTAACAAGACTGGCTACGGATACCGACTACGGAACGGAGCAGTTGTCAGCCACCTCCTGTACATGGATGACATCAAGCTGTATGCCAAGAGTGAACGAGACATCGATTCACTGATCCACACTACCAGGCTATACAGCAATGACATTGGAATGTCGTTCGGGCTGGAGAAGTGTAGTCGGATGGTAACAAAGAGAGGGAAGGTAGTCAGAACTGAGGGGATTGAACTACCAGAAGGCAACATTGCAGACATAGAGGACAGTTACAAGTACCTGGGGATCCCGCAGGCGAATGGGAACCATGAAGAGGCCGCTAGGAAAGCTTAATGTGGAGAAACTCACTTGTAACAGTTTTCTTGACGACGTGTCGTATAGAGCTTTCTGTTCTAATCGTGCAGATCTGCTCAAACAGAGATTATCGAACAAAACTTTCAGTGCACTGTGAAAGTATCAAAATAAAAAGGCCTTGTTAAGTCATGACACAAGCTCCTCATCTCAGAAGGGTAAATCATACCATTAGCATGGTTTATCATACCATCATACTAATTGGCAGGCTCAACTTCACAACAAAAGAAAAATCATCAGCTAGATTCACTCCAAACCAACCATCAGCTGCACAACACACAACATAACCCTAATATGTTATTAGATATGAGTTTAATCCCCAGGTCTGTGCTCTTCACTCATTTAGGCCACACACACCCATTTTATTCAGTTTTCCTTTTTCCCTTCATCATAAAACATGTGACATGTTGTCATGCACTTCACAAAAGAAGTTTGTTCTGACGTATTCAGAGTTGTGTATCTAGGTACAGGATTCACTCGCACATCAAAACAGGAAACTCAGTGTTTTAGAGTCTCCACTCAACACACAACAAACTCCAACACATCCCATTCACTCGTGCTAGAATTCAGTCACCTTTCCTCAATCTAGGAACGATCAACTAATTTGCATATCAGCTATTAACCCACTAAGATGACAGGACAACAGAAATGCATGTTCAAAATGTAATCACAAAAATAGAATTTCCCTCATACAGTAAATTATTTGTTCTGCATCAATCAAGCAGGAAGCATCTCCCAATTCACTATATTAACAACTAAATTTATTATCTGATCACTGGGTGGTCAAACCAGAATCTTTTTTTTCCCACAAAAGTTAAACTGTTGTCCTGCAACCTAGAGAGTCAATTGTCAGCATTGGATAAATTCAGCATTTGATAACAAGTGTCTGTTATATTGACACTATTTTAACACTGATGAGAGACAACACACTGATCTTCATTGCATGTGTGTTTGTGTTATTAGGCAGGTTTAATGCATGTCTGTGGAGCTGCATATGCAGCAGAGCATGTTCTTAAAGCTGCCTTTCCTACACACTTCTCTGCTATTATTTAATCATTTTGTAACTGATGTGCTATGAGTCCACTGATCTTTGCATCACTTCTCATCACACTAAGTGACTTGGACAAGATGGTAAACAGACTCACATGCTCAAGATGTTGTCTAATCTTCATGAGCTCTCTTGTGTTTGTGTTAGTAGGGTTAATGCATGTTCTGCTTGTGTGTGTGATTTTGTATATGTTTCTTTTTTTGCAGTGTTTCAGACTCCTTCACAATTTTCCAACTTAAGCAGTCAGTTTTCTTTTCCCCAGGATTGCTAACCCAAATTTTGATTTCCCATATTAAACAACAAAATTCCTATGTGTTCACACCACTCCTCTCACTCTGTTGTCCTCTCCCACTTCAACAGTCCAATAGCAGGCAGTTCTCCTTCAGCTTTGTCCTGTATTTCACTGTCTCTTCTTGCCATTTTCTCCAAAGGTGGAAAATGTCAAACTCCAACAGTCTCCTCAGTTCTCCTCAAATGTTCTTGTCACATGCACAGTGAAGTTGCAGCTTGTTGGAAACACAGTGCCATTCATCCAATCAGGCAGGATGATGGGTTTGCTCTTCTTCTCTGATGCTGTTTGTCCACACTGCTGCTGCTTGCTGGGACTCTTTGCTCAGGACTTTGCTGCTGTCTCTTTATCTGCCATGTTATTGCTCTTTGGAGCTGCATTCCTTGTCTTCAGGGAGGAGTGAGAGCTCGCTTGTGAGTTTGAGAGACACATGGAGCTGTAAATAAGTCAGCCAAAAACTTGGCCTGAACGTTTCCAATGATGTTAAACTATAACTTTCTTCCGACCGCTGCATGTGGAAAATTGATTCAGGTCTGCTTGTCACCTGAAAGTGACAAACTAAGACATTTTCATTATTATTATCACTGCTTAATCAACACACAACTCTCTCTCTCTGTTTTTGTGAACTGTCCTTTCTTAAAAGCAGAAAATGAGATTGTAGTTGTTCTTGGCTGATCAACACAAAACCTTTTTCCTAAGATTATTTTTCATCTACAATGTAAATTTTGTCTCTTTTTTACTCCTTTTTTTTCCCTTTACAATAGCTGGTGACCTGCAGAATCACCGCTCTCACAATCAGAGGCAATTACTTTTACACAGCGCACAAAAACACTGTGACGTCAGACACATTCACACTCACTTTTTTCATCTGCATAAATAAATCATTTGGCCAATGGCATGTGTCATGGTGATCCATAAATATGATCACAAGTTTATTTAATTATTTTCAACCCAACAAAACAAATAAACAAAAACATGATGCTGATGCTATGAACTCTCTACACACATGAGTCAAGATGCAGGAAAACTGCTCACGGAAACGCTGCACACTCCAGTTATCACAGTTATCATAGTTTAGTTTCCCTCTCTTTGATGAGTTCTCAGCCAGCTCCTGATCTGATAATGTGTAGCTTGCTCATCAGCTCAGAAGAGACCACAACGCAACCTCACACAGTGGTTGTGTGCTTTGCCCCAAAGTGGCAAAGACTTGCACTTTCATATTCAATTCAGCTTCTCCATCAAGTAGTTTTCAGCTGCTTCATACAGGGTTCAGCATATTAGTTGTTTTCATAGGTGTGCTCTATATCTCAACCATGGCTCATATTAAGATGACAGTTTTACCAAACAGGTCAAGTGCCTCTATGCACGTCATTAGTTAAAATATTTGCCTATATCACTTCATCTCATATGTCATTGTACTTAATTTGAACAACCCTAAGCTTAATGCAGATTCTTTTAACAATTATCCACCTCAATTAAATCTATGGTCTGGAGCACAGGCTGTTGTCCAGGGCAAGCTAAAGAATAAACATTTTGTGTCAGCAAGGGGTGGGGGAAAGCCATTCACCAGAGCATATCTTAAGTGCTGCTGATGTGGGCTGGCCTTCTCCACACGCTCTTCAAGGCTGGTGTGTTTTCTGAAAACTTCTAACATTTGAATCTCTTCCATTTATAAGCCTGCGATTAACCGCACGGCTCAGGTCCGCGTGAAACCCGCGCGACCGTGCTCGCGTGTACCCGCGCAGCTAAGGAGCCGTCGCTCTCTTTTATTTAAATACTTTGCGCTGCCAGGAGCAAAGTCCAGCATAAACGTCTGTCACCCTCTGACGCACTCTTGGTTGCTTTGGAACCCATGATAACAACAACAGCCGGTGTCACAGACCACATGTTCTGCTCCGCACCCACTCACACAAACACACTCAAACACAACAACAACAACAACAACAACAACACAAAATAGGCCTATTCCGGACTCACACCGGACCGCTCGGGACCCTAACCCAGTCTTTCGGGACCCTAACCCAGTTGTGGGACACTAACCCAGTCGCGCGACAAAACCCAATGAAGGGACGCTCGGGACACAAACCCAGGGCGATTTCAAAACCGGACACTCACCGGACGCTTGGGCCCTTGGGCGATTTTACCAAAACCTCTTTTTTCGGGACACTAACCCAGTTCTGCGGTTATAGAGTCGCTCTCTCAACTTACTCGGCATTGCTTAGCATGTAATGTAGCCTCAAATCCCGCCGATCGTCATTCATCGAGGAGAAAAGACAGACAGCCAATCCACCTGCCCGATGACAATTTCTCACGTCTCGGGACTTTACTACAGGAACTTCCTGGCTGACGTCAGTCTTTCAGCGTGTCTCTTCTCCCCTCGGTGAATGTCGACTCCAGGGCTCCGGCTCTCGAAGGACCAATTAATGATAGGTTTGTAGCTTAAACCTATTCGCTGGAACGTTGAAGACAATATAATTACACAGCAAAGCAAGACCCAAAGTAGGCAAAGTTCTTCATGTTACTCATGCATGAGGGAGACCTGCCTGGAGCCAAGTGTCGTTCCACCACTTGACCTCCATCAGACTCTCAGCCAGGTTCCCCATAGCACTCCTTTTATTATGGTTACATGAATATGCATAGGGCCATTAACATATAACATCTTACATAGGTATACATGTGAACAAAGAATACTGTGTGTGTGTGTGTGTGTGTGTGTGTGTGTGTGTGTGTTTGGGGGGGGGGGGGGGCGGGTCAGAATGTGACCCCATAAATGACTTCCCTAAACCTACTGGTCTGGAAAGTCCAGCAGTTCACATAAACAAAAGGCACTTAGCCTAAAACAGATATAACCACGTTTATCCTACCATAAAACAATAAAACAAGGTACGACCTCTTCCCATGCTCCCAGGATGTAGGTGTGGATTCCAGAACACTCTGAATGCACACCAAGCCTTTGCAGCCTGCTAAAGATCACACATCCTATCACTACACAATTAATTATACACCTCTAAGCATATATGGTTAAATATTTCTAAGCATAAATGACAATCAACAATACAAAACCTAACAAAAGCTGCAACCACCAAGTACCTGCAAAGGGTAAGGCAAGTCCTGAGGAGTCAGTTGAACGGTAAGAACAAGATCCGGGCCATCAACACGTACGCCCTGCCCGTGATCAGGTACCCTGCTGGGGTAATAGGCTGGCCAAAGGAGGAGATAGAAGCCACTGACATAAAGACAAGAAAGCTCCTTACCATGCATGGAGGGTTTCACCCCAAGTCCAGCACCCTGAGGCTGTACGCTAAGCGGAAGGAAGGGGGTCGGGGACTGGTGAGTGTCAGCACCACAGTCCAGGATGAGACAACGAACATCCAAGAATACATCACGAAGATGGCCCCAACTGACAGCGTGCTCAGTGAATACCTCAGGCAGAAACCCAAGAAAGAGGCGGGAGACGAGGAACCATCATGGAAGGACAGGCCCCTGCACGGTATATACCACCGGCAGATAGAGGAGGTGGCTGATATCCAGAAATCTTACCAGTGGCTGGACAAAGCTGGACTGAAAGATAGCACAGAGGCACTAATCATGGCAGCACAAGAACAAGCTCTGAGTACAAGATCCATAGAGGCTGGGGTCTATCACACCAGGCAAGACCCCAGGTGCAGGCTGTGTAAAGATGCCCCAGAGACAATCCAGCACATAACAGCAGGGTGCAAGATGCTAGCAGGCAAGGCATACATGGAACGCCATAACCAAGTGGCCGGCATAGTGTACAGCAGACGTTCCCAAAGTGTGGGGCCCGCCCCCTAGGGGGGGCGCAGAGCCATTGCAGGGGGGGCGCGGCATGAAAAGGGAAAAAAAACCAAAAAAAACCAACGCTTGGACACTGCTAGCACGGGGCGCCCACACAAACGCAAAGCAGGAGATGAAGCATCGCTGAATATGTTTCCAAACCAACTTCATTCTAAGCCAAAGACTAGAAAATATGGTGAAGCATATCTTCCCTTTGATTTCACCTGCACAAGTGCCGAGGTAGGTCTCCCTGCAGGATTGGTTTTCCCTTTGTCGGGAGCAGCGCTGGGCTGTTTAAATCACGGACAAACAGCATCCCACATTCTTGATTTGTAGTTCACAAACACTTGTTGTAATGACTAACTACTCCTGACATTTTGGAGATGCTACCTCTTTATACAGTAAAGTTACAGTGGGATACAAATAATATCAGGCTGATCCTGCCACGATTTGTTCCCCCGGTTCAAATCACGGACAAACAGCATCCAACAGTTTATGTTTTTGAACCCATTTTGCACAGAGAGGCATTTTTTGAAAATGTATTGATAGCAATGTTGAATATTATTACACAGGAAAAAAAAAACAACTACATGTAAAATAATTACACCGTGATGCCTCTGCCTTTCTAAATGGCGGGACAGTAACTGCGTGTATATGTAAGCGTGTAAAACCTGCAGATAGTCAGATTAACAGTATTTCGTCTCTATCTGCCATTCTGCAATTCATCTCATGTAAACAATAACGTGGCGCACAGCGTGACGTGAAAAAGGCACATACCTTTGACGTTGCATGACGAACTCTATATTCCTCGTCCACACATAAACGCAAAAAAGGAGTTTTAAAAAATCTCCATTCTCGGTGATTTGAAACGCCGTTTACGCGTGGACGAAACAGCTGCGTTTTCAAAAATACCCGTGTAGGTGCCGACGTAGCATAAAAGACTTTATTAGTTTATTTTCTTGCTACCTGCATATTCTTGTATTTGCTTAATTGTTTACTAAATGTTTGAGGTGTGAAATAAACCGCAATGGAGCAAAATATGGGTGTGTGTGGTTGGAGGATGTGTTCTTGCGTGCGTGCGCGCGCGCGAGGGGGGGCGCGAACATTTTTCTTGTAAAACAAGGGGGACCCAGCAAAAAAAGTTTGGGAACCACTGGTGTACAGTAACATCTGTGCCGAGTATAACCTGGAAGTCCCGAGGTCAAAATGGGAAATGCCCCCAAGGGTGGTGGAGAATGACCGAGCTAAGATCCTGTGGGACTTCAAGATACAGACGGACAAAATGGTGGTGGCTAACCAACCGGACATAGTGGTAGTAGACAAACAGAAGAAGACGGCCGTAGTGATCGATGTAGCGGTTCCGAATGACAGCAATATCAGGAAGAAGGAACACGAGCTAAGATACTGCGCAGGACCCTCAAGCTCCCAGGCCTCTGGTAGAGGACCCGAGCTTGAAGGATAAACCGCCCGCAGGGGCGTGCTGGGTGGTTTTTTTTATATATATAAAATGCACAAATATACAAGCCGTCTTTTTTTAAAGTAATATGTAATAAATAATGTTGTGTATATACAGTTGGGTTATTGCACATAGAACACATAGAATTGGTATTGCACAGTGGTGGTCTATAGAGGAAGTGGGAAGAAAAAGGGGGGAAAATGGGGGGGGGGGGGGGGGCTGTGTTATCAGTGTATGTGTGAGTCACAGGGTGGTTATGGCTTTGGGGAAGAAACTGTTTTTGAGCCTGTGGGTTTTTGTGTTGATGCACCTGTAGCGCTTCCCTGAGGGAAGCAGGCTGAACATGTTGAAACCAGGGTGGAAGCTGTCCTTGATAATGTTTGCTGCTCTGCTGAGGCAGCGGGAGGAATAAATGTCCATCAGGGAGGGGAGAGGGCAGCCGATGATCTTTTGTGCTGTCCTGACCACACTCTGAAGCCTCGCTCCATCCGGCTTGGTGCAGCTGCCGTACCATACCGTGATGCAGTAGGTTAGCAGGCTTTCAATGGACGAGCGGTTGAAGGTCAGCAGCAGGTTCGAGTTCAGCTTATACTTCCTGAGGACTCTCAGGAAGTGCAGCCACTGTTGGGCCTTCTTGACGACCACTGAGATGTTGTCTGTCCAGGAGATGTCAGCAGAGATGAGGACACCAAGGAACCGGAAGGTGTGGACCCTCTCCACCCGCTCCCCGTTGATGTAAAGGGGGGCCAAGTCAGTGCTGTGTCTCCTGATGTCAACAATGAGCTCTTTGGTTTTCTTAGTGTTCAGTGCCAGGTTGTTTTCTGAACACCAGGCTGCCAGCTTCAGGACTTCCTCTCTGTAGTCTGCCTCGTCTCCCTTTGAGATGAGTCCGACTTCCGTGGTGTCATCAGCAAACTTGATGATGAGATTGTTGTTGTGGGTCGGACTACAGTCGTGGGTGTAGAGAGAATACAGGAGGGGGCTCAGCACACAGCCCTGTGGGGAGGCGGTGCTCAGTGTGCGAGGGGAGGAGAGATGGGGGCGGAGCCTCACAGTCTGGGGCCGGTTTGTGAGAAAGTCCTTTATCCAGGCGCACGTGAGGGCGGGGGGGGGGGGGGGGGGGCAAGAGTGACAAGTTTGGTGATGAGGATGTCCGGGATGATTGTATTAAAGGCTGAGCTGTAGTCCACGAAGAGCATTCGGACGTAGCTCTGCAGCTGCTCTAGGTGACTCAGCACAGCGTGGACGACTGTGGCGATGGCGTCTTCTGTGGATCTGATCTGATTGCACGGTATGCAAACTGGTGGGGGTTGAATTCTGGGGGGAGGTAATCCTTGATGTGCTGAAGGACTAGTCTCTCAAAGCATTTCATGATTACCGGTGTGAGGGCCACAGGGCGGTAATCATTCAGGCTGGAGATGGGAGACTTCGTCAGCACTGGGATGATTGTGGCTGATTTTAGACAGGATGGGATGGCTGCCTGATCCAGTGAGAGGTTGAAGAGTCTGGTGAAGATGAGGGTGAGCTGGCGTGTGCATGTGTAACACTAATGTATTTCAAATACTCTAAGATCAAAAGGTACTTCACCCAAATTTGATGCAAAAGAGCTCAATGATTTGGACCAGTAGGTTCAGCTACATACAGGAGAGGCAAACTGAATGACACTCAGGCAACTGTGAGTTTTGAAAAATGCCGGCTTTGTATTTTTTTCACCCAGAAAACAAAAGAAAAGAAAATATGACAAACATACAAAACATTACGAATAAAATTGTCTCTTTTTGGTACCAGTATTTTTCTCAGTGACAACCCTGTGGCACAATCACAGTAATCACTTTTAAAAAAGAAAAGAAACCTTACCTGGGTGCATCCTTCTAGATGTACAAAGTTCACGTTCAAAATGAACCACAATATCAATTATTAAGTTCCAAATGGCAACATTTATTTGCAACTTCATAGACTTTGTTAACAAATTGCAACAACCATTAAGCTGGAAAAATTGATCCAACCGCCTACACCCACTTCCCTTCCTATTTGTGGGATGTATAGAGTCCATAAAAAGTCCTTAAAATAAACCATCCGTAAGTCCAGGGGGATGTGTGTGAAAAAGGGGAACAGCAAGTTCAAAATGGTGTGGTGTGTTTTTGTTTTGTTGCAGCTGGCCTAGCACACTCTGCTGTGCAGCACAGAATAAAGTCAATTGGTCGATCAACGGGGTTGGCTCACCATCGATTACAGGATCCGTTGCAATGCATCAAAAGGAAGATACAAAGGGAAACAAAAAAACCTGACCTGTCAACGACAGTGTTATAGGACATATTAAGTTCTCATATAATCACAGTTCAAAGTCCTATCACCTAAAATGTATTGTTTGCAACGTTACCCATGTTACAAATTGAAAATAAACAGTAAAACACACGATCTGTGCATTTGCTTCAAATTCTGTTTTTCAATAAATTGAATAAAGTTTTCCACAAAATATTTTTAAACAATTATTCAATAAACACTGGAACATTTTGCTTGCAAAGAACTCATGAAAAGCACAGATAAACAATGAACTATTAAAATATTTTACTCACCGATCTCAGAAAAGAAAGGCGGAGCAGCGCGAGATGGCACAGGAATGATGAAATGGCGTCGTCTCTAACTCCCGACCTTCGTCGACCAAACAATGTAAAAGGAACTAGCTAGTTACTTGTCTTAGCAGTACACATACAATAAAACGATCATTCATAAACAGCGAGTGCTAACTCTCCCGTTTATATTACTTTTTTTCATACCTCGTTTCAGTAAATCGCTGTGTCTTTTCCTCGCTAGCGTGCTCATGGAGGATTCGCGAGAGAGAGGAAAAGCCTGTGCTCTCTAAGACGGAGATGGCAGGCGGGGCCCTGCACCACGTTTCAGCAGCTCATTGGCTTAGAGCAACTCACGTCTATACCAGAGCAGTTAACTCTTTAACCGCTGCACCTGTGGCTTATTCACTATAAACAGAGTGTAACTGCTAAGATTCTTTTTTTCATTTTGGCATATTTTATCCAAGCCATCCTTAAATATGGGTTACACATGCTCTTAGTACTTTGCCAGTTACTCCTATACTCCATACTGATCCACACTGTGGATTTTCATGATAAAGTCTGTTTTCTTCTTTTTCAAGTCTTTGTCCTGTTTTTATGATAAATGTACGACTTTAATGTGAAACATTAGTTTTTTCTCTTGTTGTGTTTGTTTGAAGCTGCTTCCTGTTGGCTTCAGCTGTTTGGAGTTTCCATTTTCTAAACTTCTCCATTCTGAACCTTCTTCAGCTCTGAACAGATGATGAAACACTGAATGATTTCAAGCTCACACTTTGTCTAATAAACTTACATCTTTCATTCTTTATACAGATTGGAGCACTGTGGTTTGTCAGAGATCAGCTGTGATTATCTGGCAGCAGCGCTGAAGTCGAACCCCTCCCATCTGAGAGAGCTGGACCTGTATGAAAACAACTTGCAGGATTCAGGAGTGAAGCATCTGTGTGGTTTCCTGGAGAGTCCAGGATGTAAACTTGAAACTCTGAGGTCAGTCAGCATGTTTTAGTTGTGCTGAGATGAATATGATGTGAAAGTTGTGCTGACACTAAACTGCAGACATCAGGCTGATATTATACTGATCCACACTGAGGATCTTCATGGTAAAGTCTGTTTTCTTCTTCTCTGGTTTAGTCCATTGACTGTAGCAGAACAATGTTCACATTTCAAACAGTGATACTCAACGTATGGCCATCGGCCCACACGCGGCCTGCCCACCTTTCCTGATTCAGAGAGAGGGGACCCTGATTAACTGTGTAGTGTTCTTCCTCACAGTTCTAAGTATCAGACACAACATTTCATCATATTTCCTCATAACCCTCTTTTGTCTGACCATTTGAATCCCATTTGAATTTGCAATAAAGGATCCACAGAGTTTGGTGACAATAATGACAGTAGATGTTTATGTGAAAGTGCTGGAAGCAAATTAGTGTGTGATGTTCTTTCAGTGTTGCACTTTGTAGACGCTCCCTGAGCACTTGTCTCACAGCCAGCTGCACATAGAGACCAGTGTTGTTAGTCCAGGTCAGAAGATGACTTGTTGGAATGAAAATGAGCTTGTAGTTTGTCTGCTTTAATAATGTGACTGGAAAAAGGTGTTGGACTTCAAATATGTCCATTTCTTTCACACTTCACCTTTAAAAGTGAAGCCTTGTGGTTCCTGGAAGGAAAAACACGACTTTTTCAAGTCTTTGTCCTGTTTTTATGATAAATAATAATAAACTTACATCTTTCATTCTTTATACAGATTGTGGAGCTGTGGTTTGTCAGAGATCAGCTGTGATTATCTGGCAGCAGCACTGAAGTCCAACCCCTCCCATCTGAGAGAGCTGGATGTGGATGGAAACAACCTGAAGGACCCAGATATGAAGCAGCTGTCTGATCTTCAGCAGAGTCCAGACTACAGATTGGAGACTCTGCTGTAAGTAGAGTGACGGAGTGAGTGGGTGGTGCTGTCAGCAGTATTGTACTAAACACAGTCAGTATGAAACAAAGATCCAGTGTTTCCTGTAAAGCTGCAGCTTCTCAGTGAAGCTGTGAGAGGAGAATGGTGACAGGCTTCAGGATTGGACACAAACACTTCCTGTTTCTGACCTTTATGGTCACCATAGTAACGGCTGCTGTCAACAGCCAATCAGCTCTCTGAACAAAGCAGCACGCAGACCAATGACTGCATTCATTTCCAAGTTTAAAGCAGTGAAGAACACAGTCTGTAGGTGAGGAAGAATTTAGTGAGAGCAGATGTTTGGATGGAATTCCTCCAATTAACAGCTGGAACCGTCCATCTGGATTGTTGGGCTTGTTGTTGGGGTTCCTACAGAGCTCAGAGTGGACACACCAAGGTTCTTCTAATGAATGAAAGTCCAAACTCAAACTAGGAGGGAAAAACATTTTCATCAACTTCAATAAAAATCCAAAGACTAGAAAAAGTGAAGCAACAATGAGTCCTAGTACAGTCCCAGCACTGAAGTCCCTGCTGCTCTTTATACTGGATGTGCTGCATCACTGACTGACAGCTGATGAAGAGTCTCTGGAAACACTCGTTTATCTCCTCTGCTCTTCCTTCTTCTCTCTGCAGGTGGAGCTGATGATGGTAAACAGGACGGTGTGTGTGCTGAGAGAGGAGGAGCTGTGTCCTGATGATCCAGAGAGGTTGAAGCAGCAGCAGCTTGTGTGTAGAGACGCTCTGACTGGGCCATGTTACTGGGAGGTGGAGAGGAGAGCTTCATCCAGCAGTGACTGACAGAGGAATGAGAAGAAGTGCAGATGACTGTCAGTGCTGCAGAGTGAACTGCTCTGAGAACAGCTCCACTGTCAGACACAATGTAGAGTCCAGCATCATCCCTGTGTGTCCCTCTGGATCTGACAGAGGATCATCAGTGTATCTGGACTGCTCTGCTGCTGCTCTGTCCTTCTACAGTCTCTGCACAGTCTCTGTCTGACTCTGGCTTCAGACCCTCCTGGATCAAACTCACCTGGAAAGACTTTCAAATTCAAATTCAAATTTTTTTTGTCACACACACAACCATACCCAGTATGACATGAGGTGAAATACATGTAGCTGTGCAATACCCGACCATTAAATGACAGTGGTTTTACACTATTTACAATTTACATGTTATTACAAAATGTACAGATTTAACTTAGAAATTTACAGTAAAAATGTGCAAATAGCAGAAAGAGATTATAAGGAAGTGTACATGAAGAAAAACCAGAGTGTGTGTGGTGATGTGATGTGTGTGAGAGTCCAGTCTTATAGTGATGTGGTGTGTGTGGGAGAGGTCACCTGCACCTACACCTGGTTCACGCAGCAATATATTGCGCCATTTTCGGGGTCCACAAATCAAAACAAACGCACCGTGTTGGAACGACGACGACAAGAAACATGCTTAAAAGTAGTTAACTACTTAAAGTAGATGCAAACTAACACATTGATAATCGGGCAAATTATTACTTAACGCCAATTTGTGTCCTCCCTGTCTCATTTAATTTATCGTCTTTACATCAACCTTGTCCTTGTATGTTCCAGGTACTGCACTCCCAAAGATTGAATGAACCTGCATTACGGCCATGGGTAATTGTAAGCACCACGGGGAAGGTCGAAGCCGCACACTGAACATGCTGAACACCCTACCTATATAAATCCAAGCAGGAAGCATGTTTTAATAGTGTGATTAGGTCATCTAAACACCCTACCTAAATAAATCCAAGCAGGAAGCATGTTTTAATAGTGTGATTGGGTCATCTGAACATGCTACCTAAATAAATCCAAGCAGGAAGCATGTTTTAATACTGTGATTGGGCCATCTGAACATGCTACCTATATAAATCCAAGCAGGAAGCATGTTTTAATAGTGTGATTGGGCCATCTGAACATGCTACCTATACGACGGAGCCATTAATCACGTAAGGTAGCATATTCTGATAAGGTAGCACGGATATTTAGACAAGACTATAAATTTACGCTACGGTAGGATGTTCAAATTCAAATTCAAATTCAAATTTTTATTTGTCACATACAGTCATACACAGTACAATATGCAGTGAAATGCTTACACAACTGCTCGTGACCTAAAGAAAAAAAGAAAAGGCTATGAATAAGATAGGAAATAAATATGAAAATTAAAAAGGGTAAATTTAACCAGGAAGGAATAAAATAAAATAAAATATAAAAATTAAGTTAAGAATGAGATAACTGTACAACACAAATTGGAATGAAGGGTAAATTTAACTGGGAAAGAATAAGATAAAATATATAAATTAAAGTTGAAAATAACAAAATACACAGTATAGAAATATATAAGAATGTATGAAGAAATATAAATATATATATATATATATATACAATAACAGCAGCTGTACAAGTATTAACTGGAAATGAAGAATATAATGTCCAGTATTGTGAAATCCACATTATTTAGTGTCTTGTGCAGTGCAAATATGCTTAAAGTGATTTAGTGATGAAGTGAAAACAATGTCCAGAATGTCCAGTGTGTGTAAGAACCATATGTGTGGGTCAGTACTGTGTGGCGGTGTGATTGAGAGACCGTATCACCTGCGGGAAGAAGCTCCTCCTCAGTATCTCTGTTGGTCTTCAGGGAGCGGAATTGCTTTCCTGACCTCAACAGAGAGAACAGTCTGTTGTTGGGATGGCTGAGGTCCTTCACGATCTTCCTGGCCTTGGTCCAGCACTGCCTGCTGTAGATTGAGTGCAGGTCAGGGAGCTTGGAGCGGATGGTGCGCTCAACTGATCACACAACCCTCTGTAGAGCTCGTGTTTTGACAGAACACCGGTTCTTGTCCCCAACATTTTTCTTTTGTTAAGCTTACTGTTATCAAGGCATGGTAAATGAACAGTAAACCTTGCCTGATGACTAATCTTCCCGTTTCCCTCTCATTCATTTATTTGGGTTGTCATGGCAGAAGTATTAAACAATGCCTTTTATTAGAACATAAGCATTTAAATGCAGTAATTGTATTTGAATTAGTTAAATATGAGTGGGCAACTCTGACCATGACAAGACTACATTTGCTCTAAAAAATTAATAAAACATTTAGACATATTGTTGTCATTATTTTTACTCTTCAATTTTATGTGTTTTTTCTTTAAGATGGTATCAGAAGTTGCTCCTCCACCATGAAAAAAACCATCTGCATGTATTCTTTCACTACATCCACGATTCTCCTCTGTGGTCTTCCTCATTCATCCTGTTTGGAGCTTAATGTTCAACATCCTTTATCTATTAAAATTACAGAAGGAGAGGGGGAGCCCATCAGCGCTCATCACTGCCTTCACTTACTTGCTGCTATGTGTGCAGGAATAACACAGTTATGCAGTTACTTTCTCAGTCTGCTAGAGCCTCCACTTGAACGCAAGAACCTTCATTTATCTTCTCAAACGGAATTCAAAATGTTTTTTACAAATTGAAGGATTAAGATATAAATCGTAGAAGCATCGATCCACACATTCAAAGAAGAACAACCCAACAAACTCTTCATAAAACTCCAAGAGATATGAAAATCTTTATTTCTGTCTATTCTGTGTTGTTAATAACGTCACATCTTCACATAGTAGCAAAAACATATTAAAAAACATTAATCTCAACATGCATACTGTACTTCAAGTTTCTCTCATGGAAAGGCCAGTGTTACTTTTATAGTATCCTTTCCATAAATATCATAAATATCTTTACCCATGTAGTGGAATTATTTTATTTTATTTTATTTTTTCATTTTAGTTAACAAGTATAATGTGACCACATTCACTTTTTATCAGGACAAGCTACACCACCACGGTGGTTAGCATACAGTAACACTGCCTTGTTCTCAAAGCTTCTTGCTAACTGTACTTTTGTCTGATATGTTCTCTTTAAGTAAGGATACTGAAAGTGTAAGCAGTGTATACGGTCACATCACGTGCTTAAGGTTGTGTTAGCACTGATAATTCCTTCACAGTTCTTTAAAGATGCTGAAGTCATCATATCAGCTGTAAATGCAGTGCTGCTGCTGTCCTTACGCTATACTTTCAAGCATCACACTTTCTTACTGACCAGTTTATTTCCACTTTTCATGCTCTAGTATGGTGTGACTGAATGAAGTCAGCAAACCAAATTCTGTCCATCTGAGGATGAGAAAAAACTTGCATGAAATGGGAAGAATGAGATGAAGATGGCTCCTATGCTTTAGACGTGGCACTGTTTCTGCCATTGTAAGTACGCTAATGCTTGAAAGATACATTAAAAGTCTGACACTTCACTCTTCAGCTGGAGCGTCCATCAAGTTTTACATTCCAGGTGTCCTCGTTGGGATTACGACTCAGACGATGATGTGAAAAATTAGTTATTACATTAAACCCATAAAATCAACACTGGCAAAAAAGCCGTGCACTTCACAGAGCAGCTTTCTATGGCCGAGCAGCTCCTGCAGGTGTAAGGTGTAGGTGTCACAGCACTCTGGTCCAAAGAGTTTATGTGCAGCATGCAGACAGAAAATGGCTTTACAGAATATGACTGAAGGTTGAGGCACCAAAACACACTCAGTCTGATCAAGAAGAAAACCTGACTGAGCGCTTCATAACATCAGTATGATGATGTCCCAGAGGCCATGTTCAGGTTATTCTCCCGTCCACACTGAGCGGGCGGATCAGTGGAGTCTGCATTAGCTTTAACAGAAAGGTCTGATTTAAGTAGGTAAGCTAAATAGACAAGAAAAGCTGGAAAGCTTTATCAACTATAACCCCAACGAGGACCTTGACAGGTGTCTTGTGTACAGATGAAGGCTGGACAGTCAGCAGGATGCCTTCCTAACATTTGTCATTCCCAGCATTGAACCGTTTCCTGGCACAGCCTCAGTGAAACAGAGCATCGTTTCCACCCCACAGTTACAGACAGGCTGTGCTTTTCTTTGGTAACACCGTCGAAAGAGAAGCCCCGTGTCCTCTCTCAGTAGCTGCTTTCGTGTCCTGTCAGGATGTACAGGCTGCTCAGTGCTGACGGGTCATCAGTCGGTGTGCTCTGAAGGATGATGTCTCTGCACATTGTCAGCAAATGAGAAGGAGATGAGTTGTAAAGGAGAACCAGAGAAAGGCAGTACTAACCTAAAGCCAGTGCCTCCACCTGCTTCTACTCCTCCCATCTCTAGTACTAACACTACTCTACTGATACTACAACCACTTTAATGCTACACACTGGTACTGGTACACTTACTGGAGTTTTATTCCTGTTCCTGCTCATCACCACGCCTACCACTTTTTTAAACTTTATGATAAGTGTGAACATTTACACAACAGCATACAAACAAGTTTAAAGTAGAAAAAGGAGTAGTAGACACACCTATGGTACCGATTTAAAATCCTACATGTCTTTGTTCTCAGGTTATCACGTTCACAAACTTTGGTGTCCACGCTATTTGCCTGCCAGGCTGACAATGATTTAGATCCCAGAAATCCAACAACATTTTTAAGCTGTTATTCCTGGTTTCACAGTGGAAAACTCCAGGTAACTTCCATTAACTTTGCTCCTGTATAAGACTTTCCTGAATGCTAAGGTTTGGTCAGAATTCTGAGATTAAAGTGAGAATTCTGACTTTTTTCTCAGAATTCAGGAAAAGAAGAAAAAAAAGAGACGTGCCCACTTCTTTTTTTCCCAGTGGCCCTAATCCTCTTCCGTAGATTCCAGTAATGACTGATTAAAAAAAAAAAATTGTGAAATATTTCAACTCACCACGATTCTTATTTCAAACTTCATTAAGAGCTACTGGATCAACAGGGGTGTCCTGGATTTGTTAGTAATATAATATAGTAATATATTATTATTAGTTTTAATTATTTAGTCAAAAATCAATTCCAGACTGCACTGAAAGAAATCAAAAAGAAAAGGACATTTTCTGAAGACTGGGTTTTAATGCCAGATATCTATGCGATCCAAATGTAAACACACACTTGTAGTTACTGGAATTATTCATTTTCACAGGTTGTGTGTCAATTGTTTGAGAAAACCTGGTGTTAATGTCCCCTCCCCCCACAAAAATGATCAAAAGGAGCACTTTAGAGCACTTTGCTCTGAGTATTTAAAAGTAAAATGGGAGCCAGACCCTTCGGTTTCCAGGCCCCTCTTGGTAAATGGTAAATGGACCAGTTCTTATATAGTGCTTTTCTACTCTGAGCACTCAAAGCTTGCCTCATTCACCCGTTCACACCCATTCATACTCTGACGGATGCACCGGAGAGCAACTTTCATGCAGGATATCTGGCATGCAGACGGGGAGTAGGTGACCGGCTCCCCCACCTGAGCTACAGCCACCACTTCTGTGGAACCAGCTTCCAGTTTGGGTTTGGGAGACAGACACCCTCTCTACTTTTAACATTAATTCAATTCAATTCAATTTTATTTATATAGCGCCAAATCACAACAAATGTCGCCTCAAGGCGCTTCATAGATACAGAGAAAAGCCCAACAATCATATGACCCCCTATGAGCAAGCACTTTGGCGACAGTGGGAAGGAAAAACTCCCTTTTAACAGGAAGAAACCTCCGGCAGAACCAGGCTCAGGGATGGGCGGCCATCTGCTGCGACCGGTTGGGGTGAGAGAAGGAAGACAGGATAAAAGACATGCTGTGGAAGAAAGACAGAGGTTAATAACAGATACGATTCAATACAGAGAGGTCTATTAACACATAGTGAGTGAGAAAGGTGACTGGAAAGGAAAAACTCAATGCATCATGGGAATCCCCGGCAGCCTACATCTATTGCAGCATAACTAAGGGAGGATTCAGGGTCACCTGGTCCAGCCCTAACTATATGCTTTAGCAAAAAGGAAAGTTTTAAGCCTAATCTTAAAAGTAGAGATAGTGTCTGTCTCCCGAATCCAAACTGGGAGCTGGTTCCACAGAAGAGGGGCCTGAAAACTGAAGGCTCTGCCTCCCATTCTACTTTTAAATACTCTAGGAACAACAAGTAGGCCTGCAGAGCGGGAGCGAAGTGCTCTAATAGGGTAATATGGTACTACAAGGTCATTAAGATAAGATGGGGCCTGATTATTTAAGACCTTGTATGTGAGGAGCAGGATTTTGAATTCAATTCTGGATTTAACAGGAAGCCAATGAAGGGAAGCCAAAACAGGAGAAATATGCTCTCTCTTTCTAGTCCCTGTCAGGACTCTTGCTGCAGCATTTTGGATTAACTGAAGACTTTTCAGTGAGTTTTTTGGACATCCTGATAATAATGAATTGCAGTAATCCAGCCTGGAAGTAATAAATGCATGAACTAGTTTTTCAGCGTCACTCTGAGACAGGATATTTCTAATTTTAGAGATGTTGCGCAAATGGAAAAACGCAGTCTTACATATTTGTTTAATATGTGCGTTG
The DNA here is from genome assembly GCF_056152115.1 of Neolamprologus brichardi. Classification (NCBI taxonomy): domain Eukaryota; kingdom Metazoa; phylum Chordata; class Actinopteri; order Cichliformes; family Cichlidae; genus Neolamprologus; species Neolamprologus brichardi. The sequence continues at coordinate 51,599,194 of NC_142106.1, read as the reverse complement.
AAGGACATATCCTGGTCAAAAATGACTCCAAGGTTCCTCACAGTGTTACTGGAGGCCAAGGTAATGCCATCCAGAGTAAGAATCTGGTTAGATACCATATTTCTAAGCTTTTCAGCGCCGAGTACAATGACCTCAGTTTTATCTGAATTAAGAAGCAGAAAGTTAGTGGCCATCCAAGTCTTTATGTCTTTAAGACATTCCTGCAGTTTAACTAATTGGTGTGTGTTATCTGGCTTCATGGACAGATAGAGCTGGGTGTCATCTGCATAGCAGTGAAAATGTATGCTATGTCTTCTAATGATGCTGCCTAGGGGAAGCATGTATAATGTAAACAGAATTGGTCCTAGCACTGAACCCTGTGGAACTCCATAATTAACCTCAGTGTGTGAAGAGGACTCTCCATTTACATGCACAAACTGGAGTCTATTAGATAGATATGATACAAACCACTGCAGTGCAATACCTGTAATACCTACAGCATGTTCTAATCGCTCTAATAGGATATTATGGTCAACAGTATCGAATGCTGCACTAAGGTCAAGAAGGACAAGCACAGAGATGAGTCCATTGTCAGAGGCCATAAGAAGATCATTTGTAACCTTCACTAAAGCTGTTTCTGTGCTGTGATGAACTCTGAAAGCTGACTGAAACTCTTCAAATAAACCATTCCTCTGCAGATGATCTGTTAGCTGTTTGACAACTACTCTTTCAAGGATTTTTGATATGAAAGGAAGGTTGGAGATTGGCGTATAATTAGCTAAGACTGCTGGGTCTATAGATGGCTTTTTGAGTAAAGGTTTAACTGCAGCCACCTTGAAGGCCTGTGGTACATAGCCAATTATTAGAGATAGGTTGATCATATATAAGATCGAAGAATTAATCAATGGCAGGACTTCTTTGATCAGTTTTGTAGGAATGGGGTCTAAAAGACACGTTGATGGTTTGGAGGAAGTAATTATTGAAGTTAACTCAGAAAGATCGATTGGAGAAAAAGAGTCTAACTTAACATCAATGGAACTAAGAGTAGCTGTAGATAATATTACATCTGTGGGATGATTATTGGTAATTTTTTCTCTAATGATAAAAATTTTATTTGTGAAGAAGTTCATGAAGTCATCACTAGTTAACGTTAAAGGGATGGTTGGCTCAAAAGAGCTCTGACTTTTTGTCAGCCTGGCTACAGTGCTGAAGAGAAACCTGGGGTTGTTCTTATTTTCTTCAATCAGTGATGAGTAGTAAGCTGTTCTGGCTTTGCGGAGGGCTTTCTTATAAAGCAACAAACTATTTCTCCAGGCTAAATGATGATCCTCTAAATTTGTGACACGCCATTTCCTCTCCAGATTACGAGTCATCTGCTTTAGGGTACGTGTTTGAGAATTATACCACGGGGTCAGGTACTTCTGATTAGAGACCTTAGTTTTCACCGGAGCTACAGTATCCAGAGTCGTACGTAGTGAGGAGGTGAAATTATTAACAAGATAATCGACCTCTGTTGGGGTAACGTTCAGATAGCTGCTCTGCTCTGTGTTGGTACAGGGCATTGACGATGATAACAGTGGCTGGATTATATTCTTAAACTTAGTTACAGCGCTTTCAGGAAGACATCTACTTTGATAAAGTCCACTCTCCACTGCTGCGTAATTAATTATTGTAAATGTAAATGTTATCAAGAAATGATCAGACAGGAGAGGGCTTTCAGGAAACACTGTTAAATGTTCAGTTTCTATGCCATATGTTAACACAAGATCTAGAGTGTGATTAAAGTGGTGGGTGGGTTCTTTTACATTTTGAGAGAAACCAATTGAGTCTAACAACAGATTAAATGCCATGTTGAGGCTGTCATTTTTAGCATCAACATGGATGTTAAAATCACCCACAATAATTATTTTATCTGAGCTCAGAACTAAATCAGATATAAAGTCTGAGAAATCAGACAGAAACTCTGTGTAAGGCCCAGGTGGACGATAGATGATAACAAGTAAGACTGGTTTCTGAGTTTCACAGCTGGGGTGGACAATGTTAAGCATCAGGCTTTCAAATGAATTAAAAGTCTGTCTTGGTCTTTCATTAATTAATAGACTGGTGTGAAAAATTGCTGCCACACCGCCCCCTCGACCTGTGCTTCGAGGTTTCTGGTAGTTAGAATGACTCGGGGGTGTTGATTCATTTAAACTAACATAATCATCCTGCTGCAACCAGGTTTCTGTAAGGCAGAGTAAATCAATTTGTTGATCAATTATTAAGTCATGTACTAACAGAGACTTGGAGGAGAGAGACCTAATATTTAATAATCCACATTTCACTGTTTTACTCTTTGGTTCAGATGTGGATACTGTATTGTTCTTTCTTTGTAAATGTTTAAGTTGTTTGTTGCTGGTTTTTAGTTTGTTTTTTGTCTTTTTGGAAGCAGACACAGTCTCTATGGAGATGGGTTTTTGGGGGGGTAGCAGGAGGAGGGAAGCTGCAGAGAGGCGTGTAAGACTGCAACTCTGCTTCCTGGTCCCAACTCTGGATAGTCATGTTTTGAGGGGTTTAATAAATTTGTCGATATTTCTAGAAATGAGAGCTGCTCCATTCAAAGTGGGATGGATGCCATCTCTCCTAACAAGACCAGGTTTCCTCCAGAAGGTTTGCCAATTATCTATGAAGCCCACATCATTTCTGGGACACCACTCAGACAGCCAGCAATTTAAGGAGAACATGCGGCTAAACATTAGGCTTCAAACTTTCCTTTCTTCCCTGAATCCTCCCTTAGTTAGCCTAAGTCTAGGCTGCTGGCGGGTTCCCGTGATGCACCAAGTGTTTCTTCTTCAGTCGCCCTTTTCACTCACTATCTGTTTATACACCTCTCTGCATTCAATCATTAGTTGAGAATATTCTCTGGCTCTCTTCCCCAGATTGTCTTTGTCCCGTCTTCCTCCTCTCACCCCCCCAACCGATCGCAGCAGATGCCCGCCCCTCCCCGGCCTGGTTCAGGTTTTCACCTGCTAAAAGGGAGTTTTTCACCTTTGTGCACCATAATTGCAGGGCCTTTACCTTACAATATACAGTGTCTTGAAGTGACTATTGTTGTGATTTGGCACTAGCATAAAGAAAATTTGCACTAAGGAAAGTAGTTTTCTGTACAAAGTGTCAGGTAGATGGTAGTTGGTAACTTTAATGGCTGTTTTTTTTGGAGGGCTGCATGCAAACACATAGGCTGCATTTCCTACATTCTTGGATCTGAGTAACCAACAGAACAAACACTCTAGCGTGACTCCTGCTTTAACGCTACCATTAATGCTAGTAGTATTCATGCTACTTCTACATGCTACTCTGAAAATCACTTCCAGGTCTATTAACAATAGTATCAAGAAAAATACTATCCTGATTACTTCTGATGTACTAGGATTACTAGTTTCTCACAGTGATTGATAGCTCTTGTCAGCATACTGTTAACATACCTGTTTGTTCCCAGAACTCTGAACACACGACTCTCATCTGTAATTTCTTGTGTTACCTGCACATAAAGTGAAAATTCACATGTGTAATGACTTAGAACAAATATGATAAGCACATGATACGAGCACATGATACGAGCTCAGCCAACGTTGGATGAATTTACTAGTTCATCACCTCATCTGAATGGAAACTCCTCCCTTTGAGGCCATGCTTCCAGAACGCCAGCACACTATCCTGCAAGCAGACTGACAGAACAGGAGGTGTCACTCAGCTTTCAGGACACACATCAGCTCTCATTCACTCTGTTTGTCACATCATTATTTCTACCTAGTGTTTCAATGGGGAAGTCAAAGACTATTTCTGCAGCCAGCTGTCTGGATGGAAGTCCTTGCAGGTTCACGATTTTTACAGTTCCTGTCCAAACGGTACACAGATTGAGAATGAGCACGAAAGACATTTGAAGGATTCACAATATGCGAGGGGACTTACTTTCCAAGGTGATGAGAACAGTGTCTCGGTCCAGCTGGGTTACCTGCACAGCTCTGAGTGCTCCACTATCTCCTGACGCACGGAAAGAAGGAAGCTTGTTGAAACAAGTTGAAGCTTGAAGCTTTAGGAAGTCAGCAGAGAAATTCAGACACAGTCCTACCTGGCACTGGAACAGGAGCACCGTTCAGCTCTATAATATCAAACCTGAGCTGTTGGCCGGTTGGTGGTTTATCATTACTACAGTCTCTCACTCCAACACACAGCTGAGGAAACTCATCTGTTGCCAACACCAGCAGTTCAAATATCGGAAGAGAATCTGGGAGCCTGATGGCGAGTTGCTGTGAAACAGTCACCAAGGAAACAAGGAAAACTAAATAAATTCTCATGATGGTTAAGTGATGCTTGTTAAACCTGAGCTGAACCTGTTCATACAACCTTCCAAAACAGCACAACAGAATTCTTGTATGATTAGTTAATCTTGAGATTAAAGATAAACCGATGCCATCCACCCATCCATCCATCCACCCATCCATCCATCTGTCCATCCAACCATCCACCCGTCTGTCCATCCATCCATCCACCCATCCATCCATCCGTCCACCCGTCCAGCCGTCCATCCATCCTCCATCCACCCGTCCGTCCGTCCAGCCATCCATCCATCCATCCACCCATCCATCTGTCCGTCCATCCATCCATCCACCCGTCCACCCGTCCGTCCATCCATCCACCCGTCCATCTGTCCGTCCATCCACCCATCCAACCGTCCGTCCAGCCATCCATCCACCCATCCATCCATCCACCCGTCCATCCATCCATCCACCCATCCTTCCATCCATCCACCCGTCCGTCCATCCATCCATCCACCCGTCCATCTGTCCGTCCATCCACCCATCCAACCGTCCGTCCAGCCATCCATCCACCCATCCATCCATCCACCCGTCCATCCATCCATCCACCCATCCTTCCATCCATCCACCCGTCCATCCAGCTGTCCATCCATCCTTCCATCTGTCCGTCAGTCCGTCCATCCATCCGTCCATCCATCCCCTAACTGCACGTCTTTGGACTGATGCCACTTTTCCATAATGTTGTGACATAGGTGTGTTTCTCCAAGCAGCACTGTGTTAGGACTGCAGACAGGCTTACTACAGAGCTCTGTTCTCACAATACATACATTATCTTCATGAAATGTGCGAGACATTCTCAAAAAACCTGTCAATTAGTCTGCTATGTGACCTAATGGTGCATGCTGGCGTTGAACTGTGTGCTTATAAGACTGTTCCTGTAGCACAGAAAACACATGGTAACCATTCAGTTACACGAGCTTGGACCCAGAGAAGGTGCTGTTGGTGTTTTTGGACGGCGTTTATACAACATTTCTTTTATTTAGTCTCTAAAATCTTGTTGGGATTGAATAAAAAGTATGCATATGTTATCAAAAAATCAATTACATTCTTCAGCTTCAGATTCTGATATGCTGTCTGTCTACTTTTATGTAATTCAGGTCTAATGGCTGGTTTGCGTTGTGGAAATAGGGTTAGAGTTAGAAGGGAAGACATTTATTCAGGTGGCAAGTTCAACATATCTGTACAAACCTTTAGATGCATGAACTTTTGAAGAGGCTCATACCACAAGAGTAAAACCAGGCCAGATGGGACAGCCCCGCACAGAAATGTGCTATCTGTGTATGGGTTTCTTGCTGAAACAGAGAGAGCAGGACTAAGTGTCTGCAGTTGTTCTCCGTGAACAAACAGACTGACCAGAGTAACTCGGCATTGCTTACCTACACTGCACCTCCTACAACCTTTAGTGTCAGGAATCTTTACAGATATGGCAAACTTTCTGTGGCCAACAGAGAATATCCAGGTCAGAACAAGCAGACAAAATTGGGTTTACAGTATCCTCCTTCCTCAAAATCAGGTGGTAGCATCATACATCACATAATTAATACTGCTGCACCTACAGCTCCTGTTTCCCTGCATCTGTGATGGCGTGTCGTACCTGAGACTGATCCGCTCAGTGAGGCGGTTGGTGCTGAGCGACAGGCTGCTGTGTTTCTTGTGCAGATGTCCTTTCTGTTCAAACAGAGCTGGCAGGCTGTGCGAGTAAAGCTGGGACGACTTCCCTGCAGGATTGAGCCTTTTTAGAGCAGCATATTATCAAGTGGACACAATGTTCTCCGTTTGTGTCACGCTGTTTGTTACCTGATACGGACATCAGCACATTGTTCATAACATATAGCCAAATACATCGCTGAGGGAGGAGCTGTGGGGAGAGGGAAAAGACAAGCAGTTCACTGAGACTTCAAACATCCAGCTTCAGTCATCAGACTGTTCCAGAAACACCATTTCCTGGTTTTCAGTGCTCCTCCTTTCATCAGGAGCTGCACTCCTTACTCAGGTTTTTCAGGGTGATGCGATTAATGACTTGCACTTTTCTGTTATTACTTGCATTTTTACACAATGCTCTTCTACTCTGACTGACACTTTCAACTACCAGCTTAACCGCGCGTCACTCTTTTCTACCTCAAATGACCAGTTACACATGTCTGCATGAATTCTGCACGCACGTTTGCACTACAAGCTGCACACAAACACGTGCACACACATGCGCACACTCACGTGCACATATCCATGATTTACTCCAAACCTAACCTTCAGCGCTTTTTAACTTCCAACCCCTTCAGTGGAAACATCGGGAGAAGTTTGCCAGATTTAGGGTTTGCAGTGTTATTGCAGTGTTAAGCATAGACTGGTTTTAAGGAGGTCGCTCCTTACTGGGGTTATATTGTCATAGTAACTTATGCTGCAGACCTAACCTGCTCTGGACCGAGTTATTCCTCCTGCACGTCTGTGCACGGATAGTCGAGCATCTTATGAATATAGCCACTTGACCTTTGACCCATTTCAGTATAAGATATTGTGAAAGTATTAGTCTTAGCTGACTTTCCTTCGTGTTTCTAATGTTCTTGTGTTACTAGTAGCCCTGATGTTTCCCCTGTCTGACCTCTGTCTCGTCTATGTGTTGCTCAGTTTTCTGGTGTGTCGTGTTTTTGTCCATCTTCCCTCTTTTTCCTCTCATCGCCGTCATCTGTGTCCAATCATTTTAGCCCGTACCTTGATCCCCATCTGTTCATCTTTGTTCTAATCCCTGTTTTGTAGCATGTAGCATGTCTTCCACACATAGCTCCTGCCTCTGTGCTCATTTTGGGATTCTGTTTTGTTGTTGGCTAATTCTGTGGACAGCTAAAGTCAAAGACTTGGTTTTGCTTTGCTGACTTTCCCCTGGTGCTTTGCAAATAAGTCGTCTTTCCAATAACTTCACCAGAATGGTCATGTAAGGACATGTAATAAAGGATTCAGGCCAGTTAAGTGGAGTGGACAGCATGGCTGTTAAAGCATTATACAAATGTGAGAGAATTACGATCTTACCTTCTCTAATGTATCTTCATGAAGTTCATTAAGGTTCAGTGTGTAGATGCCTTCTTCTGCCCCAAGAATAAGATACTGATCTAAGTAGGAAAAGTGTTTATATAAAGAAGTTTCCATCAGCACCAAACACAGACACCATTACCATCGCATCACAAGGTTCAGACACCAGACCTGCTTTCACTTTGGCTGCTATCCCCATTAAGAGTGCCTCTTTGTGCTACAATGTCAGGCAACAGCACGCACATGACCCATGCTGTGTGCAGGCACCTGGCCACTACAGTGTCACATCACATTCATTGTGACACATTGAAGGACGTGCACATGTAACAAAGAGCATCTCTGCACAACAAGACCATCTTAAAGAGAACACAGCCACATTTAAGTCAGTTACAGCTTTCCTTTCAAACAAGAAGTCTCCTTTTCATCGTACCTTGCATAAATGAACTGTCTCCTCACATTAATATAAACCTGTTATAAACCTGCTGCTGTTAGATTTCTGAGAAAAGGCTCTCATTACTCCACTATGACGTAAAATAGAACCATAGACCAAACCACTGACCTCTTGTTTTGGGAAAAATCCAGGTGACGGCGCAGTTGATTTTTAGAGGGCAGCCATTGAAGACTTTAGAGAAGCAGGCTCCCATCTACAGAAGCAGCAGAGCAACTGAATCACGTATGGTCTGGCATATTTAGATTGACTCTTCAGTTTAGGTATGTTATCTTTCCAGCAAAACCAAACTGGCTGTTATACTTTTATTCAAAGTTGCACAAGTAATTTTTCTGTTCAGTCATCCAGGTCACGGTAATCTGAGGAACTTTGTCTCCCAATAGGGCTTAAAATCTGGGACTCTCCACCTACTGCTCTTAGAACTGAAGGAGCTTCTCAGATAAGAGATGAAACGTCCCGACTCTTTGTCTTTCAAAGCTCCTTAGATCACAAACCAGTTTGCACAAGAGTTACTCTAAAAGTGAGGAAGTAGTGAGAAGGTGCAGAGGTTTGTGGAATCTGTTGGCAGGACGCAGCCATTAAAACACACGGTTGTACGTGAGGAAGCAAATCATGTTAGTCATGAGAGCTTTGGGCGTAAAATGTTAAACTTCACACTTACATGGACTTGAGGGGTGGGAGGAAGGCCATGACAATCAGCGCTCTAAAAATGTCAAAGGTTACACATAACAAATGTTATTATTTTTTTTAAATGTCACAAATCAGCACTTTGACTGTTACACGGTGTGTAGTCCGACACCTTTTAAAGGAGCCAATCATTAGGAAGTTATAAGGTTAGCAAATCACACAGGCTGATATGCTGAGGCTTCCACTTACATCATCCTTCGTCTTCCTCCTCAGTGTGCTCCATTCTGGTGATAGTGGGGTCTCTCGCTTGGGTGAGGAAGCAGTCGTAACCAACTCTGCTGTCACAGCGCCCTCTGCTGGCCGACACATTTCACTGCAGCCCTTTGTGATGTCCTGAGTGGCCGAACACCTGGCCAAGGCTAAAAAGAGAAAGAGATTTTTGTGGGACTCATTCTGAGCTTGGTCAGCTTAAAGTGGAACTATTACGGTCATAGCTGAAGTTAATGCATGCATTAAGTCATGTCTGCAGTAACTGCAATATACATTATTACATGGTATTAAAGTTCCACATCACAACGTCAGTGATATAGCAAAACCATTTACATTCATTAGCGTACAAAACAAAACATTAGCGATAAGTATAGAACCCCTGGCTGAATACGCTGTAATTTACAAATCCAAAGAACAGAGGAGGAAGGAGGAATAACCCACTTCTTTACATTCCAACACTTGTGAAATCTACATATGTATGGTTCAGTCTCAGGATACAAGATTAATAAATGAATCAGAGGCAATGATGATATCTGGGGACTGGCCTATGCAAATGAATGAAAGGGATTCCTTCTGCTGGCCCAGACAAGGGTTTAGATATCTAGGAATTACACTCACAGCAAAATCCAAGCAATTATCTGAAGCCAATTACAACAAGCTCATTAGACAAACAAACAAAGATATAACACGATGGGATATTCTGCCCCTCTCTTTATTTGGAAGACGCGAAAGCTTGAAAACGGTAAGATTGAAAACACGGAGTGTCCAGCAGTGTCTCCAGACTTCAACCCCATCGAACTGGTTTGGGATGAACTGGACAGAAGCAAAGCAAAGCAACCTACAAGGTCCACATTTATGGGAACTTCTGCAGCAGATATGGGAGAATATTTGATTTCTATTGAAAAAGAAGCCACGGCTGTGTTCAGCTGTTATGTCTGCCAAAGGGTCGACTTTGATGAGCTAAAGTTTAGAATACATTTTGGTCTAAAACTGATTCCATGATTTCTTTTTTTAACTCCAGCTGTACTATGCTTTCATTTCAGAGTGCAATCAGACATTAAACTGCATCATTTTCAATAACAAACTGGAAGAACTGGGATGTTCTAAAACTTTTGACTGGTAGTTTAGGTCGTTCATTGTGACCGTTCTGGAATCACTGACTGGATACTTTAACTACACAGAGCTCTTTTACTTTGATATCCTGTGTGACGTTCATGTAAATAATCCTTAACAACTGCACAGTCAAAAGTTAATATAGTAGTTAGCATAACTTTCCCCTCTGAAGGAGCTTTATTTAAAGCTACGGACGTTTACAGAAGCCTACCAAGAAGCACCACCCAGTGCTTATGACCTGTGCATCAACAGTATGCTGCGCCTGGTGAAGCATCAAGTATATAAAGACATTGCTGGGATCACATATGTTTACCTCACTGTCTGAAATAGTCTAATACAAACATCTGAAACTGCAACGTTATATGGGACAGAACAGAAGTTAAAAGAAAAAGTGTCTGTTTAAAGGCAGACAAAGCTGAGGTCTAATGTTGTGATGAGTACCTGTGGTGGAGTCGGCTGTGACAGCACTGTCGGGGCCCAGTGTACAGGTCGGTCTCGGTGTAAGATCTTTGTCCTCTGTGCTGGGAGTCAAAGAGCTGAAGGCTGGCAGTGAGGCCGTAGACGGACTGAACACACCGCTCTTTCTGCCTCCCTGAGAAACACCATCAAACATGTTACTAAATACAAATACACATTACTGTATGTGACAAGGCTGACGTGCATGGGAATGTCGCTCCCATGGTTTTATACTGAACACATTTCTGCATGTTCATCAGATGGAATAATGCCTCTGTGGTGAGTCATGGTGTTTCCCCCCTTCTCCACTGGCATTAGAGGGTGTTCCCAGAACCTTAGCTGTCGAGGGCATTTTACCCCTGCTACAACTGGACCAGACGATAAGCGATTAAAAACCCCATGAGAGGTGCAGCCAATGCTAGGGAGGAGGGGGGTAGTCAAGGGTGAGCGCCTGGTGGCTGGGCCCCAGCCAATGGTGCCTGGCCAGCAGCAGCCCAAAGGAAGCCTGAACTCCTTTGGATCCACCACCTGCAGGAGGCGGCCAAAGGGGTTCAGTGACAAATGGATTGGGCAGTGGTCAACTCCTTGGGGGGGAAGTTCCTTAAGGTTTAGGATGGCTTAAGGAGCCATCCTAGTTGATAAAACTGAGAAGGTGCCTCTGGATTGGGAGATTAGGGCACTCTAGGGTATGTTCAAAATTCAGGAGCCTCTGGGCCCCCAGCCTCCCTGTGAAGGTCTGTGCTAGGGTACAGGAAAGACGAGTCCAGCAGATAATGCAATCTTGGATCCAGAAAGAATAAAGCAATTTTTACCCTGGTCATGGAAGGCTGCAGCAAATCCTTATTCTCCTGGGGACATTCAAGTTTCCCCAAAAACTCAACACGTGTTTTTGGACTTAAATTAGGCATTCAAGGCCTCCATTGAAGTGTCCTATTATAGTGTTGATAATTATCAGATTGGAATGAAAATAATGAAGAAGCCACTTTGTCTTTGACACACTAGATCCTGCTGGACTGGAACTGAACTGTTGCTAGACAAGCAACAATAAATTTGGACTCACACATGGTTTGATCACTCAGAGACATTTCCAAGCATTTACAGAGTCAGTACATGGGAGTAGGTTTAGCTGGCTGAGGGGGTTAAGTAGCTGGCTAAGTAAGCCTTCTTGACTCTTTATCTCCTTTACATCTATGGCCAATTTAGAAGTGCCAGTTAATCTAACGTGCATGTATTTACACTGGGACAAAGCCAGTTACCCAGCGAAACCCCAAGAGGCAGGAGGAGAGCGCACCAGTGCCACACAGAAAGGTGGGGTCAGAACAAGCATTACCCACTGGAGAACCACGCCACCTAGAGGCTGGTTGGAACAAATAACCTGTACTGTACTGAGGCAAACGTAGAATTTGAGGAAGGCTAATTTAATTTTAAAGTTAGTAGAAGGCACAGGCAGGAAACTGATGGAAAGTCATAATTAAAGCTTTCCGCACAATTTTCACCTTCCATTAAAACACTTATGCTACTTTGCATTTTTTTTGTCATCTTTAGGTGTACACATATTAAACTAGTATAGAAGAGTAGAAACTGCACATACTACGAATTGCGACAGAGATTTTGTTTATGGCAGAATGATTCACACTCACATCAGCACATGGCACTCTCTTGATGGTTAAACTCCTGAAAGACAAAGGAGCAACAATGGTCATGCTCTAAAAGGCGAAGACGTCTTATAATGAAATCCACATCAAGCATAATAGAAACAAGCCGGACATAAAGGCAGGTGCTGGAGATGCTGAGGGTTGGCTAAGAGCAGCACATGAACAAAAATCTGAAGGAAACATTACAACAAAGCAAGCAAACACCAGACTTTCACTGACGCGGTGCTGGTGTGGAAACCTTTTAGAATGAAACACTATGTAGGAGGTAACAGCTCCCCTCCTATATCCTATATCCAATGACATCATGGTTCTGGATAAAAAGAAGAAATAGAAAAAAAACCCGCACTGTCCGAAATCTAGCACTAGTCAGTTTTCCACATAATGTGAGGGAATCAGCACAAGCACCACATCAGTGACAAGTAACACAAACCCAAAGAAGTTAACAAAACAAAACACATACATTTTGAACACAAACCTGCTGATTATACCCAACATACAGACAATGGTTGATTTTCACATCAAGAATAATTCCATGACAAGCAGCTTATTTCAGGTGAATTCAGGTGGGATGGGGAGACATTGGTGTTAGGAAAGACTAGAGTTAATGGACATGGCCTACCTCAGCTCGAGAGCTTGCTCCACACATTCCAACAGGCTCCTGCAACACGAAGACCTGATGTTTATCTGACTACAGGCCTGAATGGCCCAAGAAGGAATTAACCCAAGGTTTGATCACTGTCTATCATTTCAAACTCAAGCTTAGAGCACTCGTTTTTGTGCCAAGGGTTATCTCCAGTTTACCTACCATCAAACACAACTCACCCAGTTATATGCTTGAAGAGTTGCAGCAGGGATTATATGCAGTTGTGGTCAAACGTTTATAAAACCTTTTAATGGACTTTTAATGATTTCTTTTCTTTAATGACTTAAAAAAAAACAAGATCTGGGTGTACAAGTTTGAATTTAATTTGAATTTTTGCAGATCCACACAGAGTCAGAGTTTATGCACTACCAGGCAAAAGTTTGGACACATCGTCTCATTTGATGTTTTTCCTTTATTTTTACGACTTTCTACACTGATGTTTTCAGTTTGTAACTACAAATATACGAAGCAAGATATATGGAATTATGTCGCAAAGAAAAAATTGATAAATAATTCTAAATACATCTTATACTTTCAAAGTAGACTTTGCTTTGTTGACGATGCTGCAAACGCTTTGTTGACAAACCCTTGGCCTTCTCTCAATGAGCTTCATGATGTAGATGCCTGAAACATCATGTTGATGCATGCTCAATCATCCAGCTAAGGAAATCCACAAAGGTTGATTCTGTTCATCTGGATGTTTTCAGTGGGAGAAACGTTTCGTCACTCATCCAGGTGACTTCTTCAGTCTCAGCTGTTTGCAGGTTTCCAATCTTATAAACAGGACATTTGCACAATGACTGAAACCAGCACCACTGAAGGAACAACAACCACTGATCAGTGGCCACGAGTACCATTCACAGAGAGCCTGTGACCTGTGGTATGAGGTCCGGTCAGTCGCTTGTTGTTGTTCTAACTGCTTCAGACAGTTTGTCCCCCTCTTACTGTAAACACTTCCTGGGTCAGTTTGACTAGCGGGATGGATGTTTTTCTCCGCTTGGGTGAGCTGTTTGTCAGACAAATTCTTCACCCACTTCTCCACATCCTCAGTGTGGCACTCACTGGACTGACCAACACTCAGAACAATGTGGAAGTCCAAGGAACTCAGTCAAGATCTAAGAAGGAGAATTGTAGGTTTATGCAAATTGTCAGGGTCTCTGCAGATTCAAAGGTCATCAGTTCAAACTTGTACATTAGTACAAGTTATACCACTTTAGGTTTTCTTCCAGACTTCGACAAACAGTTACCCTTGGATGACAGGAAATGAGCCGGGGCGTTAAAGAAGAACCCACAAATCACCAAGGTTCAAGACTCAAGACTGGCATGGACCAGAAACTGCTCAACACCAGCATCACTGTCAACAATAAAGACAGTTTTACGTCGCCATAGCCTGAGAGGGTGCTAACCAAGAAGGTATCTCCCAGCAAGAAGCTCCTGCTCCAAAATCGACACAAGCTTGAGGGAAATTTGCAGCTGCCCACACGAACAAGCCAAACGCCTTCTAGAGAAAGGTAGTTTGGTATGTTTGGAGGAGTAAAGGTGAGCCTTTCAAACCTGAGAATACCGTCAAGCGTAGTGGTGATAGCATCATGCTTTGGGGCTGTTTTGCTGCCGGTGGTAATGGTAGGCTACACAAAGTGGAACACTGCAGGACAATGATCCCAAACATCACTGGTTCTAGAATGGATAAAACGAACATGAAGCTTATGAAATCACCTTTCCAAAGCTCTGACCTCAACTGAGTTCGGGTCTGTACCAGGAAACCAACCAATTTACCAAGTTTTCCAAGAACAGTGGTTTGATAAAATTACACCAGAAGCTTGTTGATGACAACCAAAAGTGTCCAGTCACAACTTGTTAAGAAATATTTAAACAAAACTGTATATGCAGCCAGCATATATACTTTGACTCTATGTGGATTAGTGAAAATCAAAAATGTATTTAAAGTTTGGTGGTTTTTTAAGTCATTAAAGATGTTGTTGTGTTGATTAAAGCCCAGAGTGGACGTAAACGTCTGATCACAACTGTAAACGATTCCTTTGTGCACATGTCATCATTTTAAAAACAAAAGAAAAGAAATTAAATAGATTATGCAACCATCTTTTTTTCATGAATATACATTTATTGGCCACTTTATTAGGTACACTTGTGGGTACACTCGATTTTCGCCGGTCGTTGCTCATTAATGCAAACATCTGTTGGACTTGAAGTTCAAACTGAGCATCAGGAAGAGAAGTGACGTGTGAAACGAGTGTACCCATTTTCTGACAGCTGCTTCAGCAGGATAACTGTCTTAAAAATGACGGCGAGTTCACTGTGCTCCGCGGTCAAAGGTCTCAGTGCAATCCTGGATGTGCAGCAGCAGAAGGCAAAAGGCTCCAACACAGCACTACCAACGTGTACGTGATAAAGGGGCCAATAGTATAGTCTCCATTATTTTAACTGGCACCTGGAAGTATCCAGACATACGGAGCATTACTTCATTATCACAATCTGTGAATAAACGCAGTTAGATTGGATCAGCTGGAGGGCAGAGGCACAAACTAACCAAACAGAGTCTGCAGTTGATTCATGTTTTGTTTGTTTATTGGTGTAAATCGATTCATCCACTCTTACTGCAAACAGTTAACTTATGCAGTTAGAATAAATCATACTAAATTTATTTTTGTTTATTTGTTTTTACTACAAGTTACTCCTCATTGCTCTGGGAGGACACTCTGTTCTCTTGATACCTGCAGTAATACTGTTCTCATACTGCATGGATAAGCTGGCATTCTGGCCACATAGGAACCACATGTATACTTTTATGAGTTACGATTTATGGTGCTACATCCTGGAAAAAATACCGAAATCACTCCATGTTGGCTGAACAAAGCAAACACCTGCTAAAATTCAAAATTGCAATTCTGAAGTTTTGAAAGTTATACATGCTACCCATCAGCTGGATTTTGTAAATAAAAACAAAACAAACAAAAATATAAAAATCCAGATAAGTTAGCCTAGCCCAGTCTACAAATGACTGATGTGGCTACCACGCGATCTTTTCCCTGCTACCTGACAGAGTAACAATCAACCACAGCAGAACACAACTTCCCTCCAGCTGATCCAATCTTGCAACTTTTTAAATGCACCTTGTTATATTATAGTGTGCAGTGTGCCAATGTGACATCTCAACAGCCAAAAACAACGATATTTAATAAGCAACTGAAGAAAGATGAAACAAAGGTCTTACGGTGAGCCTCCTTCATCTCCAGACAGACTCCAGTCATCATAACAGGCCTGCAGAAAGGAAAACCCAAACACAACCTTTGGTCAAATCCACGTGTTGTCATAGAGTGTATGTCATCAGTATACCTGCAGAAAACATGCATTACCAAGTCAGGATAAGGCTCTGTCACTTTCCTCAGTGGAGGCCCAAACTTCACCTGGTCAACTGCAAAAAGAACACAACACTGGGCTTAGCACGCTAACAATGGCAGACCAACACATTCACACACAATCCTGGTACTTTCACAGTGTTCCCATCGGTGTGCACTCTAGAGATAACCTGTGACATCAGCAGTGAACAAGGGCTGAGTGAAGTCTGCAGCCCTGACCCCACACATCAGGTGAGCCCAGATATCAGGGAATAACTACATTTTTACTCGATAAAAAGTGTCATTGAGAAGAGACGTCTGAACACAATAAACAAGGTACCATCAAAATCATCTGGAAGAATCAAAAGGTTTATAAGCATTTAGGGGCTGATAAATCGTAGCTACTGGTTTTAAATGAGAGACTAGATGACAGCTAGTTTAGAAGCTCCCACAGTAAAGCTTTTAAAAATGACATTAGATGGCTTATTCTACCTGTAGTCTATCAGAGTATGACATTTGTCATTAATGTTAAAGCCTGGAACACGCCTGTGTGTGAGGAGTGAAAGCTGACATGCATCAGACAACAACTCCTTCAATTCAATAGAAGTATTTGTATTCCTAAGTATGTGTGTGTGTCTTAATGCTCAGTCAAAGTGACACTTTTGATTGCAGGTCAGGCAAAGTAACAAATCGAATGAACATATGATTGCTCTGTTACTACAGAGTATTATAACTGGAATGTATCAAATGTACACTGATATTGAGTCAGGGCCCAAACAGGGATGGAGCTGGGTGCAAAAAACAGCATCACCAGCCAAAGAAATTCAAAAATTAAACATAAAATTAAAAAATTAAAAAAAAAAAACAATCACACTGAAATTATGATAAGAAATAGAAATGTGAGGTAAAAAGAAAAGGGCAGCAGACTGAAGACAGAATGCTTTCACTGTTGGTATTCAGTCAGTTTTAGGGTGTTCGCAGTTTAAACTAAAAGTCCAAGATGATAGGAATACCAACAGCCAGGGAATAAGAGAAATAAAAACAGGGCACAAAATGCGACCAAGGAGTATTTATAACATCAGCTTTCTTGAGCCGACAGGTCAAAACGTCAAGTAATGGCACGATATGCATCAAATCTCACCACTAGGTGTCATTAGACTGCAGTTAACTGAATTCTGTCTTTTTACATCTCCCAATTCAAGTGGAGAATCTCAGCTACTACTGCTGTACATGTAGTACACAGTACTGTGATGTCATTACTGTACAGGATGAAACAAGGTGAAAACACTGGTTTCCATAGTAATCAGATAGTTAGTTAGCAGCGCTTTCTTTTAACATCGTTTAAACTAGTCATTAGTTTGTTTGTAAAGAAATTAGAAATTGCACACATGTGGCAGCATGCAAGGTCTTCGACTAAGATCTGCAGAACAGCTTTTATTAGCATCTTGCCTCAGTTTCTCTAATGACTTCACTGTGATGTGAAAGGAGGAAGCACAGCGATCACATGATCATTTCGCTTTGAAGCAGGAGATGAGGAAATGACTAAACCAGAAAGCAGAAGCTGCTGATGTGTTTCGGCTCAGTTACTTTGCAAGGTGTTGCTGAACGACTGCAAGTGAATTTGAATAAGAAGTCCAAAGTTTTTCTGTTTGAAATGGGATCAAAGGAGCGGTCTACACAAATGCTCTCAACATTTCAAAAGTTAATCTTCTGATTCAATCACCTCAACAAAGTGAATACTTTGGAAACTATTTTGCCCAGCAGTCATTGGTTGCTCATGTCACAGTTATGGTTAGTCATGTTACTGCATGAAGATCATCGTGCAGAAACATGCAGCAGAACACCAACACCTTACTGTTGCAGAGCAGGGCTTGGTGAAGACTAATTACTGCATTACTGTATTGTAATGTAGCAGATGTCTCCAAGCTCAGCAAAGGACGACAGCAACAAGAAGATGATGGCCAAAGGTGAGAAAGCTGGTTTTCAAAGTTGTTACACTTTCTCTTAAAGTCCTTTCAGACTCGTCAGTTATAAAAACGTTAGCATTTATCGAGACAACTTCCATCCAAATATGCAAAAGCTGGAGGGACACAGCGTAGCAGTAAGACTGAATGACCTTCCTATACTTCCCCAGACTCATGTACATGAACTGGCTGTGCTAAAATAAACAGTAATCTTGTTTCTGATACTATTTAATCAATACTAAAAGCATAGAGGTGTAACACACAGACCATGGCACTAACAATATACATTGTATCAGTGTTGACAATGACATATACAGTATGTGATACATTGTAGCACCTGTGTAAGCCTCTAAAACCATACTGGTCAAAGGGCAGTGCAGGTGTTTGTGGCTTACGGGGCTGCGTGTAGCACACTAGACTACACTAGTAAGGGAAGTTGAGGTCAACACCAGACTGATTTATGATTTGGTGTGTGAATACAGTCTGTCACACCAGGAACACAAGCAGCCCATTGGCATCTGAGCAGTATGAAGTCAGACAGCAGGCATGTTCCCAGCGCCATCCTCTGACGAGGCCTCCGTCCCACACGTGTGGACGGTTACAGAGCGAGAGCAGCCGTCAGCACGCTCACTGAGGGGCTTTTGTTTCTATTCATATTCTACAAGCTGCTTCGCTGAATACAATGGGACAATGAAACCACTCTCCCAGTACAACCGACATATACTATATGTACACATATGTACACACAGGCACACGTTCAGCCTTCAAGTGCACTGCATCAGAGCATCAGAGACAAGCTGCAGAGTTTTTATTCCCTTTGTTCCATTCTAGCACAAAGCCGGTGACCTCACTGTGACGACGAGACGCCAGGAATCTCATCCTGCTATATGTAAGGAACCACCCACTGTGTGCCGTGTGTGTGGAAGGGGCGGGACTCACATTGTTGTTCAGACGGGGTCCTTTCCACAGGCAGGTGTTTCCCTGCTGACTGAATCTTGTCAGGAGCCATTACCCCAACCTGTCAAGACAGCAAACACAAATCACTGCGGAAACAAGTCAATCCCAGCTTTTCCAAAGAAGAGCATTTCTGTAAGTTCACCTCTGTACACCATTACAGTGGACTTGGAATCAAACAATCAAGATGTGATTAAAGTGCAGATTTTCAGTCCCCATCTTCAGAGGCTCACAGTGACTGTTTGGAATTCTTGGATGAACTTTAGACTAAATGCAGGTTTCCTCCCTTCAGTGCTGGTTTGCTGGTCACTCTCTACGTGTAGTTTTGTTTTCAGTCCCTGACAAGCACGCTCTGTGTGGCTGATATCAGGTGACTGACTTGACCATTGGAAATCTTTTTCTTTTCTTTTCTTTTACCTTGAGAATTCTTGGGTTTAGCAGTTTGCTCGCTGTTACTATGTGCACAGTGAAGCTCTGTCTGGTTAGTTTTGCAGCGTGAGATTATCGGCCTGTGCACTTCTGAATTCATCCAGCAGTCACATCATCAATAAACTCTACTGACCTGGCTTCACTGGCAGCCATGCATGCAACCGATCTCCTTCTCTATACTTTTATCTTCTCATTGTTCTGGTACAAGTTCATCTTTCCAGACTGGACATGCTCCAAAGGTGTTTTCAGTCAAAGTCTAATATGGCCTTCATGTTCCTGAGTGTAACCAGTGGATTGCACCTTGTTGTAAACTCTGTATTTCCACTTGTGAAGGCTTCTCTTGAAAACAATATTAAGACGACCTCATTGATAGTGTTCTTGCAGAGTGTAGGTTTCCTTCTACCAAAGTGCCAGATTGTTGATTTCCAGAGAAAAAGAACCCAAATGATCCATGTTGAAAACTCCAGCTATTTAATCTGTTTAACTCCTTGTGAAATAGAGTGGAAACACGAGTGTTCAATCACTTTTAAGCGTCTGAAATGGAACACCATGTTTAGAAAAGACACTAACCCTAAACAGGTAACACACTACTCGAATGAAGCTGCACGTTGATAACATCTTGATTGTTTGGTTTCAAATCCACAGTGTACAAAATCAAATGTCCTTATCCAGTGAGTTTAGCTACGCTGTGAGAACTGACCTCCAGCTCAATGTCATCCATGGTGTTTGTGTGGGGAGCGTGGAGCTCGGGGTTGTTGGCCATGTCCAGCAGCTCAATGATCAAGTTACGGGTCAACAGCTGTGTCACAAACGGATGCTAAAGAAAGAAGGCACACACCTTAAACGGGAAATGGTGCTGCTAATCTCAGGTCTCTCTTTCGCTTTGTTTTTGTCTTACAGTACAAAGAAAATAAAGTTTCTTATGTCTGATGTGCAGCAACACGTGAAAGAGAGCAACATTTTACATAACACTGGCTCTGCCCTTTGACCACTGCAAACCTGCGGTCGACGTTCGATACATTTCAGAAATCTCTTGCCTGAAGAAGCCTGAAGCCCTAGAGTCCATATTCGAACCCTTCATGGCTGTGACGTTGACACTGTTAATTGTTACAAATACTTAAGATTGCTCAACTCGCTGAGAAACACATGGAAGACATGGAAAATCAAAGACTAAGATAAAAGCCTAAGACATTATGTTTCTGTGTGCAAATAAAGTAACAATGTGACAAATGCAAACATGCAAACAATGTAACAATGTAACAAATGCAAACATGCAAATAATGTAACAATGTAACAAATGCAAACATGCAAATAATGTAACAATGTAACTAGATATTTGGAAATGCTGTATTAAAGCCCTTACTCTGTTTAACAGCACTTGGGAGATACATTTAAAAAATGACATTTTCATAAATCTGTCCACTTCTGTATTATTTCTAAACTGACTATGAGGTCCAATCAAAAAGCAGGACGTGTGCGACTGTGTATGAAAGAAATGAAAGCCATAACGCAAACGGTATGAGTATGTTTGCAGGTGAATGTTGTAAAAAGTACTTTGATAACAGCTGATAGCAGCCAGTCTCATTGCAAAACATGCTACATAGAAGAAAAACAATTAGCTATAAATGTAATTTTGGGGCACTGTGGCCATACAGCAAGAAGGTCCTGGGCTCAGATCAGCTGGTGGCCTTTCTGTGTCTGGGTACTCCAGCTTCCTTCCTGTCCAGGGTGCACCCCACCTCCCATTCTCCACAGCCCTTAACTGGATGGAGATGGACAGAACTATATCTCCACCAGCAGAGCAAGCGACCCACGCACTGAGGGCTCGGATGTTTATCTGTTTACACTGATTTGACAGCTCTGTAATATTTGTAGCAAAATGTGACATTTAGATTTTGTGTAATATCACATGTTCATCAGCATGTGAAATTTTACTGAATAGCTCCCAGTATAAACTGTACAAATGCAATGCAATCATTTCCAGTCGCTCTCCTAACAGCCAGCCTCGGCCAACCACCTCCCTTTGTGCTAATGTTAAAAACAGAAGAGAAAGATGCGCTTACAGCTACTGTACACACAACAGTGCCAGTGTGAAGACGGACGGTTGGCTCCTTTTTCCTTGTTTAGTGACAAACTAACCTGCAGCAGTGTCTCAGCTGAGGGCCGCTTACGAGTGCTTTTAATGAGAGCCATCTTCACAAAGCTATGGAAGCCAGCAGACCTGCAGACAGAGGAAGACAAAGATACATGTATCAGCAGTGAGGAAGATACTGATCAGATCACAGGTGCTTATGCACTTGAATTTCAGACCGTCAGCAGCATATTTACCACTTGGCTTTATCCTTAAGTTTTGGAGGCTGGAAGCTGCTCTTGGACATCAGCATCAGCGCTCTGAAAAACAGTGCGAGAGACGTCACTGGACTGGAAAATGTCCAAGCAGCAATCACCCAGAGTCTGCCAAGTCTGTCTGTCTCCAACTGTTTGTCCAGTCCCCATTGTTTGTGCTGACTCACCTCATTGGGTGCAGGTCGAACATGGGCGGCTGCAGCTCTGCCAGCTCGATGGCAGTGATGCCGACGGCCCAGATATCACACAGGTGGTTATAGCCACCCTTCTTCTCTACCGCAGCCACCTCTGGAGCCATCCTGCTCAGAGAGGAAGAGTTAGCGGGCCTGATTCGCAAACAGGTGTGTCCAGGAGTCAACCACTCACATTAACGTTCAATGACAAATCTGTGAAACATCAATATTTGAAGATGGCAGCTGACTGCGAGTGGTCTGTGGCTTTGTTAGAAACTTGATCTTTGAAGTGATCAGGTATTGATGCAATAACTGTAGCAGTGCAGTGCTTCACCTAAAGATAAATATGTTTACCTATATGGAGAAAGACAGGTTGTGTGTTTTTATCACTTTATTGTAAATTGAACTAAAACAAATCTGTCCTTTGCACATTTTTTTTCATAGACTTTGGTTTAGTAGATGCTTTCTGAGGGTTAGTAGACATGCCATGAACGTACGAGCACAGGAAAGCTCATCCCAGCAGACACACACGGGACTGATACTCCTCCATTCTGTGGCTGCTGATGCAAGCCCGCTCTTATGAGGCGGATCGATTTGTCTGGTTAATTCTGATAACGTATGAGGTTAAAAACCCTAACCTTAAATAGGCTGATATATTGAACTGAGGCTATAAAACAGACATGAATTCAGCTAAAGTGAAAGCAGAACACTTAACTGATATTGTGACACAAAAGCACAACAGATGAACCTACAGCTGAGGATAAAGACAAAGAGCGCTGGCAGCATACCAAGCTCACAGTGATAGCAGCACTGTAGAAAAACAGAGAGGTCTGTGTCGCCATCGACAGACAGACGCTGTTTGCTCAGGGTTTGGTAAGGTTAGGGTTAGTGGTGATGTATTCATCTTACCAGTAAGGAGTTCCAATAAACGACTTCCTCTTGGCCACAGAGGCACTGATCTCTGCTGCGATTCCAAAATCAGCTGGACACAGAGGAGAGACGCAGGGTCACAGTGCAGCTTAAATCCAACATCATGCTTACCTAAGCCTGCATAAGTACTGCAAATCACACCGACCCAGTTTCACATCTCCACGCTCGGTCAAAAGGATATTGGCTCCCTGCAAAGACAATAAAGATCCAAGCTTGTTCACAGGATGATCCACAGTCTGAGCGTCACTATTAAACAGTAACAACTAAACAGCTGTACCTTTATGTCCCTGTGCATTTTGCCAGTTTCGTGCAAGTGATACAGGCCCTGAAAAAGATGGAAATCAGCCGATTACTGTGAGAATGTATTTAATTACTGTTTAAGTTAAGTCATGGTTTACAACACTGAACTGGGAAGAGGTGTAGCCAGAAAGAGAGAGAAAACATACAGCTGAACTGACTGACTAACAGTCTCCAGGGGTGGCAGAGGGCAGCCAATGATTTGGGCGGTGTTAATGACCCACTGCACAGCACTCCACCCAGGCAGTAGGAGAGCATGCTCTCCACTGAGGAGCGATCCCCATCTTCCTCTAGTCTTGCATGAATCAGGAACAATATTTCGATGTTTCCTTAGTTTGATTTTTGTAACCTTTACATGCTTTGAATGCAGACTCACTGATCGTGTACAACACTGGTGAAAGTTTTGCACTTTTTCTGGTGTTTTTTGCTGTCAGTCTGCAAAGCTGATCATCCAACAAAGCTTTGAGTGGGCAGAAGGTCACGGTCTATGAAAACACAGTGTGCTGTATGGCTGCTGTGGCTCAAGAGGTCAGGTGGGTTTTCCAGCACCACCAGAATGTTGGCAGCTCCTCCCACCTGCGTATCCACCCGCCCCTGGTAAAGACACTGAACCGCATCCTACGCATTTATTGCGGTGTGTACGTGTGTGTGATTGTTTAAAAGGAATTAAAGGAATAAAATGAACTGCAGTGTGAGTACAACTGTATATAGGTGAAAGTGGCATGTAGCAAAAACCACTTCATTAGAAAGAAAAGAGCTATATCAGGACCAGACCATTTATCATGTTCTACTGCAGAGGCAGTTTCAGAACATCTACAGTGCACTTAGTGGTCTGGCACGACTGAAGCTGCTCTGAAGTTGGGAAAAAACACATGACTCATTGTGTCAGCAGGGTGTCTGTAAAGACTTTGCAGTGCAACACTAACGAGCTTCCTGGACTGAAAAGCCTTACCTGGAGAGTTTCCCTGCACACAAATGCTATCTGCTTCTCCTTCAGTGGGCCCGTCACTGTGGAAAAGAGTCTGATTAATAGCTGTGAGACATGAGAGTAAGAGTGGATCATTGTGCCTACTTCCACATCTGCTTTATACCAACTATTCAAATGACTGAGCGTTAAAGTGGTAGTTACAGTTGGACATGCTGGGAAATAGTTCAGCTGTCTGACTCAGACTCATCGGGTGGAAACAGTACTCATATAGTTATGTTTAAACAGCTCCACTATGGTCTTATTCATCCTTATTGGCTCATTTGGAAAGTGTAAAGAAAGAAATGGAATATATAGCTTTAGTTTTTGATTTTTAGTTGTTTCTTGCTTTGCAGTGCCTAAAAATAATTCCTGGTCCTGGAAAGGAAACATTTCCTCTTATTCCTCTCTCTTTGAGTAGTTCACCACTTATATGTTAGGCTAGCAGTCTTTGTTTTTATTTTAATACATATTAGTTGGTTCACAGAAGGACAAACTAGAATCTATGACTGCTAATTATTTAATTACATTTCCCTTAATGACAATCCTTTCTCGTATCCAATCCACGTGAGGTACATTCTGGAGATTCACCCAGTCAATCACAGGCCCTCATTACTAAGAATGGACGACACTAATTTAATCACATGCTTATTGTCATTACTAGGGATGGGTACTGGTATCCGGTGCCATGATGGCACCAGTTCTGACATAAACGGTAGTAACCAGACCGAAAAGCAGCGCACATTTCGGTGCTTTATTTCCCCTGAGATGTCATGATGAATTCTAGCCAATCATTTTACGTTTCCGAGGATAGTAGGCGGGTCCAGGTACGTAAGTTTTTTTAGAGCAGAGCTACAGATTAAAAATGCCCAAGGCGAAGCGGTCAAAAGTCTGGCTGTACTTCACAGCAAAAGATGCAAACTCAGCAGCTGCAACAAGTGCTTTAAGCTTATACTGTGATACTGTCAAAGGAAGTAACACCTCAAATCTGATGAAACACCTGGCGACACATAGCGTTTTTTTTAAAAGCCGAAAAATGCACCGTATTTGATAGCTTGCTGCGAGACCTCACACGAGCGCATCTACTGCGGGTGTGGTGCCTGTTATCGGACCCGGAGTTAGCAACATCCCCCAAAAACCCGAAGAGGAGAGTCCTGGCCCCTAGCCCTGCCAGTGTAGCAGAAATGATGAGGATGATGATGCAGCAGCAGCCGTTCTTCTCTGCGTGAGTAGCTTATTGAGTAGGCTAACCACGTTATTAAATTAATGCATGTAAGGTGAACTAGCAAACACCGTCGTAGTTACATGCGGCTGTCTTCTTGTTTGATGGCAGATACTCCCTTCACCCTGGCCAAAAAGGCTAAAATGACCAAATAAAAAGTGGGAAACAGTTGAACATGAGAGGTTTTTGGACAAAGTTTGTGTTTTTTCCATTGATTAAGCACTGCTTCCAGCCAAGAGTGATACCATAAATCCCCTATACCTGCAGAAAAGGCTAACATTGTTATCTTTTTACAAAAAAACAGCTGAACATGAGAGGTTTTTGGACCAATTTTGTGTTCTCCATTCTTTAAGCACCGGTTTGAGCACCGTTTAAGCACCGGCACCGTTTCAAAAGTACCGGTTTGGCACCGGTATCGGCTAAAACCTAAACGATACCCTTCCCTAGTCATTACTAATGTCATAGCTGTGAATTTAGCCAATCGAGGACAGTAGATGCGTCGTGCTCTGACATGAATTTTAGATGTGTGTGTTTACCATGGTAGATATCCTGCAGGGAGCCTCCACCGCAGTACTCCATGCAGATCCACAGCTTGGTGTTTCTAAAGAGAGACACTCAGCTTTTATTTGACATGTCTGACATGCGCGCTGCTCTTCTGTGGCTGAACAGCTGTGCAGGCATTGGTTAAAAACAAGTACTGCATTTAAGAAGGAAGCAGACAGGCCTTAATATAATGAAGCCAATGCATTTACTCCCACAAGCGCACAGTATCATGCATGAGCTGGTGGGCCAACAATGTAACTAAGCAGTTGAAGAAGTGGGAGAGGAATTCAGCAGCAGCGCGTGCAAGATAAAAGTCAAATTCCACATATTTCAGTCCACCAACAATCCGAGGAATTCCACACATCAGAAAACACCCAGCACCTGTGGTAGCTCCCGAAGTAGGCCACGATGTTTTTGTGCTTGCACTCCTTCATCATGGTAATCTCCTGCTGGATGGGGGTGATGTCATCACCTGAGCACACAGACAGCACAGCGAGGGTTTACTGACTCATGACAGCTAACTTCACACAGTTACAGAACAGCAAAGCATAGCTAGACAACTGGGAGAACTGGGAGCTTCTCCATGGAGCAAGGGATATAGTGAATCTGGGAAATTCTTTTAGTGGAAAAAAATGCTGCACACCCACGTGGTGCTCAGTGCTATCAGCTGTGTTAGATACAGTGAAATCAGGTCTGTTTTTTACAACTAGTTACTTATTCAAGGATAGGTTCACTTTTTTTTCATTTCTAAGCTAGAAAAGGACTCAATCTGTTCCTTATATCGTTCCAGTATAACTCATATACTGGACAATATATACGGGACAAATCCAAAAGAAAATCTTTGTAGTGAAAAACACGTTCCTTTAAAAAGAAGTCCATGAAAGCAAAGAGAGGACACAGATTCAGAAAACAGCTGGTCGTCAATATGAACAATGGCAGTAA
The DNA here is from genome assembly GCF_056152115.1 of Neolamprologus brichardi. Classification (NCBI taxonomy): domain Eukaryota; kingdom Metazoa; phylum Chordata; class Actinopteri; order Cichliformes; family Cichlidae; genus Neolamprologus; species Neolamprologus brichardi. The sequence goes on along the minus strand of NC_142106.1, from coordinate 51,572,501 downwards.
CAAACACTTACACAAAGCTCCATATAGCATTATCACTTTGACTCTTTAGTACTTTCTATATGAACACAGCAGACTTCTAATAATCGTAGTTATCGGGCCTTTCGTCAGCTTTTCACCCATAAATCCTGAAGTTGACCTTTGACTCTGGTGGATGCAAAAGAATTTGAATGGATTGTAAACATGACCCCACTCTCACTCACACTTCATCTATAATAAAGAAATGAATATTACTGATAATAGCATAGCGGTGACAGGAGGGCGCAGCCACGCCTCTGTGATCAGAGCAATAACATCACAGTTAGCAACATGTGTGACAAAGCAATATAATAAGTCATTGCTTGATTGCTTAATCCTGTTGTTGCTGTGCTGTAAACTGTAAAACAGCTGATGTGACCTTGAGTAATATTATTTGCAAGTTTCACTGAAACTGACCAATAATGGGAACTATGGACAGCGAATGGACACCTTACTGTGCACTTCCTGTGCTGTGTTTGGGCTTTTAACACACCTGAGTCGAGCTTGACAATCTTGATAGCTGCCAGTTCAGACGTCCTGATGTTGCGAGCCTGAAAGGAAAGCAGAATAGTCTTTATAATAAATAACATATAAGATAAAAGGATACGCAGGTAACTGCACCCAAAAGAAGCACAGTGGCCTGTATTTGTATAGCGCTTTACACATCCAGTCATCCACCCATTCACACACACATTCACACACTGGTGATGGCAGCTACATTGTAGCCACAGCCACCCTGGGGTGCACTGACAGAGGCGAGGCTGCCGGACACTGGCGCCACCGGGCCCTCTGACCACCACCAGTATGTAACGGGTGAAGTGTCTTGCCCAAGGACACAACGACCAAGACTGTCGGAGATGGGGCTCGAACAGACAACCTTCCGATTACAAGGCGAACTCCCAACTCTTGAGCCACGATCGCCCGCCCGGACTATTTGGCCAAAAAGCAGAAACTAGCTTACAGAAAACTGAAGTAAGACAAGACTTTATACGATTTACAGAGTGAGTGTGTATGTTTGTAACACAAACTTGGAGTAATCTGGACGCTGCAATAACAGACAGCACACTCATACACAGAGTCAAACACATCCTTCAATGGGCTTCGGCAGAGATGGAAAAATATCCAGAGTACATCTTGTCAAGTGGTTAACTGCTTCATTCAGCAGCAAGAAGACTGTTTCACATTCCTAAATGTGGGCAGTGATGAAGGAATATGGGATGCCTGATAGTGTTATTAGAATGGTTCAGTTTAGTGGGAAAGCTGTTCCTTTTAAACTGGTTCAAGAAGGAATGTGAAAACAAAGCAGTAGTTCTGAAATAGGAACATTTTAAATCCAAATGACAAAGCATGAGTAACAATTGTCAGTACCCATATTATATCAAAATGATTATTTCTTGCTACTTTGTTTCCACTACAGCAGAAAGTCATGATGATTCTTAATGAATTATGTGTTGAACTGATTTGGGGGACAAACCGTGACGTAACAAAAAGGTGTCCAAAAGCAAAGTGAATGGCAGCTTGGATGTGGCTGATCTCAGTATCACTTAAAATCCTTTTTATTAAATGTGTTGGGAAACACTTTGGGTTAGGGGCAATGAGGCCGTTTGGTCCAAATTGAAAGGAGAGGTCGGTCTGGTGTCCCCTATTATACACTCCGTTTTAGAGATGTTACTGAGCTACTGGAAACACCTAACATAAACAGGGATCATGTATGCACCAAGCAAATTTATAGTATAATTAATGAAAACAAGTTGTAATGTCATGCTCACTCATCCCAAAAGGTTGATTCTGGTCATCTGAAAGTTTTCAGTGAGAGAAACATTTCATCACTCATCCATCCACACACAGAAGAGCTACCTCGTCAGGCCAGGACCCTGCAGTCTATTTACACCTACAGGCCAGTGGACACTCTTTCAATGATGAGGATGTAACATCCTGGACAGGGAGGAACGCTGGTTTGAGGGCGGAGTCAAGGAGGCCATTTACGTGAAAAGGGAAAGACCATCTCTGAATCGAGGAGGGGGCCTAAGGGTACATCTGTCACCATCTTACAATGCTGTGATTGCAGTCATTCCCCAACTCTCTGTGAATGGTACTCATGGTTATTGATCAGTGGTTGTTGATCAATGGTCATGACAAGGAAGGAACTGACATCACAGCCAGCCATTGTTCTCCAGTTTCAATCATAATGCAAATGTACTGTTGATAAGATTTGGGGAAACCTGCAGTCAGCTGAGACTGAAGTCACCTGGATGAGTGACGAAACGTTTCTCCCACTGAGATGAACAGAATCAACCTTTGGGATTAACGAAGGTTTAACACAGTATAAATATAAATGTTTTTGGATGGATTTTAATAAATGTTCAAGAAAAATGCACAAGATCCAGAGGATGTCCACATTTGTGTGAAGCAGTTTTTATAAACTGTGGCTAAACCACCACCCCGGCCACCTGTCTGAGGAGAGTTGAGCTAGTTACAGTCTGGAGGGACAAGTTCAGAGAACAGGCCCAAGTTTCGGTCACCAGAAGAAAATCCAGGTGTGGAGAGGTGAGGAAGTCGTTTAGAATAAAGGTTTTATTTGCTAGTGACCGAGCATTAACCAGACCCAGCCTGTCAAAAGCAGGGTTGATGTCTGGCTGGGATGCACGATTGTGGGGATAAAGAATCTGGTGATCAGAATCAAATTGCTTTATTAAACAAAGCACGCTGTGTGTAGTTGCTGCTCCTCAGGAAAAGTTTCACTTTTTGTTCATTGGAGAACAAAACTTCTCTCAACCCACGTTTGAGAGAAAACTATTCAAACTAACACTCCGTAAATAAGGAGACAAAAGCTGAAGCAACTGAACATGCTGCATGGCAGTTGAGATATGTGCACTAAAGACTCCACCTCTGTGAAGATGGGGCGATAGATGCCATGAGAGCTGGACAGTAAGACGCAGAAGCACAGGTGTGGTCCATTGGTGAGTCAGTTCCAGGGATCGCCAAGAGACGACCCGAGGTCCAGGGAAAGTATGTTCAGAAGAACAAGATCGGAGACGCAGCCATGCAGTTTTTAAACACACTGCTCCGTTTCCCCCGTCTCCTGTGGCATTTCTTCCTGGGAGGAAGGAAAGGTGGGCCTTGGTGAAGGAGGATTGGTGCGCTCTACAATACTCCTGACATCCTGGGACCAGTCGCTCTTCAACAGTGGCTCTGATGCTGATGAAGTCATAAACCAGGAGAGTGGAGACATTTTTTCAAGAAAGCAGATGTCAATAAAGCAATCACAAACAGAGCAGGTAAGCCACACACACCGGCGCCATCTGTCCACCATCCAGCAGATGTCAAGAAATCCTCCCAATAGCTGGAATAAGCTGACTGAAAGAGGATGGCTGTAGTGATAGATGTAGCTTTACTGAGTGATGAAGAAAGAACACGAGAACCTCGAGAAATATCAAGGGCTGAGAGAGAAATTCAAGAAGATGTGGAGGGTGGAGAAAACAATGGTCCCTGTGGTAATCAGAGCACTCGGAGCAAAGACCCCCAAGCTGAGCGAGTGCCTCCAGCCGATCCCAGAAACATCATCCCAGATCTCTGTCCACACAGTCCTCAGGACCCTCAAGCTCTCGGTCCTCTAGTAGAGGAAGTGCAGCCAACGCTGATTCTCCTACTATGTTATAATTACACTTAACCAACATAAACATTTAACAGATTTTAACAGAAAGAAACTTTCAGCACAACCAAGCAAGAGATTAATAATAACTAATGATTAAATGCACCGTGGGGTATAAACACATAATTAGCAAAAAGGTGGGTGAGGAAAAAACACAGGAGCCTACATCTATTACAGTGAATTTAAGGAAGGATGCAGGGTTACCTGATCCAGCTCTCACTATATGCTTTATAAAAAACAAACATTTTAAGCCCAATATTGAACGTTTTGTGGTTTTGAAAGCCTGAGGTGGATTCTCACAGCTGCTCAAGCTGCTCCGAACACCAGACGAGGTGTCTGTTTGGGAAATCCAAACTGGAAGCTGGTTCCACAGAAGAGGGGCCTGAAAGCAACTCTCTGCCTCCCATTCTACTTTTAAATAAGAGGTCTATTGGAGTGATATGGTACTACGAGATATATATTGTAAGGTAGATCGTACAATAATACATACAGAGAAAAACCCAACAATCATATGACCCCCTATGAGCAAGCACTTTGGCGACAGCAGGAAGGAAAAACTCCCTTTTAACAGGAAGAAACCTCCAGCAGAACCAGGCTCAGGGAGGGGCGGGGCCATCTGCTGCGACCAGTTGGGGTGAGAGAAGGAAGACAGGATAAAGACATGCTGTGGAAGAGAGACAGAGGTTAATAACAGATATGATTCAATGCAGAGAGGTCTGTTAATACATAGTGAGTGAGAAAGGTGACTGGAAAGGAAAAACTCAATGCATCATGGGAATCCCCGGCAGCCTACGTCTATTGCAGCATAACTAAGGGAGGATCCAGGTTCACCTGGTCCAGCTCTAACTATATGCTTTAGCAAAAAGGAAAGTTTTAAGCCTAATCTTAGAAGTAGAGATAGTGTCTGTCTCCTGAATCCAAACTGGAAGCTGGTTCCACAGAAGAGGGGCCTGAAAACTGAAGGCTCTCCCTCCCATTCTACTTTAAATACTCTAGGAACAACAAGTAGGCCTGCAGAGCGAGAGCGAAGTGCTCTAATAGGGTGATATGGTACTACAAGGTCATTAAGATAAGATGGGGCCTGATTATTTAAGACCTTGTATGTGAGGAGCAGGATTTTGAATTCTGGATTTAACAGGAAGCCAATGAAGGGAAGCCAAAACAGGAGAAATCTGCTCTCTCTTTCTAGTCCCTGTCAGGACTCTTGCTGCAGCATTTTGGATTAGCTGAAGGCTTTTCAGTGAGTTTTTAGGACTTCCTGATAATAATGAATTACAGTCGTCCAGCCTGGAAGTAATAAATGCATGAACTAGAATAGGTGAGAATAAGGAAGAGAACTTGTATGTTAGAACTCTGTTTTTCTAAAACCAACAACAGCACAAGCATGAGTGGCCCACAGACAAGCTGTAGCACATATATTTTGCACTGCCTCCATTTGACCACATAGCTCTCTGCACCAGACGGGCAGTCCCTCGTCTGCCTGCAGACTACAAATATCTCTGCAGGACCACAAGTCCACTTTTCTCCTCTCTCTGTCCATTTGTCAAAGTCGGGCAGTATTTCACAAAAGACTCACACTTCTGCTCTTGTGACCCTTACTGTCCTACATGATGTGCCAGACCATGGGCACTCTTCAACAGATACACCTCGTTCTCAAATGAAAAAAGTGTCAATGAGAGATTAACTTGAGAAGAAGATGTACATCTAGTGTCAACCCACAGAGCACCAGAAATACAGTAGTGTTGTATGCGTCATATGCGTCATATGCGTACCAACGCTGTGGCAGAAAGCAGTTTTGTGGTTTTGACAGCCTGGGTGAGATGCATTCAGCTGGCATAAAGCTGCTCTGTACACCAGACCAGACATATTGTGTTGTGCACAACAAAGATAAATGGTCCCGCGTTATTTAACACGGGACCAAGAGAAGCCAAACTATCAAAAGCGGTCATGGTTAGGAAACTACTGAGGTCCCAGGTGGTGGTAGTCACAGCTTTATCACAATGATATATATCAACTTTTTTATTTTTACACATCTATTGCAAAAAAATATGTCAATGTTATTATTTATGTGATGCATTACTCTTATTTTGGATTACTTGGTGCAAAACTTTCAATACTGTTCTTCTTCTGCTCCGTGACTATGCAAAGGTCCCACTTTGTGATGTTTGCAGGCACAAAGTATCACAACCTTAGTGAAGACACACACACACAGAGAAATGGAAAAAAATCACCTTCTTAAAGTGTACTTTGAAGCTGAGTTAGCACGAGTCAACACATAAGCACAGCTCAGAAAGGCATTAATAATAACACCAGAGCACCAAAGCATCCACTCTGGGTTGAGAGAGCAGTACACCAAGAGCAGACTGACTAACCTGAGCAGCGCCCGGACTACAACAAAGCCTCAAGTTTCAATTTATTTATACATCGACAAGTCACAACAACAGTTGTCAGTTAATGCAGATCAATGCCCCACACATGGATGTGCTTGGCACTGTACAACACTAATAACATACATTAGGAACTCAGTGAGACTGTGGAAGGAAACACTGGAGGCGTGAACTGCAAGGCAATTCCACATGTCACCATCACGTGCAGAGTATACCAAGATGATGCACTGCCCCCACTGGATCTGACATATTCAGACTGTATAAGTGTGGCCAAACGGTGGGAAAGTGAGGTGGAGCGGCTAGAAGGCATGATAGCATACATCCAGGACAGCTACAAGTACCTGGGTATTCCACAGACTAATGGAAACCATGAGGATTCAAGAAGGTGAAGCCAAAACCTCCACAAGGTGCTGAAAACCCATCTCAACTGTAGGGATAGAATCCAGGCTATCATCACCAGTAATGAGCTACTCAATAACAAGCTGGCCACAGGATGGAAAGATGCCACTGATGTCAGGACATGAAAACTCCTCACGGTCCACCCACAGTCCTGACGCTGTTCAAGCAACAGGTGAGGATTGGTGAGCGTCAGAGCTACGATCTAGAAGGAAACACGGACTATCCACAAATATACACTAGAACCCAGAGACGTGACCTTTATTTATGACCAAAACTGCACCCACACTCTACAGAGAGGAGACGTCTAAAGCTCAGGATAGTTTGATTACATCAGAAAGGGTTACATTAAACTGCAACGTATGGACAACACAGGCTGTGGATTCATGTATCACAGTAAGAGCTCATTGTCTCACAGAGGACTGGTGATGGCTATCTCACACCCAAAACGCCAAAGTAGTCAACATACGTTTGTTTTCAGTTAGATGGGAGTGAAAACAGTTCGGTTTGTCAGGTGCATGTAGCGTTTATGACGGGATTTAATGCCAGCTGATCAGCCTGTGTCTGTCTGACACCCTCATGTTGCAGCAATAAAAATGGTGCCAGTGAAAGGAATCGACTGAGACCTTCAGTTCAGTTACTGACAAAACAGATATACCTTTGGGGACATCATCTACTAGACTCTAATGATTGGGGGCGCTGTGGTTCAGGAGACGTTTACTAATCAAAACTTGGCTGGTTTGATTGCTGCACATCAAATGATACTTGGAAAGATACTGCCTCTGATTTATCTGTGTGAATGCTAAAAAACATTAAAAGTCACACAGGGTTGTGTAACAATTAAATACAATATCAACAGAGAACCACGTTAAAGCAGAATAAACTAAAATACATGAAAATAAAATTAAAAAACATCAATAACAAAACGTCTGTGAAGGTTCTCAGTCATCTAGGTCATCATGGGGCGGTCGTGGGATCGAGTTGGGAGTTCGCCTTGTAATCGGAAGGTTGCCGGTTCGAGCCCCGGCTCGGACAGTCTCGGTCGTTGTGTCCTTGGGCAAGACACTTCACCTGTTTCCTACTGGTGTTGGCCAGAAGGGCCGATGGCGCGATATGGCAGCCTCGCTGTCAGTCTGCATCAGGGCAGCTGTGGCTACAACTGTAGCTGCCTCCACCAGTGTGTGATTGTGTGTGTGAATGGGTGGATGACTGGGTGTGTAAAGCACTTTGGAGGGACTAGTAAAAGCGCTATACAAATACAGGCCATTTACCATTTACCATAGTTCGTAGGTCACACGAGCCACACCCGCTTACACACCTTGGCTCATGTGATTAGGTAGAGGATCAATAGGGGGTCCACGACCCTCTTGGGGACACTCCCAAAGGGCCTAAATCGCTCTTAGAACTGAAGACGCTTCTTGGATGAGAGGTGAAATCTTCAGGAAACTTAAAGAAGTCCAGACGCTTTTCTTTCCAGGCTCATCAATAACACATGAATGTCAGCAGATCTGATTAAACAGAAAAGTGTCTTTTAAAAGACTCCACAGAGTCGGTTAAACTTAACTTAACCAGACCCTTGGTGCCCAGCTCTGTCTGTCATGGTCCGATTGAGCGTCTGGGAATTTTCCATCTGGAGCCTGCGTTTTCCTGTATCCGCCCTCAAGATCTCACCTGAAATCTGTTGGCGGCTAATCAGCAGAGGGAATCTTCAAACTGCTCTCCTCCAGTTTTTCAGCTACCTTCTGCTGTTAACTAGGCCTTCATGTTCCTCATGCCTCTAGTTCGCCACCACTTTTTCAAATCTACTGGACACTGGTCCCGCCTGCGAATATTGTGTTTGCAGGTATACATAGCAAACTGTTTTAAGAACCAGTTGGACCCACAAACACGTACTGGTCCGTTTTAGTATGAACTGGCCGGAAAATGGACCCAACAGATCCAATGCAGACTGCAACTGCTAAACAGGGATCTGGGCTCGTTCACTGCCTCATTGTAAGAATGAAATTCTTTAAAATATTGTATATGGACAATCAAACTCGCAGTCGACTGATCGGGTTAAATAAACATCAGCTCTCGAAATATTCAAGTGCGTTGGCCGTCTCTCACAGTCCAAAGACATCCACACATTTTAGGCTATTCTAACTCACTCATGGTTGTGAAGTAGATAAATTACTGTATAAAAGTGCATTAAATGTGTATAAATAAATAAATGTATTTAAATTGTAGTCTAAAGTGCGTCGACTGGTCAGTAAGACTAGAAAACTGTTACATAAAAGCTCATTCAGTCCATTTTCACTGATTTGCCCTCCTGGTTGGAGCTCTGCCTCCTGCCTGCTCCACTGACTGACATACATACCTGGGCAAATATCCAACAGCTCAATATGCTATCTTGAAGTTGAATGGTTTCTAATGATTGTAAACTACACTCTACACTGAGTTTACCCTGCCGTCTCGCTGTCCACAGGTTTGACAAACAGTCTCACAGACAGCTGCTAGTTAAAGTAGATGTTTTAAGGGGTGTATATATTTTCAGCTTCCTCATGTCTGCCTGAGTACATCAGTCATCACTAGCCACTCAGTCCAATGATGTCACATGGACACAATTTCATTCTGGCCATCCACAACAAACAAGGCAGCGATAAACGGGATAAGCACTTTGGCTTAACACAACCTGTGGCCCGCCTCTTTTCACTTCCTGTTTTCTTTCCTGTTCCACCGCAGAGCTTCCTGTGACTGCACTGATAGTAACATCTCTGGCAGGCTTTTCATGCAGCCAGGCATGAAATAACACCCAGCCTGGGTTACGTACAAACGGTGGTGGAAGAGGAAGCGTCATGGCACTTTGATCAGGCTCCCACGTGACCTGTGACGATGCTGTGTTTTGCTAAACTCTAGTATGTAGTGTGTGCCATTTCCCACTGAATGCAAATGTTAAAGTGGAGCGTGCGTGGCCTCTCACACTAACAACAGGTTTCACCAAACAATGAAACTGGAAACCTTTGAGTCAAGATACCAGGTGAATTTGAGCTTATATAGTTACATTTACTAAAAAGTGAGATATTAAAGTCAGATTGTTGGCATCACATTCTAACACGTTTGAACTGGGACTTAAAAAGCTGCAAAAGGCTCTGAAACTGTGGAAATAGCTTCTTACAGTTTCAGCTTACAATTTTCAGGTTGACATGCGCCATCTCAGCTTTGCATTTTTGCATTTCTGCTCCTGGTCTAGCACGAACGAGCAAAAAGTGGAAAAAAGCAGCAGTGAAAACCCACACGCACTGATCTGATCACATGCTAACATTCAACTTGAACCTTGTATTTGTCACGTACAGAACTGGAGAGAGAAATGCTAAAAGCTAACTGACAGCATCACAACAGCTCGACACCAAACTGTAAGTCGACCACTTTAATAAAAATGAGATCATTCTGGTTCATATAAACCATACAAGGCTTTTCAGCAGTCTGACAGAAAAATGCCAAATTGTAACAAAATCACCATTTTGTGTCTGTGCACTCTAACTCCAACCAATGTTGTTACAGTTGCGTATTTTAATTTGAACTAACACACTGCTTGGCACTACGACAGTCATGACTTCAAACACTCTGCATGTTCAATTATAATGAGGACGATGAAGAACATTGATATTTAAAAAAAAATCAAACCTTTTTATAAAAATAATATTTGGGAAGCTTCACTTTCTCACGACAAATCCTTTTTTATGAATCAACTCAAAAGTTGAAACCTTCTAAATGTATAAAAGAAGCAGTCTGCATCTGATTGGCTGTGCTCTGTTAGAGATGTACACTTTGAATAACAGTAATGTTCTGACACAGTCACATGTGCAGAGCCCTCGCCCTTGACTCACAGCTCCACCAATCCTGTAATCGTTGTGGGAGATGAAAACGGGCTATTGTCTGGTGTGTTGCTCACACAGGCAGCAAAATGTCCAAATGTTACTGTCCCACAAATATGCTGCAGAATGTCAGCATGTAGCTTTGCTTTCAGATGAGATCAGCTGTCACTGACACTGTTAGCCCCCTTTTGTTTGTACTGCTGCATTAAAAGAAAGTGGGACTAGCAGATATAAGAAATATGAAAGTATTGCATCCACGTAAACTTCTGCTCCACTAAAGAGGTACTGAGAATAAAATATCTTGTTCTGCCCTTTAATTCTGCAGTGATCTGAAAGTGCTGTAACTCAATTTAAGCACGTAATTCCTCCACTGTTATCTTTTTTTTAATGCCAGAGGAGCTACCTGAAGTCTGCTCCCACAGACGTCCATGGTCTGTTAATAAATGTACATCGTCACTGCACACAACTCTGGATACTGTAGCTCCTCTAATTTAAGACCTGAGTTTTCAGAAGTACTTGACACCCTGTTATAACTCTCAAACGTGCACCCTAAAGCAGGTAACTCATAAGATGACATCATTATCAGTGAGCATGGAAGAATAGTTTGCTGCTTTAAGAAAAAGCCCTACGTCTTACTGCTCATCGCTGATTAAAGACAATAAGAACAACCCCAGGTTTCTCTTCAGCACTGTAGCCAGGCTGACAGTCAGAGCTCTGTAATGACTTCATGAACGTCTTCACAAATAAAATTTTAATCATTAGAGAAAAAATTATTCAAAGCCATCCCATAGATGAAACATTCAGTATAACAGCTTTAACACCTGGTGACATTTCCTATCAATCTTCTGTTTACTTCAATTATTTATTCCCCTAAACCATCAACGGGTCCTTTAGACCCTATTCCTACAAGACTGCTGAAAGACATTACACCAACAATTCTTGAAAGAGTAGCTGTCAAAAGGTTAACTGATCATTTGCAGAGGTTTATTTAAATTTCAATTTCAGTCAGGATTCAGAATAGTGAAGGTTACAACTGATCTTCTTATGGCCTATACTGCCGACCATAATATTTAACTTACTGCATGCCGTAGCTGGTTTGTATCATATCTATCTAATTGTTTATATAAATGGAGAGTCCATAAACAATTAGAGGTTAATTATGGAGTTCCACAGGGTTCAGTGCTAGGACCAATTCTGTTTACATTATACATGCTTCTCTTAGGCAGTATCATCAGAAGACATAGCATACATTTTCACTGCTATGCAGATGACACCTACCTTCTATCAATCTATCAAGCTAGATAACAAACACCAATTAGTTAAACTGCATAAATATCTTATAGACACAAAGACCTGGACCAGCTCTAACTTCCTGTTTCTAAATTCAGATAAAGCTGAAGTTATTGGACTTGGCCCTAAAAGTCTTAGAAATATGGTAATGTAGATGCTTAGTGTGGATACCTCAGGGTATTCTTGGAGTCATTTTTGAACACAACACATCTTTCAATTTGCATATAAAACAAATATGTAGGACTGCTTCCTGCCATTTGCACAGTATCTCTAAAATTAGAAATATCCTGTCTCAGATTGATGCTGAAAAACTAGTTGATGCATCCGTTACTTCCAGGCTGGACTGTTATTGTCAGGCTCTCCTAAAAACTCCCTGAAAAGCCTTCAGTTAATCCAAAAATACCCAATCACCCATTTTTCCTTTGTATGGTAATAATAGCAGCAAAACACAACAACAGTTCCTTTAAGGCACTTAAGAAACTCCAACAATCAGATGTCTCCTCTATGAGCAAGCACTTCCCACAGCTGCTTGCTCATAGCAGGGGGGCCTAGTCCTAGTTACACTGCCATGGGGCTAGCCTGCTGGGGGCTTCCCATGATGCACTGCATAGTGTTGCTATTATATTCATCACTTTTCACTCACAATGTGTTTATACACACCTCTGCATTTAATTAGCCGGTATTGCCATAGGTGGCTGATGCTCTCAGACACTTGTGAGCTTGTTGTGCACACTAGTGAACGTCGCTGTATCACTAACACTGAGGCTGTGCTATCTCACAATCGGCACCCATGCCTATCCCAATAAGGACACACACACACACTTGGGGATGACAATTTCAAGCAAACAATACTTCTAAATATGAAAGGGGAACTATTCAACCATTCTTCATAACAAACAGAAACATCTGGGAGATTAATGCTGCTGTAGTGTCACAGTCGGGCTCTGGTTGTTTGGACTTCCTCTTATTCCTCCAAGCAATCATCCCGAAGGCACGCTCCTTTTCTTTGGGTGGAGTTTGGGTTTCCCGCTCTTCAGCTGCACACACCTGCCTGTCATCCGTTTCCTCGACTTCAGTATAAAAGGACCAGCTTTGCCATCCATACTCTGCCAGATAGTCTCCCTCCAACAAGCGGCAAACACCTTGTTCCTTAGCAGTTTCCTAGCATTCCTATTCTCACGTGCCTCTGTCTGTTCCCAGTGTTCCTCCCATCAGCTGAATAGCTTTCCGTCTCCGTTATCTTCCATCAGATGAGCACGTTGGTTCATTCACAGTACCCACCTGGATCACTCTGCACTACTCTTCCACCTGCCTGCTCACCCACCTACGGCAACACTTACCTGAACTCAACCAGCACACTGTCCCTTCCTTTTTGGAAAGCCTCCTTCTTCCCCCAGACCCAGAGGAAGCCCCTGTGCTATTCCCATGGCCCCTCAGTACTTACCTCGATGTTTTCATATGTACAGTAAATAAAGACTGTAATACTTTGATACGTGTCTCTGTTGGCTCTGCTTTTGGGTCTACACGGTTGTTACAGGAGTAGGAAGCAAAGTTCTTCACTACTACTACAAGCTGATTCATCTCTGCTTTTAGTATCTGTAGAAATTAGGCTTTGGTTGTTTTACTTAACATCCCGAGTTGAATCTTTTCTCTTTAAAGTTAATTATGATTCTCTAAAATAAATGGCAAACAGAAAGGCAGCCTCTTCAGTAACCAGGGCCCTTTACTACAAAGCTCGTTTAACATATGCAGAGTATCGTTTCATTATCTGGATTCACTTATCCTAGCATTAGCAAACACGAAGCTGGTCATCAACTCCAGTTAACCCAGGATTTCCTCTACGCGTTCACATTAAAGTCAGCGTCTGACAGTCACAGAGGGGTGGATTCACAGATCCTATGTCTCTTTTTCAATGGAAAACTGTCCCTTTGAGAGCCGCCTACTCCAAACAACGTATTAAATTGTCATTAACCACAAGTGTTTCCCCTGAGCCTCCTAGTAGACGCACCTATGGCATCAATTTCAAAATCTAACGTCACCTTGTTCTTGAGTTATCACATCCACAAACTTGGGTGTCTAAGCTGTCCGCCTACCTAACCATCAGCCTTTTAAATCTGAGGGGTAAAAAAGGATGAGAGAAATCCTTCTGTTAATTTGCTGGTTTGCACACAAACATTTAATTCATCACTGTATGCACTCTCTCTGCTGCTGATTGCTTCTGAGGTGATGGCTGCACATTAGAGCTCTGAAACTTTAAACTGGATCCACTGTCCCACAGCCTGCTGAGGGAAACATGGAAACTGCTTCAACTTGATGCAGATCAAAGGGAAAATAATAGTGATTGAACAGGTATCCCTGGTCTGTGTTTCCAGAAGTGTTAAACATTTGTCAATGTTTTAAATTATCAAGTTAATACACGGACTTTCCCGTGACAAGGTGACGTACAGTTTGTTCTTCCTTCAGTGGTGTTAGTAAAGGTACAGCTGAATAAGCTGCACATATAAAACCCATTCCCTCAGTCTTAATGCTTACAGAACAATGAAACTGCTGTAAAACAGTTTTTATAAATGCTCATTAGGGAAAAACAAAGACGTTAAACAGAATTAAACTTCAGAACTTCCTCAGCTGTACCTAAAGATAACATAACACTCCCAGTGTGAACATGTCAGCCATGCTGGGGCTGTTGGCAGGCAGGACACAACACTGCTGCAGTACTCGTTCAACATTCAGCCCACAGTGTCATGTACACAGACTGTCAGGCCTGCCGTGTGTAAACCACTGAAAACAAAGCAAAAACACAGCACGTCTGTTGCCATATTTCAGATGTCGTGGGAAAGACAGCTGTAAACGATAAATTGTGGATTGAGAGAGTCTTCAGCAAACTGCATTTTCTCTTATTTGAGGACGGTTTCATAAAGAGTTACAGTGATTTAGTCTTTGATGGGATTTCAGAGGTTTCACTGTGGAAAGTTGTTCACTGTGACCCATTTTTAAAGAACAAAAAGAGTCAACATCCTGTTTCTGTCAGTTAATGGTCTTTTCTATTGATTTTTTTTTGTAGGGGGCGGGGGTGCATCTCTCTTGATTGTGTTTTGTGTTAAACAACAGGGAAGTTTTACTGGGACATCAGCATTAGTACTGAAACTCTGCTCTGTCATTGCTGTTTAGTCCTCTTTGTCCGGCTCATGCATTCTGACCAAGCAGACCAGCTAGTTTGTGAAAGGTATTGCTGAAAGTTATTAAAACAATATATATAAATTATATAAAAACATTATTGGATCCCAATTTTTCTATCTACAATTTAAATCTAACCTAAAAAAGGTTAATTATTGCTTATTTGGTTGCTGTGATCCTTAAAAGCTTAACATGGAAGAACAAGAAAGTGCTACATATCCAGTATGACACACCGCTGCTATATTTAAGATAACCTGACTTAGAGCTGCGGGTGGATGCCTGGCTGTTTAAGACACACTTTAGTCTTTTTATTCGTTGAACATTAGACTCACGGCAGCAAGCTGCTAAAATAAACGTGTTTGTTTTTCCATAAAGGCAAACAAATACAAACTGGATGCACAAGCCACCAGGGTGTGTTAACTGCACGGGATGTTTGCACCCCGTTAATATTTCGATTAGATGACACGGTTGACTTCAGAATCCTGCCACCTATGTGAAACCACAGATATGACACTGTGAGGAATGCATTTGTTGCACATCTGACGACATCAGTCTTTCTTACTCGCTTGTTTCGTCGATAAGGTGTTGATTCTGCCACTTCTTCAGTGACAGCAGTGAAAACAGGAGATTTCTTCGCACACCTCCGTGAAAACATTACGAACCTGTGGCCCCGCGCACGCAGCGCGCTAGTACCGCAGCGCTCTGCAGGAAACCTGCGCTACACGAGCTTTGTTGGAGGCGCACAGTCGGACACACTGATCATGTGTCAGTAAACAAAATGCAACTCGGACTTTTTGTGATGCTGTGGCTCGGTAGGGACTGCTGTGTCACATCAGGCTCTGTACTTGTCCAAAAAGACGAAGTTTCACCTTGATGACAGGAAGTGACATCCCCAGCGCCCTTCGCGTCCTGATGGAGGCTTTCTCTGTCAGCGCGGTGCAAACACCGGGACAGGTTCTCACTCACCTTGAAAACATCTCCGTAGGTGCCGCACCCAATCCTGTGGATTAGCTCGTAGTCATCCAGCGGGTCCAGGAATGACACTCCTATCCGGTCCATGTCTGGAGACACCTCTTGCTGCTGCGGGGAGCCTGGCTGGCTTTTTACTCACACATAGCCGCCGCTGATATCGGCGGAGAGAACGGAAGCACGGGCAGACGAACTCTGTGAAATGACCCAGGGACGACTGATCGGAACCGGCTAATTATACCGTTTAGGCAGGCAGAGGCAGCGCGGTGACACAACCGAGAGCCGCTCGAGTCAGAGCACGCGTGAGCGAGCACGGTCCCCTCAGTAAGCCTCCCACCTCTGCGCGCTCCTGCGCCCTCAGATGAACATCCTTTTCAAACGTGGCAAAATCACGTCTGAAATAAACCCTTGGCACGAACACGCTTAAAGGCGTGATTTGCCAGCTCTACGAGAAAAGCCCGTCAGGCTTGTTTTAAAGTTTGACTTCACTTAGTTTCCGCTTAGAGTTCTTCATACGTGTGACTTTCTCTCATCGCAATTTGGACCTGAAAATACTGACGACTTAACTGTTCAGATGGCAATTTCAAAAGTAGCGCATGCTCACTGATGAGGTGAACATTTCTGGCTCCTGTCTCAGTGTTTACTGTTTAACTGTAACACTGACTTCATGCATGTGTGGTTACATGAACATCCTCCATCACGTGGGGAAGCAGGAGGCTTCCAGCAGAATATTTTTATTCCTTCTGAAGTATGAAAACACATAACTGTAAATCATCACTTAACTGACTTTGGCCTTTTGCAGATATTAGCTTAGCATGTTATGAACTTTTTGAAAAATATTTAGTGACACTACTACTTCATAGTAGTGAGGCCATGCAGTCTGTGCCTTTTCTGTTTTGAGTAGATATGACGTGGAACTTTAGCGCACACTTTTGCTCAAGCAGAGTTTGTGTCGTCTCTGGAAGACCATGGTGAGGAAGGCGAGCCACTAACGTCCTGCATGATGTACCAGAAGATGACAGAGCCTGTTTAAAGTTGATATTACTGACGGCCAGTGTTGGGGAGTAACGGAATACACGTACCGCCGTTACGTATTTAAAATACAAAATATGAGTAACTGTATTCCGTTACAGTTACCGTTTAAAAAGGTGGTATTTAGAATACAGTTACTTTGTTGAAATAAATGGATTACACGGCGATACTTCCCTGTTTCATATTGTGGCGGGTCAGGACTGTTTGGGTTTTGTTTGACAGCTACGTTCTGTTGTTCCAGGTGGCAGCGTTACGGTTGCCATGGTTGCAGGGTGACGCTCTCTCTCTCTGCTTGTTTCCTGGGTGAGAGAGGCCTTTTTGTTGTTGTTGTGCTAAGCTAACAGGCAGAATGCTACAGGTATAGCTCTAAAGAATGTAGCATCATGGGCAGTGTAGTCCGTGCTGCAGGGAGAATGGACTGCCATACCCGTTATGTGTCTGTGAGCGAGGGAGGGAGAAAAAGGAAAAGTACGAGTTGTCATCGAGCAAAAACGGGAGCTGGAAGCATGTAAATATAATAATAACCACTGCAGCCAAGAAGAGTGCCTGACGAGCCCAGTTGTACACCGTGTTCGTGTTTTCCTCCAAAAACAATAAGTTCTGCTGGAGCAGCCTTTCAACTCCTCTCTCTGTCTCTCGCTAGCAGAGTGACCCAGACAACAAAGTAAAGCTAGTTTTCGGCCGACACAGAACCCACCGTATTAGCCAGAGGTCCCTTTACTACGGTTCGGAGTAACAGTAATAAATCACAGCAATAGTACATTCACGTAGTTGTAAACAGCATGATAATATATTAAGTAATCCAAAGTATTCAGAATACGTTACTCTCATTGAGTAACGTAACGGAATACGTTACAGAATACATTTTGGGGCATGTATTCTGTAATCTGTAATGAAATACATTTTAAAAGTAACCTTCCCAACACTGCTGACGGCCACTTACAGCATGTGAAGGCGCCTTCATATATATGTAATACACATCATTGGACCACATGTTGTTCCGTTTTCATCAGAGCTTTATTATTGCAGATAGAAAAACAAGAACACAAACCACAAGTCAATCAAATTGGATGGAGCAGTGCCATCTAATGTGGCTCTGTCTCAACAGTGCATGGTCTTACTGCTCTCTTCTCATTGTTAGAAATCCGTCTAACTCAGCTATTCTCAAAACTAAAGGCCACCTACTTTAAAAAAGAAGAAAGGCAAAGTAAGGCAACATAGAGCTGATAAGAAAGAAGCTGTCAGTAGAGCAGAGTGGACAATGTTACACAGTAACTATCCTAAATTTAAACACTTCTGAGGCTTCAGTCATGAACAGGTTAGTTCATGTTGGTATTTTACACGTCTGAAAATCCTGTTCTGGTCCTCATCACTTTGGCTTTAAACATCCAGACAGCATGTAACGGATACCTAACAGGCTGCCAATCGAAACTCAAACTGACGATCAAACCAGGCACGTCTCCAGAAACCATTTCTTAAATAAAAACTCAATTAAATGTTCCAACCTGATAAGTGATGCTTAACTCAAGATCATCTGTGCATGTCAGACATATTGCTCGAACTAGGATATTGACTGAGAGGGCCCTCTGGGTGAAAACACTGGTAAAAAACGTTGACAAGCAGGATCGAGGTTAATCGGTGTCCCCGTCTCTGTTCACAGTATGTCCTACAGTCTCTTCCTGCAACAATCAGGATGTCTACAGTGACTTACGCTGGCGCTTCAGGAATGACATGGAGTAATCTCCCGCCGGAGTGCTCTTCTGCCTCTTCATCTGGACCTGTGACTGTGCGGTGAGCTGCAGCTTGATGGCGCTGGAGTTCACCTTGGCGGCGCACAGGAGCTCCTTCATCCCCTTCATCTTCTCACTCTGAAAGGCGATTACAGTGCCAGCTGGCGAGAGGGGGGCCTGCTCCGGGGAGAAAGGAGAAGATGCGGAGTCTGGGAGACTGGGGGACTTGGGTTTTCCTTCGATGTCTCCAGCACGTAGTCCCTGGGAGGAGCGCCGGCGGAGCCCTCCTTCTCCCACCTTCTTGGGCTGAGCTGCCACTGCAGCCGGCTGGCTGCACGGGGAGGTAGGAGCGGCAGAAAGAGGAGAGCTCTGGTCCTCCAGCTTGGACTCCCTCCTGGGCCCACGCCTGCGCCCTTCCCTGAAGTCCTCGCTCGACTGGTCGTCGTCGTCCTGGGGATCTGGCTCTTTGGTGATGATTGTTATTTTCTGACGCACCTTTGGAATCGGAGCACAAATGTGTGTTTAGCTAGAAAGCGCTAACATGTCTGTGGCTCTCCTGCAGTCACGGGCTACTCACCTGGGCATCAAAGCGACTCAGAGACTGGACAAGGTACGTGGCCCAGCCCACATGAAGGACCGGCGTGGGACTCCCCTCCTCCCACTTGCAGATGCCGTCATAAAAACGCAGCAGATGGGCAAAGCACTCGGGGTCCTGCAGTGCAGAGAGAGCCGCTGCCTGCTTGGGCTGATCCTGCCAGAGAGCAGAGGTGCAAGACTGAGGCCACGTCTGTCAGTGAGTAATATTCATGATGTGCATCTAAAAACGTGATCTAAATTCAGGTGGAGGTGCGCTCTAATGTTCATGAGTTTCTACATGTTCCACATGCTTCATCAGAGAGAAGCTGAATTTGGAAGTCATCTGATAAGGAGCAAGAGAAAGAACATCTTCTGTTGGGTTGAGGTGGTCGTGTGATCGTTACTGAAGAGAGAATTAGAGCTTTGCATTATTACAGAACAGCTGCTAGTGGAGCCCTTCTCCACATCTGTGGGTGTATGTGCTCTGGAGAAACATTCACCTTGTCCCCTCCTTCTGTCTCCTCTCCTCCCTCCCCAGGACTCTCTGCTGCTGTAGCTGTTTCCTTCAGCAAGGTAGGGATGACATCATTTGCAATGTCAAAGAACTCCTTGTAGATCTCCTCGTCCTCGCGGAAATAGTTATAGCTGCAGGAAGGTAGAGAAGCTTTAATACATATATGCGCTTTTCTCCTGTCACAGCATGAAGTATAAGAGTAAAAACAGGATGCTGTGACATGTGGCAGACATGACAACAAGTGAGGAACAAGTGGACAGGTTCAAAAAACAAAACAAAGCACGGGCACATATTTCTCTGCGAGGCAGTGGGCTGAACCTGAAGAACAATGGGGAGCAGGAAAGGGAAGCTGATGGATGTGGAGAGAATGTGTGTGGTGGGTCAGAGCTGCTATTTATAACTGCAGATCATGAACAGTGTTTAGAGGGAGGAGAGCACATGAGGATGCAGAGCTGGATACTTCCTGGACTGAGCGCCACACCTTTCCAGGCCAAGTGTGACTGAGCCCTTAGTGGTGGCTGGGTTAATAACGAACAAAGAACCACAAGGACAGGAAACACAGCTGTTGGTTTAGTGCCATCTTGTGTTCATTTGCTGAAATAGCATTCACGTACAAACGTCATCTGGGACCAGCTAAAAGAAGAAAAAGGTGTCTAGTGTCTGAATAACACTACTTAAAAGTGAGATCAATATCATTTTGTTTTCTTCTATTTGTCCCTTTATTCAGAATCATCAGCACGCCGGGGGAGGAGCCGTGAGGATGCAGAGATACTGGACGCTTCCCGATCAGGAGTCTTATTAGTGTGAACTTACTCTTGCATGACCTGGGCGGCCTCTGCCCAGGACCTCAGGGCCTCCCGCACACTCCTGTGCCTGTAGTGGAAGCCAGCCAGGTACATGTAGGGGTAGATGTGCTCGTTGTTATAGTGCTTCTGAGCAGAACCGACAGCCTGAGAGACACAGACAGATCAAAGACTTAGAAAGTTTAAAAAATGATGCTGAACTCAGAATTAAGAGGGTTCAGTATCAGCATTCAGCAACAGGTCATGGTGGAGACGTTTATTCAGTTTGACATCGAGCAGCAAACCAGAACTCCAGTGATCTCAACAAGCACTTGGACCTGAGCATCAAACAGGAAGAAGGGTGTTAACCAGAGAGATCCAGCAGGTGTGCAACTTCCTGCATCCTTTCACCACCAGTACCATCACAGTACCGCTTTTCTGTGGAAACGGCTTCCAGTTTGGATTCGGGAGACTGACTCGAGGCTGCTGGGGGATTCCCATGATGCACTCAGTGTTTCTTCTTCCGTCACCTTTTTCACTCTCTTTGTGTTTATATCTTGGTCCTCTTGGCTCCAGCCGAGCCTCGGGTACATCGGTGTTATTTTGGATTCTGCCATGTCCCTACAGCAACACTCTGGACAGTTAATTAGGAACAGCCTTCTTCAGCTAAGAAATCTCTCCAAACTGTGAACCTTGTTGTCTAAATCTGAGTTAGAAATGCTTTTACTTCATCTCTCTTAGATTATTGTTAAAGTCTTTTTCTTTGTTTGAGCAAAAAGAATCGTAACCGTCTCCAGTCGGGCTGCTGCAAGCCTCTTAACAAAGGCACAAAGACAGCACTGGTTTTACTCTCATTACACTGGCTCCCAGTACATTTTAGAATTCATCTCAAATTCTTAGTACTGACTTTAAAGCTCTGAGTGGTGACGCTCCTGCCTACATCTCTGATCTTGTACAACCCCACGCTCCCTCTCTCAGCCTGAGATCAGCCCCACCAACACGTTTTAAGACCAGAGGAGGTGGATCTGTTAGAGCTGTTAGAGCTTTCCATAACCCCCAGGTTATGGAAAGCTTTACTTCCATCGTAATGTTGCCTTGATTGTATTTATGTATTTATGACTTATTTATTTAGACTGGCACAATTAGAGTTGTGCTGTATGATCCATTGTGTTGTTTTATGTTATTGTGAAGGACTCTGTGGTTCTTATCCTGTGAAGAGTGCTATACAAGTAAAGTTATTATTATTGTTTTATACACCACTCTGCATTTAAATACTAAAGTCCTTAGTAGATGGAATGACAGGAATAACCCTATTAGAGCACTTCGCTCCCACTCTGCAGGCCTACTTGTTGTTCCTAGAGTATTTAAAAGTAGAATGGGAGGCAGAGCCTTCAGTTTTCAGGCCCCTCTTCTGTGGAACCAGCTTCCAGTCTGGATTCGGGAGACAGACACTATCTCTACTTTTAAGATTAGGCTTCAAACTTTCCTTTTTGCTAAAGCATATAGTTAGGGCTGGACCAGGTGACCCTGAATCCTCCCTTAGTTATGCTGCAATAGATGTAGGCTGCCGGGGGATTCCCATGATGCATTGAGTTTTTCCTTTCCAGTCACCTTTCTCACTCACTATGTATTAATAGACCTCTCTGCATTGAATCATATCTGTTATTAACCTCTGTCTCTCTTCCACAGCATGTCTTTATCCTGTCTTCCTTCTCTCACCCCAACCGGTCGCAGCAGATGGCCGCCCCTCCCTGAGCCTGGTTCTGTTGGAGGTTTCTTCGTGTTAAAAGGGAGTTTTTCCTTCCCACTGTCGCCAAAGTGCTTGCTCATAGGGGGTCATATGATTGTTGGGTTTTTCTCTGTATCTATGAAGCGCCTTGAGGCGACTTTTGTTGTGATTTGGCGCTATATAAATAAAACTGAATTGAATTGAACCGAAAGTCCAAGAGGAATTTGAGCTGTTACCACCAGTGCATGTGCTCTGCACACTCTGTCCACTAGAGGGTGCTGGAACATTACGGTATATTCTAACTACACATGACGTCATAAAAGGCCTCATAGCTTAGCCACCCTGGGCCAGCAGAGCACTCAGCATCTAAGTTTGACAGTTCTCTCACACAGCCAATGGCAGAGTGAGGCTGTTATTTATCTATGCAACAGTCAGTTGGACACTTGTAAACAAACAGCCAGTCACTTTCAGTGTTGTTAGCACCCCCTCCTTGATTTTGGACTCAACTGAGCAGTAATGCTTCCTCCAGGTCTTTTTCCACACTTTTGATAGTGACCAGCAGCTGATTTCCAGTAGCTTGTATTGTATAGACAAAGATGAAAAACTGCTGTCTGATCTTCAGCCCCACTAATGCAGAAGATCTATACGAAAAGTTTGACATGTTCTGTAAATATGAAGCCTGTAAAAGTCTTCCCTGCTCGCCGCTATGTGACCTGGGAAACTGGTTGATGTCTTACCTTCAGGTGGATTTTCAGGGGGTTCTCTTTTCCTGGAATTGGTTCCTGGTCTTCAAGGTCTGCCAGAGTGCCCATGGCCATGGGATATCTGGTGTGTGACCCGAGACAGAAGCACAATGTCAACTTCAAGGAGTTACGTAAGCCTTTTTTAAATACAGCACATGTAACATTTCTGTTTTCTCCAATTATGGATGCCTTAATGACCCTGACCCTGCATAATATAGAACACCGTGACAGACACTAGCTGTGTCCCAAAACGTCGGCTGCATCCTTCGGAGGACCCGGTCTTCGTGGTCTACGTGGGCCGCGTCCTTCAAAGACTGAGAAGGCCGGAAGTGCGAGGCTGTGAAATGGGACGGTCTAGCCTTCAGATTTGCGTCACCGCTTGGTCGGTGGAGTTTAATAAACTTAGCCGTCTGCTCCTTGCTATTTAAAATATAACAGGACACTGGCGTAAATTCTCGACCGTCTCACACTTCTGTTTAATCAGTTTTCCGTTTAACGTTTATTCAGCTGTGTGAAAACCAAGGAGGAACCCACCCAGGGGATCAATAAAGTTTTATTTTATCTAATAATCAAATAACTTTGATCTCAGCCAAACTGATTTACTCCGGAACAAATAAAACACCGACAAAAGGCAAACAATTACATTTTAAGTTATCCGAGTGACTTATATATCATGTTTAACCTGAGTAGCAAAAGAGCGGGGTCTGAAAACGATGAAGCTGGGAGTCCGCTGCTCTCGCCGGCTGGAGTGACCATTGAACCCCCCGGCTTGCTATCGAGCGGGTGGGGAACAGACGTCTCCGAAAACGTCGGCACACTTTTGCAAATATGCGATGTCTTGATAAACTAAGCAGATATTTGAAGTTTACACAGCTACTTTCTCGCCTGAAAATATGTTAAAAGTTTATTTTGTGACCCAGAAAGATTAATAAGAGTAATTTTAAAACTTAGTAGCAGCCGCCATTGTTGGCAGCTGAAATTTGGCTGGGCCGCGCTATGAATTCTGGGATATGGTGGGCCACGAAGGACACACCCGACCCATCCTTCAAATTCGGGGAAATGAAGGACGCATTTGAAGGAGTCGATGAATTGGGACAGCCTTCGTCGCCTGACCTAATCGGCCTTCAAATGCAGCCTCTGAAGGATGCAGCCGACGTTTTGGGACACAGCTTGCATTCAGAGAAGTCGGGTTCTAGATGTAATCATCAAAGCTGGACCTTCTAAATGACAGCTCACAGCTATGTGATGAAATCTGACCTGTCGCCGACCCAGGCTTCATCACAGTAAAGAGTTCACTGTAAAACCGTATTTTATAAACTGTGTAATAAGATATGTAAATATTACAGCAAAGTGAATGAGGGAGCACTCACACAGTATTCTAGTGTTCACCTTAGCCAACTAAAACTACATAAACTGTCTTTTTAACTCTGTATTGTGGGTTTATGAAATATGTTCAGACTTCAACGCTTTGGTCTCTTCTCCCCTCCTATTACTGTGGGTTCAGTCACTCTCTAAAAGCACTGGGTGGAAACCAAAGATGGAAGGAAGAGAAGCAACATGATGACACACTGTCCTAATCTCGGGTCAGCCTGAGTTGTGTCACGCTGACAGACGTACATCGATGCACCATTAAATGTTACGGTAAAGTGAGCAAGCTTGAGGATTGATTAAAGAGTCTTTAATGAATCCTCAGCAGTGCACTGGTACACACTCACCTGTCCAGGTCGCCTCGTTCATACAGTAGCCAGAGGAGTTTCTGGTAAAGCAACGGGAAAAAGAAAGGTGAGGAAACGAAGTGCAAGACTGTAGCGTACTTCCTTCATGTGTGCCTGGATGGACTTTCACAAGCAGTACAATGTTTCCAGTTTCCAAAAAAGGTGTTCATTATAAAATTACAATGTAATCACAAACTGTACAACTGAAGGTTTCTGTGCTGCTGAAAACGAGACCTGATGATGGTGTGGACATTAATCAATATCAACAATAATTCACTGCCCAACCTAAAACCCCTCAGGTCAGAGTTTTACTGTCCATGTCCAGAAAAGCTTCTACTTCTATATTTTTAAATATTAACACAAATTAATTGAGCCAGTATTTTCTATTATTTCAATTTTCATCAGAAAAATGTTATGAAAACCTTTAAATGAAGATAGTCTAGTACACACCGTGCCCCCCTTTAGACTCTTGCTTCCATGTGAAATAGGACGGCTACCGTCAGCCTTCAGTGAGCTGTATATATTAAGCGTGGCAGTGGACTAAGTCAACAGTTCATCTGCATATTTTAAAACAACCTCTGGAGGCTTAATGCAGATTTTTTGCTGTGTAAAACAAACATTCATCATTGGTGCAGGCCTCACCTGTTGCAGCAGCAGAAGCTCGGAGCTGTCTGTGTGCAGGTCCAGTGATGGGTTGATGGCACAAACCATGAAGGCCACCTCCATGTTTCTGTCACACTTCATGTAGGAACCCTTCAGATACAGCCAGCTCTGAGGGACAGACGAAGGATCACAGCCACACTTTATGAATAAATGGTATGATGCTCTTATATAGTGCTTTTCTATTCTACTGGAGCACTCAAAGTGCTTTATACAACATGCCTAAGTCACCCATTCATACAAGCACTTATCTATGCCTGAGTGCTTTCTATCCAACATTCACACTGCGATGGATGCATCAGAGAGAAACTTGGAGTCAGTATCTTGCCCAAAGATATCTTGATGCATGCTCACTCATCCAGGTAAGGAAATCCCAAAGAGTGGATTCTGTTCATCTGGATGTTTTCAGTGGGAGAAACGTTTCGTCATCATCTTCAGTCTCAGCTCACTGCAGGTTTCAATCTTATAAACAGGACATTTGCACAATGACTGAAACCAGCCCACTGAATGCTGGGAGGTCAGTTCCTTGATCATTAATATGCAAATTCTCATGACTACTGATCAGTGGTCATGAGTCCCATTCACAGAAAGTTGGGGAATGGTTCCATAAAGAACTCTTTCCCTCTTCTCTTAACTTGTACATTTAAAAAAAAAACTGGACAGTAACATCTGAAAAGTAAACATACTTTTTCAAATGTTAAAAAAAAACAAAAAAACAAGAGAAATCAGAAAGGTCTGAAGTGACTTGTGAAAATGCACTATTCTAGTCACATTATTATGTCTGAACCAAGTATAGTTTTTATATGTTTACTAGTGTCACACAAACAGCAATATTGTCAAAAATAGTAAGAAATCTTTGGGGGTGCTTTGATTCATTTTTAGGGGGGCTTCAGCACACCCAAAAATGAGCTAAACCCCCCTCTGCCTAGATTAAATAAAGCTGAGACCCTAGCTAAACCAAATTTATCTCATAAATACGCTATCTGTTCATCGAAGTTGTCTTGTTGTTTCCAGGTGTTCCACTGTGTAGGTCAGTACATATTAGCCAGTCAGTAGGTCAGAGGTGAATCATCTCCGGTGACTCCAATAAACAGCAATGGTGAGTCACAGAGGCTTGTAATAGTTACTGGAAGTTAACAGCATACACAATCTGTGCCAAGAGATATGGCAGCACAAATGTTTGAGATGCATTTTTTAATTGTAAGAAGTTAAACTAGACTCTGTCATCGGCACGCATCAATCAAATGAATTTGTGCCTGATGACCAGGCTTGGGCAATCCTGTTAGCAAACACGTAATACTACTCAGTACCACCAAACTAATTACAAATTCTGTTCTCTTAATGTTATTTTATCAAACATATTTAGTCTTCATCCTGTTCATGGGGGTTGTTAGCCTGTGTTCGGTTCATTCTAGGCTGATAGTAAAAGCAGAGTGAACACAGAGGACCAAAATGACTAAAGTTGTAGTATAGTTTAGAAACATGGCTGGCATATTTCTAAACTATACTACAACTGTCATTTACGCGCAGTCTAATTTCCTCATATGTCAATTAACATTTCTCAGTAGATTTCAAGAACCTCAAAGTATTCTGTCCATCTTTTGAAGAAGCAACTTCTTCAATGATATGTTTGTTTTTGCCTGAAGATATTAGAGGATATCTTGATGCATGCTCAGTCATCCAGGTAAGTAAATCTCCAAAAGCTGATTCTGTTCATCTGGATGTTTTCAGTAGGAGAAACGTTTCGTCATCATCTTCAGTCTCAGCTCACTGCAGGTTTCAATCTTATAAACAGGACATTTGCATAATGACTGAAACCAGCCCACTGAAGGAACAATGGGCTGGGAGGTCATGACTATTAATCAACAACCACAGATTAATGTCCATGAGTCCCATTCACAGAGAGTTGGGGAATGGCTGCAATCACAGCATTGTAAGATGGTGACAGATGTACCCTTAGGCCCCCTCCTCGATTCAGAGATGGTCTTTCCCTTTTCACGTAAATGACCTCTTTGACTCCGCCCTCAAACCAGCGTTCCTCCCTGTCCAGGATGTTACATCCTCATGATTGAAAGAGTGTCCACTGGCCTGTAGGTGTAAATAGACTGCAGAGTCCTGGCCTGACAACGTGGCTCTTCTGTGTTGTTTGGCTTCCCCGATGTATAAATCCTGACAATCCTCCTGCACTTAACAGCGTACACTATGTTACTCTGTTTGTGTCGGGGGACCCAATTCAAAGCTGCCTACCAACGGGTTGAGGATTGAAGCCAAAAATTTTGAAATGTTAAAGGTGACCGAGTCGATCATAAGGTGCATCCTGTTTATGTCTTCGGTAAACTATACAGACTTGGTGTAAATTCCCCTCCATAATGCCTGTGGTATGACGTCCGGCCAATAGCACCGTCTCGTTCTAATTGCTTCAGAGAATCTATCACCCTACAGTAACCACTTCCTGATTTCATGATAGCCTTTCTGGTTTAGCAAAACCATCCACCTACCATTGTCTGTGGCAAGGATGCTAATGTTGTTGTCATTACTAAGTGATGTGAGTGCCCTCCTCTCCTCCATGCTTTGCATTGCTGACAGGCTGAAACCAGTTGCTCTGCTTCCACAGCTGCAATGTTGTTGTTTCGAATCGCTGTTTCTGTGGCTGTGATCAGTTCCACTAGCGGGATTAGTCTCAGCGTCACAGCCCATTGTTCACTCAGTGGGCTAGTTTCAGTCATTGTGCAAAGATAATGTTTATAAGGCTGCGGAAACCTGCAGTCAGCTGAGTGGTGACAGAATCAACTTTATGGGATTGCCCATGGATACTTTGATTTGACTGGACCAGCCAGCCAGGGATCAATCTGCTCGAGCTCCTGAGCTACAGCCACCCCGGGTTCAAAGATTTGACTGAAGCTGTGTACACACTGGAAGCACTTCACAGCAACATGGTGATCAGGGATTATAGAAAGTAAATGCTTTTTGGATATTTCAAGTGATTATGAGTCAAATAACAGCTGGTGATGCAATAAATCTGAAGTACAGAAAGTAACTTTTGAGGTTTAATAGAAAAAAATCTCATAAATATACACTGATTAGTGTGCAAGTGCATTTTCCAACAAACGAATGCATTTTCAGAAAGCTAATATTATACCAGCTAATGTTGGTCTGCCCTAAAAATCACACTTTCCTTCTGATAAACAGTTTGATTACATTCTCAAATCTTACGAGAGTTTATTATCAGTGTCAATGTTAGGATCCACTTCACGAACGCTGGCTACCGGCTGCTAACAGCGACGACACCAGCAGTGCTTACCAACAGGAAAGGTTGGAATATCCACAACAACTCGCCTCAGTATCGCTCTCATCACACAGAAGACAGCTTTGCTGACCTGTAAACTCTTATTTGACTCCTTACACAAAGTTTTACAGCCTCCTCGATGCCTCGCTGCAGACGAAGAGTGGCGCTGTTTGTCCTACAGCGGATCAGATTGTACACTTGGATTGTAAGAAGTAAGAAAACAGAATTCATTTAACTGCAGTTGAATGAACAGATGACGTGACTGACTTCCTCAAGAGCTTTGATGCGTGTCAGATATATTTGAGTCCTGAAATGTGCAAAAGTAACCAGCTGGCAGCCTCAAAGCGATGTGTGACGACCAAATCACTCCCAGCGTGTACACAGCCTAAGATTATTTTTCATCTTCATCTTCTAAATCCCTGCAAATGTAACCAATCCAACATTTATTGATCATTTTCTGAGCAAAAATATCGTACATTCGTACCCTCTTTGTACAAAACACCTTTACATCAGGGTCATGATCTTGTCCTTGATGGAAATATGTAAAAATTGTGTATGTTTCTGTTCTGTGTCTTGTGTACCGTTTGTTCGTATATGTGTCTTCCTTGCTGCTGTTACACCCAAATTTCCCCTTGTGGGACAATTAAAGGATTATTCTATTCTTCAATTCTATTCATGTGTATAGAAATGTCTTTCTGTCTCCATGAACAACACACTTGGAGTACAACTAGGCTACAAAGGAGGAGATACCACACTGTCACACTGTGCGCCACGTTATTGTTTCGGTGAAATGAATTTCTACAATACTGTTACTGTTAATTTTACTCTCTGCAGTGTTTAAATGCTTACATATACACACACAGTTACTGTCCCTCCACACATACGACTCAGTTCTGCTTCTATGCCCCAGCTTTGTTTACTTTTTCCCACCGAGGCTTCTAGACTTCTGATTGGCCATCATTTCTACACGGTTAGGAATATAGCGCCACCTGTTGCTTTGGCATGGTCCTAGCAGCGTTTTCCTTGATTTCTGCCTTTACGTGTGGACGGGATTATTTTTTAAAACGAAAACGGAAAATCTCCGTTTTCAAAAATACCCGTGTACGTGTGGACGTAGCCTAAAACGTGTCAGACATTCACTGGCTACACTGAGCATACTGATAGAACTAGAAGTAGCTGGTTCATTCTGCTGACAGACGGGCCTCACCTTCTCATTGACTCCTGCTGTGACTGTTTGTCCTCGCCGGTCCTCGTTACCCTTCCCGTGCCAGGTGACTTCTGCTGTCTCCTCACCATTTTTACCAAATATCACCCAGGCGTGGTCCTCAGATAGTGCCAGGTGTACATCATTTAGACCCAAGACCTGACAGGCAGCCACTACTGCAAAGGCCACTCCAGAACTATCCAGTTTGGTACCTGGTTCAAATTCAACAATTAATCAATAAATGTTGGAGTCCCCTAACAAGCATCATGAGAAAAACCACGTTACCTGTGATGAGGCTGAATAGGGACTGGATGTGGGCTCGATCCTTGAAGTAAGAACGACTGAGACTGTTCCAGATCACATCCGATACCTTCTTCACCAGCTCTCGGCTGGATCCTGCAGCAGTTCTCCGATACTGGGACAGATCCACAGCCCCGCGGATCTGTGCTGTGAACCGCTCATACAGAGCAGAAATCATGCCCAGCTCCACGGTGGGGAAGCAAGACATGGGACAATCCGGCTCCAGCGGCTCAAAACGGACCCCTGGAACATTTATGGGGATGACTCGGTTCACAGCCAGGAAGTGCTCAACAAAACCTAAGACCAGTGAAAGAAGAGCCAAGTCCGGCTCTGGTTTCCGGAGCTCTGCATCAAACAACTGAACGACTCCGTCGATTCCCCGCAGAGGAAAGTGCTTCTTCTGGGCTGAGTGCAAACCCATGACGCCTGCTGTCAGTCACAACTTTGATGTATGCGTGCCTCCTCACCTGCAGTACTGAACGGGGAGAGCAGTCAGTTCATCTGTAACTCCAAATCACACACTAAACTGTGGAAAACAGGCAAATTCAAAAGCTGACCCATTAAAAATAACTCCTTATAGAAAACAACGTGCTGGCTCATCGCCAAGAACTCTGGTTTCTCAATGAAGGTGAAAACATTAAAAACAAAACAGTTCACAACTATAAAAGCAGACTTATTTCATTAATCTTTAAATAAAAGTCAGTAAGTTCATACATTATAGTTACTGTAAGTTTTAAATTACTTAATTCATTCACAAGGAAACATTTGTTGCATATATGTTGTTGCATATACAAACGTAAGATAGCAATACTGTAACACTGATTTCTAGACAGAAAGCTAACAGAAGTTACACCGACACAACACAGCGTAACATGTGTCACGTTTGGTTTACAGTCTGGGGTATGAACATTTATTGGTTATTAATGAAGGTTAATAATGCCAGCAGTAACTATTAAGTGCTGAACAGACTAAGACGTAAACACTGACATAACACTGGACCGGGGCTGAGCGGCTGGACTTGTTGCGTAATGCCGGTTACATATATGCCGCTAACGCCGGTTATATGGCGCTTCGGTGGGCGGGGCAGATTCACTGCTACCTGCGTACATTCAATGTAGAGCTGCAAACAGCCGCTCTTTTAGAGTTTCATGACAACGATCACTGTGCCGAAACGCATCCGGAACACCACTGGGGCGAACACTCTGTCATTCTAAAACGAAATACTCCGTTAGGTCCATTTATATGGTAGAATAATGTGTGACGTAAGCTAACTAGCTAACTTTACTAAATTAAGTTAGCTACTCATTTCGCCTTTCAAGCCGTGCTAATTTGCTGAATTAGTCCTGCTTTGTTTAAATAAGTCGGACGACATGCAGACACAAACCAAACCCGAAAATGAGTCACACGCTGAGGGGAATACGTTATCTGCTTGAATGAGCAGCTATTAAGCTAACAAGCTAACAAGCGGCTATCAGCTAAAGTCACAACTATTGGAGCTTTTGGAAAATATATCGCACCAGCTATACAACAACACTAACTCACCCTCAGCTCTAAATCAGCCAACAATCTGACCAATGTTTAAGTGATCGCATACCCGTTTTCTCACAGCTCGCGCCACATGTTTTTGTTTGTGTCCCCTTTCTTTTGCCGCGCAGCTCAATCTGCCCGAAAGTCAGTTGGCATATGTCGACGTTTGCGTCTCGAAGCAGATCTCACAGCAACAAGCGCGCTTCTCTCGAGCGCAAATGTGCGCCTTTAGGCCCATCCCTATGCTTCGAGATCGTAAGTCCTGCGCAGTGGGGTTTTCCTCGTGTATGCTGGGAAATGCAGTTCATATTAGGGTATTCCCCTACACCCCCAGTAGAGGTCACCACGACGCCTTTAAGAGATACGTGCTTTAAAATGGAACGACAGTAAATGTTACATAACGGAAAACAGGCACGTATGGAGCATAAAACATTTAGGATAACATAAAAATGTACCGCAGAGTTGAACTCACGGCATATTTATCTTTAATTAAAACAGTATGTCGTTGGCTATGACACAAGCTCAGACATATTTGTGTCTACAGAATAGAACAGAATAATCTGTTATTGTCATTGTACACGTTGATCGAAATCGTGGATTTGCACTCATGACCTAATATTTCGATTAAACGTATTTCAAATTCAGTCTCCCAGTACATTAATAGCTAATTTCCGAAGTACACAAGGCATTGTCCATGGTGTCCTGCGCTAAGGAGTAGTTGTTGTGATGCTGTGGTCTGTTTTTTTATGTGCTGCTCGGGAATTCAGTGACACACTGCACTGTTGTAGTTGATATAATTTTTTTTAAATGGTAGAAGCGAGACGGACAGATCAGCCAATAGTGATAAATGATAAAGGCTTTTTTTGCTGGTGTTGTTGAACGCTGACACGTCCTACTGGAAGCGTACGCCTTGAACGTCTCACACGCAGACACATTTTTTTGCCCCTCCTCCACATTCTGCCTTGTTTCCCTCCGTCTCCGCTCCGCTCTCAGTGCTCGGTCATAGGCTGAAGGTGCAGAGCCGAGTCCCGCTTTTTGAGGGAAATTCGAGGAAAGTCAGACGTCACAGACACCCTGATAGACCATTACAAGAGAAACCCATCCGAGACGACAGACGTTTCGCCGCTTCTGTGCAGTTGTGTTGTAACTTATATAAAATGGATCCAGTGACTCAGTCCGCCCAGATATCGTCGTCGCAAGGCTTTGCCGATGGACAAAATTCTGCTACCAAAGAATCAAAGCTGTCTGGTAAGAAGTAACCAAAGGATACGGTAGCTAGCTAAATGTAGAGCTCGACGCGGTGTTTTATTCGTACCTTACGTTAAGCTGTATGTGTTGGGCTTTTATTTACACGCATGTATATCGGTTAACGTGCAGTTTATAACGCAGTGACATTATGACTACAGCCATTGTAACGCAGAACGCCCTCACCGTGTCTCCCGCTGCCTGGATGAGGAGCTGATTTCAGCTGTGATGGGAGACACCTGTGGTCGTGGATATTTCCTGACACACGGCTGCCAGTCACGCTCCGTGCAGCTGTGGCCTGCCTGCTGTCTGGGCTCGTTTTAGGCGAAACAACAAGCTAACACGGTGTTTGAATCCCGCTTTTTATTTGGCCTTACTGACAAACAGGAGCACAGCAAGTGGGCGGCCCTGCAGAATCAGGGATTATATATTTGACAGACGGTAACCAGCCTGTTACTGAACGGCGTAATACTGTTGAAAAGGCCTCGTTTAAAACAAAGGGAACACATCTGATTAAAGTACGTGTGCGTGGGACGTTTGATGTCAGCTAGATTTAAATGTAAATCCTGCTGTCCGATTGGAGCTACTTCTACATTGTTATTCATAAGTGCAGAAACGTTACATGACGGCTTTTTCTGCTGAACGTTGTCGAAATGTTGCGTTTGCCTGCACTGCAGAGGCGTTGTCACTGTGCAGTTTCCACAGAGAGGCACCTCTTAAAGGCACATTGGCCTTTTGCTGGCACTGCCTGGATTATGGGAGCCAGATGAACATCAGCATACCCGACGAGCTGCGGCACGCTCATTTACTACTTAGTTTATAGCTGTCGTCAGCTCCACTTCCACATGGAGCCCGTTTTCAAACAAAAACTCACAGCCTGGATCCACAGTTTCACCATCACGCCCTCTCTATATCCGCCTATGAGGCTGACATGATTTAAACTCCATGGTTGCGCCACCTGAATCCAACAAAGCTGAAGCCGTGAATCATAAGATTGTAGACTTTCAAGAAATGCAGCAGGTGTGGTGATGCCAGCTGGATCCCACAGGGCGTGGCACATTCTTCCTGCTGAAGTAGATAACTGTGGTTTGGCAAGTTTGCAGAAATTTCCATGTAATGCATCACATTTTAAATAATTAAGGACGATATATTTAACAATAAATGTTCAAATTCAGTATTTGTATAATCGGATTATTCAACAGTTTCAGATGGTGCAAGTAAGTTGAGTCGTCTGTGCTTATATGAATCCTGGAAAACACTGTCAAGTTAGTGTGAGGTGTAACTGGTTTGTTTTTTATGAATGAAGCACTGAACTAACTTGTCTGGTGTTTAGACTGTGATCACATCAGCAGCCTGTCTGCAGAGATGCTCCTCTACAAGGAAATAACTTTGTCATCCTTTACAACTTTTATCAAATGCATGTTGTTAGTGTGTAATATGTGTTTAGGGTTATCACAGTACTATAATTTCCTAATTGATATTCATATCAATAAGTTTGCAACAGTATCAACACTAGCAGAATAAAAAAGCACTAGTACCTACTTGGCCTGACTCAGTTTTTATGGTTTTCCATTAGCTCGTAGTCCCTTTTCTCTTAGTACCTACTCGGGTTCCAACAAGCAGAGTCGAGCCAAAAATGTGACAGACAGACTTCTTGCCACTGATTGGCCGGGAAATGACTTCACTAGATGAGTCATTAGAGTGACTCCTGCACAAGAATTTAACCCGACAGTGAGGTTTAACTCTCTTGTTTGAGTCTATGGAGAAAAAAAAAAAGACGGAGCAGCAGGTACACCATCACCTCAGCAGTTTGTTGTGTGTCAGGGATAAGCTATGATGACCCCACCCACACTGAGGTAGTACTCTAATGGAAGACGACCGAAACTGAGTAGAATTGAGTTGAGCTGGAGCCGAGTAGGTGTTATTGAAAATATAAAGGTTTTAATCTGTTAATTTAAACATATTTATCTGCTCCTTGTGTCTTATCTAATTAAACTACGTGTGTCGTTTGTCATCACTAACGGATTCATTTCTGGGCACTATCCCACGAATCCTGCAGAATCTTTTTTTTTTTATTATTATTTTTTATTGCATGTCCAATATGTAAGGTGGTAAGAAGAGGTTAAATTTGTGTGCACAGAACTTAAGACCTTTACCAATACTGGCCTCATTTCTACATTAGTAAATGAGGCCAGTATTTTTAGGCTGTCAGAGACTGTGCTGTGCTTTTGCTGTCAAATAGAGCTGGTGAGGAAGGCTACCACTGTTTGTCTAGTTGCTCGTAGACTTTTCTTAGCTTAAATCTCGAAACCTAACAATAACATAATCGTGTCTTTGTCTTAAATTAACACCACGTTGACATTACAGGCAGAACTGATGTTTGCTGCCTAGTTCCTACATTAATGTTATTTTTTTATGATTGACCTTAGCCACTACCTTATAGTCCAATTCCTTCGATCGATCCCGCTTATCTATACTTGCACTCCCGCTACAATCAGCTGATTTCAGGTCGCGTGTCGGAGGAGAATGATAGTGTGGCAGTCTACAGCATGGACATTACTTTTATTTTTATTGCACAAAAGGATGAGAGCGCGACGGTAAAGTGAAGACTGCAAACAACTGCAATATACTTGTTAACACAACGTCGGCTCTTTGCAAGCACCTGAACTTCAACAGGTAACAAACCGACGAGCAGCCAGGCTGCAGCCTCCGTTTCTACCTGCTCATGTTTCTACGATCTGTGCTGAGTTTCATCTTGGCTTTGTGTTCATAGCTAAATGCTAAGAGTAAGACATGTGTGTCCTCATTAGGATGGGATTTATGTTGGTGTGTGCGACTGTAGCCTCAAGTTTGTGCTGTTAATTGGTAATTATGAGACGGCATGTTTCAGATCATTTTACAGAGTAACATGAAAGTAACTTAACAAGTAGTGTAACGAACGTCTTTCTCCTGGGAGTAATTAAGTAACGGACCTCATTACATTTAAGAAAAGTGTTCTGTGTAATATGTGCAATCAATTTTTTGAGTAATGACCTCAGCAATGATCACAACAAAGATGGGAAATACCCACAGCATGCAAAAAAAGTCCACTCAGCATGTAATTAATTTGCAAGAATGCAATGTCTTTGATATGTTGCTTAGAGATGGTGGTGACATTCAAAGTGGAGCCAATGAGAATCCATAATGGAATCAGAATTGCTAACTTCTCATCAGTTCCCATCGCTGCGTGTGGATTTGGCCCAGCCAAATGTGTTTTAAAGCTTGGAGGAGAGATTCGACAGCATCCCTTTGGGGGATCCTGTGGGAGGTGCTACTCGAGTATCTGGCCTGTTGCTATGAGCCATTCGGTCCCTGTATAACCACAGCAAGAGCTCGGTCCACGTTGTCAGCAATAAGTCAAACTCGTTATCGATTCTGTTCTGTGTCTGAGGCCTCTACTTTAGTGGCGTCAGGATCACGTGCCTGCGTTTTGCAGATGATGTGGTGCTTTTGGTGTCAAAGATTAGATTTTGAGACGAGTCCATGAACATGACTTATTCCTGAATGATGTTGGAAAATTCTCCCATGATTCTGCACTACTTCAAAACAGCATCAGCACACTGCATCTTTCCCTGTGCTAAAGGCCCAGTTATTACTTATGCTAGAGTTGTGTTGACAAGAGAAAATTATTATTGTAGTTGGGGATTTTTTTTCTTTTCAGGATCTCATTTTTTTTTGCTTTTTAGAGAATTGTTGGGCCTAACTTGGCAGCATTTTTCCTGGTTATTGTCTCAGGATTTTGAGTCTGTGGATGTCAGCGCGAGCAGATGTCCTGGCCTGCCCGGCTTCTATCTGTTGCTCAGCCCATTACACTTGAGTTCCTCAGTGGTGATTGGCTGTAGTCACAAAGGAAGTGGCACACTTTGAAATGGGGACCTCATTTCTCAAACTCTGTTGCATCATATTTACAGGACGAGTTGGCTTTGGAATCCATCAGAGTATCGCTGCAGTCTGTGGTGAATTTATGCAGCGCTCATCGTAATCATCAGCTCATAATTTGATGGTTAAAATCCTCTGCGTGCATTCTTCATATTGCATCATGTGTGCAAACAAACATTCGTTAGTAGTGAATGTTTAACCCCTTCTCTGCTTTGCTCTAATGCAGACTGCAGCTACTGCAGCTGACAGTATCCAGGAGTTAGTGATGCACTACCTACAGCCAGAACCTTCTATATGACTGTGTTTATGATTTCTTGTGAGAACGGTTCCCCACCGAGCAGTTAAAAGTGAAGCACACAATCGAAGCTTGAAAGAACAGTGAGTTCTTTCAGCCCCCATCCCCCTCGCTGGCTCTCTTCCTTCTTTGCCAAGCTGACCCTGCTCTCTCCAGTCCCTGCTGAGGGTCACAGAGGCAATCAGATATCCCTCAGGGGTGGACAGTACAAGATAGCTCGAGCAGGAATTGCAGGCATGGCAGTAGAGCCTCCCTTCACTTCCATTCAGGCCCTAAACTAAGAAGCTAGAGTCCATTTTTTCCCATGCCGGTCTGTGGTATCTGGATGCTTATTGTGATTGCGTGGAGCCTCGTCGTATAGGCACTCTGTTCCAGATCCATGATTTCTGCAATAAGACATTGGTTAAAGCTGCACTAATGACTACTTTCTATTTTAAGGAGTCATTTGTGGCTACAGATCCACAGAGAATTATCTCTAACTCTGGAGTTCACCTTAGCTCTGTTGAGCTGTATGGCCTCCTTTAGCTCGTAGTTTGTTTTTCACCTTCTAACTGGATTTCTCAGCTAACGTTTATGCAGGGGGACAAAAACAGTAAACAAGCAGCTGTTTTAGCTAAAAGGCAACACTGTCTCTTGTTTCTGTCATCTTCTTTCATATGTAAAGTGTTGTTCTTGTTGTATTTCCACACTTTAAAAAAAAAATACTCATTTTTACACATCTCACAATTTGTGACCTGATGTATGTGCAGATTTGTAGGTGTTGATTTGTTGTACGCAAGCAGATATGTGGTTCATGTGGATTTAGCTTGGCTTGGAGTGCCAGCAGCACTTTTAAGGTTGGTGGTTCGATCCCTGGCTGTTCCCAGTCTCGTTAAAGACCAGAGGTGTGGTGTTTTGAAAGGGTAACAGTGATATGAATCTGAGAGAAGGAATGTTGCACCACACCAACCCTAACCTGCCCCACCTGCCCCACCTGCCCCACCTGTACCACCGTCAGTTGAGCTGAAACAAAAGCAAACGCCACACCTCATCTTTACGCAGCGAAAGTTCCTTTCCCACAATTCAAGTAGTCGACTGATGACAAGGAAAAGTGAAGCATGAGCTCCTATTGGCTTCCACTTTACCCTGAAAGGCAGCGTTCACAGTGGAAGATATGAAGTCGGGGTTGACTAAGGCTACGTTCACACTGCAGGTCTTAATGCTCAATTCCGATTTTTTGATCAAATTCGGTTTTTTTTTGTCTGCATGTTCACACTACAACTAAAATGTGACAGCAAACGCGCTCTAGTGTGAACGCTCAAAGCGCCCGCATGCGCAAAAGATGTCACACACAACGCGCTCTGTTTAGACCCAGAGCAAACAGTATTGTTTGACTGATGGCCCTTAATATAAAGACTTCGGACTTCACGTTTCCCAATTTTTGCTTTAAGTTATTTTGTTATTTACATAATAATGTAGATAACCTAATAATGATCCTTATTGCTGTTTTAGAGGAGCGGTGCTTCAAAGGATAGTTGCTGATTTCTGTCAGAATCTGCAGATTATACAGAACAAATAAAATGTTCACGTTGTCTTCCCAGCAGTTTCACCGGATGGCCAGGAAGCATTCGCGATGTCTTCTCCGGAGCTGATAATTGCTGTCTGTCTTGTGTCAGTGACGTAAAAGACGGATTTAATGCGACCCGACCGTTCACACAGCAGTCGCTTTCTGAAACATCGGATATGTATCGGATTCAGTACCACATACGAAAGTGACCCAGGTCGGATTTGAAAATATCGGATTTGTGCCGTTCACACTGTCACACCATGATCGGATATGGGTCGCATAGGGTCAAAAAAATCAGATTTGATGCGCTTTCGCCTGCAGTGTGAACGTAGCCAAAGAGCGAGTGGACCACAGCATTTTTACTTTAGGTAGATTCTGTAAGCTGGTTGGTGGCGTTTAGTCACATGCAAAGCTTAGTGTAGGCCCGCTTTACATTCTGGTCTTGTTGGAGGTTGTTGCAGACGGAGCGCTGTCCAAGCTAGTCTAGTTTTTACACACTTGATTGGAAATCTTTGTAACTTATGTGGATCTCCCTTTGTGTACCAGGGGTACGAATAATCCAATTGTTCTATCGTACCAATGACTGATAGAATCGTCCAACCACAAAGTAAATGTTGTGGCGTAAATGCAACAAAAACTGAATTCATACCATAAAGACCAGTTTCTGACCGATGGACCATCTACAGTTCAGAAGAATGGCTAACACTCCCACAGCGTTGGTTATAGGGGTGGGCGATAGAAACGATATAAATTTGGCTAACGATAGAGATTTTGACTATATCGCTCTATCGCGATAGCACATGTTGATGATGTCATCAAGCTGTGCCTGTTTTTGGTCAAAAGCATTGCAGCGGCTAAAATCATTATCATCTGCAAATTATGGCGGGCGACAGTCATAGCAAAGAGATGAAGCACTTTTGAAATATGGGGAAAAGCCAAAAACTGATATGCGATTGCATTTGTCCCTGACCACCAGAATCCGTCACGTTAACTTTTATCGAGTGGAAAAAAAGTTGGCGTTCATCCTCCAGCTTCACTGTGCTAATGCTATGCTAACATAGCTATGTTGCTAGCAACCACGTAGCACAACATTATATACCAGGTAGTCCAACTTCAGTAACCCTGCAAATGCCACTGCTGTTTAATTTTCTGTCTTCATTTATGTTGGAAGTGATAGCAGAGCTGTACGTTTGAATTAGTTTCAAAAATCTCTCAGTCAGAACATGGTATGAAATGTTTAGGTGGAAACTAGCGAGCTAACTTCCTGCTAACTTCTAACTCCGTTGAATTTAATAAATTCTGTTTTCATGGATGTTAAACTTAATTGTTACACCCGATAAAGCAGCAGCGCTGATGATTTAATTAAAGATGAAAGAATTTAGACAGTTTTTAACTCTCAGTGTTCGTTTGACTTTGGGACCAGAAATGGACGGAGTTTTGGACCCAGATTACTCCGTGAAGCTCCTCACTACGGCAGCCATAATGCTCTGACAATCCATCAAGCTGTGTGGCTTACTAAAGTTGTACTAAAACATTTTTTAACAGATTTCTGCCAAAATCGGTTCGAGGTCAGTAAGCACAACCAGAATTCATACATAAGACACACTCTTGATTTTTGAGAAAATTAAAGGATTTTAAGTGTGGAAAACACGTTATGCAGAAGAAAATAATATATTGTGTTATATATTGTTACCACACATACTTCAAATTATATCGCGATATGAATTTTAGGCCATATCGCCCAGCCCTAGTTGGTTATGTTACCTTTGTTTGTATCGGTGATATAGAAATGGAACGTGTGCTGTTTAGGTTTTAGCCCAAACCAAGCTGCAGTCCGAAGTATGTGGAGATGGGTACTGGACAGAGCTGTGGAGCAATGACTGTGTAAATTAAATGTTTGTGTGTGAAGTTTCTGTCTCTTCGAGTGCTTTTGTCTGCTCGTTAAGTACATCGTCTTGATTTTTGCCTGCGTAGCAAATATAAGTGCATGTGTTAAAGTTTTTGTAAGTTTGAATGAAACGATGGACACGTGTAAGCACAGGTTTGTTCTGGTCCTTATGTGAAGTAGTACATGTGTAGAGTTGTTAAGGCTGGATAAGTTAACTTTTCTTTTGAGTGAGGACAGTGGATGGAGATGTTTGTCTTCTTCTACGATGATTATTCTTCTGTCCTCTTTATTTTTTCAGATTCCTTTCTTTCCTCTTCGCCTGTATCTCTCATTCAGTCTCCTCAAGGCAAGTGTATGGTTCTCTTCGATTGCTCGCCTGCTCTCCCTCTGCCCTGTACTTTCTTGCTGCCCTGCTGCTGTGCAGTTCTGCCTCATGCCTCTTTCTAGTGCCCCTCTCCTGCCAAATAAGAGCCCAGTAAAAACAGCTCGCCTGCAGAGAAACAGCATAGGTGGCTGTGGCCCTAACCTGCTCTTACCCTGCCCCTCCTCCTGCAGACCTGTTTTCAGCATTCCTTTAGGCTGCTGCAGTTACTCTAAGCTGACCAGTCAGCAAAGCTCCCCTTGTTTTCAAGGACTATTGACTGATTGATTGCTTTTCTTTTCAGGCTCCTTAGACACACCTATCCATTGTCAAAATCTGAGCCGCAACAGCTCTTGTTTACGTAGTCATACTGTAGAGTTAAAATAACGTCTCTTGCCACTCTCAAAGCCTTCCTTGGGCCATGTGAGAACTCACTGCTGCTTCTTCTTGCCCACACTAAGAGTGTTGCTCATAAAAGCCTCTGTCTGCAGCTGCTAGCAGTGTGATCCATTTCAGTCTTTGCCGCCTGCTAGCAGGCATTATTTAGGTCAGCATCGCTCACTGTAGGTTCAAGATAATCCCGAGATTGCCACCTTATTTTAGGAAGGCAGAGAAGTTCAAGTTCACATTGTGCATAAAGGACCAGAAATCTAAAAATGGATGAGGTTGGTGTCTCAGGGGAATGATGCTACCTTCCTGCTGCCCTAGTATCTGAATTCCCCTTCCCAGTTTCAGTCCTAGAAGCTATTGTGTACTGGAGGATGAGTGGCACTGGAGATATCATCGACCGCCCAGTGGCCTGGGTCTGCCATTGCCTGTAGCTCATTCACCCTCCATCCCACTACCTACTTACAGCTCTATAGGCTTTGTGCATGTCTCACATCATTGCTTATGCAAAAGAAATAGGTACATTTTTCCTTAACCCCCCAATTTAGCTTCTTCGCTTTCTGATTCTTTTTGAACTGTTGTTTCTATCACCGCTATAGTCTTTACTTGTTTGTTAGACAAGCCTAGATACGGGGTAGCGTGGGTGATAACATGAGCTGCACCAATACAACACACAAGCAGCCGCCCTGAGGTTTGACCGACTATGACCACACCCTGTGGAATTTGCACTCGGACTCACTGGCTGCTCAGCAAAGATACAAACTTTACACTTTTTAGCTGTTTTTGCAGAATTTTAATCAATTTTGGACCCAAATCCAAGTACAAGTCCAGTAAGCATAAACAGGAGTTAAACTCAGTCTTGGGTCTTTTTGCTGTTTTATCAGCTGAGTCCTGGAAGACTATTTATGTGGTACCTCTGTTGTTGTAAATGGCAAAAAGTATTTGAGGGATCAGTGAGAATATAGTTGAATAAGAGCGTGTTAAGTAGATGAAAGACATTTAGAAAACCAGGTTTTTCATATTGTCTCTAATAAGGCAAATGTCATGAAAGATGAGTAAATAATTTATACTGTAGTGAGCTCATACACAGAATATAATGATGCTAACATAGACCATCAGACTGCCAACCTAAAAGAAACACTTGTGAGTGAAAGCACAGGTGCACTAACACAGTGTCAAGGTCCACCAGCAGACAGGTGTGGGGTCACCCACTGGAGCTCACAGATATTCAGACACAGCGCTGCAACCAAATGAAAATGTGGAGTCACTCTGGGCCAGTTAATGGTCTCCATGATTTTCCATTGTGTGGCTACACAACAGCTCCACTCAACTCTCCATTAGTGTAACAGCAGATTGCACGAATCGGTCACGGAAGGCTACTCATTCCCCATTTGTAAGATGCCACACGATGGCACATGGGGATTATTAATATGCAAATATGGTGACAAACAAGTTCTTAAAGCTACCTTTGAATCGAAGCACGAAGGTCCTAACAAGGGAACACGAGCGCTAATATGTGTTTTGGAATTTGTTTACAAGTCCAAAGCTTCCATAACGCTGCTGGAAAGATGGAAAGTGCATTCATGTGGCCTGGTTTGAACAAAGCATTGTATTGTGGTGCAGGGGAGGTGGCAGCTCTACCAAAGACACAGTGGAGCAGTCAGCTGAGTATGGCTGGAAAACTCTTATACAGAGAGCAGGGAGGGGTAGGTGCTGACAGCCCCCCAAAAAGTAGAAAAAAATGTAA
Source organism: Neolamprologus brichardi (assembly GCF_056152115.1). Lineage (NCBI taxonomy): Eukaryota > Metazoa > Chordata > Actinopteri > Cichliformes > Cichlidae > Neolamprologus > Neolamprologus brichardi. Next base: position 51,529,579 of record NC_142106.1, on the reverse strand, counting down.
GAGTAAATTGAAAAGACTGATCAATATCAAATTACAAAGTAAAACCTTGGTCGTGAGAATTTGGATGTTGCTGTGCACTGGTTATACTGGGCTGATGTTCATTTCTTAAAATATGTGCCAGGTACTTGTCACCACGGGGACTGAAAATGACTCATCTTTGTAGCCTGGAGGATTGCCGAGGGCACAGGGTTACTGCAGTGAGAAAGCCTTCAACACTCAAAGAGAATAGAAAGTGCTTCAGTGGCCCAATTTACTGCTCAAGGGCAACAGTATTATCTAACTCTTCACATATTTGTATAAGCTCGTTACATAATCGCGAGCTAACGACGAGCTAGCGTTAATTATGTAGAAAATAACTCGGCAACTAAAAGCCAATTATGACTCTGTTTTTTTTTCTTCTTGCTTTTTTTAATGAAATTTATGTTAAAAGTTGTAATGAAGGCTTGAATTCATTATAAAAGTCTGTTCTGAACTTTTCCTATAAGTTCACTGTTTAACTTTAATCACCTTTAGTGATGAGTATTAGTAATTGGGCTGCCAGTGTAAAGTGTTTCTGTTGCTGGCCTGCACTTCTTGGATGTGTCCCAGCTAGAGCTGGGCGATATGAGATTTTTTCATATCACGATATGTTTTTTTTTTTTCCATTTCAGGCGATAACGATATATATCACGATATATATCACGATAAAAGCCAAATAACTATATTTGTAAGATTTAAATGTGCCGTTGCTCACAAGTAAAATGTGAAATAATCAGCAGCTTGTTTGGATTTAAATATTTATTTCCCATAATAGGTTCAACAGGGTAGATGTACTTAAGGAACATGAGACTTTTTCAGATAAATAAAGGCAAATATTGCAAACTACAAAGGCAGCCACTAAAGCGTTTAAGTTTCAAAATAGAACAAACAAAACTACTAAATTGTCAATTCCACTTAGAAACAAAATATTAATTCTAAAAATAAATCTTAGTTTGTTTTACAGAAGAACAGACAAAATTGACTAACTTTTGTCAATATCAAACAAACTGAGAAATTCTCAATCTCTCCTTGTTGTATAGCTGAGCTTTTCAAACAGTTTGAACAGTTACTTTAGTCTGACAAAAGCCGAATGACCTTCCAGTCAGAGACTGAGCATGCACCGCTTTATTGTATTTCCAGACTTGCTTTCAGCACAATTTACAGTGCGCGCTCCTCTGTTTTTGTCAGACTTGAAATATCAGAAATACCTTCACACTATGGGACTTCTGTGGCTCTTCCGTTCGACAATCTCTCCGGCATTGGAACCATCATCTGTTTTCTCTTCGGTAACCTTCGGTCACGCTCTCGGTTGATTTTTCTCTAGTCAGCACACTCATTTCCTCCATTACCCGGGCGGCACGGCGGCTGGCTGCTTCCCAAACAAATACACATGTGCGGCTTGGCACTTGTGCTGTACGTAACAAGTCACGTGATGTGACGCTGCAGCTGTGATTGGTTCGGCTCTGCGCTACTTAATTTGGATTGGCTGTTCTTCTTCTTTTTTTAAGAGGACAAGAGAGATGAGGCTTATCACAATAGTTTAACTTTTCTATCGAGAAAAAGTTATTTCGCAATACATATCGTTATCGTTCTATCGCCCAGCTCTAGTCCCAGCCATAGGAGTCACACCCAGGACGTCTTTCATGGTTCAGAGTTGGTTCTGTACTCAGAGCCTGGGTTAAGGGATGTAACCAGTGTTTCCTGGTAGTGTTTTTTTGTTTGTTTTAGGGCTGTGCGATATGACCAAACTCTCATATCCCAATATAAGACATTAATCGTCCCGACAACGATATAAATCACAAAAAAATTACATTTTCTGTAAATTCTGCGAATCTTGTGCAACTTAACTTAGGTAATGTGTTTCCAGCTGAGCGTCGTGTACCTTGAGTCGAGTGTTACACAAGTTGAAATGGCCGCAATTTTCTTTGAGTATTTATACACGGCGTGCTGCGAGGAAAAGCCTGTTCTAACGTTTGAATCGAAGGTTTATTTTTTTGCACCTGGCGGCTCTTTTTAGCTTCTCCGTAAACACTCTGCATACTATTTCACGTGATTTGGTTTATTTTGAAAGATGTCAACAGGATCTTCAGCTTTATTGTGAAAGGTCTTGATGCATTCTCAATCATCCAGGAAAATAAATCTCCAAAAGTTGATTCTGTTCATCTGGACGTAGCGTTTACAATGCTGTGATTGCAGCCATTCCCCAACTCTCTGTGAATGGTACTCATGGCCATTGATCAGTGGGTTTTGGTCAGTGGTTGTTGATCAATGGTCATGAGAATTTGCATAATTATGATTAAGGAACTGACCTCACAGCCCATTGTTCCTTCAGTGGGCTGGTTTCAGTCATTATGCAACTGTTTATAAGATTTGGGGAAACCTGCAGTCAGCTGAGACTGAAGAAGTCACTTGGATGAGTGACTAAACGTTTCTCCCAGAAAACGTTACGTCCAGATGAACAGAATCAACTTTTGGAGATTTATTGTGAAAGGTTTATGTGGAAAATAAACAAGCGGACAGCAGAGTCACGCGATGGTTTTACCGTCATTGTTGCTAACGACAACACGTAAAAACAGTCGCTTGTCCGTCCGCAGTGTTGTTATATTAAATATAAGAGAAAGCGAGAACTTTAAGAAATCCTAGAGTGATCATCAAAACAATGAAAAAATATTGCCGTAAACGGTTTATTTTGCGACACCACGAAATAAATGATAAATGTTTTCATATCGTCATCCGATACATATCGTTATATCGAACAGCCCTAGTTTGTTTGGGGTTCTTCTTCTTCTATTGACTTGAGCCACCTGTACCTCTGTCAAACAATTGATATTTAATATTTAGCCCATTGTTTAACAGTGTTCATCCACATAAGAGGTAAAGAAACTGAACAATCTGAATTTTAAACCAGCTTTGCCTCATTTACGTTTTTTTGTTTTTTGCCCCCAATTCCTATACAAATATTAATGCTACCATGTTCCTAGTTTCCTGAGTTTCCACAGTAGGGACAAACAGCTTTTGAGTAGTGGTTTGATTGCTTCTTCTTACTTCCAGTGCTTGACTGTTTGAGGTGAACTCACTTGTTGTTTTTGAAAGAATGCAGTTTTGTTTTGTTTTTTTGAAAGGTAAGTGCTATATAGCTTGTTAGCTAGGCGTATTGTTATGCCTGGTTTTGGAAATGAAAACAAAGTTGATCTGTTGAAGTCAAAGACTGCGTCGTCAGGTTGTGCTCATCCCCTGTTACTTTAGCTTTTTAATTCTGCGCTCTAAGTAAAGGTAACGTTAGTCACTGTTGCGTCGTATGGAGTGGCTAGTATTAGCAAAACAAATTATTTTGTGTATGTGTGTGTTTATGTGTCTGAGAGAAATCAGAGTGGGGTTTCAGTTGTAAATGGCGGGACAAATCTTGTATACCCTTGGACACAACCACAGATTAATTGAGATGAAATCAGGAAGTTTGGAAATGGCAATGATGAATATCTTTAGCAGATTATATCTCAGTGGAACTGCTACCAAATCAGTGTTTTCAAGGTACACAAGCAAATGTATATTGTTCAAAAAGAAATTGTGCCAAAGTCTGCAAGTGTGAAACAAGTCACATTTGTTATACACACTGCAGTGAACATGCATCATCACCATGTCCACACATGGTGATTTATCTGATGTACTGGTAACATTTTTATTTTCTTCTGTTGCCTTTTTTGATCATGCTGATAACTCCATTTCCATACTAAGTACTCGTTAAACTTATGAGCAGCATGGAAAAGCTTGGATATCATCCATAGTATCAATATGCCATACATTTCCATGATGCAGTGCATGAATGCTTGGGCTGTCGCATTAAGGCCTTGCTGAACGATATTAAACTGCACGTGTGATTAGTGTGTGACGTTTATGACCTCGCCTCCTTTTTCCCTCTCGGCTGTCATTCCCCATACACGACATTCCAGACAAAAGAGTGGTTTTGGGATCTGACAAGTCCTGCGAAGGTGTAGCGACATCTCTTCGCTTTCCTTCCAAACCTGGTTCATTTTCCCTTGGTAATTATGGAAGTGAAGCAGGACCACCGGACGCACCGCCGGATTCGCCAATAAAGACATCCCCTGTTTCTGAGCGAATAAAGGCCCTGGAGGCTCTCGCTGCCAAGAAGCAGCAATCTGATTTTAGAAGCGATGGAGGTTTCTCTCTTTTCAGGGACCGCCACCATGAGAAGTCTCCTACTGACAGCTCAAAATCCTCTATTGAGAATCGGATGTCTCCAAATGAAAAAATTACACCAACTATTCAGAAGATGGGAGGTTCTTCTGAGCAGGAATCACCAGGATCCCCGTTTGAAGTTCTTGGAGATTTGAGACAAGTAAACGAGTTTGAAGAAACAGAAGAGTGGATGAAGGCTCATTTGCCACCTGTACCAGACTTAACTTCTGTAGATTTAACTGAAGGCACCAACAGTGTTGAATCAAAGGACAAGGGGACTCGGGTTGTTATACCTACTTCCTTTACGAGTGTCCCTGATGCTTTTATGGATTCTCCCGTGGAAGCTCCCTCAGTGAAGGATGACTTTGATAATGCAAGGAAGCAACCAAACGTTGAGGAAGAGTTTGATTTTAACTTTTTGCCAACAGCATACATGTGGGATCAGCAGGACAAATCGGATGACCAGCCTCCTTCAAATCTTGACTCAGTGATTGCATCACCTCCTGCAGGCTTTGGCACTCCATGTCCAGAGGCAAAGCAGAATGCTTCAGATGAAGAGAAGGCCTCCCTGACCCGCGATCCAGAGCCAAGTGAAGCAGACAGCTCAGGAGAGTCGGATGACACTGTTATTGAAGACGAGGCGGGTGCTCCTGCTTCTGCCCCCCATCCATCTTTTGAGCCACAACTTTCGAAAGATCCCACCGCTACACCTGCATCTTCGAATGTTCCTCCTGCAGAAAAGGAGACTCCTCCACCAAAGTCGGAGAGGAAATTAATGCAGGTTCCAACAATCAATGTTATTGAGACGGATGAACCAAATTACAGTGATGAGGAGATGGAAATGGAACCTGAAGCAGAAGATGTGGATTATGAAATTGAAAATCCCCCAGCCAGCGAGAGCCCAGAAACTTCACATTCACAACCTGAAGACACTAAAACTGAACTACCCAAAAAGCGTCCCCTGGAAACTGAGTTCATGGAAGGCTACTCGCCTCCATCCTCACCTGTGGATTCTGATGCCGAGTACTCTCCCAAACGCAGCATCGTTGCAACTTCTCCAGAAATAGACAATCGGGAATCTGCAGCCAAGTCGGAGACCCTACCCAAACCCTCTGCTCCAAGGGACACTGCATCGGGCATCTCCCAAGCACAAGCTGATAAATCACAGATTACTCAAAGTAAAATGAATGAAGAACCTTCCCAGTTCACACTCACAAATGCAGAAGTGGACTTTCCAGACAATGATGATGAGTGGTCAGACGAAGCTCAGGAGCACACACTGCCCAAATTGTATGAAAAGGGTAATATGCCCACAAAAGAGACTTTCATAGAGACCGTTCCTCTTTCTAAAACCACCTTTATGCAGGATGATATATACGACAGACAATCATTTGATTATGATTATGATGCGTCTTCTCCCTTGGACGACATTGACCATAAAGAGCTGAGCAATGCTAAGGAGCGGTTCCTTTCCGATCCTTCCCCAACTGACCCCGATACGCCGAATGCACAAACCGATGTTAGCGAGGACAGGCGAAGTTTGGGTGATATCGCTTCACTGAAAGAGGAAGCTTCCCCAGAGCAAGCTGATCAGCCATCTCTACAAGAATATCCCCCAAATCCTTACTCCTCTTTCCAAAGCGAGGCACAAAGGAGCTTCAGTGAGCAAGAGTCCGATCAGAAAATGAGCAATGACGTTGTTGCGGATGGTGCACAGAATGAGAGCTCCATTTCCGAACCTACAGACAGTTTCGTGGAATTCATGCGGGAATGTCTCAAATCGAGGCAAGATGAAGAGTATCCCGACAGCGCGCATCAAGGTGTTCACGGAAAGAGCGAGCTCAACAAAACCAGTTTGCATCCTTCCCAGTTACCGCCAACCGTGGTGATGGATCTTGAACAAGAACAACTGACTATCAGTGCTCTCAAAGAGCTTTGCAGCAGTCAAGAGGAGGAGGAGGCGGTGAAAACCCATACCAAGGCTTCAGCCCGAGACCAAACTGACCTCAGCTCTGCATCTGCGCAGCAGTCTTCCTTAGCATCAGTAACCAATCCTCCATGTTCCCAGCACGTCCGTGCTTATGACAGCAAATATTCCAAAGAGGTAGAAGCTATCGATGAATTGGTGGCCGAGGCCTATCATCTTGCTGAGCATGTCTTGACAGCAATACTAACCCACTTATCAGGTAACATCTCTTTCTTCCGGGCAGCAAGCCTTCTAACCTCACGCACGCTCCTTAGCTGGAGCAACTTAAAACTGCCGGTGTAGCAAAAGGATTCCTGTTGTTGTTTATCGTCAGCTTTTTGGCCCTCTCTGCCTTTTTATCTTGGACTGTGCAGTGTGTCATGTCCTGTGACACGTAGCTGAAACTTTCACCCAGAAGCAAAGATTTATATTAAGAGAACATAAATAACTTTAAAAAAAAAAAACAGATCATGCTTAGCTTCGTACTTCTCACTTACAGCGAGGAGAGAAAGAGTAGGCATGATCTAAGTTATTTATGCTTGATTCTGGGTGATAAGTGTCAGCTACATGTCACAGGATGTGACACACTGCACAGTCTAAGATAAAAAGGCTGAGTTTTGTTTTGTTTTTTTAGTGAAAAACCTCAAAAGCAATACAGACAGTGTTGGGGGGTTTTAAACTTAGCAAGCCACTGATGTCATGTTCAACATAACAGTGGATTTTGCAGCTGAATGAAATTTCTGTCTATATTTTTGTGCTTGGAGTGAAAAGAGTAGTTGGTGTTTAGAGCCAAGCCATCCTTTACTTGAGCTGAGTTGGTTGTCAGAGATCAGTGGCATCTAAGAATTACTGAGAAGTGTAATCAAGTCAGTTTTACTTATACAGCAGCAAATCACAGCAACAGTCGTCTCAAGGTGCTTTATATCGTAAGGTAGACTCTACAACAGGGGTCCCCAATCCCAGTCCACAAGGGCCGGTGTCCCTGCAGGTTTTAGATGTGTCCTTGATCCATCACAGCTGATTTAAATGGATAAGTTACCTTCTCAACATGTCCTGAAGTTCTCCAGAGGCCTGGTAATGAACTAATCATGTGATTCAGGTGTGTTGACCCAGGGTGAGATCTAAAACCTGCAGGGACACCGGCCCTCGTGGACTGGGATTGGGGACCCCTGCTCTACAATAATACATACAGAGAAAAACCCAACAATCATATCAACAATCAACGCTGCTAAAAACTGCAGACATGTTGCCTCAACTTAAAATGGCTAGCTACATATCTGATTGTTAGCACAGATTATCCAGGCACTCGTTAATACTCGACACTCATCAATCCATACTGAGTATTATTATTATCTTCTTTTTGTACTAACAAACTTTGAAGGGGAAAAATCATTTTTTTATTAAGTTTTTAGCTGGATTTTTTTGTTTTTGGGGGGGGTTGTGTTGTTGTTGTCATTCCAAACCACTTACAGGCTCGAGCTCTTGTAGAATCCAGTTTGTTTACAGAGTCACTGGAGTTTGAGCTACTTAAAATATGGTGGCCATGCTTTGGCTTCAAAGTCTTGCAGTACAGTCAGTCCCTAGTGTCACATTGATAAAGACTATGGTGAGGCATGGTGCACATAGTCAGTGTAAAGGTTACCTTTCGGTTTTGGTGATTCCTGATCTACAGTGTGCCACTGAAGGAATCTGGGTAACTGTCTGCACTCAAAACAGAGAGCTGTTTTAAAACGGCCTGATTCTGACAGACAGTCTGTACTGTTCATGAGGTGGTCACCAGATGGGAAGATATTATATGTCCACACACACACACACACACACACACACACACTGCTGTGTCTGTGCTGGTGTTCTTGAAATTAGAAACCCAGCAGAGTGTGCAGCCAGACACGTAAAGAAACTTTAGTGTGACTTTAAAGCTACTACGAGCCTCGCTCTCTGCTCTCAGTGGACATTTTTGTAAATGTTTGCAAACTGTATTATTAATGAGCTTTGAAAATGAAGCTCTGTTTTGCTGCCCCCTCCCCCCACGAGCTTGTGCTATTTTAGTGCTGCTCTGCAAGGTTATTAAGTGGGATATTCTTGGCTGGGTTTGTGTCAGTGTGTGTATCTGATGTCATGCTGATGGGAATTTTGGAAACCAATTCGCAAACCTTTATTTTTTCTCTTTTAAATATTTATTATTGCTCATTAATAAGACAAGAGTATTTCTTATCAGATTACTTCAATCAATGGAATAATTAATAGATTAATCCATCACTAAAATAATCGATAGCTGCTGCCCTATACAAACCCAAAATATCTTCTATACAGAGATATAGATCCTTTTTAATGTGCCTAACACTAATGTACATAAAAAAGATGAGCATAAACCGTTTAGTTGAACCCATTTCACTTTGTTTCGTCTCAAATTTAGCAGAATTGAGTGAATGCTGAGTGACGGACCACTTTAAATGGATTCATCTGTTCCAGCAAACTTTCCAACAAAATTTGAAGCTTGTGTCTGAATGTTGAGCAAAGGTGTTCCTCGCTTTTTGCTAACTCAACTTATTTAGAATGAAAATTAAGTGTTAAATGCCAAAAGCAACGTGTGTGTTTGAACTCATGTGGATGTTATTAAAGATGCATTTGAGGTAATATAATCGCTGACGCCCAGCATCCTCATTGTCCCGACGTGCTGTTTAGTCTTACTGAAGGTGAATGCACTCCATGAATTATACAGTGTCTTTGTTATGATGGGACACCTCGTGTGAGCGTTGGTTTACTGCGTTCGACACCCTGAGTAGTCGTTCATAATTGCGTTGGTGCGTTCTGTCGTGCACGACGATAACGTCGTGCCGATGGGCGATGAGACTGGTGATTGTTTGTTAGCTGAGGCAGGTTTTTCTGCTCATGTTCCCATTGAAGTATTGAATGAATATCACAAGATTCATATTGAATCTATAGTGTCGTGTCACACCTCTGCATATAACAAACAACCTGACTGCAACACAGACAGGTGGGCAGTTCATGGGCTAATGGAAGATAATGTGACTGCATTTGAAGAAACGTATCTATTTATATATGTCGATGTGTCTTTTTTTCCCCCGTTGTATCTCTTTGTTGGTGCGGACTGTGTGTGAGGGCAGGGGTGAAGAGACGGGGGATTTCTCTGCGAGAAGAGAAGCTGGTCTACATGTTGTGGATTCAGGCAGTTCCCAGTAACAATGTCACCAGTAGCTGGGAAACAAAAATGGTTCAGAATTAAACTGGTCCCAGAGATTAGGGCTTTGCGATGTGACCAAAATCTCATCCCGATTGAAGACATTTATCGTCACGACAATGATATATATCACAAACACTTACATTTCCTGTAAATCCTGTGAATCTCTTATTTTGAAAAATCTCAACAGGATCTTCAGCTCTATTGTGAAAGGTTTATGTGGAAATACAATCGTTGTTGCTTCAGATGAAGTGAAGCAGACGGCTCACGACAACGCATAAAAACAGGCGCTTGTTTGTCCGGACATCTTAAATATAAGAGAAAGAAAGAACTTTAATTTCTTAAAGTACACTACAGTGACCATCAGAATCATGAAACAATATTGCAATGAACAGTTTATTTTGCAACACCATGAAACAAATGATAGCGTAAAATGAAACGATAGACGTTTTTATATCCATATATCGTTATATCGAACAGCCTCACCAGGGATGCAAAGATGCTGCTTTGCTCGGCGAGCCAAAGGAGGATACTCCCTGCATGGTCGCTCCTCCGGATCGATGAAACAGCCTTAACTCGGTTGTAACTGTTCACTTCTTCCTTTGCCTGCTGAGTTGGCGTTTCCTGTGATGCTGTGGGTTGTGGTGAGAAGGCTGGCCCAAGGAGAACCATTAATGCAGAGTCATTTGACCTCTTAAATGGAGAAGCATCATGCACAGTTTCCTCAGCTCTGTCACCATAAGTCTCTTGCTGCTGAAAGATGAAAAATCCTATTTAAGAAGCATTTATTTACAAAATAATATCAAACTCACCAGAGAAGTTAACATATTTCTATTGCTACTGGAAGCAAATGTTTGGCATTCATATTCAAATGCTGTGGTGCAAAGCAGCTGGCTGCCTGCAGTTCTCCATCAGCCTCTGTAAGAGTATAGAGATCACTTCTCCTCACTTCAGGTGAGAGCAGAGTTGCAGAGATCGCTGCTTGTTGCTCCAACAAGTGTCCCAGCATCTCCAGCGTGCTGCTCCATCCCCACTCCAGTCTATTGTCCATATAATGTGAGGTGATGGCTGCAGCTCTGCATGTCAGCTGCCACAGGTTTTAGATACTGTTTGTCTGCTGTGGACGGACTAATCACATCATATCAGTAATAAAACTCTTTATTTCTATTACTGTAATAAAGTCTCACTTGGCCAGAAAAGTTCGATTGACAGAGTTGGAGAATTTTCAACTCAGGCAAAATATTTTTTAAATGAATCACATGAGAGGCTGATGGGGTTTTATCGTCACCCCGTCACACCCAAGTTTGTGAACGCGACAACAAGGCGATGCAGGAGCTTCAAATAGGTGCATCTACTAAAAGTCTGACATCTTTGGGTGTCATTGTCCTCGACTTGAACGTCAGAGGTCGAGCTTTCTGAAAATCTCATGAACTCAAGAGCAAGGTGACGTAGGATTTTGAACGTGATGCCCTGGGCGAGTCTGCTGGTTGGCTGAGGGTAGCGCTGCTGTTGCAAGTGTCTGGTTGGTGTCCCGTTTAAAACAAAACGATGTGTAGCTGCTTTTCATTGCTTGTGTGAGCGAGTGAGAGAGGCCTATATAACAGTTGCTCCAATTAAAGCTGCTGGAGCACTGAGGCTTGAACCGTCCCCGTGGCATAAGCCCATGTGGTTTCTCCACCGCAGAAGGCTTTTTTAACTGCCCCCTTTTTTCCCAACACACTGTAAGGAAGTCAGTTTCCAGTGTGCCAACCCATCCCGCCGTTATGTAACTATGGCCGTTACGTCTGCACGTGCATACAAACATGAAACGTGTGTGCGAAGTTATTCAGTTACTGTGGGCTGCAGATGCCTGAGGAGACTGATGTGAACACTCAGTTTCCCCTGAAATCAGCGAGTCACAGCTCATGTGCTGCGAGTGCCTGAAGACGACCGTCTCTTTGTAGATAACTGACTCGTCTACAAAGAGAACCAGAGCAGGTCTGACTTGATGTCTGAATCCTCTGAGCTGTGTTTACCACCCTCCTGTTGTCTCTCTGTGGGAGCTGGGATGTTTTTATGTTTACGTCCTGTAACAGAGTGTTACCTTTGGTCCCTGAAACAACACTCCTACTGCTATAAATGGACCAATACTTTTTACCCCTCAGCTGTGAAAACTGCAGCGGCTGGGCAGTGTTGACGCCCACGTTTGTGAATGCGATAACTCGAAAATGAGGCCGCGTGGGAGTTTCAAATTGATCCTGTGGCTCCCTTATCAGTACTTTTATTTGTTATTACGCCTTCAGCAAAAATCAGTTTTACAGTGTGAAACTGTTTCAGGCTGAAACCTCAGCAGGTTTTTTGGTATCAGACTCATTTTTATAAACTCCAGCAAAAATGAAAATGGATCTTATTGAGCACAATTTGCAAAATAAACAGCTTATGCATGAAAATTAACCATTTCCAACAGTGCAGTTTAGGGCTACATCCACACGTACCCGGGTATTTTTGAAAACGCAGATTTTTCTATGCGTTTGCACCTTTCGTCCACACGTAAACGGCGTTTTTGGTCACTGAAAACATAGATTTTTAAAAAGCGTCAAAGGTGTGCGCCTTTTTTGACGTCACACTGTGCGCCACGTTATTGTTTCGGTGAAATGAATTTCTACAATACTGTTACTGTTAATTGTTCTCTCTGCAGTGTTTAAATGCTTACATATACACACACAGTTACTGTCCCTCCACACATACGACTCGGTTCTGCTTCTATGCCCCAGCTTTGTTTACTTTTTCCCACCGAGGCTTCTAGACTTCTGATTGGCCAACATTTCTGCACGGTTAGGAATATATCGCCACCTGCTGCTTTGGCGTGTTCCTAGCAGCGTTTTCCTTCATTTCTGCCTTTACGTGTGGACGGGATTATTTTTTAAAACGAAAACGGAAAATCTCAGTTTTCAAAAATACCCGTGTACGTGTGGACGTAGCCTAAGATCCAAGTGTCCCAGGAACGACTTCCAGTAGCACCAGTGAAAGGGCCTGCAGGAGGGAAAAACGGTTTTCGCAGATAATGGCGGACATGCGATTGCTCCTGCTGACGATGCGATGGCGTTTATTCCAACATGGGAAGCACTATGAACAGCTGACAGATCAGCAAAGCGTGTTTCTGGATTATGTTTTTGTTGTTGCGCATTTTACGCGAGTTTTGCAAAGGCACCACCTGGTTGAATTCAGGAAATGTTTTCACATGCAAAGAACAAAAATATTGCTCTCGCTTATTTGGTTGCAAATCTACCGGGAATTAAAAATAGATATGTGAATGGGACTGCGGAGACTCCTGTCAGGGTTAAAGGTGGATTAAAGCTGTAGTTTGCAGGAGTTCAGGGCTTGAGTCACATGTATGTTTGGAAATGTTCACATTAGTCCCGTCTTCTCTCTGCAGCTAAGGATCTGATTCACTGGCGAGACCCCAAGAAGTCGGGCGTGGCGTTCGGCCTGTCCTTGCTGATGCTGCTGTCGCTCGCAGCCTTCAGCATCATCAGCGTGGTCTCCTACCTGCTGCTGGCTCTGCTCTGCGTCACCATCACCTTCCGCATCTACAAGTCCGTGGTCCAGGCTGTGCAGAAGTCCAACGAGGGACACCCGTTCAAGTAAGACGATGGGAGGTTTTTCTGCTTGTCACAGTTAATTGCTGCCACCATGACCCAGCCTGGCAGTGTTTGAGTGCTGGACAACAAAAACTTTGTTTTTATCTGTTTTACTGAATAAAGTTGAACCTTGAAGACATAAATCACAATTTAAAAAAGATACATTTCAGTATATGATGATGTAATGCTCCCCTACGCTAACCCAGTCCTATCAAAGGGGATTATTGTGATGATCTGCTGTCATGTGGAAGCTGATTCCCACCTCCATCTTGGATAGAAAGTCGGTGCAGCTGTAGGTGCTTTCTGATTGGCTGGTGTTAGTGCAGGCTGCTGAAAATGTTTCGTTTGGTGAAATCAAACCAATTGTGCTGATTTATATTTTGTTCATATTTGAAGTCGTTTTTAGAGCAACAGCCTTCAGTGGGAAACATTTACATTTAGGCCTTAAATGAAGCCTAAATGTTGATCAAGGCATGACTTGTGTGAACATGCATGCCTTTATCTCAGCTTAACTATTGCGATGCACTTGATGCTGCATCAGGCAAACAGCCGTCTCACGTCCTCAGCTGCTGCTCGTCTCTCACAGGCATGAACATATCTCACCTGTCCTCTCTTCAGTTTATCACAGAATTAATGTTGGTTTATAAACATCTAAACGTTCTCCTCCACACCTTTCTGAGGAATTTCATCCTTACGTTCCTCGCAGGTCCCTGGATCAGCCGACCAGCTGCTTTTGGTTGTCCCACAAACTCGACTGAAACTTGGAGGAGAACGAGCTTTTTCAGTTGTGGCTCCCAAACTTTGGAATATGTTGGATTTAAATATTCGAAAGGCGTGTTTTTGTTTTTTTATTTGTCTTTGTTGTATTTTATGTGAGTGTTTTAATGCGACTGGTTTTATCCTTTGTTTGTGCTCAGCCTCTTTTCCTCCGTCCCTCCACAGAGCACTGATAGATAAGGACGTCAGCATCGCTCCAGAGACTTTCCGCAAACACGTGGATGCAAGTCTGACCTACATCAACCGAGCTCTGAAGCAGATGAGCCACCTTTTCTTGGTTGAAGACCTCGTGGACTCCCTAAAGGTGAGCAGCTCTGAGCTTGTGTCAGTCGGTGGCGGTTTCCTCTTCCACCAGCTGATCTCTCGCTGCTCGCCTGCTGCAGCCGTTGCTTTGTTGGTGCAATGTTAACGTCAAACCAGGTCACGGTTGGATCGCATCTCCATCCTCAGAATAACCCCAGGATTTATGACCGTGTTATGACTGTGACCCACATCAGTGCTCCTTATCCAGCTGCAGGGAAGCGCAGACAGATCTGCCTCTAGATCAGGGGTGGGCAATCTCAGTCCACGAGGGCTGGTGTCCTGCAGGTTTTAGATCTCACCCTGGGTCAACACACCTGAATCACATGATTAGTTCGTTATCAGGCCTCTGGAGAACTTCAAGACATGTTGAGGAGCTAATTTATCCATTTAAATCAGCTGTGTTGGTTCGAGGACACATCTAAAACCTGCAGGACACCGGCCCCCTGCTCTAGATCCATCCTAAAAATGATTTACTAACGGCTGTGATTTGATTGTTTTATTGATCAGAGGTCACCAGATGAACCTGAATTATTTGTAGGGCAGATCGCATTTTAAATCTGCACAAAGGCACGTTGATTAGTTTGGAGGAGACTCTGAGATAACATGGTGGCGATTCTGAACTCCAGGATGAAACGTGAGACGTCTTCAAGAAGCTCAAAGAAGTCCAGTCGCCTTTTTTCCAAACTCTTTAAATGTTTGAACTCAATATTATATCAAGCTAGAATGTCTCCACGGAGAGCAGCTTGTTTGGACTTGGGCTGCGTATCGTCACTGATTTCTAGAATCGATTTCGATTTGAATCGGGGACATTTTGCCTCACAGTCAGAAATATTATAATTCTGATCACTATCAGTACATAATGTGTCTGACGGCGGGTCTGCTCTTTGTGTTTACGTCAGAATCCGTGTAGCTGCTCTCATTTACTGTTTCAGCTGTTTGGTGGTTGTTGAAATTTTGTGAGCTTTAACCTGAGATTCTGGCATTTGGGGCAAAATAAATTTAAATTAAAAAATATATCGATATCACATTATTCAAGCTAAAATCGATTTTAATCAAAACCCATCCCCAACGACAGCCGACGCTGTTCTTTAAGGAGGAAACAGCATCTGCTCATTTGTGTCAGGACTGCACGATTAATCATCTTTTAATCTCGGCCATGATTTTGGTTTTTCCACTGTTAAATAAACACAATTAAACAGTTTGAAAACGAACGCAAATCAAGCGCTCCCTACACGACTGAGGATTTAAGGAGGATGAGTGGCGTCACACTGAGCAGATGTCATTCGTGTGTAAGCGCTGCTTATTGTTGATCTTGAGCTCTCTGAGTCGCTCTTTGTTTTTCTCGCAGCTGGCTGTGGTCATGTGGCTGCTGACCTACGTAGGAGCCGTCTTTAATGGAATCACCATCCTCATCCTGGGTAAGCTTTGAACCGCTCACAGTCACAGGGAACAACCGTAGAGGGCTCTGTGGCTGTTCATGCACGCCGTGCTGCGTTCTCATGTCGGTCAGGTGGTTGTGTTGCTCTGGGGTCAAAGAGCGACTCCAAGCTTTGAACTCGCTCTGCAGGATTTGCTGTCGGCTAACGTGTTTCTCTCTGTTCTCCAGCCGACGTCCTGCTCTTCACGGTGCCTCCCGTCTACGAGAAGAACAAGGTGAGTCTCAGGCTTCCTGATCAGCTCAACGTGTAAACATGGCCGTCAGCAGTGAGCGCAGTCTCCATCACACACTGAAGGCTTTGAGGCCCTAAAGCATGAAGTCATTGGCTCACTGAGGGGATTGTAGTCACGCACTGCCAGGAATGGCGGGCACCATCATCTGTACTGGTCCCAGTTTATGGCTCACAATAGTTTAAAATTAACCAGTGCTGTTGCTGTCAATGACACGGTCCCTGAATGTCTTTGTCATTCGCTGTTCTTTCCTGAAATGACTTATGTGTAAAAGGAGCCCATTAGGGTCGACACTCGTCAGTCCAACAGGTGATTTATTCACGCATGCGCAGACTTTGTGATGGGCGGAGCCATGTAATCATGCATGGACTGATTTGGGCGTTTACAACAGAAAAAGTCCAAACGCGGACGAACTAATTTCCCGAAACATTCGGGCTGTCAGCGTTAACGCAGTCATAACGATTAACGCCATTAAAATGTTCACGCGTTCGACACATCTGGAGCGCAGAACAAACAAACTGCCGAAATGCGTTGACAGAGACATTTCAGGGATTTAGACTCAGTCTGCGCTCCAGATGGTTAATCGTTAATCGCGTTAGTCGTGATGACGCCGCGTTAACGCTGACGGCACTAAAAGAAATAAAAAGTCGCCAATTTGGGATTTCTTTGGCTTTAAACCAGATGAAAGAGGTAAACCTGAGCATGCTAGGCTATCAGCAGCTTCTGCAGCTCCATCGACGAGCATTTGGGCGCTCTCTGAGGAGGGCCATGTGCTCGCAGATGAGAGATTTCTTTATTTTTTCTGCTGACTGCTTCTATTAGCTCCATCATTATTAGCAAACTTACTCATAAGCAAATAAATCACCCTTGTAAAAACGATCGGCGATGGGCTCAGCCTATCGTCGATAGTCGACACATTCGTCCAATCGCCCGACCCCAGACTCCATCCATTCTCTATCCTTTTTTTGAGGGTTGCCGGGGGCTGGAGCGAGTCCCACGAGACGCAGGGCACACCCTGGACAGGTCACCAGTCTGTCGCAGGGCTAACACACAGAGACCAATTTAGAATGACCAGTTACCCCACTAACAGGAGACTGACTGCGCTTTAGCTTGCAGCAGGGCGACTGCAGTTATTTGATGTAATGAATTTGGTTCAGTTTTGTTTTTAGTGAAGAGTTTTTGAAAACGTGGAGAACGGGACGACTGCACAGAGAGAAGCTCGATGCGTTCTGAGGTGGTAACATCTGCTCTCGTTTGTTTTTCCAGACTCAGATTGATCAATATATCGACCTGGCACGTACTCAAGTCAACACTACTATTGCCAAGTAAGTGTTGCAGAAACTCGTCTTTCGTCGTCGTTCAGCGTCCAGGTTGTTGGATTTCACTCCTGTGGTGTTTTCTCTCCCGCAGGCTACAAGAGAAACTCCCAGGAGCTGTGAAGCGCAGCAAAACTGAATGATCCCCCAAACCAAGCACCACGTCCCCATCATCTTCATGTTCATCACCATATCTTCCCTCCCTTATCCCAGTCTCCCGTCTAACTCCTCCTCCCCACACCGTCCACCATCAGCACCCTACTACACTGAAACTTCCTAGATAGAAAATCTCTGAGCTACTCAATAATCAACTACTGTGCAGCTTAACTTGCAAGCATTAGAAAAGAACTGTGCCTGTGCAGACAGGAAGCACATAGCAAGCGAGGAAGTGGCGTAACGGCACGACGTACCCCGCCCGGCCGTGGACGCGCCGCGGGGGAACGGAGACGGGATCGAGTGAACTAGACTGAATCTATGACCTGGTTTTGTCTCGTGCAGCGAGCAGAGGGTGTACGATGGCAGCTGATGTCACAAAATAGCAAATGTCTGTACTCGAGTCGCATGTTTGCCTGAAGGTAAACGGCAACGTCGTCTCCAAGTAAAAAGTCGGCATCCTTTTGGGTGGTAACGAGTTTCCATTCAGCGTACAGACACTTGTCTATGTAAGTAGTTTCTGAAATGCACTGAACTTTATTTTTTCATGAGCAGGTTGAAATAAAAAGGATGGGAACTCTGAGCCAGCTGTGATATTTTGGTCTAGTTCACCTTCTTCTGATCAGATGTAGGTTTGTGTGTTAGAGCCTCGCGTTCTAAAGGAACGTTCCCGTGCTCCCGTTCCAGCCACAGAGTGTTGAGTTCTCACATTCACTTGTAAATTTTGATTCTTCTTCTCACTTATTACTGCTATTGGTATTAATTATACATTAGCTGCTTGAACTCCCTACTAGCTTGACAGTAGCAATGTAAGAGTTATGTTAAGTGTTTTTGAGCTTCATAAGTTAAACGTGGAGGTCTGTCAGAAGCCTCTCGAGACATGGATTCCTGATTATGAACTAGGTTAAGCAGCACACGCTCGGAGCTGTGCCACGACCCTTAAATCGAACGTCCCCGGCTAACTTTGCAGACGATTGTTTTGTTGAGTTTCAAAATGTGTCAAATGTTTGAATCTTCCAGCATTGTCGTGTCTTTTAGTTTGTAACTCGACTTTATTAAATGTAATGTTGCTTTAGCTTTGGTGCATTTTAAAAACGTCTTATTAATATCGTTTGGGAAATCTCACTCGTGCGACGCGTCGGCTGCGAGATTAGAGCGTAGGTGTGGGTTTGTGTAAACAGGCGAGTGCGTTTTGAATGTAGTGTTGCTGGAGGAGAGGGGGCGGGTTACTGCAGAGCTCTGTGTGTCATCTTGTTTTTCTTCGACTGCCGTGAAGCGCAGGTGTAAGCTGGAGTCTTTCTATAGGCTGTATCATATTCTTGATCCTGACTTTGGTTTAATATGAATACTCGTGATTGTTATTATGGTGTTTTTGATCTCCTGTGTCGGCACTACTGCTTAATCTCCGTATTAATTTAAGGGATGAATATGTGGATGGAAACGAGACATCGTGTGTGTTAGTGTTGCTTCGTCGTGCAAGTCTGCTCATCTCCTGAACGTACCCAACGGCCGGCGGCGAGAGGCCGCCCCTGCCTCGTGTGCTCACCGCTCCCCATGCATGTCCTCTGTGTGTTGACTCCTTGTGCATGCGCCGGTGTCTTGTTCGCACTGTGGGCGAGCGAGACACCCACACGTGTAACTCCCTGTTAGCCTGTCGGTCGGTCGGCCCGGGTCAGCTGCCCTCGTGCTGCTGACCCGGGCCGACCGACTCGTGTCCAGCTGCTCCGGGTGCAGAGGGCACGGCATGTGTTTGAGCTAATCACACTTTAGATCTCACATAGATACTGTTGTTATGCACCCTCTTTCTACATTTGAATGTGAAGAAGTTGCATATTGAAACTTATTTTAAAGTTGTCTTGTCATTCAGATTAGATTTATTAGATGTTAGATTTCTGCATTAAAACGAAATGTTTTAGTTCTATTTCACATCTGCTTATTAATGAAAACGAAGCCGTTGCTACTTTTTAAGGAAACGTTTGTAACTTTTATTTTGTCAGTATCTTTGATGCCCCCATTTTTATTTAACTTTTCTGGATAGCTCATCCTGACCCTTTAATATTCACCCAGCTGACCTCAGGCTGTCGGTCATCCCACCAGTATTGCTATGAAACAAAGAGAACTAGCTTCCAGATGCACAACACTTTGAGCGTCACGTACGACTCACGATCTGACCAGAGTGTGTCTGACTTTGATTTTTTCGGTTTTTTGTCAATGGCTTTCTGCTTTACTGATATGTAGGTGTTGTTCACTAACATCAGCTGTTCTGTATTGGCTGACTTTGGTTCCAGTTTGTGAAGCTTTGGGAAGGCTGGTGTGGAGGGAAGGACAAAAAGCATATGTGTCTCTGTACTGATGTCAAAGTGAAATGAATAAAAACACCTGAAAGGTCTGTGGCTTTTTGGAGGTCTGTTCACTTTTGTCTGGCTTTAAAGAAACTAACCATTTTCCCAGCAGCCCCCAGTGTGAGGAGGACTCAAATGTAACCTGATAAAATGTCTAAATCAGGAGTCTCAAACTCGCGGCCCACGTCACCCCCACTTGCATCATCTAATGCAGTTTGACCCTCGAAGTGACTTTTTTGTTACAGAGGATTTACATTTGCAGATGTTTTAGATTTACAGATGTTTGTTGTTGAATGCAATGTTCAAATAAGTTCTTTAAAAAACAAAAACTGATTTAATATGAAGGCAACATGAGCACAAACATGCTGAGGGATCGGCTGTGTCAGTTCAGTGACACTTATGTCGCATTTTGAGTTTGTTTTGTACGACTTGAACACTAAAGTGTCCCACAGCTCATTTAATGTGAGGCCCTACAGTAATAAGACTGGACATGAGAGCCTGCTGTCTGTTATGGTGTTTGGGTGAGGAGAGGATTATAGTTTCTAATTTTAGACCGGGCCCCCACGCTACAACCATGAAGTCTTGATAGTTACGCACATATTGAACATCCCCCTTCCAGCTATTACATAACGGAATAACAGCCACATAGTTGTAAAACTTGAATGAAACGTTTGAAAATCAGCTCCTGTGTGGAGGCGAACAGTTGGAACAAGTGGAGTTTATTGAAGATAAATATTCTCTGAATGAAAGTGACGTTCGCTGTAATCTGGTTCTCACTCAGAGAACCAAGGTTACAATGTAACCGTACGATCCAAAGAAATGCAAGTCAGCAGCTTTTCATAAAGGGAACGATGTGCTGCGTTTGCATATATGATAAAATACTGGCTGCTGGTAGATGCACCTGTGGGATGAATTTGAAAATACTCGGTGATTTCCTTCTGAAGTTATCGTGTTCACAAGATTTTTAGAAAATTTGAACTCTGACCTCAACCTGAGATTTGAACTTGTCTGAGATTTTTTGTAGATTCACCAAAACATCCGACGTAGCCTCGTTATCAAGTTATAACATTCACAGACTTCAGTTTGCACGCTGCCGACCACATCAGCCTTTTACAGCTCAGGGCTAAAATCAATATAAATGAATGCATCAATATGAGACCCACTGCTGTAAAATTCAATCCTGGCATCAGTCTGGCTCTAGTGTCATGCTTCAGTGCCTTAAACTCAGTGAATAGCAGGTACAGGTGGGTTCAATCTGAATCTACAGGGAAAAAAAGACTCCTCCTGTAGGACAGAAATGCTTTGTCAGATGATTTACATGGAGTCAAATCACAACAACAGGTCACTGGAGTGGTTTGCAGAATGAGCATCAGCACCTGAAAGTCTGAGGCCAAGAAACGATTTCCAGTATTTGCCAAAAAACGATTGTTGGTATGTAAACAGCTAGAAATGAACTGTTGGGCTATAATGTGCAACACACATTGTCAACCATCTCTTATGAATAATATCCAGCAATTTTAAACCAGAGAGAACATTTTTTACGAGGTAGAAGCTGCAATCAGTTTGTGGCAAAACTATCACTGACATTAAAAACGATGGTGTCCAGAGGGCAGCAGAGAAGGCAACAAATACAACAATAATTCTATGAAGACATTTAAAGTATCCAAAAGGACTGGTGTGGTTACAGTGTAGCATACACAGTGTATATAATAACACAGAGTAGATTATTTATCAGGATACGTGAAGATATTTGATTTTTTTTTTTGTTTGTTTTTTTAAACACCAGACAAGCGCAGAGTGCTCACTCCGGGTCAAAGACCAGTTTAAGAACCATCTATTGGAAAATCAAAAGTAGTTGTATTTCAACTACACCTTCATAATGAATCCAAGACATCAGCAATCGTTTTAAGGATGCAGTGAATTCCCTTTGTTTAACCATCCATCTTCTTCTGCCGGGTCGCGGGGGCAGCAGCCTAAGCAGAGAAGCCCAGACCTCCCTCTCCCCAGCCACCTCCTCCAGCTTATCCGGGGGAACACCAAGGCGTTCCCAGGCCAGCCGAGAGATATAATCTCTCCAGCGTGTCCTGGGTCTGCCCCGGGGCCTCCTCCCGGTGGAACATGCCCGGAACACCAACCCCAGGAGGCATCCTTGTCAGATGCCTGAACCACCTCAGCTGGCTCCTTTCGATGTGGAGGAGCAGCGGCTCTACTCGGAGCCCCTCCCGGATGGCCGAACCTTTGTTTAACCACAGACATGAAAACCTAAACCTACAGCAGCGGTGCTGCTCGTCACCAACAGCTCCACGTTTCGGCGTCTGCACCTGGATAGCGCCTATCTGTGGCACCAAAGGACTCGCCCCAGCAGCAGCTCTCCTCTCCTCCTCAGTTCACCTCATCATCATAATCTGTGTAATGATTTACTTTTGTGTTTGACGAGGTCGGCGGTCTCGTCACATGTGTCACAAACCGCATTGACCCCCCTTTACGATTAGCCGTCGTCATCAACTGACTGAGCGTGAGCAGTGATGCCTTTAGAGCCGTATTTCACACATCACCATGACAGACGAAAGAAGCAGTTTCTACCAATCATTACACCGGGGGTCTCACATTAAATGAGCTGTGGGCCACTGCTGGCCCGGTCTACTCATGTGACGGCCGCTTTAGTGTTCAAGAAACAACAAGAAAACACCCACAAATATTTCCAAAAATGTTTTGTTTTGTTTCCAAATATTGTATAAGAAGACAAAGCTGCAAAAATGAACGCGATTTTTTTTCTAACTGAAGCCTTTGATTGAACTACCAAATAAACATAGTGGCCGTCTCTGTCTGGGTATCCGTGGCAGCACTGCTGCTGCCATTGTGTTCATAAGTGTTGACATTAGTTTGTGACTGAACTAACACAGCCGATCCCTCACCATATCTCTGTCACCTTCATTTTAAACAATTTCTGGCTTTTTAAAGAACTTATTTGAACATTGCGCTCAACAACAAAAATCATCAAACAAAAAAGTCACTTCAGAGACAAACTGCATTTCATTTCTTCAGGTCAATGTGCAAGCAGGGGGTGACGTGGGCTACAAGTGGGCCCCTGGCCACGAGTTTGAGAGCCCTGATTTAGACGATCCTAATGATGTAATTACTTCCCACTGTGTTTGAAATGATTAAAATCATTAAAATATCAGCATATTTATATTTATTGTAGGACATAAACATCTGGGTTTGGTTCACGTTCAAGGGGAACTGGAGATGGGCAGTCGAGTGGACATCGTGGTGACAAAGCTGTCACCCCTCGATCGACGTCCCGACCCTGACCTGTGCTCACGGGTTTTGAGCGGCGACCAAAAGAACAACGCGGGGAATACGAGCTGCAGAAATGAGCTTTGTCCAGTGTGTGGCTGCCCTCAGAGGACTGCAGTTACCGAGGAACGATCAGATGGATGATACTGAATATGTTTTACTTTATACATTCATTGAACTCTTCATGACCGCACAGGAGATTATTTACTAAACGCTAATATTCACAACTCTGATATCTGAGAGGTTTCAATCAGAATACATCCTAATGAAGAAAAGAAGAGGTGTTAATTTGATTTGGTTGAGATTAAATGTGTTTTTCAGCCCTGAATTGAGCTGTTGAACGGCCAAGGTTACGAGAAAAACTGGAAACAATGATTTGAGAATCAGAATACTTTATTCTGAAAATGTAATCTGATTAAAAAATACCAGCTGTAGTGCATGCTTCTACGTTGGACAGTTTTAATAATAATATGATTCAGATTCATTAAATCTAAAACTATTATACAAACAATGAGCTGATTGTGAGGGAACTTGTGTCCAAAGCTGGACTCTTTTACCTCATTTTTGATGCTTCTGGTGTTTCAAACCACATCTCAAGTGTCAGTTATTGGAGCTCAACTGTGCAGATATAGTGTAGTACAGACGCCCCACAGACAGACTCGTGGTAATGAGTATTTATTCAAAGACCACAGAGGAGAGAATGCATATGTTGATCATTTACAGATGAAAGGTGATGAGAACATAAAGGAGGAGGAGCTCCTCCCCCACAAACACAGTAAACACACATCCAATCAAGTGCATCATGTCTCACTTAAATGAGTTTCACTGCAACTCACCTCATTTTAAAATATAAGTGCTGTGTCAAAACGTTATTAGAGCCATGGTTAGACCTGCTCTGATGCAAACAAATTAAATCATTTGTAGAAAGTGAGTCGGGAATGGCGCCGCTGACCACAGACGCTGTAGCGTGTAAAGGGGGAAACGCAGAATATCATCATGGTTTCACAAGTTGTTTTTGAGAATGAAGTCATATTCTCTGCTTCAGGTGTAGAATATGTCAGAATAAACATACATGACCACTTCATTTGGTACACCTGTTTGACTGCTCATTTACAGCCAATCACAAGACTTTTTTCTCCACGATCGTGTCTAAGTTTACAGAGAACGGTCTGAAAAAGGAGAAAACACACGACACGTTAGCAGCAGCAGCAAGTACAGGAGGCTACAGATCACTCCGGACGACAGAAGTTTGCAAAAACACCCTGATGAGTCTTCATTTCTACTACAATATTCAGATGATAGTGTCCGAATTTCAACACAGTGAAAGCATGGACGCGCCGTGGCCTGCAGCAGTGGTCCAGGCTCTGTGTAAAGTGTGGGCGTTCTCTTCCCTAAGTACCAGCTGAGCATCGTTTAAACACCACAGCCTTCCTGGGTACTGCTGCTGACCTGGTTTAATCATCTTCTGATGGTGCAGGTTATCACACCGTGCCACAAAGCTCAAATCACCTCAGACTGCTTTCTTGAGTTCACTCCACAGCGTCCACTGTGGGGCAGCAGTCGAATCTGCAAACCGTGCAAATCTCTGAAGACTGTTTGCAGCGGCTGGATGATGTAAGAGTGCAACCCAGCACTAGCAGAGTGTACCTAATAAACTGATCATATGTTCTTTTGCTCACAATTGTAAAATTCTATGATATTCTAATGTGGCTTTTTCTTAAAACATGACTTTTCCCCTTAAAATCCAACTTTTTGTGAAAGCACAACGTTTTAAAAATACAATAAAAAAGTAACATTTTTAGACTTCTGTTTAAACAGTGGCCCGGGTTCTCATATTTCTCCCACCTGTACAACCAATCCTGACTCTTCCATCAGTACATCGACAGCCTACAAGGTGAGAACGATTATGTGAAAGGGCTGTCGATGAAAACAAAATCCCTGAGGTTTAATTTCCAGGTGAAGAACTGGTTATGGCAGACTTTTCTTTTCCAAATAATTAATCTTCAGTTTTCTTCGTTGCATAAACTTTGTACAGTGAACGAAAAATATGAAGCGGTACCGGAGCTGAAGCGAGGGATTCAAAGTGAAGGCAGAAGTTCAACGAGCTTCGCTCCAAGTGTTGAAAAATGACGCTGTTTGGAATAAAGTAGAAAAACTGGATATAATTACAAACAGAGACTGTAGAAACCAGGCTGCATCAAAGTGCTCATATAAAGAAATAATCATTCATATTTACATATTTTTGTACAGCTTTCAGCTAACAAAATGATTCAGGCTGATGTTGATGCCAAATGCTGAGGATAAGTGAGAAGAGGGCCTCCTCTTCCTCCTCTGTAAACAAGAGATTAAATAGACTGGAGTGATGTGAACCCAGTGACTGCACGCTGCCATTCATTGTCTTCAGCAATAACACCAAACATAGTTTAATTCTATTGGATGCACACAAGGACATTTGGGGTTTAGTACATTTTAGGGGACAAAGTGCTGAGTTGTCTTAAATTTGACTCAGTTTTCTTGTTCGCCTCACTGAGCACTCTGTTTCTTACTTCCTGAGAGAAGACTCAGGCCCCCACAATGCCACATTTCCAGGAGTTCACCGTGCCATAAGTGCTAAAGTTCAGATACTCGTTGGGTATCAAAGGAACAAACATTTTGACTTGCAGCAGGGAAACCAATGGCTCATCTCCACTCACTCAGTCAGCAACTTGCTCACCCCTTTTGTCTGTTAGCGAGCACTGCTGAGCATCATGAAACTTTGTGGCGAGATCAAGCGTAGGATCGATAAGTTATTATATTTTATTGCATAACTGAATGCCTTTCTTTAGAAATGCAAAATAGGGCATCGGTATTAGATGCTCCGAGCTTTTCCTCCTCTGACAAACCAAAGATGTCTGCTGTGAACGAGTATCCGTGTTTAAAAATTCCACATTTACATTGATTCAGACCAGAAAGTTACTTCTGTTTTTCCTGAACCAGCCCACATGAAACGCACAACATGAACCGCTAATTCTGTCTGCGTGCTAGCTAGCCCAGGAAGAGGGTGGCCCTGGTGACCTCAAAGTGGAATTTGCGAGTTTGTTGCCATGTTGGCATGTTTACATTGGAAATCTTTGTTGTGTTTACACTAAGATCAAAGCATTCAGCATTCAGTAAAGCTTTCCTTTTTGGAGGACAGGAATCAGAACATCAAACGTAACAGTGCCGCTACGTTAGCTGGTAGGCAACTGCTACCTGCCAGTTAGCAAGCTAGCTAATTAGGCAAAAGGTTATTAAAGACATAACTGTCCCATTACTTTCAGTTCTTTTGTGGGGCACTTTATTCTCCAGAGGAGCAGTTGCAGCTGAAAGCTGAAGGTGCAACACAGCTAATATCTTGCCTTGGTGAAACTTCACAAAATATTAAGTCTATGCATTGCTATGGTTCTGACATAAACATAACTAGTAGGCTTGGCTGTTAAATGTCGCCATCATAAATGCTGCTCTGTATGCGCCTGTACCTGGGGACCCCATCTACTTTGAACAAAACTGGCATATTAGCACATTAGCAGCTAGTTTGGTACGCCCACAAAGACTAAGGACCAGAATAAATTCACATGCTAGCAGCTAGTTGCTTCTAGCTAGCTGCTAGCAGCTAGCAGCACAAAACATTTCTGCTTTGCTTCTAGCTAGCTGCTAGCAGCTAGCTAGAAGCAAAGCAGAAATGTTTTGTTGTTGGCTGCCAAAGAGAACACTGCATCAATTCTTGGATGTGAAAAGCGAATGTCCCCCCAACAAAAAGAAGATCCATCTATGTTTAATGTTAGCCACATTAGCAGTGAATGTGACTGGACCGATAGCATGAGCCCCATCTCATTTTTCTATACATTACTTTTAAAAAGTATCTTAGCGTTACTCTACAGTTTGTGTCCGCAGATTCAGAGATATTATCCGATTGCTCCAGAGGACCACCCACTTGGGTTCATGTTGATTTATATTTAAAATACCAACAGATACAAAGCTAGGAAATAAATACATAAGCAAAACATACATTTTGTACATCTAAAGCAATAATTTCCCCAAATCTTGTGAGGTCCTCAGGTAAAACAGGCGATGTGCAAAAAAGCTTTAGTTTCAAATGAGTGGCTGCACTTTGATTTTGTTTTAGGCTGCGTGATATTTGTATTGTTGTCGATTCCCATGTGGCACCCGTTATTGTCCTTTAGCCACAGCAGTACTCACAGATGCCGACTTAAAGGGAAATTGCAGTCTTTTACAAATTACAAATACCTGAATTTCCCTTCAAGAGAACAAGGAGGGCTGTTTCTGAAGTCATGTAAGGAGCAACAGACAGAAGCCCTTCTTAAGTGTCCAAGTGTGCTGAAGTGGGGGCCAGCTCAGTATGTCCGTGGTCCCGGGGTGAAAAGCAGTCGTCAGAATGGATGAAATGCAGGGCAGTCTGGTTGTAGCTCTGCAGGGCCTGCTGCTTTTCCACTGCGCTGAAATACAGCGAGTGAGGGTGGACCTGCTGAATATGCCTTTTAATAGTGCTGACCTTCAGTGTGGCCAGAGTGGCTCCACACACCATGCAGATCAGCCCGTGCCTCCTACAGTCGTAATCCATCAAGTAATCTGTCCGCCAGCGCACCTGGTAGTTCCTCCTCTGGTCCTTGCCGGGGTAATGACCATGACGAGAAGGTGTGTTTGCAGCGCCGCCATCCTTTGATTTGCCCTTGGCTTCGCCCACAGCTTCCTCCTTTATCACCAGTTTGCTGGGTATTTTGACATCAGGGGAGGCGTCTTCATTAGTCTCTCCTGCGGTACTGAGGACATCAACTTCACTGGGGTTGATTTCTGTGGGAAAAAATAAGAGGGAGGGGATGCCACATTCTTGCCTAGTTCCACCACAAAATCAAGTCACACGCTAGTGTCTTTCTTGTTGTAGCTGATAGCACTTTTCCAGCCTTTCTAACCACCCACAGTGCTGACTCAAGTGGCGTCTTCACGGTAAGTTGCAAACAAGCTATGTTAATACACGCTATGTGATTAGCACTCCCGCCTGGTTTGACCGAGCCAGGACCTCATAAGTTCTCCCTGTGCCTGCATGTGAATCAGATTAATTTATACACTTTAAACTGAATGAATGTATGGTTAAACTGTGACTTGTAGTCTAAAGTGCTTTGAGTGGTCAGTAAGGTTAGAAATAGTTAATAAACAAGCAAACTATCATCTTCATTTTTCAATAAAACCCTAACAGAACAATGTTCCTGACAAAGCGCGCGTTGTTTAACAGATTATCTGCTGCATTAGCTAACTTACTCGCTACACTGCAATTCTTGTGGAATCTTTTACTGACTGTATCAGCTGTGAAATGTCAGTTTCGGCTGGACTCTATAGATAATTGCAAATGCTGAGATTTACGTATTTTTCGGATTATAAAACGCACCAGATTATAAGGCACACTAAGCGAAACAAAACAGTTAGATAAGTCAAACTTTACTCAACTCATTCTTCTTGCTTCCGTACCATTGATTCATTAATGCTGAATTCTCTGGCAGCTGCTCTATTCCCATGTTGTTGCAGTCTATTAATGACTAACCTCGTATTGTGGATGGATTATCTCAGTTGTTCTCCTGACTGAACTTTGGTCCGTTTACAGCATCCTGCCATGCGATTACATTTGTCTCTAACCATCAGGAACCCTCACGTTAACTTTTATCGAGTGGAAAAAAGTTAGCGTTCATCCTCCAAATTCACTGTGGTTATGGTATGCTAACATAGCTGTGTTGCTAGCGAACACGTAGCACATCATTGTATACCAGCTAGCCCAACTTCAGTAACCCTACAAACGTCACTGCTGTTTAGTTTTCTGTCTTCATTTATGTTGGAGGTGATAGCAGAGCTGTACGTTTGAATTCTTTCAGAAATCTCTCAGTCAGAACTGAGAGATTTCTGAATTTATTAAATGAACTCCGTTACATTTAATAAATTCTGTTTTCATGGATGCCTGGATGTTAAACTTCCTTGTTACACCTGGTAAAGCAGCAACACTGATCATTTTATTAAAGATGAAAGAATTTAGACAGTTTTTAACTCTCAGTGATGCCATAGTGTTCGTTTGACTTTGGGACCTGAAGCGGACGGAGTTTAGGACCCAGATTACTCCACGAGGCTCCTGACTACGGCAGCCATGATGCTCCAACAATCCATCAAGCGCAGTGTTGCCAACTTAGCGACTTTGTTGCTATATTTAACGAGTTTTCAGACCCCCTAGTGACTTTTTTTCGAAAAAAAGTCGTTAAAAAAAAAGACGTGAAAGCGCATATCGCTTTTACTCTCAACAAGCAGCGGGTGCTGTAACACAGTCAGTTCTTCTTTTACTCTTTTACTCTTATGCTGTTTTGTGGATCAGGTTTAAAACTACTTATAAACACACACACACAAAGTAACTCCACCAGAGTGCCTATTTTGGGTCACTTTTGCCGGTCCAAGCCCGGGTAAAGGAGCAGGGTTGGAATTGTGACATTAAAAAAACAATAATTGCTAAAATAAATTTAATTTTTAGTTCTAAATAAATTCTAAATGCATTTAGGACGTTTTTTACTCACTTTATGTCTCTTCCACGATGTTATTTCTCTCTCCAACAACATAGATTACAATTACATTGGCATGACCAATTATGCAAATTAGGTGATGACGTCATTTAGCGACTTCTAGCGACTTTTAGGACAGCCATTAGCGATTTTCCTTACTGAGGAGTTGGCAACACTGATCAAGCGGTGCGGCTTCGTAGCTTAGCAAAGTCGCACTAAAACATTTTTGACAGATTTTTGAGCGCCGTGTACATAAAATCGATTCGAGGTCAGTAAGCACAACCAGAATTTATACGTAAGGCGCTCTGTCGATATTTGAGAAAATTAAAGGAGTGCGTTTAAAGTGAGCCTTATAGTGCGGAAAATACGGTACATGTACAAATGTCTGTTTTCTCAGGCTAAACAGTAAGTGAGGATGCTAAAAAGACCAGCCAAACAAACACAAACAACTCTTAACACAGCAGTCAGGTGCTTTTGAGCCTCTGTGAGTGGGAATGTGTTGTGTTCCACTGACTGTGGATGTCAGCAGCAGCTGACAAAGCTGACTTATAAAACATGAAAAGTACAAAACCACCAAACTTTCTAAAAAAGGCCTAATATTGTTGAAAAATACCACTAACAAGTTTACAGCTTTACAGAGACGTGTATCAGTGCTGAAAGCTTCTCACCATCTTGGATCTGCATGCCTTCACTGGGGTAATCTTTGGTCCAGGCTGCAGCCATGGCTTCCCTTTCCTGTCGGCTCAGGGTTGTGGTCTCCGGGTGACATTCCTGGATGTGGCGGCGGAAGCTGCTAACCTTGGTTTCATGCAGGACCTGAGAACACACCATACAGAACATGCCCTGGCCTTGAGGCCCGTAGGCCACCAGATAGTCCAGACGCAGCCGCCACGGGTCGCCCCCGTGTAGCCTCCTCTTCTTAGGCTGCCGGAAGGGCTGCAGACCCTGCTGGGGAACTCCGACACCGCCGTCCTCACCAATAAGACAGGTGTCCTGAGTGAAAGTGCCGTCGCCCTCCGTGTACACGTCAGTGTTGATCTGGATGGTTTCCACGTCCTCAGAGAAGAGCCCCACAGCGCCATCTTTGGTGTTGGTCTCTGATTTGTTAGAGTGCTCCGCTTCTTCTGCTACAGGACACAGAAACATACAACATTTCTAATATTAAATAATCCGTTTGTTTCAGTCCCACTGTGGCTACATCAGTGTTCAAATGACAGCTGTGAGTCATTCAGACATTCAGAAAACCCCAATTTTCCAGTTTTTTTAACAGCAAATTGTGCAGTTTGATGTCTCATTGCACTGAAATCAAAGCATATCACAGATAAGTAATTGGAGTTAAAAAAGAAATCATTGAATCATCTTACAGAAATGTTTTCTAAACCTTTGACTCATCAAAATAGCCTCCTTTGGCAGATATAACAGCTGAACACAGTCGTGGCTTCTGTCTTCAACAGAAATCAAATCTTCTCCCATATCTGTAGCAGAAGTTCCCATAAATGTGGACCTTTGTAGGCTGCTTTGCTTTCACTCTTCTGTCCAGTTCATCCCAAACCAGCTCGATGGCGTTTCAGTCTGGAGGCTGTGCTGAACACTCCGTGTTTTCAAGCTCACCATCTTGTTTTTGATCCTGAGGTAGTTCTGGCACAGCTTGGTCTTATGTTTGGGGTCATTTTCCTGCTGTAGGATGAAGCCCTGACCGAACAGAGGGTGCTGCACGGTGCTGGATCAGCAAACAGCCCCAGACCATCACACTTCCTCCTCCATGTTTGACAGTTGATGCCACACACTCTGGAGCTTTCACCTACTCGACGGCGTACAAAGCTCCTGCGTGACGAACCGAAGATTTCAAGCTTTGATTATTTAGTCCATAATACCTCTTTGTCTTATTCTGACGTCTGGCGTTCTACCTGCAGCTCGAAGTCTTCTCTGCACAGTTCAAACTGAGACTTGCTCACTATAACCACTGTTATGCTTGAAGCTGTTGTCCTGTGAGCCGCCGTCACACAGCTGTTAACTCTCAGAAACTTGTCCTCTGACTCAGTCGTGTCTTTGGGTCTGCAGACCTCTTCCTGTCACACTTTGTTTCTGAGTGCAGAAGGAAACTGGACTCACTGACACCTCGACTTTGTTTGCAGTTATTTTACTGTTTGGGGCAACCTTACCTTTTCTAACCTCTGGCAGTTCAACACTTTGTACCATTTCAAGCTGTTCACTGGACTTGAATGACTTAAATCGCAATAACTGGAAAAATTAGTGTAGGTCACGTCCCCACAGCTTCATTCAGAGAGGAAGAGCAGAGAGCCACATAGTGTCACAGTCTGTGAGAAATCAAGTGACATATCATCTTTAGAGAGGTCACGTTGTTGTGCGTGAGATAGATATAAGGCCAGAAAAGGTGGAGAGCTGGGTCTCTGACTCTGGCCTCCATCAGCACCATCGCTGCACTTCTATCATTAGTTTTGATGGAAGTTATTCCTGTTTCAGTTTAAATTGTTTAGTTTCATGAGTGTGACACGTGACAGTTTAAAGTGTCCATACTGATGCTACTGTGAGAAGTAACTGATGAAGTCACTGCTGCTCTTCCTCCTGCACATTTAAATGCATCTCTGTCACTGTAGAGAAACATCTGTTCACTCTCACAGATCCAGCTGCTCTGTGAGAACGACTGAAGCAACAAACAGACTCCAGTTCCTGTTAACCTCTCATCAAAACGCTGACAGCAGCTGTTGTTAATGTGACCAATCACAGTAAAGAGTTCAGCAGGTAACAGGTGTGTCAGGTTAAGTCATACATAAATGTCTACATAAAGGTGTAGATGGTGCCAGACTAAATCATGTCTAACATGTTGGCGTTTCGTCTTTGTCACTGTCTCATTGAACTGCTGTTCAATGATCACCACAGACTACTGACAGGGGTCAAAGGTGAATTTGGAAGGAAGATCTGGTTTGAGAATATTCATCAAACAATCGTTTCTGTTGCTGATCCCACTTGTGTTCAGGCTGACTCGGACATTCATGGTCTCTGTGGATGTCAGCAAAGCTATCATGACTGATTTTGAGCTCCTGGATCAGGGCTGTCCAACTCCAGGCCTCGAGGGCTTTTAGATCTCACCCTGGGTCAAACACACCTGAATCACATGATTGGTTCATTACCAGGCCTCTGGGGAACTTCAAGACATGTTGAGGAGCTAATTTAGCCATTTAAATCATCTGTGTTTAATCAAGGACACACATAAAACCTGCAGGACAGCAGCCCCCCAGGCCTGGAGTTGGACACCCCTGTCTTAGGCTACGTTCACACTGCAGGTCTTAATGCTCAATTCTGATTTTTTGATCAAATCCGATTTTTTTTGTCTGCTTGTTCACACTACAAATAAAATGTGACAGCAAACGCGCTCTAGTGTGAACGCTCAAAGCGGCCGCATGCGCAAAAGAAGACGTCACACACAACACGCTTTGTTTAGACGCAGACCAAACAGTATGTTTGACTGATGGCCCTTAATATAAAGACTTCGGGCTTCACGTTTCCCAATTTTTGCTTCAAGTTATTTTGTTATTTACATAATAATGTAGATAACCTAATAATGATCCTTATTGCTGTTTTAGAGGAGCGCTGCTTCTAGTTGCAGATTTCTGTCAGAATCTGCAGATTATACAGAACAAATAAAATGTTCACGTTTCTCCAACGTTGTCTTCCCAACAGGAAGCATTCGCGATGTCTTCTCCGACGCTGATAATTGGCGTCTGTCTTGTGTCAGTGACGTAAAAGACGGATTTAATGCGACCCGACCATTCAAACAGCAGTCGCTTTCTAAAACATCAGATATGTATCAGATTCAGCACCACATACGAAAGTGACCCAGGTCGGATTTGAAAATATCGGATTTGTGCCGTTCACACTGTCATAGCATGATGGATATGGGTCAAAAGATTGGATTTGATGCGCTTTCGCCTGCAGTGTGAACGTAGCCTTAGACAGTATAGGACCGTATGAAAGGTGGAACCTGGTGTTTGAATCCAACCAGCATGATAAGCTTAAATGAATCTCTGGTAACCTTTTACTGACCATGACGATCCCAGCCTGCTCTGCACCAGTGCAACCATCTGACTCAAACAAGTTTGGCTTGAATCTGAAAATTACATATAAAATTTCAAATTTCCAGTTTGTGTCCATCTGTCTCCACCAACACTAAAGAATGAGTCATCTTACCCTCCCAGCCTCTCTTTCTAATGCTTTGGAGTCTGAAGATGAACTGAACTGGGGTATTGCTGATTCACACGCTCTGACAGCCAAACACATTACAGGGTTTATCCACTGCTAAATACAGTAAACACTGCACACTTAGCTAACAGACACACTGGATCCAAACTGTGACCACAGCTTAATGGATGTGAACCATGAACACATCAGAAGGAAAAACGAAGATGGTGAAAGTGTAAAAGGACCACAGGGTGACATCACGATCTTATGACTGCCAGTATGTGATCACCTGGAAGCAATGATCGAAAAAACAAAGGATCTCACTTATTATCATGTCGTTATCATTATCAGCCAATCAGATTTAGCTGCTCATCATTTGACCTCGCCGATCCACGTGACTACAGAACCATTTCTTTAATTCCAACACTGCGTTTTGCTCGTGGGCGTGTGAGGTGTCGCACTTCTTACCGTGAGTCTGAGTCCAGGCCTGAAGGATGCAGTGTTTCTCCTCAGAGCTGTACACCAGTGAGTTAGGGTGGGTGTCCAGCAGGTGGCTCTTTATGTGGTCCAGGTGAAGAGAGGGCAGCACCGCTCCACACACCATGCACAGCAGCCGACCCGCATGAGACTCGTACTCCATCAAGAACTCCTGACGGAACCAGGCGTGCAGCGAGTCGTTCAGATAGCGCTCCAAGATCTGCGCCGACGGCTCGGGCAGGTACTGCTCCTCTTCTTTAGGCTGCGGGGCTTCACCCTCCACAGAGCAGGGAGTCAGGCTGATGGGCTGCTGGGTTTGCTCCTGGGCTGTCGCAGGGTCTGCAGTTTCTGCTTATAGTAGAGACAAAACAGCATGACAACAAATCAACTGTTTTACTAGCTTTTATCCAGCAGACAGGTAACGTCAGGTGTTCATTCCAGTTTATATGATTACACCATGGTTATTATAGATGTTTTAACTCTTTTTAACTCCACAATCTGCACTTTTCTGCCACCTGCTGTGAACACACGGGGCGGCTGCAGCTCAGGAGGTGGAGGAGGTCATCTGCTAATCAGAAGGTCGGTCGTTCCATCCCTGGCCTGCATGCCAAATATGCTTTGGCACTAACCCAGAGTTGTGTGCGAATGTGTGTGAGTGTTAGATAAAAGGCACTAATGTCGAAAAAGTGCTTGTGTGAGTGGGTGAAAACTGCATGCTGCATGAAGCGCTCGATCCCAGCTTTCACTTTGTCACAGGCTCAGTGGTTCAGCTTCTCCTGTTTGCTTTTCCAAGCATTATGGGATAGCAGCTCCATTTTCTCCAGTGATTATTAATGTTATTTTTGTCAGGCAAGAAAGAGTGCTATATCTCTCTGTCTACCTTCAAACAGTCCAATGCAATCAAACATTACATCATCAGTTCCTCCTCACACATACACCATGATATGAGTTCATACTGAGTTTGAGGAAGACGTCTACTTAAACCAACCCACCTCCAGTCTGTTGACCCGAGTGCCTAGTGTCCTCTTCGCCCTGAAGTGAGGGTCCCGAAGCAGGGCTGTATAACTTCTGCCCTCCCCCCAAACTCAGGTGGCTCTCCCACCCCGAGCGGATCACCTCTTTGTCAGCGGCGCTCCACAGCAGGGAGTCCGGGTGCTTCTGTCTGATGTGCCTCTTGATAGTGCTGAGCTTCAGAGTGGCCAACGAACTACCGCACACCATGCAGATCATGCCGTGCCTCTGGGGGTCAAAGTCCATCAGGTACTCGCTGCGCCAGTACTCGTGGTAGTACCGGCGGTGGTCTCGGCCTGGGATCCGGCTCAGGCCTGGACGCGAGGCTCTCTGCACCCTGGGTTTGGCTCCAGAGGGCCCCGGGGCCAGGGAGAGGAGGAGGGGGTGATCTGGGCTCTCTGTGATGCTCCAGTAGCTGGTGCTTGGTGACTGGACAGGCGTGACCACACCGCTCTCTGATTCCACCTCTCCATGGCCATTGGCAAGACCGTCTTCTTCAGACAAGAACAAGACAGAGGACAGATCAGAGCAGCAGGTTTCAAACTGAAGCAGAGTCTTCATGTTGCTAAAGCAGAGATCTCAGACTTCAGCTGTGGGCCACTGTCATCTCATGTGAGGCCACAAAACAAGAAAACACCCACAAATATTTCAAAAAATGTCGTGTTTTGTTTGTTTTTTAAAATGTAAAATATTGTATAAAAAGACAAAACTTGACATAAACACAATTTTGTTCGTATTTAACAAAATCAAAGTGACACCTCAGCCAATCCGACATGCTCTCTGCTCATGTCGCCTTCATATTAAATCAGTTTTCTTTTTAAAGAACGTATTTTAACATTGCACTCAACAACAAACAAATCCTCCCTAAAAAAAAAGTCACTTCGAGGGCTAAATTGCATTCGATTTCTTCACGTCCGTGTAGAAGTCGGGGTGATGTGGGCCGCAAGTGGCTAACGCGTGAAAAATACAGTTCAGTTTACAGACGAGCATCATCTGTAAAAGCAGAAGTGTTTGGCAGGCTGCTGATTCAGGTGTGTGTTAACACAATGCTACGATCTTTCCAGGATGTCCCAGTAAATTCAGCTCAGGTTCAGATCATGCAGCCCTTCAGGCCTCAGTTAGCAGGAGAGGCTCTTCTTGCGTAAAGAACATGGTGCCATTGGGTTTGTAAAGCTGCATCTGAACAAACCAAGACTTCTGAAATAATGTTGATGGTGGGACCTTAAGTTAGCTGTGCATAAATGCCTACACATCTCAATACACTGAAACGATGTAAGCAATAGTAGGGTGATGTCATCTTGTTCTCAAGCTTTCCTGAAAGTCTGACCTCTGACCTTAAGACTCGAAGATTCTCTTTTTGAACTCGTCTGAGATTTTTCGTAGACACAGCCATGGTATCAATTTGAAGCTCCCACACCACTTTGTTCTTGAGTTACTGCACGCACAAACTTGGGTGTCTACATGGCCCGCCTGCCCGTCAAATTGTTGAAGCTGCTGCTAAATTTAATTTCAGTTTTGATTTATATTCAAAATTAAATTGAGGAGCACACTTCTCTATTCCTCAAGTCAATTTATGTAGCACCAACTCACAACACCAGCCGTCTCAGTGCTCAGGCATCGTCCTCGCATTCTCCAAGACTGTGTTAAATCATCTGGTCAAAAATCTTCTTTTAGACTTCTTCACCTCCCACCATTCAATCCTTGGCTCTACGTTCACCGACTTCCTCTTCTTCATTTTTTCCCTTGCATTGCCTTTTAATGTGTTGTTTTAAAATGTGCTATATAAATAAATAAACCTTAAAGTCATCCTATAGACTAGCACATGATGCTGCCTAGTTACGTTCTCCCATAGACTTTGCAGTCTCCTATCTCTTTCAGACTGCACACTCAATAATAATCACACGTCCAACAAATAATCAGTAGTCTGACTCCATGCATTGCACTGGCTCACTCAAAAACAAATCCCTGTAGCTGACAGAGACCAATAAAAACAATATACACCTGAACATCAGCAGACTTGGAGCAAAACAATCTAGTTTCCAATTATATGAAGTTATTAAGGTAGAGGCTGTCCACACAGGTCTATTTCTATCTCACTGCAGATGGGTAACATTTAAATAGTGTGTTTAAATGATACCAATCTTTACAAAAACCCAAACGATCACATGAGCAGCAGAGATATCATGTGAGTGAACTGTTAGGTCTAACATTGGTAGGCATCTTTCAGGCTAGAAACGCTAGCCTTTCAGTTCCTCACAGCTTTAAACTTAAAAGTCACGCTGCTGTCATTTGGTAATCAAGCACAACTTGCTTACGGACATTTCTGCGGTCAGCTCGCACCTCACGTGAAAGGATAACCCTGCCTTTTTTATCCGATCAGCGTTTATTCCGCTCGATGACAGGTCTGAGACGGCCTGTACCTCCGCTGTCCACTAGGTGTCAGCAGTGTGCGCTTCGCCTGGCTGCCTGCGTGCAGTTGAGCCTTTGTTTATAGGAGCCACAGAGACGGAGGGGCCATGCTGCTCCATGGCTTTGTCCCTGACACGGATTAACTGGCTGCCTGATAATGGCTGTATATCTGACAGCCACGCAGACCCACTTAGCGTTGGAACAAAAACAAGAAAATTAACACTAGATGTGTTTTTTTGCTCTTTACCTACTAACTCGCTGTCCTCCTGCGTGGTTTCCTCCTGCCCGCTTGTCATTAATGAGAGCAGCTCCGGCTGATAGGCACAGCGGAGCTTCACGGGCTCCCCCTGCCCCGCTCCTTTCTCTTCCATCACTGGATCGCTGCTCTCGCTTCAGTCGTGGTTGGCGGTGCTTCGTTCAGTGGGTCGTGTCGCCGTCGTGGGGCATGTCACCCTCACAACAACAACACGTTCTCGCCGCTCCGCAGCGCTCGACACGCATCTGCCAGGCGCTCTATAACGAGCCCACCGCCGAGGAGCCCGTGCTCTCCGCGGTCCCCCCACGCGCCCCGCACGGGAGCCAAGTTAACTTTTCATGCAAGCACACAATCATAAATCCACCGGCGAAAAGGGCCGCTGCTCCGCGGTGCTCGGTGGAGGCGCCTCGGCTCAGGCCTCTACTCATGAATTTTTAGGCTCTTGCTTGTCTTCAGGGTGGGGAGCCGGACTAGGGGCCCCTGGGGCTCCTTAAGGGGCTCCTGGGTAAATTTAAAGAGACAGTAGCAGCTACGACGATGCACACCCACCCCGGGGGGGCAGAGGGAGCAGCAGGCGCTAATACCGGTAAGCTGCTGCTGCTGCTGTCCCACAGCCGCGACATGAAGGCAGAGCGCCGGTTAACCACGAGGCGGTGAGTCGGGGCCCCTCAGCAGCGCCTGCTTTGTACCGGGGCAGCACGCGCTGTTTTCATGTGTCATACACATCTGTGCAGATGTTCAGCGGCGCACGTGTTCATGACTTCCTTCTCGATTAGTAAACTTGTCTGAGTTGACATAGTCCGACTGAAACCTCTGATACACTAACTTCGATGGCCTCAGCTGTAAACAGTCTTAAACTCATGTTATTAAAATGAAAAATGTTTCAGCTGCTGACACCTTTGAATCACAAAGATTTACACACGTTTAATTCATGTATTCAGTCCCTAGCTATAGTCTTGCTGTGACGTCAGTGTAGTTTTTTCAAACCGGATCCACGTTAAAGGAACCGGGCCGTGGCCCCCAGCGCCCTAACGTTGTTTGTCCGTCAGCCCCGCCCTCGTGCTCATTTGGTCGTTGTGTAGAAAAGTGGATCCCTGCTTGAAGCGTGTGCACATGAATTCAGGTCATGTGTAGAAAAAGACAATAAATCAATGGACCTTTGTGCAGCTATTCCAGTAGGGAACAGCTGTGCGGGGCCTCCGTGTCCCGGCACCACATTATCTGAGCCTCCTGCAGACAGACAGACAGACAGACAGACAGGGGGACAGGGGGACTCGTGACAGGTTTGTAAAATCCTTTTAATGCGACCCAGTGAATGGATGTGGCGTGGAAAGGAGGGGGCGTTGCACACTACTGTCTCTATGTACACAGACACACACACACACACAGCGAGCATCCCACATCCTGGTACTTTTCAGCGTTGTCAAGGCAGCCTGAGCACGACTGGCGGAAAGTAGCTGCAGTGTCCTGGCAGAATATCTGTGCAAAACCGCCCCCAAAGTGTCCCGGAAAGTTAAGTGCCGCTAAAAGGTAACGGACGTGCATGTTTTCTGTCGCTCGTGCTTCCGGGCGCGCGGCTTTGCGGCTCGAATCTGCGCCTGTCCTCGCGGCTTTCACGCGCAGACAGGCGCCAGTCCGCGAGGACCAGAGCAGGAAAATGTTGTCCATTGTGCCGCTGAGAGACACAACGATCCAGGCACCATTTCCGCTCTAGTGCGACCGCTTTTCCACGGCCGCTCTGCGTGTTTTGCTGTAGGTTGTTCGGCTGAGTGGCCTGGTGGCGTTTGACTGAAACACACTGAGAATAAAGAAAAATGGCAGATATACTTTGTGATAGAGAGAGACAGCTTTAAAGGGACAGCGACACGCTGTTTTCTTCCTGCTTTCTGGAGCCGAAGCACTCCCACACACGACGACAATTTCATTTATTTCATAGCTATCGCCTGAAATCTTACACTGAAACTCGCGTTTCACGCGGGAATCTGCACAGATGTTGTGACAGATGAGGTGGGCGTCGTGCACGAATTTATTGTCTCCTGACTGGTGCACGAAATCCTGCTGGAGTGAGTGCTACAGATCTTAGAGTACGTCAGTGCTCCACTGAGACCACCTTACTCCGTGTACTCTGTGTACTTTCATCATGAGGCACACACATGTGAGTCAAACAGATCAAATGACTTTGGTTGAACTTATTTGGTGGAAATAAAAAAAAACGTGTAAATTGTTACATTTTTGTAAATAGCTATTTGACTCTTCAATCCTCGCTAATATCATCTTTACTTTGTGCAATTGAAGGGAATTATTGTGTTAATGTTGTTGTGCTTGATGTTGCATTACTGATCAGTGAGCATGTTGTAATTCCCATGGCTCCAATCAGAGATCCTGAAGCGCAGGATTTCAGTGTGCAGCACTATGGCCACCGCACCTGCTTATACACTCTTTAAATCTGCAATTGCAATCCTCAGTTTGAAATTTAGAGCAACAGTAGGTGCTACACATTGTGTTGATGCATGCTCGATCATCCAGGTAAGGAAATCCCAAGAAGGTCTTCATTCTGTTCATCGGAAACGTTTCGTCACTCATCCAAGTGACTTCAACTTTTTGTTTATTACAAAGTAGTACCTAGTCTTTAGATTATTTTCATCGCATTTTAATGCAAAGATTGTTTTCTGTTCCTCAGGATATCTGCACTCCAATGTGATGTCGGAGAGCATAAGAGGTGCTCAGAAACACGATGATGCTGACGATGACAGTTAGGATCCTGGACTGAGGGGCTACCAAGGCCAATCACTGCTGTTGGATGAGAACCGATGGGCTGTCTAACCTGGCAACAGCATGCCGACTGCAAAAGGTAAAGGTGGCTCAACGTCCCACCGTTACCGGCCGGCCTCGGAGTACGATGATGCCACGCTCGCCCTAAAGCGAGAGTACTGGAGAAACAAGAAGCGAGAGCAGCGGGCCCGTCTGTCAGAGGAGAGGGAAAGGCACAAACACAGCAGCAGCAGCCAGGGAGGAAAGCAGCTAAATGCCCCTGTGGAAGAGGCTTCCACTCTGGCCCAGTCATCAGGTGCTTTGTCACCTCCTCTGCAGAGTAATGATAATTCATACAATTCTGTGTCAAAGCACGGAAATGCTCTGGGGGAGGGGTCACGTGAAACCACTGACAGCCAAAAGGAGAAGTGGCTCCAGACAGTAAAGCTCAACAAGCGTCTGCCTCAGTTGCCAGCGTCCTGTTCTATCTCTGCCAAATCAGCCAGCGGCAACGCAGCCGCAGGTAAACGTCAGACAGCAACCGTTTCCTCACCCGTGTCCAGTGGGACTCAGCTGAACACCGTATCCTCAGTGCCTCCAGTCAGAGTGACCAGAATAACCAATGGCAGCTCCAGTAAAACAGCACCTCAGCCATGTGTGTCTATGCAGGGTGCGTCAGTCCCCAGAAACCAACATAAGGCACAGGTTGTATTACCCACTCAGCCCAAAGTCTTACCCACGGGTCTCGTTCTCGTGTCCTCTCCGTGCGGCCCCACTTCCACTAAAGCAGAGAGCAAAACAGCCATCTCAACACCTCAGAGTGGAACAAAGCGTGCCTTGGTCACCACACAGAGGGCTAAAGGTGTCGGCGATGCACGAGCTTCTCTGGAGTCCGACGAGGAAAGAGCGGCCAAGCGTCGGGAACAGTGGCGGATCAAAAAGCGAGAGCAGCGAGCGAAGCTTGCAGCTAGGTTAGCTAAAGCCAGAGAGAGGACGCAGGGTGCAGAGATGACGTTTCAGAGGCTAACGGCACCAAAAACCAGACACGTGGGAAGCATAGTTCTTCCATCAGAGTCACTTTTGAGAGGAGCAAGCCAGAAGCAGTGTCATACACGGGTCAAAACACCATTTACATCAGCCAAAAGTGAAAACAATAAGCTGCAAAGTGGGACAGCAACTGTAGTTGTGACTGCTCTGCAAACATCTGATGTTCCATCTGTGAAAAAACCAGTAGACTCTCAGGGAAAGGTTCCAAGTTATCATCTTGGCGGTGTTACCCGGGGTATCGCGAGATATAAAACGCCTAGACAAAGGTTCATCGAAGCACAGAGAAACTTAATGAACCATAGAAGTCTACGGTGTAAATCCCCAATGCTGCCCTCAGCTTTTGGTAGCAGAAGCATGCCCAAAATCAACCCTGACGACACGCCCGAGCAGATAATAGCTAAACGGAGAGAGTACTGGCGGCTCAAAAAGCGCGAGCAGCGAGCTAAGCTGTCCATGGAGGTAAAGGTTCGGTTGAAAGAGAGAGATTCTTTGATGAGGAGGGTGAAACGTTACCAGAAGATCCTCGAGGAGATGAGGAAGACTCGAGTGCTGGCGCAGTCAACCGGAAGTGCCCTCGCGCACAGCCCGGAGACCATCGGAGGATTCATCAAAGAGGACGGCACGCTGACTGCCAACATCCCTCACAGCTCTGCAGATCACAGCGTAGCAGAAGACAAAAGCCAAGCAGAGCTTTGTGTAGTTTCTACAAACACTCCTTTGGCACAACAACAGTGTCAGCCTGACGCTAAACTGAGAAGCGTTGCTCCCATCAGGATACACCCGGCTCCCCCTCCTCTTTGCTTAGCTCAGGTGAAAGTCTCTGCTCCTGGACAGCTCGCCAACAAACTGCCGCGACTGCTCGCAGTTAGACCGCAGGCTCACCTCAAAAGCACAACCGTTCCTAATTTGCACTCGTCAGCTATCCAAACTGTGGGCCAGCTCACACTTACTCATCCACAGAGCCCTCAAAATTCAGCAGGTTCAAACGTTA
Organism: Neolamprologus brichardi; assembly: GCF_056152115.1. Taxonomy (NCBI): domain Eukaryota; kingdom Metazoa; phylum Chordata; class Actinopteri; order Cichliformes; family Cichlidae; genus Neolamprologus; species Neolamprologus brichardi. The sequence continues at coordinate 51,487,012 of NC_142106.1, read as the reverse complement.
GCAGCTGCGTTATGAAAATGACCATCTCGAGCAGAGCGCTGTCGCTGTCAGGCCCGTCTCTGGATGCAGGGCTGACGGAGGAGGAGAGGATGGCAAAGAAGAGGGAGTACTGGAGGATAAAGAAGCGTGAGCAGAGAGCAGCTCGCGCTGTCCGATTGAGACAGGGTGTTTTACATGCTCGGGCCGGTGCAGCCTTACAAAGGAGGAAGCCTCAGAAGCAGGGGACGCTGATCACTGTGCCTCAGAGTAGAAATCTCGCCGACACTACAGCAAACGCACCTCCTCTTTCCAACAACAGCGTGCTTTTTCTGCCTCGTGCAAACGAAATGAAACAGGAGAGTGACTCCATGCCAGCAGCTGACCTAAATTCTCCACCAGAACAAGCCATCTGTCCAGATATCAAACCCCCTACTTCCCCACCTCCAGCACCCCAGCTGGAGTCTGACCCATGTCTGAGCGCAGACAGCCAAACTGCCACTCTGCTAGCTGTGGCCTCCATGAAGAAGCTCCTGGAAGAATCTCTTAGCACGGTGACAGAATGTAAAAGCGAGCAGAACTCTATTAAAATGGAGACAATAGAAGAGGTTTCACAGCAAGACATGAAGCCAAATTTATCTCAGCTGTCCTTTGAAAGGGATGACACGGCTCCTATTGCTGCTGACCTCACTTTGCAGATAAAAAGCTGGGAGCTCGACAGCAAGGTCTCTGCAAAGGCCAGTTTACAAAGCCCTCAACTCAAGAACCCATCGCAGGTGAGCGAGACAGTTCCACCTCTTCCTGCTTCCAGTGATGTAGGTGTGCATCACACCAGCGAGCACTCGTCCCAGACCCCTTTGAACTACATAGTAAACACCTCCATGGAAGCTCCACGCAGAACCCAGAGACTTTGCGCTAAAAAAGGCGGCTATAAAACCTGCTGCTCTCCAGAGCCACCGAAGCTGCATCACATCACAGCCGTGACGCTGGATGACCTGCAACCACAGCAGGAACAGCATCAGGCACAAGAACAGAACATCTGCCCCGAATCGAAGCGGAGGTACAACAGCGCGGTGACGGAGCAGAGCGGCTTGACCAGCTTGCAGAGGAAGAGGGAGTACTGGAAGCTGATGAAGAGGCAGCAGAGGGCCAAGTTAAAGGCCAGGCAGAGAGACGGCGAGGGGGAGTGCAGCAGCGGGCTCTTCCCCAGAAGCATTCAGGTAACACGAGGAGCACTCGAGCTCTTTTCTGCAAGAGGTGAAGTTTCAGCGCTTTGGTGTGTAGCTAATAGCTAATGTTGATCATATTTGATAGTATGTTGAGCCCCTGATGTCAGCTGTGCATCATCATCATCATCAGATTCATCTTCACATGTGACTGTTTTTGAAAAATGAGTGCTAGCTCTGAGCCACGTAGCATTTCAGTCTTTTGAAGCCTCGTGTTGTGTTCAGGATCTGAGCGTGGCAGAAATTCAACACTCAAAGTAAAGAAGACTGCGTTTGATTTTCTTCCTCACGCCTTTTATCTGCATATAGAGTTCAATTTGATGATTGCAAAGGTGACAAGCTTGACTGAGGCCACTGAAATCTGCCGCGTGCTACCAGATGAACCATTTCCGACTAGTGCAGCTCGTGCAATGGGCAGAAAACCCAAGCATCACTTAAATGAATGAAAGCTGTTGAGTATTTAGCAGCATGTGCACATAGTGTCTATGTGAAAGAGGGGCCCTCCATGTAAAGAGTTTTTGACATACCTAAATTTCTCTATGTATATAAAAGTGGTTTCTGCAGTCGACTCAGTCCAGCTGAAGCTTGAATCGCTGCGACAGAAAATTCTCAGGCATATGGTATTTGAACGGGAAAAACAAAGTGGAGTTCATCTGAAGGGCGCCCATTAAAGCTAGGAGCAAACTCTGCCTCAGTTTCTGAAAAGCCGTTTGTTCATGTCATATTTTCTTCTTTCAGACCCCGGGGCTCGTTATTATCAACAGTCTTAAAGGGGCGAGTCCTCCAGCAAAACGAGCCCTCCAGCCCAAACCGCCTGTCTCTCCTCTGGACTCGGTGACCAGCATCCCTACCGTTCTGGTTGTTAGCCAAACAACATCTAATGCTCAACAGTCAGCGTGCACGCTCCAGGTCAGACTGCCCATCACCAGCAATGAGTACAGCAGCGTCAAACTTGGGCCTTCACATGCTGTATCCAGCTGTGCAGGAGTTTCTGAATCTCTACAGCTTTCACGAGCATCTAGAAGCACTGATGTAGACTCAGCTCCCGCCCTCCCCGCTGTGAAGCCACCAGACAAACCACTGTCCAGTACTGACATGCACCTCGTTGAACCCCTTGGTCAAAGTCTGTTAAAAATCCCCTCTGCTCACCTTCAGAGTCCCCCACACAAGAAACAATCCTCCACCCAGCTGGCACCGGTGAGCACCATGGTTCCTCCAAAGCCCATCCCGGGGGAAAGTGAGCAGGACTTTCTGAGGAGGAAGCGGGAGTACTGGAGGATAAAAAAGAAGGAGCAGAGAGCCAGGAAGGCAGTTCGGGAGAAGGGAATCACCCAAAGCTTCAACAGCTGGAAGACTAGGCTGCCTCCCCTGGGTCTACAGACAGAGGTGGGAGTTGCACAGTTACATAAACAGCTTGTTTTTTTTTATTATGATTATTGTATTCATATTACATACTACTGACATTTATATTATACTTAATAGGCTCAAGGTTTAGCTGGCATTTCTGGTTTTCTTCTTATTTATCTGGAAGGACCTTCTTGGTTAGCGTGTGCTAGTTCTCCTCTTACACTGCTTGATTAACCTGAGGGGTTCCACAAGGTTCAATCCTGGGTCCACTGATGTTTTCCTTTTATCATTCTGTCTTTTTATGGCATTTCTTATCCTTTATATGCCGTCTTTTAAGCCTCACCAGCCAAATAGGCTGCCCACCCTGGTTGGCTGTGACTGAGGCCATGATTACAGCTCCACTTGAATTACATTTAACATTCAGTCACGTGACTGATTTTACGACCAGCGTTCGTAATCTCGGTGAAGTATTTGATTCCTCGCTGAACTTTGACTCACATATAAAATGTACCTCACGTTCCTTTTACTTTCATTTAAGGAACATTTCTAAAATGCGAGCCTCGTTCTTTGAACTTGGCAAATTGTTCTCGCGTTTGTGTCATTGCACATGTTGTGATGCCCTTTTACCAGCTTAGACAAATCATCTTTGTCATGCCTCCAAACAATTACAAACTGCTGCAGTCAGACTCGTAACAGCCTCGATAACAAAACGACAGAGAACTTTCAAATTGATATGATAGGTGTGTCTGCTAAAAACCTTCGATGAGTTCAAATCTCATGACCTCAACCTCACCGTCGGACATCAGAGGTCAAGTTTTCTGAAAATCTTCTGAAGTCACATTGGATTTTGAAATTCATATCATAGTTGTATCTACCAGGAGAGTGAGGGATACCACTGTCCACCACCAGTATCGTTCTCTTTACATTGGTTCCCAGTAGATTTTAAAATTCTCACACTTATAATTAATTAATTTAAAAATTGAAGAGGGTCATTTCAGCAACATCAAGTATGTTCCCCACATAAATAAGGGTTAAACAAATCGGACACTAACGCAGGTTTTCTATCACAAGCCTGATACCATCATTTCCAGGACTGATCTCTCAGTGACACAGAAACAGAGTACTTTAGTAGCGGTCTCCAACCTTTTTTGCGCCACGGACCGGTTTATGCCCGACAATATTTTCACGGACCGGCCTTTAAGGTGTCGTGGATAAATACAACAAAATAAAACTAGTACCGGTACCAAAAAAAAGAAGATTTATTCATAACACACGTGAAAAGACCCAGGAAAACAGAGTTAACGATAAAAACGATAACAAAATAACGCTGAAAACCGATAAAAACCCTGAAAACTATACATTTCACACCTGAGCCTCAACTCTCGCGGCCCGGTACCAAACGACTCACAGACTGTTACCAGTCTGAGGCCCGGGGGTTGGGGACCGCTGCTTTAGTACTCCAGTAGAAAATGAGCAGATAACTAAATGGTGCACTCGTGCCCCCGTCCTTTGTTTGTAAGTAAATCAGAGGACCTAAAAGACACAAAAGCACCAGAAAGAAACGACAAAAATACACAAAATAATGTCAAAGTGACAAAACTACAGGAACTCTTAAGCATCTCTGCAGTCTGAGTTGTGTTTGGTTCACCGTGTTTCAGGGAGCTCATGAAAGCACGTAAAAACACTGCACGTGGCCTGTGCTTCAGTTTTTCACTCTTTGTCTAATATCTTTAGGCACCTGGTCAGTGGGTGAACTCTTCTGAGGAGTCAGAACATCTAATGAGGTGAGAGGTTTTTTTTGCTCGCTTTCTTTTGATATCAGCATCGTCAGCATTCAGGATAACAAAAATCTCCCTTCACAGCTCTTCAGTGGACTCGGCATCCTTCACATACTCTGATTACACAGCCCCAATCGAAGGTAAAGTGTGTCACTTTGAACTTGAACGAATGCACATAAAATAGTGAACGTAACCAAAAACAAACTCTGCCTTCTCAGATGAGTCAGAGCTGCTGTTTGCTGAAAGTGAGGAGGATTCTGTTTCCGATGCTGTGTGGAGGAGCCGCTACCTCATGGACTATGACCCACTCAACCAGCTGCTGGTGTGCATGGTGTGTGGGGAACTGCAATATTCCCACAGCCTAGAGGGAGTGAAGGCCCACATTGACGAGGCCCACCCGCACACCCTAACCTTGGAGCCCGGCGAGAAAGAGCAAATACGGGAGGCCTGGGATGAGCAGGTGTCCCGGCGGGAACGCTTCTTCAGCAGCCAGCTGCAGCAGCACAGCAGACCTGTGGCAGGTACGAGCTCGCATCACGCAGTTAAGTCACCTGACTTTGCAACACAGCAGAGTTAAAAGTAGCTGCAGGAGAGCATCTGTTAGCCTCATCTGTACGACTGATCCCAATGAGATTTATCCTTTAATCGCCTCATATATTCATATAATGTAATGGTAGCAACACTGGCTCAGCAGTTATATACAATAATTGACGGTGCAAACTCGCCTGACTGCACCGATCAGTGTGAAACAATTCAATTCAATTCAATTTTATTTATATAGCGCCAAATCACAACAAAAGTCGCCTCAAGGCGCTTCATAGATACAGAGAAAAACCCAACAATCATATGACCCCCTATGAGCAAGCACTTTGGCGACAGTGGGAAGGAAAAACTCCCTTTTAACAGGAAGAAACCTCCAGCAGAACCAGGCTCAGGGAGGGGCGGGGCCATCTGCTGTGATTGGTTGGGGTGAGAGAAGGAAGACAGGATAAAGACATGCTGTGGAAGAGAGACAGAGGTTAATAACAGATATGATTCAACACAGAGAGGTCTGTTAATACATAGTCAGTGAGAAAGGTGACTGGAAAGGAAAAACTCAATGCATCATGGGAATCCCCGGCAGCCTACGTCTATTGCAGCATAACTAAGGGAGGATTCAGGGTCACCTGGTCCAGCCCTAACTATATGCTTTAGCAAAAAGGCTAAGCCATTCCTCTGCAGATGATCTGTTAACAACGCTGTCTGACTTCTTTTGCAGAACCACACAAGAACTGACGAGCTGAAGAGACGGCTGCAGGAGGCAACTGAAGCCCGTGGACCAGGAGAAACAAACCCCGCCTCCTTTCTCTCGTGTGTTTGATTTCTTATCAGTGTGTTTACCTCTGCAGGAGGACACCTTGGAAAAGAAGGCCCTAAAGCAGCTTTACCTCATTTCCTACCAGGGTTGTGTATGTTTATCAAAGGCAGCGAGGACATTTTTATACTGAAGCTGCCTCATCTAAGATTTGCTGTCAGTCCTTCTCCTGTTGTGTTTGTTTTTTGTGCTCCTTTTTTTTCTCTCACCCCCAATCAGCTGCAGCAAACGGTTGCTCCTGCTTCTCCCAGAAGTTTCCTCCTGTTCAAAAGGAGCTCTTCCTCCTCTTGCTGCTCATAGGGGATCATTGCACTTCTCTATAATATTGTTGCTTCTTACAATACAGCACCTTGACATGAGTGTTGGAGTGAAACATTACTATTTAAAGAAAACTACATTTGGGAAATCTTCACTCTGGGAAGGCTAAGCTAATAGCATTCTGGACATATCAGTTTATTAGGCCACTTAATTTATTGATCCAATCACAGACTTGCACAAATATCTTCTTTGATCACATGACCTCTGTGGGCGCCTTGATAAAATATAACCTGTGTTTTCCAGCTGGAGCATACTCATAGCCAGTTTGTACATTCCTCACTCTGCAGGGGTAAACATTTCAGCATTCTGGGAAAACACTAAAGGTATTCCAAGGAAAAACGGGATAATAGGTGGTATGGGGGGTAAAAGAATGAGTCATAAAATTAGCAGCAGTGTCCAGGCTGTGAATTCCACAGTGGGAAGTGTTTTAGCACCAAATATAAAGACTAATATTGATTGTTGGAAAGTAAAAGGCTCAGCCTGCTGGCTGAGCTGCTGCGAGCACAAACTGGGGCTGAACGCACCGTGCTGAGGAACACTGTTGCTGAATATGTTTGTATTGGAGGTCTGGGTCACTGCACTTGTGCAGAGACACACTACCTGTCCACTGATAAGCAGCCGTGGCTTTTGTCAATGTGACATTTATAGTTGATTATACAACAAGTTAATATTTAACCCTGGGATTAGTCGGCTGTAGAGAAACAGCATCAGCACAACATTTTCTATGATCTGGACGCTGACTGAATCTGCTAGTGTGCAGATTTTCCTGCAGGCTTGTATTCAGGTTAGAGCCTTGATAGGGGCCTCTGGAACTGAGCTGCAATTTGCTCCTGCGTCACATCCTGACGTGTTCCTCCAGGGGCAACTTTTTGTACCGACACAACCTTCTTAGGGACAGTTTGTCACCTCTGCAAAAATCTCCTGCAGCGCTGTAAATAGACTAATATAAAGCTGGTTATGACATGCCAAATGTGACTTTTTCTGTGCCGCTCCACAATATTTGGAGCAGCCTTGTTATTTATTGAGTCTCCTCTTACGCAAGTGATCGTCGATGATGCATTATTCATATCTGTAGAAAGCGCCATGTTAGAAAAGAATTTCATTTGTGAATGTTATCAATCCAAGGCTTTCCTACTTAAGTAGTACATGGATGAAGTGCTCGGGAATGCTTTTCGATGATTTTTCTATGATTTTCATGACGACTACAACACTGAAATATTCTTGTATTTGAGCACAAAGCTGAGGAGGTGAACACTGTCTGTGGAAAGAGCTTGTGGTGATCAGATCACTCATGAAAATCAGACGTGATTGTCTGCCAGTTTAAAAAGGGAATGTTTAAATGCCTTTTCAGTAATAAACTTTTTCTACTGTTCATTCGAATCCTTTGTCTTTTTTGTTAAACTCTGTTTTCTCCAGTGCAGTTGTGTCACTTGTGTGGTATTATGATCAGAAATATTAAGACTTTCACATTAATAAGCACAGAAATTCCTGTTTGTACATTGACCGTATCGTTTTTATTGAATCCACTGAAGCTGCACTTGCACCAGTGGGGCAGCTTGCACCCAAAGTGTGCACTGTGGCTCCAGCCTGGGTCTGTGATGGGCAGCTGTGTGCAGTGCAAACTCAAACTTGCCAATGCACTGCATTAAGGCAACGGAGCTCTAAAACAAAGTAGAAACAGTGTCAGTTGGATGTAGAGCATGATGGTGCACCTCATCAGGAGCAATAACAGCTTCACAAACACACATTTTGCTAATTAACAAAACTACAATCAAAAACTGCAGCAGGGTGGTTAGCACTGTTGCCGCACAGCAAGAAGGTCCTGCGTTCAATTCCACCATCAGGCCGGGCTCTTTCTGTGTGGAGTTTGCATGTTCTCCCCGTGTTTGCGTGGGTTCTCTCCGGGTACTCCGGCTTCCTCCCACCGTCCAAAGACATGCAGCTTGTGGGGATAGGTTAATTGGATAATCCAAATTGTCACTAGGTGTGAATGTGTGAGTGAATGTGAGTGCGAATGGTTGTCAGTCTCTGTGTGTTGGCCCTGCGACAGACTGGCGACCTGTCCAGGGTGTACCCCGCTTCTCGCCCTATGACAGCTGGGATAGGCTCCAGCGCCCCCGCGACCCTGAAAAGGATAAGTGGAAGCAAATGGATGGATGGACAATCAAAAACTGTTTTAGTGAAACCCCACAGCTGAAAGACCACAGACGAGGAGACGAGTCTGTTTTCTCCACAGTCTGACCTCAACTCCAACTTCACAACAACTGAAAAAGCCAAACACTCCTGACAGCGTGAGCTCACTGAAGTCTGCGCGGCGAGCTGTTGTCATTAGAGCAAAAACCAAGTTCACCAAAACAAGAACTGGGAAGTTTGAGCACATTAGCCTGTACTGAACTTTCTTCATTGGCTACCTTGTCAGGTTGGAGCAGATTTTAAGGTCCTGCTGCTCACCTACAAGGCTTTAAACGGACTGGCACCTTCATACCTCTCCGACCTTTTACATCTTTACGTTCCATCCCGTGCTCTCCGATCTCAGGACTCTGGCCCTCTAAAGGTTCCTAGAGCCAGAAAAAAGACAATTGGAGAACTTTTTCTTCTCTGTGGAACAACCTCCCTCTAGATGTTAGGCAGGCTGCTCTGTGGAGGTTTTTAAAACTAAGCTGAAGACACATTTGTTCACCTTATCTTACATCTTTTAGTTTTTACATTTTTACTGTTTTTAACTTGTATTGTGTCTTTTACCTGTATTGCTATGTATCGCTTTTATTTATTTATCTTTTTAGTTTCAAATAGTTGTACTTTGTTTGAAAGCGCTTTATAAATAAAGTTATTATTATTATTAAAATCAAGTAGAGCTTCAGTGGTAGTGAAAAACAGTGAGTGGTTAAACAGAGTCAACTGTAAATGAAAGTCAACATTTATTGTGTTACTTTAACAACTCGACGTCATCATTGTTTATTTCCACAGCTATAACGACTTCATTTGAACACATACGGAGAACTTAGTACTTCCTTAGATAGTCTGCTGTATTTTAAGGGTGTGAGACATTTGTGACTGAATAAATACGTTTGTAATTATTTTGTATGGCTTTATTAAATATGCTAAAAAGAATTTACAAAAACCTCCCGGCTGGTTCGGAGGGAGTCAGGAGGAAACTTTTTTCCTGTTCACTGCTTCACACCCTGACTTCTCCTGGGCTCCTCTTCCACTGCAGCCTCAGGGTGTGCTTCTTCTTTATGGACGTGTGAAGAAAACCAGGTTCCACTGGCCGAGTCGGTGTCGCCCACCCCTTGCAGCTCGCGGGGTCCAGCGCCCAGTCGGAACAGCGTGGGGATCTGACCCAGGATGGGGTTACTCTGCTGGAGGCCAGAGATCCACTGATTGAGGGTAGCCTGGTCCCCCTGACTGGTCATGCACATGGCAAAGACTGGACCTTCATCCACTGGATAGACAAACAGACACACATCATCTATGTTCAATTCAATTCAATTCAATTTTATTTATATAGCGCCAAATCACAACAAATGTCGCCTCAAGGCGCTTCATAGATACAGAGAAAAGCCCAACAATCATATGACCCCCTATGAGCAAGCACTTTGGCGACAGTGGGAAGGAAAAACTCCCTTTTAACAGGAAGAAACCTCCGGCAGAACCCTGTTACACCCTGACAGTGAGGGGTTGTGGTCAACAGCAGCGATGCATTATCTTACAGTCTTCCACATCGAAGCTCTCATCGTCCCCCAGGTCGCGGTCCAAATCCAGGTCGAGCTGCAGAGGATACATGAAACTCCTCTCTGGGTCATACGGCTCTTCTATCTGAGGGGAGGGAGGAGGATTTTTTTGTAATTTAATTCACAAAGTTTCACATATTATTCATTATACAGAGTCTACACACACAGACGGTCACTGCAGAAAAGGCTGGCTGTTTGCAGATGACAGCACCTGAAGAAGCTGGGAGAGCTTCACAGGGAGTGGAGTGAGGGTGGTGTCAGTTCCCCCGACTCCAGCATGCACAGATGTCTACAGGATTAATGAACACACCAAGCTGGACATCTCTGTATTATAAATCCTGTTTTTAATGGATCTTAGGAAATATTCTACAATCTGAGATTCTGGTTTTGTGACTTTCCTGAGCTGTAAGCCACAATCATTAGAATTCAAACACTGTTATATGATCCTCACACAGCACTTATTATTTGTAATGGATAACAGTAATGTTTGCCCACCTTCTCTTCAGGTGGGGCAGGGTCAGCTCTGAGGACGTAGTAGTAAACACACGTCTTCCTCATCCACAGAGGGAACGGGCCCTCCACAAACACCGGCCTGCACGGGTTGTGCTTAGCGAGCGCTTCCATCTGGCTGGGGCTCTGGATGCCTGGTGCAAACACAGGAAAGAAAACAAACAAATATGGAAATGATGCCACTATTAGTATTTTTAACAATATATTTCTGACTAAGACACAGAGTGTCGTTTCAGGTCATCCATACCTACTATATGTGGAAGTGTGACTTCAGCACCGCTCTCTGTGATGTCTGTGCAGGGCAGCTTGTGAGGAGAGCACACAGAGTTTGGTAAATACAAGATTTACATCTGATGACAAAAGTCAATCAAACTTGCGATTTTTACACACAAGTTTGTCTTAGTTAGACGTGAGAAACTGATCAGCTTATGTGGAGTTTTTTCTGAGAATTCACATTGACTGTACTTTCTATAAGCTCAGTTTAAAAGCTTAAGAAATGTGGAACACGAGTCTGTGGTTGACAGCTCTGGAAAGGTTTCCAGGCTTGGAAACATTCGGCGTATTAGCTTTAAAGATTTTAGAGTTACTTTTGTTATTCTTTTAAAGAACAAAGCCAGGCTAGCTGTTCCCCCCTGTTTCCAGTCTTCATGCTAAGCTAGGCTAATCCATGCATATACCTGGTAGACGGTCACTTTTGCATCCCAGTCGTTTGCCATGCGTGTGAGGCTGAAGCGTGACAGGTCTACTGGGTCTTCGGGGAGTTGCTCGGGAATAGGAAAGGGGTTTAGGTGCTTGAACTTGGGGAACCAGTACATGATACGCTGGTACTTTCTCATAGGGTGGGCCTTTTCTCCAAAGATCTGGACCAGCAGCACTTTGGTCTCAATGTTGGGCATGATACCTGAAGCACAGACACCGACACTTAGACACAAAAACAGTGTACAGAACACCTCAAGATTCTCAGCAACTACCACAATACTATAGACACCCACCATAATTCTCCATCTGCTCCAGGAGCTGCACCCCACACTCCTGCTGACGGGGATAGTGGTTGAACATTCTCTGGATAAAGTTTTGCGGCACGAACACCTCTTTAGGAAAAACATCCAGCAGCTTGTTGTAGACAGCGAGGTCTTTCTCCACCCCAAACTCTGGCATCTTCTTTAGAGCAGCATAGATAAACTCCACATGACCTCGACGCCTTATGTCTCTCTTGGTGTAGACGTCTATCACTTTGTTAAACGTGGCCTTGGTTTTGGCGTCTTTGGCGACCTGCTCAAACAGATCATCGTGGGCGACCAGAGATTTGTCCCTCGCCTTGTCTTCTTCCTGAACGAACCGTGCAGGCTGACTCTTGGTGCACGCTGGGCTGCTGTGGAAATGCCTCAACACCTAAAAGCAACATGTTTTTGTTATGAACGCAGATAAAAGATTCATTCATATGATCTGATTAGATTATTTATTGATTAACAGCAAACAAAGAGTCGACTGCCAGCTGCCTTTCTCTGCGATTATATCAGTGCTGTATATGAGCTTAAGTCTGCTAAAGCTCACCTCGCGCTGTGGGCACTGCAAGCCGCCGGGCCGACTCGAGGAGTGTAACCGTAATAGAGCGCCGTTGTCTCCAGCAGCAGCAGCAGGCAGCGGCCTCCCTGCGTGGCTGAGCAGCCGCAGAGACGTGAGCTGATGCAGGCAGCGGCTGCCCTTCATAGTCGAGCCATCACAGCGAGTGTCAGAGAACAGAAGTGCACACGGACGTGTACCTCATTCAGCTGTAAATATTTGTACAGAACGATAAAACTTTACATTTCACATTTTTGTGAAGTTTAGTTCGTCAACTGCTCAAATGTTGTAGTAAAGATAGTATAACCATGTTAATACTGACCATTAATGCCGACAATCGGACAAGAATGTAGTCTCCTTCAGAAGCCGCTGTCAATGGACGCTACCATGTTGAAAGGCCTGTACAGCATTCCGGTCCGACACGCATTTTCTTCCCCCAAACAATAGAAACAGTGACAGAAATGATTGTTCCGTAAAACCGCAAATAAGCGCAGTAAATATTCTCCATTAAAATGCAGGAAAATGATTTCTAAATCAACGCCATTCTTCGCGCTGTAGCTATGATTCTTCAAACTGTTAAACAAAAGTTGAGAAAAGAGAAAGCTAACTATTTTTTTTATCCTTTGTCGTGCAGTATAATTTAGGGTGACCATATTTTGATTTCCAACAAAGAGGAACTTTAATAATACTGTTCACTTAACAGTAAACTTTAACTGTTCTCTGTGCGGTTAATGAATGGTGAAATAAAAGAAATGTTGTATAGGCTTTTACAAGTCAACAAGTGCAAAAAAAGAGGACGGTTGGTCACCCTAAGAGATACTTCTTAAGGCAAGAGTTGCCACTTTGCAGCCATCATCGAGCTTATGTTGGCTGACAATTAATGCAACACTAAAATTCAAATACAGTCACAGTGACATAACGTTGCATTTATAGAATTGCTGGTCAAATGCAATATAAGCAAAACAACAACAACAAAAACAAACAAAATCAAAACTAAAAACTAAAAGATCTTACCCTTAAAATAAGATTTAAAAAGGTCCCCGGTGATGTTTCTGCACCATCCTTTCTGTTGTCATTTCCAGTGTTTCCGTGTGTGTGTGTTTTTAATGTGTGATGTCTTTACCAATAGACGTCGAAATAGAACATATTTCTGTTAAAATCACTCTTTCCCCAGAAATGTCATTTACGTTGATCTGCTTATATCGCCCTCCTTCCGCAAAGAATATTTTTTATGAACAACTACAGATATTACTTAAATATCATACTATAAATAATAAGTCTAATGAAATAATTGTAATGGGAGATTTTAATGTCAACTGGGACTGTGGAAAGGACAGAAAAACACTCAAGGACATAATGGAGACTTTGAACTTTACTCAACACATTGAACAACCCACAAGAATAACGAGACACTCTAAAACTAAAATAGATCTGGTTTTCAGTAATAAGCCCGAGCGAATTATTAAATCTTATAATTTTATCACTGGTATTTCAGACCACAATTTTATATTATTTTCTAGAAAACTTGTAAAATCACGGGTTAAGAATGACTTTCAAAGTTCATCTAATAGGAGATCCTTTTATGAATTTATACCAAGAAGGCAGCGACAAAATGTAGCAGAAGCATTAGCATCAGTTAACTGGGAGCCTTTATTGTGTAGTGATGACCCACAATTCTGCAGCAGTCACTTCACTGACATTGTCGAGGATGTTATATCAACATACTCCATTAGAGGTCGACAAAAAATAAAGACAACATCTAATTTGCCCTGGTTAAACAAAGAGTGCAAGAATTTAATGAAAACAAGAGATCAATTACTAAAACAGTTCCTGAAAACAGGTCTAAGTCTGGATAGACAGAGATTTACTTCAATGCGGAACAAAGTAACAAGAAGTTTGAGACAGGCCAAAGCAAATTTTTTGATAAATATAATTGAAAGAGCCAAAGGTAATGGTAAAATTATCTGGCAACACTTAAATAAATTACTTGGCCGTCATTCAAACAAAAGTAAAAATACAATTGAACTTTATGTAAATAACTCTATTGTTAGAGAGCCTCTATCTATTGCCAGTAACTTAAACACTTTCTTTATTTCATCTGTTAAGGAGATCAGTCAGAGCTTTGACTCAGTCGTATGCTCTGATAATGTGAATGATGTTGGTCAAAATTTGTTCACCATCGCTCATATTTCAGACACTGAAGTTGCTAAACTAATTACAGGTTTAAAACAATCAAAAGCACTTGATGTATATGGTATTAACACAAATTTCCTAAAGGAACATGGATTTGCTTGTACGTCCAACAACTCATGTTTTGAATATGTCTTTTGAACACTCCATTGTTCCAACAGATTGGAAAATTGCTGCAGTTACACCAATTTTCAAAGCAGGTGTGAAGACTGACATGGCTAATTATCGCCCCATAAGCATACTCCTGGTCGTATCTAAAATAGCTGAGAAGTGGGTGGTTAAACTCCTCACTGCTCACCTAGAAAACATCCAACCCTCATTACATCCATTGCAGTTTGGCTTTCGGGCACATCACTCCACAGATACTGCCCTGTGTATGTTAGTGGAGAACTTGAAGAGCTTGCTGGACAAGAGTCCCTGTGTTGGAGCTGTATTTTTAGATCTGAAGAAGGCTTTCGACTCTGTAAACCATCAGATATTGTTGTCCAGATTGACTCAGTTTAATATCTCCAGTCAGGCTCTTCAGTGGTTTGCCTCATATCTCTCACACAGGAAACAGTGTGTAGTGTTGGACGGGGTTCAATTTCCATATTTAGACTGTGATACAGGGGTTCCTCAAGGATCTGTTCTTGGGCCCTTATTGTTCTCTCTTTTTATCAATAACTTACCTGAAGTCTGTCCAAATATATTTGCTCAAATGTATGCGGATGATGCAGTTATATATACGCAAGCAAATAGTGTCCAGCAGGTGGCAAAAGATCTTACAGCTGCTTTAGCATTAATGCATAGCTGGCTGGAGGACTCATGCCTAATGTTGAACACCTCAAAAACTGTCTGTATGTATTTTTCAAAACGCCCCTTAAACTTGAAGCAGTCAAACATATTCCTGGATGGAGTAGAGCTTGAATTAGCTCCAGAATTTAAATATCTTGGGGTCATTCTAGACCCAACATTATCCTTCAAGAGTCACATAAATAAAGTGTCCCAGGTACTTAAATTTAATAATCGAAATAATCATATACGTAATAATTTAAATATGAATGTTGCAAAAAACTTATTTTTACTCAATGATCATCTCTCATATGGACTATTGTTTGACGTCCTGGTCACTTGCTTGTCCAACAACACTTACATTTATAAAAGAAGTTTAAAACTACTTGACAAAAAACCGACTTCCCACCACCACTGTCATGTGTTAAAAAAACATAAATTACTGAACTTCAATAACTTAGTGAAACTTAAAAGAGTGTGTTTAATATATAAAGTCTTACACTCCCTTGCTCCACCGCCACTAAAGCAGTTCATTAGGCATAAAGAAAGCTCAGACAGGACCACTCGAGCTACAATCCGAGGAGACTTGTTTATACCCCACAGACGGACAGCATTTGGGGAGAACGTCCTCTCTGTCCAGGGTGGCCATCTGTGGAACAGTCTTCCTCCATTAGAGAATGCTCGACATTCAATTTGTTTAAGGCAAAGGTTGAAAACTGGTTATGGACAAATCAAGTGTGTGATCGTGTATGAGTTGTATAGTTTTAATGTTTTATTTGGAAACAGAATGGTGTGTATGTGTAAGTTTGGTGATGGAGTTTTTATTATGAATGAATGATGAATTTTTATGAATTATTGTCTATGTTTTATGTGTATGTATATGGACAACAGATGGAAATTAGCCTTTGGTTATAATCTGGCATGTTTACATTCATGTAATTTATTTATTTTTTTTACATTTATGTTCATTAACATGCACTGTCCTAAATAAATAAAATGAAATTAAACAAATTACCTTTAAGGTGTTCTACATGAAATAAATACATTAATTACCTGTCTTGCAGGTATCTTTATGACGTCAGATCACTCTAAAAAATGACATTTTTAACGTCAATTAGACTTTCATACTGGGTCAATAAAGGATATATAAAAGTCACTTTACCAAAAACTAATTGCAGCTTCTACCTTGTGACAGGAATATTGTGTGTGGTCAGGATGACCGGATATCATTCGTGAGGGATGCATTTTGATATACGTTTCATTTCTTATAGGCCAACAAGTTATTTATAGCAGTTTGAATGCAGGCAGTCACTTTCTGGCACAGGTTTCAGGGCTTGCAGTGCGCACGGCCACCGCGAGATGGAAACAAATGCTCGTCCTGTAGCTGCAGAGGTGCAGCCGAAACTGCTTTAAGAGTTCCGTGAAATGTTCTGGTGTCCGGACACTGAAATCCTCTTTCCTGACTCAGTCTGACTGAGGCGAATATCTGGCAGCGCTTTTAGCCGTACCTGGTGCCTTCCCGCCAATAGTGTCAAGTTAGCTAAAACGAGGGGCTACACTTCCGGAAGCGGTTTTCAGTCTGTGGTGTGTTTTTAGTTTTTCATTTTATATAAAATAATTTCGAACTATATTTTATATTTAAGCTTGATTTACTTATAAGTACTCCCCCCCTCACACACACACTCACCCACACACCCGTGCGTTTAATAAACTATTGCGCTTTATGTTGCGGAAAATTCCGCGTTTCCGGTATTCTTAGAGCTGTCAGTCGACTCAAGTCTCCAGAGTGTGGGCTGTGATTCTCCTCTGTCAGCATGGAAAACACACCTTAGTGCACGCTGCTCCTCTAAAAACAGGAGACGCCGTCTAAACCCGGGATTATGGATTCGTCTACCAACAGTTTGGGTGAGTGCAGCAGCGACAGTGGCTCTTTGTGTTTTTACTGACAGCGTTAGCATCGTGGAAACTTCACTGTCCGTGATCAGATACTCGCATCGCTCTCAAAGGAACGCTGTCAAACCGCTTCAAAGATGGCAATCTTTGGAGAAAACTAGCATACAGCGTACCACACACGTTTTACGCAGTTTAACAAACGCGTTAAACCTCAAACTTTGTCCGGAGGCTTTCAGTCACACCAAAACTTCGTATCTGAACACTTAAATACAGTTTTTCAGCAGCTTGGCAGCGCTCGCCGCCGCATTCTTTGCTCTTTTATCGCAAGCGGAACATCCGCTCTGACTTTCAAAGCATTTTTGCTGCTTAATTTTGGGCTTTTTCAACATTTCTCCATGTTTTGTTCAGTCACTCGTCCACACGTTAGCGAACACAGACAGTAGTCTTAAACGTCGGTGGAGAAACAGGACGTTACAGCAGCTCCGTGACTGTGTAGGTGCGTGGGACGGGCTGCACGTCGTTTACATTATTTCTGTGGCATTCAAATAGTTGGCCCGAGTGATCAGGACACCCTGGAGGCGTGCCTGCAACCGCCTCACTTTGTGTCGCAAACTGAGTTGTGTGCTGCTGATTCCATGTTGCCACGCGTGGGTAGTTTGAGCATCAACACTGAGACCACCGGCAGAGCGTTCAGGAGCCTGAAATAATGGAATAAAGTGCACGGAAGACCGCAGCAGCCCGTGTCCACGCACAAACAGTTCATCCATATATCAGCACCAGCTGAACATCCTTCTCTCCAACTCACTGTGGGTTGGGTGAAAAAGCTCCACCCTGTCTGTCCCCACAATGCTTACTATTATGCTGAAACTGGAACTTTGATAGCTGCCCAGCACTGCTTTTGATTCACATGTGTATACAAGCATCCACACCCCAAGCCTATCTGACACACTCGTGGCTTCTTGAAAGCTGGTGGGCCGCCAAAGCACCGGGGAACAGCAAATATATTAATATCACATGGGGAAGCTCGAGCAAGGCAGCTGTGACTCAGTGGTGGAGGAAGCTTTAAGACACAGACGTTTCTCTTAATGAAGACCTGTGTCACCTTGGTAATATGTTTCATAAATGAAGATGGTGACACGTTACCTGCCTCGGAAAGCTGCACGAGGTGCGCTGGAGCTTTGGAGATTTGCTTGTGCCTCGGTGTCAGCTGGCCGGCTTACGTAATATGAGTTTGTAGGGCTCAAATAACTGCTGTGTTTAGCAGTAACATGCAGATACTGATACACAATATTTCCTCCACTGAATACAGCCCAGTATGGTGCACAGATTTGCAGCCTTAAAGTTGAAGCAAATCGGACGTTGGGTTAGAGGACTGGCTGATATCTTTGCAAACTAGTCATAGTAATTTTTTAGGGAAGAGCGAGCAAATGTGCAGTGTGTGCAGATTCCAGTGCCACACAAAGAGACTTTACTTCTGTTAATGGCTATTTGAGACTTAACAAAACAAGACTTTAAAGATACTGCCTTCAGTTTTAATACTGTTTTAATTTGTTAGATGTTAAAAATAAAGTACAATAATATATCCACATTGAAAATACAAAATAAGCCTGTTATCTTACTGCCTTTCTGCTGTTTCACAACACGAGTCTTGTGTTTTGTAATTGTTGCGTCCATGACTCGTATCAGTGATGATAACTGCACAAGTTCAATCTGTGCAGAAATGTGGAAAAGCATGAAAAACTCCTCAGATTGCCAAACTGCTTTCACTGAGTCACTGAATGAGCTTAGACACACACATGCATGCTGTGTGTGTGTGAGCACAATGCAACCCAGTGAAGTATCACACTCTCTTAAGTAACTGCATAACTTTAGACGTTACAAGAAACTCCGCGGCTCAGAGTAAGGAATGGAAGACCTTTGTTTCAAATGACAGATGTGCTGAAGTCTGTAGTTTACGGCTCAGGAGGTAACGTTTACTAGTTTTCACATTCCTCCTGACTAGTCTGAACTTCCATAAAAGGTCACAGCTTACGCTAACAGGGTCAAATAGACCAGATTAGAAGAACTGTATAGAAATCCCAGTGAATGTGGGATCAGTGAAACGCTTCGCTGACACCGACTTGTGTTTGTTGTGGTAATTGTCAGCCTCTTTTTTACAGACTCCATCTTTGACGAGCTCTATTTCTTTGTCATGGTTTGCTTTGGTGTAAAGGCAGCTGCTGCTAATGTTGGAATAGCAACTTTTCCTACAGGAAGTGACATCACTTACTCGGTGTTTCAAGCGTCTGAAGAGGCATGCCTTCTTCTGTCATGAGTTTGAGTTGTATAACTTGAAAAGAGAAGAGAAATTGAATTACTGTAAAAATGTGTGCATAGCCCACTTACACATCTGGAAGTTTAACAGCTGGAAAATGTGAATGTGGTCACATTGCTGTAGTACATAAGACAAGAAATACACACCTTTACACTCAAACAAGCATTATAAGAGCCGTCAGAGGACTAAGGCCTGTTACTGTTAAACCCAAATACTGTTTATGCTGTAGCACTTAGATACGTGCTTTAATAGAGCAGCAGAATCGAGTCTATTCATACAGCACTTCGCACTTAGTCAGCGGAGCTCATTATCTTTGTCAGCTTGCTGCTGTAAACACCCTGAGAACAGGAGTTATATTTGGTGTATATACGGTAAGGATTAAATTAGTGGGACCAGAGTGGATTTATCATTTCAGCGTGTTGTGGTTTTGGCTCGAACAGCTGTCTAGGAGTACTGTGAGGATTTGGGACGTGTTGCAGTTGTGCAGAGATCAGCAGGAAGTTGCATCAGCGAATGGCAGCTTTTTCAGTGTTTTTCCCAGAATGTTGTAATAGTGCTTCTTTTCAGAAGAGCACACGTGCTGTTTTGCTGGAGGTAAACACTGTTTCTGTCTGTCTCAGGGCTGGAAGTTAAAGCTTAAAGCAGTTTTCACTGGTGCCTTGTTTTGATCGCCTCAGTTCCTCACCTGCAAATCAGAAGGAATGACCGAAACCAAAGCAGCTTAAACAGTCTGTGCAGTTAAAACAGTTCTGATAATAAATCAGTCAGTCTCACTCAGTGAGATCATCATGTGGCAGAGATTTATGCTCCATCAGTGGCTTACAGCGTTGTTATCTGTATGTAGAGCGAGCATGGACTTGCGCTGTATTTGTGTTTGCGTCAGTGAGGCCTGACGGTTAAAATTGTGGCAGCGTGTTGTGAGCTGCATCATCTCCTCTGGCTTTTTGACAGTTACTTTTTCCGTGGTTTTATTCTTTAAGATAGCAAGGCTGGCTTAACTGGTTTCGGGGCCCCTGCTGCAGTTTGCGAGCACAGTGTAAACCAATGAATCCACCCATGCAACAGTAATCAAACCAGCATGAGTTGTCTTCTGTTAAATCATTGTCCTTTGGATTTTTATGTTGTGCTTATTAGGGCTGCCACGATTAGTCGACTAGTCACGATTACGTCGACTATCAAAATCGTCGACGACTGATTTAATAGTCGACGCGTCGTTTGAAGCTTTGTAAGATCCCAAAAGACGCAGGAATAAGTAGTAGGATTTAAGAGTGTAATAACAAACTGAAACAGAAGATGGCAGCACTGCATGTACAAGGATGCCAGCTGCCGTTACACACCAAAGAAGAAGAAGCTGTGTCCCAGAATTCATAGCGCAGCCCAGCTCAGTTTCCAACAATGGCGGCAGCTAGTTAGTTTTAATATTACTCTTATTATTCTTTCTGGGTCACAAAATAAACGTTTAACATATTTTCAGGCGAGAATGTAGCTGTGTAAACCTCAAATATCTGCTCAGTTTATCAAGACACCACATATTTTCAAAAGCGCTCCGACGTTTTCGGAGACGTCTGTTAGCCACTAGCTAGATAGCTAGCCGGGGGCTAGGCTAACTAGAGCCGTGAGAACACCGGACTCCCGGCTAATCGTTTTCAAACCCACCGCCGTCTTTCGCTACTCAGGTTAAACATAAATAACTCACTTCGATAACTTAAAAATGTTATTGTTTGGCTTTTTTCAGTATTTTATTTGTTCCTGAGTAAATCGGTTTGGCTGAGATTAAAGTTATAGTTTTTACACAGCTGAATAAACGTCAAGCAGACAGCTGATTATCAGAAGTGTGAGATGCTCGAGAATTTACTCCGGTGTCCTGTTATATTTTAGATAGCAAGGAGTTTATTAAACTTCACCGAAACAATCTGCAAACTTCATTAAAATTTAATAAACTATCATCTTGTCTTTATTTTTAGTTAGCACATACCTTAAACACTTAAAGCTGTAAGCTAATGATAGTTATATAAGAGCAGATGCTGCTGGTGCAATAAGCTGTAAGTTTTACGTCCAATGGATGATGATCTGATTAGTCGACTATCAAAATAATAGTTTGTGGCAGCCCTAGTGCTTATACCGTATAATGGTGGCATAGTGTTACTGAACTGGATGTGCAGGCGTGCATAAAGATTGTATAATGTGTATGTGTTGTTAGTGGGGAGGGGCTGGGTGACTTTCCCGATTTTATATGAACTTTGTACTTTTAACTTGGATATTGTTTGTATTAGTTTATTTAATGTTGGGTTCACCTGCCCAGAGACTGGCTACGAGCTAAATCTGGTACGAGGTGTCTTGTATCTGCTGAGATCCGCGCTCTTGTTTGTGGTTCATGACAAATAAAAAGTAAAAATGAAATGAAACGGTGGTGTCAGACTCAGTTTCACTAAAGACCACATGAGGAACTGAGAGTCGTCTACACGTCAGTCCCGCCGTCATGCTCCAGGATCATCTAAATGTCGTCTCAACCACTTGTTTCATGTCCCTGAACCAAACAGAGTGTCGCCGTCTCAGTGACGGGTGGCTCGGAGAAATATTTAGTTAAAATATAAATATTTTTGCCCTCCTTTGTCTGCTGTGTTGGAAACTATTCCTTGAAAACGTGTTCTCACACCCCCACCTGTGAACGTATCTGCCTGCAGCATCAACTTTCCCTTGTATGCCACCTTTTTTTCACCAGCTTGTTGGCTCCCCGCTGCAGTGTAGAAGTGCCTGTCGTTTCGGTGCATTGTGTGCACGAGTTTTGTGTGCAGACTACAATCGATTAGTTTTAATTATAGTCCGTTCATAAATTCTCTTACTACAACCGCAGCAGAGTAGCGATTCATTCAGGCGCAGGGAGAACATGCAAATGCCACACAAAGGCACCAGCCAGCCTACAGAATCAAACCCACAACCTTGTTTCTGTGATGCGACGGCGCTAACCACTGCATCGCGTCGTCATCGGGTGTGTTTTTGAGATGCTCCCTGAAGATAAACACAAGAATGAGAGTTAAAGCGAAGGACCGTAAAGGAGGTCAGCTCATCTAATGTGCAGTCCTGGTGAGCTAGGAGCCGTTCGCAGCCATACGAGCTGTGCAGTCAGTCACATGTGTGCGGCGGCGTGGCGGTGGGGTGGGGGGAGTATTTCTCACAGATGGTGCAGCTCTCTGTTTCACTTCTCAGATGGGACCTCGGCACTTGTGCAGGGGCGTACAGGATGTTGAGCAGCGGCAAAGCATCTAAATCAAAGTAGAGAATGACAACCTGAGCGCTGTGTGTCTGTAGGTGGCTGAGGTCATGATGCAGCATCCTTGGGTGACAGGTAGAAAGAGTGGGCGGACACTGTGAGAATATGTGTTAGTCGAACGGATGCAGGACGCACGTACTCTTTAACTCGTATTTAAGCACATGCATGCAGATAAGCAGCTAAGACGTTTATGGGCTTATTAAGAACTAAAGCAACATTTGGAGAAGAGCAGTAATCTAGATTTACAGTAACGTGTTTCATGTAGATAAAAGTAAAGCAGGAGCTTTAGTGGCTAATTATAGTTGCTGCGTCCTTAAATGACCCTGAGCCTTTTTAAAGACGTCATCAGTGGAGCAAATTCTCTCTTTTTTAACAATCCGTGGATACGGCTGAATGCCAGCAACACATGAGGCTCGTGGTGTGTTTCACCAACTATTTTTCTTTTCTTAAATTGATTCCCTTCTTTTTCTCTCAAAACCTGAATCATAGGTTAATTATAACCTGCCAAACGGGGTTTACATCCTCCTTTTTCTCCTACTCAACGCTGCTGCTGGACTAGAGCTGCTATCACGTCCAGTAACTACTGTGTCACTGCGCTTCAAGTGCACCACCAGTGTTGGGGAGTAACGGAATACATGTACCGCCGTTACGTATTTAAAATACAAAATATGAGTAACTGTATTCCGTTACAGTTACCGTTTAAAAAGGTGGTATTTAGAATACAGTTACTTTGTTGAAATAAATGGATTACACGGCGGTACTTCACTGTTTCATGTTGTGGCGGGTCAGGACTGTTTGGGTTTTGTTTGACAGCTACGTTCCAGTGTTGCCAACTCCTCAGTAAGGAAAATCGCTATTGGTTGTCCTAGAAGTCGCTAAATGACGTCATCATCTAATTTGCATAATTGGTCATGCTAATGTAACTGTAACCTACGCTGCTGGAGAGAGAAATAACATCGTGGACGAGACATAAAGTGAGCAAAAAACGTCCTAAATGCATTTAGAATTTATTTAGAACTACAAATTAAATTTCTTTTAGCAATTATTGTTTTTTGTAATGTCTTTCACATCTTTTTTTGTGAAAGACATTACAAGGGGGTCTGAAAACTCGCTAAATATAGCGACAAAGTCGCTAAGTTGGCAACACTGCTACGTTCTGTAGTTCCAGGCGGCAGCGTTACGGTTGCCATGGTTACAGGGTGCCGCTCTCTCTCTCTATGTTTCCTGGGTGAGAGAGCGCCTGTTGTTGTTGTGCTAAGCTAACAGGCAGAATGCTACAGGTATAGCTCTAAAGAATGTAGCATCATGGGCAGTGTAGTCCGTGCTGCAGGGAGAATGGACTGCCATACACGTTATGTGTCTGTGAGCGAGGGAGGGAGAAAAAGGAAAAGTACGAGCTGTCATCGAGCAAAAACTGGAGCTGGAAGCATGTAAATATAATAATAACCACTGCAGCCAAGAAGAGTGCCTGACGAGCCCAGCTGTAAGTAAGCTATTAAGACTCGACTGTACACCGTGTTCGTGTTTTCCTCCAAAAACAATAAGTTCTGTTGGAGCAGCCTTTCAACGCCTCTCTCTGTCTCTGCTAGCAAAGTTGACCCAGACAACAAAGTAAAGCTAGTTTTTAGCTACGAGCCGACACAGAACCCACCATATTAGCCAGAGGTCCCTTTACTACGGCTCGGAGCCGCGGACCTTCAGTAACAGTAATAAATCACAGCAATAGTACATTCATGTAGTTGTAAACAGCATGATAATATATTAAGTAATCCAAAGTATTCAGAATACGTTACTCTCATTGAGTAACGTAACGGAATACATTTTGGGGCATGTATTCTGTAATCTGTAGTGGAATACATTTTAAAAGTAACCTTCCCAACACTGTGCACCACAGACACTTGAGCTCTGTTCCTAAACTTTCCCATGTTGAGAAAACCCTGTGACGTGTGTGAAGAGACACGTGAAAAAGGCTTTTGTCCAGCATTCCCGTGTCATTTCCTGTCAGTCATTCTGTCTGCTGGCACATGTTGAGCAGTAACGAGATGTCAGCAAATATTATTGATATAATGATGATATTCAGCCCTGAAATGTGTGTTTGTTCACATAACGCATATTCAGATTACTCAGTTATGACATTTTTAGCCATAACTCAGAAACTGAGAAGCAATTTCACGCAGAGATAAAAGAAATTCCAAAAGTGGTGACATAACCTGCTTTTGCACTTCCATGTTACGACTGACGGACTGTGAATAGTAACCAGAATTCCAGTATAGCTGCACGAATTTAATGTGGATCAAATTCCAGCTTCCCCTGAGCTGTTGCCAAACAGCTATGAGTCATCCCGTCTTGGCTTCCATGGGAAAAATGAAAAGAAGAAAAGCAGAGTGGAAGTGGAGTAAGATCAGTTATGCAGATGTGTAATTATGTTGCGGTGAGACCTCTACAGTAGCAAAGGTTGTATCTGCTTTCTGATGCAATTGTACGTTGTGTGAGATTTTCTGTAATGACCAATAGGAACACTGATTCTGTTTTATCCTGTCAGTCCAGCCTCCTGACTGGTTCGTGTTTTGTTTTGGGGGCTTTTCTTTGAGTAAAGCAGTGCTGATGTTTTTCCTCCAAATTAAAATGCCTCTCACAAGGACGTGTGGTCTCACTAATAATTTAAATCTGTAGCAATGACATCAAAAATGTGTCTATAATTTCTTACATTTATAGCAAAAAAAATGGCAGACAGTCAAACAACTGTGGAGGGATGGTGAGTCGTATATATAGACTGTATATAAATGGCTGTCACACTCTGTGGCCGTCCAAACATGCACAGAAATAGCACAAAGTTTAAAGAGTTTAAAATGTTTCCACTTTTAGTTTTGTCATTCAGAAATTCTTTTAACCTCCACACTTTACTTCCGCAACCAGTAAAACCAGTCAATAAAACACCCCATCTATAAAACCAGCCTACTGAGTACAGGACCCCACTGCCAAAAACAGATCCTGGGAAGAAGCCACAGTGGGTGTGGCACCACCAAACTGCAAGTCACGGTCTCACCAGAAATCCAACTAGCAATTTCCCCCCAGATAGAATCGACATGTGTAGCATTATAGGCAATACTAGTGTCTCATTTGCAATCGCTTTAAAGAAGCACTGGTATAAAAACACCGTGTGTGCTTTAGATTTTTTCAACGGTGAAGAATTTGTTTGTACAGACTGGTTTAAGGTTGGTTTCATGCTTGTCTTTGGACTGTGGGAGCCACACAGAAAGAAAAGAAAGGACCCATCGGGCTTATTGATTTGAACCCAGCACCTTCTTGTTTTGAAATATAACCTTTCATCAGACCGGCGGTCACACAGAGCTGAAATTCATCATTCTGAGTGGCACCGGCTCTGCTGTGACTGAGCGCTTGCTTTTAATCTACAGGGTGGGCCATTTATATGGATACACCGTAATAACATGGGAATGGTTGGTGATATTAAAGTCCTGTTTGTGGCACATTAGTATATGTGAGGGGGGAAACTCCTCAAGATGGGTGGTGACCATGGTGGCCATTTAGAAGTCGGCCATCTTGGATACAACTTTTGTTTTTTCAATAGGAAGAGGGCCATGTGACACATCAAACTTATTGGTAATGTCACAAGAAAAACAATGGTGTGCTTGGTTTCAACGTAACTTTATTCTTTCATGAGTTATTTACAAGTTTCTGACCACTTATAAAATGTGTTCAGTGTGCTTTCCATTGTGTTGGATTGTCAATGCAACCCTCTTCTCCCACTCTTCACACACTGATAGCAACACCGCAGGAGAAATGCCAGCACAGCCATCCAGTATCCGTAGTTTCAGGTGCTGCACATCTCGTATCTTCACACCATAGACAATTGCCTTCAGATGAAAGATGAAAGTCTAAGGGGGTCAGATCGGGAGACATTGGGGGCCATTCAACTGGCCCACGATGACCAATCCACTTTCCAGGAAGCTGTCCATCTAGGAATGCTCGGACCTGGCACCCATAATGTGGTGGTGCACCATCTTACTGGAAAAACTCAGGGAACGTGCCAGCTTCAGTGCATAAAGAGGGAAACACATCATCATGTAGCAATTTCAAATATCCAGTGGCCTTGAGGTTTCCATTGATGAAGAATGGACCCACAGCCATTGGCATGTCAATGGCTGTGGGTCATTGACATGTCAATGACCCACAGCCTTTGTTGTGGGCGTGAACAAAGAGAAACTTGTAAATAACTCATGAAAGAATAAAGTTACGCTGAAACCAAGCACACCATTGATTTTCTTGTGACATTACCAATAAGTTTGATGTGTCACATGGCCCTCTTCCTATTGAAAAAACAAAAGTTGTATCCAAGATGGCCGACTTCTAAATGGCCACCATGGTCACCACCCATCTTGAGGAGTTTGCCCCCTCACATATACTAATGTGCCACAAACAGGACTTTAGTATCACCAACCATTCCCATGTTATTACGGTGTATCCATATAAATGGCCCACCCTGTACATCAGCTGAATCTAAACTAACTAATCTAGTTTTTAATCTAGACCTGCAGGGTGCAAGATGCTAGCAGGCAGGGCATACATGGACCGCTATAACCAAGTGGCCGGCATAGTGTACAGAAACATCTGTGCTGAGTATGGCCTGGAAGTCCTGAGGTCAAAATGGGAGACGCCCCCGAGGGTGGTCGAGACTGACTGAGCGACTGACAGCAAACGGAGGAAGGAGAGGTCATGAGAATGTTTTTAATATACATTTTTCCTTTAGGCCAGATAATCCAGCAGTTTCCTGATGCTTCTTACCAACTTTTTGCTGACGATATTCAGCTATACTGCTCATTTAAGCCCTCTGACGTTCATAAGCTCTCCACTCTGTTTAACAAACATTAAACAGCGGTTGAAGAACAATTGCTTACAGCTAAACACAGACAAAACGAAAACATTGATTATTGGAGCTGACAGTGTCTGATATTAAACAGCAGCTGGGTGACTTAGTTTCCTCACAGAAACATAACCTTAGAAACCTGGTTGTTATTTTTGGTGAAGCTTTTTCTTTGGAGGGACGTTTACATCAGATCGTAAGAACCTGCTTTTTTCACTCGAGGAACATTTCAGAACTTCCATCGTGTCAACAAGTGAACTCGAGATGATAATCCTTGCTTTTGTCTCAAGGCTGTAGACTCTCTACTGTAATAGTCCAAACAAGAAAGGGCTAGCTCGTCTGCAGGTTGTTCACAACTCTGCAGCGAGGCTACTGACCTGCTTAAAAAAGGGAGCTCATATGACTCCTGTTTTAAAGTCGCTACACTGGCTACCAATCAGATTTAGCTTCCAGTTTAAAATTCTAGTTTTAACCTTTAGACCACTCCAGGGACAGGCCCCTCCCTATATTGCTGATCTGATGATGGTTCGATTCCTGGCTTCCCCTAGTCTGCATGCCAAATATCCTTGGGCAAGATACTAACCTCAAAATTGCTCTCCGATGCATCCATCGGAGTATGAATGTTAGTTAGAACTTGTGTGAATGGGTGAATACACAAGTTGTGTAAAGCGCTTTGAGTGGTCAGAAGAGTAGAAAAGCGTTATATAAGAACCAGTCCATTTACCATTTTACGGTGTCTGGACTCTTCAAAAAGCAGCTAAAGACATTTTTATTTCAAAAAGCTTGTAATTAGACCAGGAGTTTTTATGATTTATTGTGATTCGTTGTCTTTCTTGTTTCATATGTCTGTGAAAAGTGCTATATAAATACATTTTACATGTTACTTACTGAAACCTCTGGAGCGTTCAGGCTATATTTTTACATCTCGGCTTTCTCATAAAGTAAAAAGAGAAAAAGCCTCAGTGTAGTGCAGCCTAATGAGAGCGAGCATTTTTCTATGTCAGCTGCAACTCTTCTACTTTTCGTAGCCAAGTTCATGATTTAGAGCTTGACTGTTACTGTTGGGTCTGTGTTTCCACAAGCCCCGCTAATTCTAGAGACTTATTCATCATGAAGAAAACAAGACAGTCGATCGATCGATTATTTGTGCAAGGGAGGCCTCGTCTGTGTCCACCACGAAAATGACCTCCAGAACTGACCTCCTCCTGCTGCCTTTTATTGAGAGACAGTTCACACAACACATGTCAGAACAAAGCCACGCCCCCTTGGTTCTAAGACAAAGCATTGTATGTATGTGTGAACTTCTGTATCTAAGTGAGTGTGTGTGTGTGTGTGTGTCAGACCTCCTGCTGACCAAAGGGTCGTAAACGCAGAAAGCTTACATCAAAAGCACAAGGATGTGTCTGTAATAAAAGATTACAGCCCCCCACCTAGAACCTCGAGAATCTGGGGGGGAAGGACAGTGGAATTTCTTTCATCAGAGTTAAAACAATGTACAAATGGTAAAAATAAAAATGACAAACATTTAACAATTCACTCTAACTGTTACCCTCTGCTAAAATCGCTGCACAATACTTTAAAAACATTGTCCAGAAAGAGTTTGCTTCAGTACCTCTTATTACCGAGTGGGTGAACCCTTTTCTTAGAATTTCTTAACCAATTAATGCTGTGAAAAAATATTAGAGTAGAGCTGTAGCAGGAAAAATTGCTTTGAGTTGTTTGGTGAATGTGATGCTAGAATTGAAAGAGTGGTTTAGGAATCAGAGCAGGTCGTTCTGAAGGTTGGTGGTTCGATTCCTGGCTGCTTGGGTGCACTTACTAAAAGTCTCAAAAGAGTCCCAGTGTTTGTGAAAATCACCTCCGACTGTCCAGTGCGTGTAGGTGCAATAGGAGTAGCAGCACCAGTGGCCAGCAGTATTTTTCCCTTTCTGTGACCAGTTGCAACTTGTGGTGACTCGATGATTGCCCGGAGTTAGAGGCTGTTACACACTCAGCCTCTTTTGGTTCCTTGCTGGGAAGCAGCGTTGACTTGGACTGAATCCAATCACTTTCAGAGAGATTGTTTAAGGTTTGCAAATAATTTCTATCAAATATACAAATTTAGATCACCAGCATGTTGCCATCACTCTGAATAACCTTTGTCAGTGAGCACAACTTGACGGGACTCACTCAGCCTGCTGGCGACTGGTTGTTCCTGGATACATTCCCTTTGGTTTATGTAGACAGCAACCTCATTCAATCAGACTGACAGCAGGTTGATCGTCTCATCAGAGTCGAGCGGAGTTAATCCTGCTTCCAGAGACGAATCCCAACTAGCAGTAATTTAAAGGATGGATCCAAAAAGGAAATGAGCTTTATGACAGGATGCTTTCTGTGATGAGAGATGTTTTATGATAGGTTTAACTGATTTCTATTTTTTAATTTTACTGGACAAGCTATGCTTGCCATTGCACATTCACAGGCCTTTAAACCCAACCATTGAAACCTTAAAACCACATCTTTACCTTCAGACAGTAGCACCAGAAAAATGTCCTCACAGTGATGTTGTAATCTTGGTAAATGGTAAATGGCCTGTATTTGTATAACGCTTTCCTAGTCCCTAAGGACCCCAAAGCGCTTTACACAACCTGTCATCCACCCATTCACACAGTGGTGATGGCAGCTACATTGTACTGGGGCGCACTGGCAGAGGCGAGGCTGCCGGACACTGGCGCCACCGGGCCCTCTGACCACCACCAGTAGGCAACGGGTGAAGTATCTTGCCCAATGACACAACGACCGAGACTGTCCGAGCCGGGACTCGAACTGGCAACTCTTGAGCCACGATTACACGATAATCTTCACTAGGGATGGGTACCGGTGTCTGGTGCCATGATGGCACCGGTTCTGACTTAAACGGTTGTAACCAGACCGAAAAACAGCGCACATTTCGGTGCTTTATTTCGGTGCTTTTTTTTCCTGAGATGTGATACACTTTAGATTCTAGCCAATCATTTTACGTTTCCGAGGATAGTAGGCGGGCCCAGGTACGTACGTTCTTTTAGAGCAGAGCTACAGATTAAAAATGCCCAAGGTGAAGAGGTCAAAGTCTGGCTGTACTTCACAGCAAAAGATGCAAACTCAGCAGCTGCAACAAGTGCTTTAAGCTGATACTGTGATACTGTCAAAGGAAGTAACACCTCAAATCCGATGAAACAAATGCGCCGTATTTGATAGCTTGCTGCGAGACCTCACACCGTGCACATCTACTGCGGGTGTGGTGCCTGTTATTGGACCCGGAGCCCTGCCAGTGTAGCAGAAATGATGAGGATGATGATGCAGCAGCAGCCGTTCTTCTCTGCGTGAGTAGCTTAATGTTCGTGTGTAATTTACGTTGAGTAGGCTAACCACGTTATTACATTAATGCATGTAAGGTGAACTAGCAAACATCATCATAGCTACATGCAGCTGTCTTCTTGTTTGATGGCAGATACTCCCTTCACCCTGGCCAAAAAGGCTAAAATGACCAAAGAAAAAGTGAAAAACAGTTAAACATGAGAGGTTTTGTGTCTTTTCCATTGTTTAAGCAC
Source organism: Neolamprologus brichardi (assembly GCF_056152115.1). Lineage (NCBI taxonomy): Eukaryota > Metazoa > Chordata > Actinopteri > Cichliformes > Cichlidae > Neolamprologus > Neolamprologus brichardi. The sequence goes on along the minus strand of NC_142106.1, from coordinate 51,456,319 downwards.
TGCTTCCAGCCAAGAATGATACCATATATGCCCTATAGCTGCAGAAAAGGCTAACATTGTTATCTTTTTATAAAAAAACAGCTAAACATGAGAGTTTTTGGACCAATTTTGTGTTCTCCATTCTTTAAGCACCGGTTTGAGCACCGTTTAAGCACCGGCACCATTTCAAAAGTACTGGTTTGGCACCGGTATCGGATAAAACCTAAACGATACCCATCCCTAATCTTCACAAAGATAAGTTGCTCAAAGGAAGGCAGGTGGTTGGATCCCTGACAGCTCCAGTTTGTATGCCAGAGTATCCTTAAGCAATATCCTGAACCCTGAATTACTCCCAGTGTGTTCATCTGAGAGTGAAAGTTAACGATGGATAAAAAGTATGTAGAAAGCCTGTTACCAGACTGAGCTAAAGCTCACCGAGTCTCTCACCTGAAAAAAAGAAAAGGCAGACTATTGGCTGAGAACATAAACTGAGAAAAGCATTTCTGAAGAATATGCTAAACTTGAGTGTCACAGCTTAATCCCAGCATCGCAGCAACAGGCTCTACAGGCAAAGAGCTTTTATTTCTTTTGACATTCAGGAACATATGATCCTAAATGTTACATTTTGCTCTGTCTCACAATCATAACGAATTTTCCTAAAGATTCCTGGATTCAGACGTGTGTCCAGATTGGTGCTAAGCCCCACCTCTGATGAAATGACATAAACCTGTCGTAAAGAAAGTAACAACTACATTGTAGCGCTAATTGTTACCTGAAGTCGAAGCCATGAAAGAACCAGCGACAGGCTGAGATTATTTGGTAGTGCAGCTCTTCTCTAACCCTCGTCCTGCTGCTTCCTTTGTAGATGATGTGTCTGCTGACAGCAGCGCTGAGTTTCCAGACCGGGCATCCATGATGGAGGTGCGTCTGCAGGCACAGGAGGACGAGATCACACTCCTAAAATCCTCTCTGGCTGATGCCCTGCGCAGGCTGCGCATCCACGATCAGGTCCTACAGTTGCTGAAGCAGCAGGTGATAGCAGGTGGGTGATGTTAACTGAAAACTAAAACTAGTGTGGCTCATCCGTCTTCGTTCATATAAGAATGATCAGACTTGCAGAGTGCAGCTGCACACTCAGGAGAAACTAATAATCCACTTTGATCTACTCAGTGAACCCGAGTGCTGCACGGCTGCTAAGCCAAGCATGCTGCTCAGATTGTTCCAGCAGCAGCAGAAAGTTGTCCTCCAGCTCAGCCAGCGATGGGACCCGGCACCCTGCTACGAGGTACTACGCCTTCCAGCCAAGAGCTTAAAAGCTCAGGAAGACTGACGAGGGGCCGTTGTGTTGTATTAGACTGTCGTTGTGTTCATATGTCTGTGTGAACTACCTGTATGACTGCTTTGTGTTGTTCTCAACCTTTGAACTCTCCAGCCAACTGTCAGACACCACTGTGACCGATGCAAACAGCCAAAGAGGAAGCTCGGCATCCACGGACATCCAAACCGTTCCAGCAACAGTGGACAAGTCGACCCAGACAGAGTCGACCCTGCCGGGCCAGGACTCGGGCCAGGACAGGGTCCCTCTCCACGGGCGAGTCCAGAGCCTGCAATTGGAAGATGCACTCGTGGAAGGTCCTTCTGTATCTGAGGGAAACCGGGCCAAACTCCACCGTGTCCCTGGTATGGAAGAGGAGGATGAGGAGGCAGAAGAAGATGAAGGAGGAGGAAGAGGGGAGCAGGAAAAGGAACTAACATGGACATCATCAGTTGAAGAGCCCATTCAGCCCACCACCATCAGAGGCCTGCAGAGGGAGGACCTCCAGGATGGAAGCTGCTCTCCGGAGGATCCAGGCTCAGCCTCGGCCTCATTCAAATCTTCAGACCAGAACCTCAGCTCCCGCTCTGGACCTCTGTCTCCCATCCACGAAAGAGAGAAGGCTCTGTGCGTGATCCTGCCTCATTGCCGCGTTCTTTACAACCTCGATCATCTTTCCTTAATCGTTGATTGATTGCATGACTTTTAAGAACGAATCAACACTAACACTGATTTTCCAGATTCTGGCTCTGCAAACCCCAGTTGTGCTGCAGCCCACTTTATGAACCAGACATCCTCAGGTCTGCAGGGTGTGTCATGCTGCGTTAGAATATGTCACCACCCCAGGTGTCCTGTTCTGCTGTCGTGGTCACTAAAGTCCACACGTGCCTTCTTTTTCAGTGTGTTTGAACTGGAGAAACAAAAAGCTAAAGTCTAACTGGATGTTTGACTCGTATCCATATTAAGCTTCAAAGCACCCAGAGATTTAAATCCATTGGAAAATAGAACGAGAAGTAAACAAAAGGCATGTCTGCAAGCTGCACACAAGGCTGCACAGTGTATACTCCTGCTGCGTAGCTGCAGAGCTCCTCAAAATGACTCCGTGTCATGATTCTGTAATGTGACACAGCGCCAGTAAGGATCTGTTTTTTTCAACTGGGTTTTGCAGATTTACACAAACTGTTTCTACTCTAAGCTTGTAATCGCTCCTAATATCTTTGTGATTAAAACATATTCTCTTACAGCAAAGCATGTCTTCTATAAAGGACTACCTTACTAATAGGTGGGAACCACAGGGCAGGGCTCTGCTTTTGTTTACTTTGTTTACTTGTGCATGTGCTCTGTGTTTTGCCCTCCCTCCTTGTTATTCCTTTGAAAGGGTTTCCCAGAACATCAGTTTGACTTTTGCCATCCGCCTCTGACAAAAGCTCATGTGGGCCTCCAGGATCAAACTAGCACAAATTAGTATTCACTGCTTTAGACACATTAAGACTTTCAATATGAACTCAGAAGCTTTTTTCTTTTTTTCTTTTTTTTTTTTTATTACTTAGTTTTTAATAAAGGTTTTACATATTTTTACAACAGAAAAGGAAAACAACAAACAACCAAAAACAACAATAACAGAACAAGCAGTCGACTGGAAAGCACGGCTTTTTCCCACAAAGCAATTCTGGCAGTGAGAACATGACTTTATATTCATGAATTGACAGCACATCTACAGATGTAAGAGCAGCCTAGGAGAGGCATGCAGAAGTTTATATAGATGTGAGTAGGCACAAACAGGAGAAAGAAAAAATAAATTCAATTAAAAAAACAAAACAAAACAACATTCTAATTTCGGATATATTGCAACCACTTGTCCCATCTTGTGGTATAAATATTAGCTTTCAGCCTTAACAAAAAGGTAAGTTTTTCCATTTTATGAATCTCCTCAACAACGCTCAACCAGTCGTCCAGAACAGGGGGGTCAGTACAGAGCCATTTACGAGTAATTGCTTTTTTTGCTGCAACATTAAGAATCTTCAGGAGATATTTGTCATTGCTTGTTAATTCTTCGGGTAGGTCTCCTAAATAAAATGTTATGACAGGCCGTTGTTTTGATTTAAAGCCTATAGTCTGTTCTATCTTTGATATAACATCTTCCCAAAATTTAGAAAGTTTTCAACACGACCAGAATATGTGGGTATGGTTTTCCCCACAGCTCCTCCAGCATGAAGAATTTCCCCGTGTTTGTTGTTTTGGTGTTATGAAAAGTCGTACCAGGTTTTTCCAACTAAATTCTCGCCAGTATGCAGAGGATGAGGTTGAAATGGCAGTCTCACACATATTGTCCCATTGCTCAGAAGTTATAACTGAGGACAACTCTCTCTCCCATCTTTCCTTTATATAATCTGTTGAAGTTCCCCTACTTTTCAATATGCCCTGGTAGAGTTTAGAGATAACTGACTTGCATCCCTTATAGTATGTTTTCAAAAGCTATTTTCACCATTGCAATCCCCTGCAAGCTGTCCAAACGGCATTAAACCTTTAGAATAAAGAATAAAGAGTAATTCTATTTTCAAATTGGGTATTTTAAATGATTTTGTTTCTGGTTACATTTTGAGAATTTGGTATGTTGCTGAGATTTCAAACTCAGATGACATTACTACAAATCATCTAATAAATTAGCCAAACTGTTTCATCAGGTTAGCTTCTTCCTCTTGTGAGATTGTTTGCATGGCCTTAACAGTGTGTGTGTGTGTGTGTGTGTTGTAATCTCAATGTTAAATGTTACTATTGTGCATATATAAGCAAACACAAGCCGACCTGTTATCAAAGTGTCTGTTTAGACAACAAATTGTTTCTTGTAGGTTTAAAAAATTTAAAATCCACAAACAAATGTTGTTTTTGTGAAGCTACAGAGCTTCTACTAGTTCTGACTGATTGTTTCCAGAATGTCCAGAATCAGAGAGTTCAAATAATTTGCAGATCAATGGCAAAAAACATGTTTGTTAGCATAAATTTTCAGTAGCACTGTTTTTACACCTATAAGGAGGTCTTTCACACAATTGGCACGGTGACAGGTGTAGTAGGTGGGGCTTGGCAAAAGTTATTTATCCTTTGATGGAGAATGTAGGCGCACCGGGGATTTGTGGGTGCTTCGCATGCAGAGTGATAGGTGCATTAAACTTGAGTCTGTTAAAGCTGACTCTGTGTTTCTGTGACGCTTTAGGGTTCGTAGAAACAGCGAGAAACTAGGGAACCCTGAAAGGCAGAGGAAACGTCTGGACAAGAAGGCAGCATCTTCAGCAAACCTCCTCACCCGCTCCCCAAGCCTGGAGAAGTGAGCCATGCTGCCATCACTCACAGATGTCACCACACCGCTCGCTTTTTCCCGCGGCTGCAGCAGCCTCGCATTAAAGGGACACTTGTTGGAAGTCACCCTGTGAAACACTCATAAATACACATAATGAGATTGTGAAGCAACAGTCTGTGAAATTGCTTCTAATGTCTTGATTTTTCTCTCCGCAGCCGAGCTAAAGAGCTTATCGCCAGTGCAGGTGAGGTCATTGACAGCATCTTCATTAACAGAGGCCTTGAGGCAAACTCCAAACAGGCCCCAGGGTCCAATCAGGAATCAGCCCACCACCGTTTCACTGAAACGCACTTTGCTGAATTCAAAAACAGCTTCTACGATCATCGTTACATGTTGTTGTGTTTAAGTTCGGTACTTTTCCAACATGATGGTCTGGCCTGGCTCCAGTGTTGGCAGGCCTGAGCTGTGCTGTACTTCTGTACTTGTGACACAGCAAACCCCGTTGGTTCACACATGTAGTCATTTGTGTAAAAATGAGTGGATTTCCCAACCAACCACGCTTGTGGTTTGCATAGCTTTTATGAGCATTGGCCTTCAGTCTGGTTCTGGTGGTTAAGGCTTCATTCCCTTCACCAATCAGGCTCAGCCACTAGTTTATATCTATTATAGCCCCTTTTTTGAAAGATGGACCACTGTTAAACCTGTGTAATTTACTTGGACCACATCACATACTTGTTAATATAAAACTCTGACCGTTCTTGACGTAGTCAAATGCAAGAATGCATTTCATAAATTTGAGACTCTAGATCAGGGCGTCCAACTCCAGTGTCCTGCAAGTTTTAGACCTCACCCTGAGTCAACACATCTGAATCACATGATTGGTTCATTACCAGGCCTCTGGAGAACTTCAAGACATGTTGAGGAGGTCATTTACCGTTTAAATCAGCTGTGTTGGATCAAGGACGCATCTAAAACCTGCAGGACACTGGCCCTCGAGGCCTGGAGTTGGACACTCCTGCTTTAGATGATATGAAAAACGTTGTGCTTTGTTCTGTCTCGAGTAGGGCTATCTCAAACTCGTAGGATCGTTTCCACAGCACTAGATCCGTCAGAGTTTGTTTGTTTTTGGGTTTATGATTTTATAGTTCTATTACCCTTTATGGCTTTTATATTACACCACAGATATAAGTATCAAAGCAACCAGTGTTGGTATTTAATGTGGACTGTGTTTGTCAGACTCTGACAGTTGATACAGGCTGGTCTGTCTTGGCCAGTTTGCTTTAAAGTTGACATGAAATACTTCATGTATAAAGGCTCATTTACACCATGGAGCTGCTCTCAAAAACTGACGTAGATGTAAAGTTTTCAATACATGCCAGGTGTCTTCTTGTGCCAGTACAGGATATGATATCATCATTGTTTGGTTGGTTGCAGTCAAGGTTACGTTAGCTAACTAGAACCAATAACTCAGGGGTAAACAAGGGGACCTAAACTAAAATTCAAAGCGGGTCACTTTTGTGTCGTCCAACATAAAACATAAAACAATGAGTTTTATGTTAAGAAATCAAGATAAAGTAATCCAATCAGTGAGATGACATAAAAAAACTGTCTCCAAATAGTGTGGCATCGCTTCCTCGGAGCCTCTGCCTCATTGGCGTTTTTTATTTTTGTTTTTTCTATCGCGCACATCGACCCATTTTTAACGAAAAAATTTACATTAACAAATTCATGCCATTTCTCACCAACCATGCTCCATCTGGTGGCAGATGGCTGCATAACATCTATGACACGATAATTTACCGGCATTGGGCAACAATTACAATTTTAACAATTAGGTTAAGCGAGTAGAACTTATGTTACTCGCTACTGATAACAGCGACGGCTAGTCAGCTAGTTGTGCATACTATACCTTACATCCTGGAATAACTAGAACTCCACAAGAACACGTGCTTTCATCTGAAATTTGATGGGAATATGGCGAAAAATACTCGAGGCCAACTTTAAGCCAATAGCATGAGTCCCCATCAAGTGAAGGAATCGTCGAGGAGATGCTCTGTCCCACTGTTGTTCTGCACAGGTCTGAACCGCCTCAGTGAGGTCATTAACAAGACTGGTTTCAGATACCGACTATGACATTATCCACTTCCTCTACATGAATGCCATGAGTGAGCAAGACATCGGCTCACTGATCCACTTTATTCTACAGCAGTGGAATCTCATGCAAACTGGAGAAGTGTAGTTGGCTGGTAAGAAAGCGAGGGAAGGTAGTCAGAACTGAGGCGATTACACTACCAGAAGGAAACGGTGTAAACATCAAGGACAGCCTCAAGTACCTGTGAATCCCACGGGCAAATGGGAACCATGAAGAGGCCGCTAGGAAAGCCGCATCCACCAAATACATACAGAGTAACCCAAGTCGTCAACTGAATTGGAAGAACAAGATTTAGGCAATAAATGCCTACGCCCTGCCTGTCATCAGATACTCTGATTGGATAATAAAGATGAGGAAATTCCTTACCGTGCATGTAGAGTTTCAGTCCAGCATCATGAGACTGAATACTAAGCACAAGGTTGGAGGTCGAGGACTACTGGATGAAACTGATGGAAAGATCTGTACATCGGGAACACAACGGATGGTGTGTTTGGTGAATACAACTGGCAGCAGAAATCTGAGAATGAAAATCAGAAATTACATTGAGAAACCCTGCCAGTGGCTGGACAAAGCTGGACTGAAAGACAGCACAGAGGCACTAATCATGGCAGCACAGGAACAAGCTCCGAGCACTAGATCCATAGAGGCTGGGGTCTACCACAGCAGGTAAGACCCCAGGTGCAGGCTGTGCAAAGATGAGACAATCCAGCACCTAACAGCAGGGTGTAAGATGCTAGCAGGCAGGGCATACATGGAACGCCATTGTATTATACAAGAATACAGGAATGTATTTTATGCCGAGTATGGCCTGGAATTCCTGAGGTCAAAATGGGATGCGGCCCCTGGGGTGTTTGGGAATGACTGAGCTAAGATTATGTGGAACTGGACATAGTAGTTTTAGTAGTGAGATGACTCCAGAATCACCATACCAACAGTAAAGTTTGGAGGTGGGAACATTATGGTGTGGGTCTGTTTTTCCGCATACAACACTGGCACGCTTCATTGAAGGAAGGATCAATGGAAAAATGTACAGAGACATTCTTGATTTAAAAAAGAAAACCAATCTGCTGCCATCTACCAGGATGATGAAGATGAGACAAGGGTGGTCATTTCAGCAAGACAATGACCGCAACCAAGCCCCACACAGCCAAGGAAACTGGATTTATTTTAGAGAAGATGAAAGCTGTAGATATTTTCAATAAAAACCTTGCTACAGTGTGATATCACCAAACAAAACTGTGGCTCCACCGTCATTTACTTACACAGGAACTGTTGTATAGCTGCTGGCACTCCAAACTGTTCTAGCGTTTTCTGGTCAGTCAGACAGAAAGTTAGAGTCGGTCTCAACATTCACGTGTCGTTAAGCTCATCCTTAATGTTTTACTTTACTTTGAGTCCCATAGAAACCGGCAGGCGCCAAGAAAACATGATTCGGCATTGATTCTAAAGTTTGTGGGTGTAACTGATGTTAATGGAAGATTTAACCCTCTGAAATGTCTAAAGTTATAGTAGGCTATAAAGCTATAGGTCAGCTGTGATTTAATGCTGTTCGTCTGGCTAACCTTTATTTTTTTCATCTACACACAGGATCCCCTGGCTCCAGAAGAGGAACCTACAGCCAAGGTAAACCTGCTCTTACGCTGCTTTATGTCTTCATCGTCTTTCACGGGGAGGTGGACAGTCTGCTTTTCCAGGAGTGTCTCACTCCCATTCTTGTTCTGCTGCTGCCAGTTGGCAACTGAGAGCTGGATTTTTAAAACACAAATTATTATAAAAAAGTAACCCAAGAAGTTTGGAAGTGTGACTCACTCTCGCTCACTACGGGTCCCACATGGATTTTCTGTGATTAAGAACAGTTTGGTGATGAATCTGTGAGACAAACCCATTGTTTGTTTTTCAGGACAGTCAATCAAAATGTTTATCCGAGGCCGACCCATTACCATGTACATCCCCTCCAACATCCAGAACTACGACGAGCTGAAGATGGAGCCTCCCTCTGAGAGACTGGAGCTGGACTGGGTGTATCCTTCCATAATGCCACGTATTTGCGAGGGTTGTTACATTCAGACGCTGCTGGTTTTACCAGGACTCGTATGGTCTATATTGGTCAGTTTTTAGCTGTGCCATGGTTATAGCTGGCCTGCTCGAACTAAAGCAAGGTTCAGCAACACAGTTTTGTGTGTGATTTGTTTCTTTCTTGTATCTCGTTGTTACCTTAACGCTGTTCTGCTAGCTATGGTTACCGTGGACGGGACGGTCGAGCTAATCTGTATTTCCTTCCGACGGGCGAGGCGGTGTACTTCATTGCCTGCGTGATTGTGCTTTATCACATCAACAACCGCACACAACGGCACTATCGTAAACACACAGACTGCGTCCGCTGGTTAGTGGAATGAAGCTAATGAATAAATCATCCATATGTTGAAATTAGCTACATAAAAAAGTATTTTCCCCCTTCCTGATTTCTGTGTTTTATATATTTGTCACACTTAAATATCTTAAAATGTGAAAGAAATTTTACTATTAGTCAAAGTAAGTCCAAAATGTAGTTTTTAAATGAGTATTTAACTCATTAAAAACCTATTCAGCAGCTCTGCTCTGAGCTTCTCTCTAATGACTGAGTTCTTTGCCCTGTGGTAACGGAGAGGCCCGGAGAAAGCTAAAGTCAGCTGTTTGCATCCGTGATCTCATTCTTTCTTTTAAAAGAACTAAAATTAATAGTGTTAACAAAAATAGATGAACCTATTTATGGTATTGTTCAACAACGATGCTCAATCTGGTGGCAGATGGCTGCAAAACATTTAGGACACAACAACTTGGCCATTAAAATCTAAGCAGCTGTAGTAGCAGTTTGTAAAGATTGTGGCACGAAGACTTTTTTAAGACCTTTTAGCCTATTTCACTCTGTTAGACAGATGGTTTCTTAATTCAGCAGGTCTGTTGTTATCAGCCTGGGTGTAACTAGTGAAACTGAACTCAGCTTTTATGAAGTACTCCTGGTCTACGGTGGTCAGTATCTATCAAAAGCGGTGCAAGGAAGGAACGATAGTGAAACAGCGAAAGGCTCACTGATGCACGTGGGGCGCGAAGGCCGGCTCGCGTGGTCCGATCCAACAGACGAACTACTGTAACTTCAAATTGCCGAAAAGGTAAATGCTAGTTGTGTACAACTGCATACAATTAAGGGTCCCAATGCTGACCCCGCCTATTGCTGAACGTGCTAATGGGCACATGAGCATCAGAACTTGACCATGAGTCCTGGCATCCATGTGGATGTTACTTTGACACGTCACCTACCAAGGCATGGTTCGGTGTTCCCTGATGGCTGTGGCCTTAAAACTTTCTGTTTTGAGAAAGTATATAGTTAGGGCAAAAGGCTGCTGGGGGCTTCCCATGATGCACAGTGTTTGTTTATCACTCACTGTGTGTTTCCACACCACTCCAACCCCTCCCCCCCAACCAGAGGAAGCCTGGTTTTGCTGGAAGTTTCTTCCTGTTAAAAGGGAGTTTTTTCTTCTCACTGTCGCCGAATGCTTACTCGTATGGGCCGTTTGATTGTTGGGGTTTTCTCTCCTTTATTATTGGGTTTCTACTTTACAATATAAAACACCTGGAGGTGACTGTTTTGATTAGTGTGAGACTAGACTGATTGCAGATATTTGTGGACAGAGGTCTGTGTGACCTGGTGACAGAAAAACACTTTTCTGTATCGGGAACAAGAGCTTGTGCTACTGTCTGCTTTAACCTGCTTCTGAACTCAACTCCATTCCTTGGATTATCACTTGAGTCAAAGAGAATAAAGCAGATTTTGGAGGGGATAAGCATGCTGGCGTGTTACTGCATGGTAGCTGACCTATCCAGCCGCAACACTCTGCACCAAAATATGTGATTTTGAGATTTCTTTTAAGAGCCAAGTTAAAATGGGAAACAAGTATGGTAGCATGTGAAGCAGAGACCAGCTGGCAGAAACAGTAGCTGAAGGGTCTGCAAGTATCATGTAGGTCCATGTGACAAAAATGTTCTCATTTGTCCTTTGCCACAAAGTGTATGTTCAAGTTGTGCGTCCATGCATCATATTTGAAGATTGTATCAGCTATTTACCATTAAAACTGTGCACAGCTGCAAATGTCTGTTTCCTGACAAGGTTAAAATATCAATGCTACAGTCTAAATATCAGGAGAGCTCATCGTTTAGTCTTCTTTCAAAAACAGCACAACAGAGTATAGAAAGGCTAAAGTTGTTCACTGGATGCTATTTGTGCCAAAAAGACATCATTTAACCTTTGAGTCATTCTCATCGTGCTGCAGCCAAATAAACCTCTGTGACCAAACACAGACGCCACTGTTTATTTGACCGTAAGCACATGTTTGTCATTTTGCCATGATGGATGCAACCCACCACCCTCATGTTTCTGCACAGCAAACTTACAAAAGCTTCACACAGAAAATGTCTTTCTCTGCAGTCTCACACTCCATCCTGACAAAGTGCGAGTGGCATCTGGCCAGACAGCAGGGGTGGATAAAGATGGCAAGGTGACTATTGCTGCACTTAAAATAACACCATTTGCATCCATAGTTTGAGCATCATAAGTTAAAAGATGATCGAACTTTTAAATGATCAGTACAGCTTGGTTAATTTTGCAGCAACAAACGAGTAAGTGATGTTTGTGTATCTGCGGCAGCCTCTGCAGCTGTGTGTTTATATTTGGGACTCCACCACGCTGGTCACCCTGCAGCAGATCGGACCGGGGACCTTCCAGAGGGGAGTGGGATCAGTGGCGTTTTCATTTGCTGTGAGTTGATTGCAGTGTAACATCCTGGAACTTCACGTGTTTCCATTCACGTTAACAAGAGCAAGTAGATTTATTTGCCTTAGATTCAGCATGATTTTGGCCCCGCCCCTCCCTGAGCCTGTCGGAGGCTTCTTCCTGTTAAAAGGGAGTTTTTCCTTCCCACTGTCGCCAAAGTGCTCATAGGGGGTCATATGATTGTTGGGTTTTTCTCTGCATGTATTTTTGTAGGGTCTACCTTACAATATAAAGCACCTTGAGGCGACTGTTGTTGTCATTTGTTGCTGTGTAAATAAAACTGAATTGAACTGACGTAAAGACATGATCCAATTCTGCTTTCTTTTCTCTTGTGGTGTGTTTTAGGACGCTGGATCATTTCTGTGTGTCATTGATGACTCTAATGACCACATGCTGTCACTGTGGGATTGCACGAAGGGCACCAAGCATGCAGAGATCAAGGTAAAGGGAAGACGGTCGACGTCAGGTCTTAATGAGTTTGTTATTGCTTTAACCACTGAATCTATTCAGTATACATGGCATATAATCTTTGACGGCACTCAGATGTTAGAATAACAGCAGGTTTTTTAGTTTGAGTGTCATACATTAAAGACAAATTGAGCCTTCAGCCTATGTTATCATAGTGTCATGTTTCGGCTGTGTGCAGGCAGGAGAAGGACCCAAACGCAAAACTCACGACAACGAAATTAAACTCAAAAAGCTGCTTTATTGCAGAATGGACCAAAAAATATAACTAAACTAAACTGGACATGGATAAACTGACACGCAAGGAAACATGAGGGAGACTACGACACTGACAAAGAGAAACACAGGGCTTAAACACAGAGGGATAACGAGGGAATGAGACACAGAAGGAGAGCACAGCTGGGAGTAATCAGGCCGGACGAGACAAGGGAAGCAAAACTAGAAACACTCACATGAGACATGGACCTTCAAAGTAAAACAGGAAACACACTGACTGAACTCTAAACATGCAAACTTAACAGCAACTGAGAAGACAGAACATAGGGACCAGAAACATGGTACAAAAAGGTCACAGTAGACACAACGTTGAACACAGGGAAGCCATATTACAAAGCCAAAGAACTAAACCTCTGATAACCATAACTGAAATCTAGGGAAACAAGAAACAGTACAACAAAGGACTCAAAACATAATCCATAATATAAAAACACAAGATCTCTTCAAAATAAAATAGGAAACATAATGAGACGCAGACATGACAACCAGAACTTGACAACGTAAGACAGGCAGTGTTGGGAAGGTTACTTTTAAAATGTATTCCATTACAGAATACAGAATACATGCCCCAAAATGTATTCTGTAACGTATTCCGTTACGTTACTCAATGAGAGTAACGTATTCTGAATACTTTGGATTACTTAATATATTATCATGCTGTTTACAACTACATGAATGTACTATTGCTGTGATTTATTACTGTTACTGAAGGTCTGCGGCTCCGAACCGTAGTAAAGGGACCTCTGGCTAATACGGTGGGTTCTGTGTCGGGCTCGTAGCTGAAAACTAGCTTTACTTTGTTGTCTGGGTCAACTTTGCTAGCAGAGACAGAGAGAGGCGTTGAATGGCTGCTCCAACGGAACTTATTGTTTCGGAGGAAAACACGAACACGGTGTACAGTCGAGTCTTAATAGCTTACTTACAACTGGGCTCGTCAGGCTCTCTTCTTGGCTGCAGTGGTTATTATTATATTTACATGCTTCCAGCTCCCGTTTTTGCTCGATGACAGCTCGTACTTTTCCTTTTTCTCCCTCCCTCGCTCACAGACACATAACGGGTATGGCAGTCCATTCTCCCTGCAGCACGGACTACACTGCCTATGATGCTACATTCTTTAGAGCTATACCTGTAGCATTCTGCCTATTAGCTTAGCACAACAACAACAAAAAGGCCTCTCTCACCCAGGAAACATGCAGAGAGAGAGCGTCGCCCTGTAACCATGGCAACCATAACGCTGCCGCCTGGAACAACAGAACGTAGCTGTCAAACAAAACCCAAACAGGCCTGACCCGCGACAATATGAAACAGGGAAGTACCGCCGTGTAATCCATTTATTTCAACAAAGTAACTGTATTCTAAATACCACCTTTTTAAACGGTAACTGTAACGGAATACAGTTACTCATATTTTGTATTTTAAATACGTAACGGCGGTACATGTATTCCGTTACTCCCCAACACTGCACACAGACATGAAACACATGAAGAGCAGGGGAGACTTACATGGGTTGGAAGACACAAGGGGAATCTAATAACAAAGAACTAGAAAAACTCACGAGCTTAATCATATAAACATCCGAATAAACTAAAGTCAAAACACTGTCATAAGTCATAAGACCCAGGATCGTGACACATAGCTCACCAGCCCTCAAGTGTGGCTGAAGTCAAACAGTTTGGAGAAGAGGAGTAATGAAAAGACTCACTGGCAGTTGCTGCAAACACTTGATTGTAGTTATTAAGTGAAGGGGGCAATTATTTATGTAGGTGTAGACAGATTTTGTTCTCTTACTAAATGAATTTATCATTTAGAAACTTCATTTTGGATTTAATCCAGTTATCTTTGTGTAATATTTATAAATATGTGTTTGATGGCATGAAATCATCAGTGCTTCATCCTGTAACGCAGTGACGGATACTCGGGTACTGTAGGTCCTTTTTTCTCTGGAGCTTGTGGGGGGCGGGGCGTTGGCAGCCATGTCTCCCCTCTGCTGTTATGGGCTTTAATCCCAAAATGCCTTAACTTCCCTGGGACCAGTTTCAGCACGTCTGTCATGGCAGCAGTGTAAATATTTCATACAGTGCGTTTGTCTGTCTGTAGATACGTGGGCTCAGTGCAAATGCTGCATAGGATGGTGTTTGAACTTGTTTACACCTCGGGAGAAGAATTGAATGGGCTTGTTTAAGAGCTTCCAGGTGGCACGTAGCGGGCTGCATGCATGGGCTGAAAACACAGTGTCAACACAGGATTTGCAAGTGGTCAGAATGTCAGTTTATGTGGCCCAAAATGCAAAACTCTGTTTAAGATTCTTTAAAATACTTAATGAAACACAAGTGAAGGCAGTACCACACAACCGTGTGACAATTTCACAACAACGTGCAACATTTTACTGGCGACATTACCAGTGTTTTCTAGTAGTAGAGGATTGCCAGCTTGTTGTTCCACGTCCATCAGTCTGACAGCAGGCCTCCAGTAGCTAGAGTCTGCATCAGGGTTTTAATAGTTTTGCAATTTTCATTAGTTTTTATTTTTATTTAGTTTTGACTTCAGATTTTCAATTTTATATCAGTTTTAATTAGTTTTTACCAATTGTTTGCTAGTTTAGTTTTAATTTTTTTGAAAATCCTTAGTTTCAGTTTAGTTTTGATTAGTTTCAGTTATAGTTTTATTTGTGTTTGCAATAATTAAGTGTAACAAAATCCCAGTTTCATCATATCAGTCATTCTCTTCTGCTTATCCTTGGGTATGTTGCTATTCCAGCTACCATACTGCACCCTGGACAGGTCGCCTGTCTGTCGCAGGGCTAAGACGCAGAGACAGACAACTCACATTCCCACCTATGGGTTCTTTAAATAAATAAATAAAGGCAGATGAACAACCATTGATACCAGGCAACTATAAAATGTATATCTTGGCCCCAATGAGACTATTAACTCTCGCAGCACCGGGTGTTTGTAATTTTGGTTCAAGTGAATTGATAAACTTTTTGAAGGTAATTGACTCACACAGTTGTGTAGATATCCCCGTCCTGTTGTCTCGGGATGCATCACGCTGCCTTGCCTGGGGTTAGCTTCTGTTTTCTGGGGATGAGGGTTGAGTGTGCTCCCTTACCTTCTCAAGGTAAGCTAGGTTAGCCTTCTTGTGTGAGCTTTTCAAGTGCACTTTAAGGTTTGTGGGATTTTTTTCCCTTTAGAAATGTCCCTCATAATTTGTCTCTTTCCACTACAAGACACTTGCTTTATCCAAAACACAGTCATATTCAAAGTAATCCCAAATTGGACTCTGGCGCTTTCTTCCGACTTTTCCTGACATGATTCTGCGCGTGGACGGAGCAGCAACACAGACGACTCGACTAACGTGCTGCCACCTGCTGGCATAATGAGACACAGCAAGAAAAAAATCTGGAAACTAAACTTCATTTTCATCCTTGACTATTGTATGACACGCACACATCAATGAAAACTAAACACATTTTTGCTATAAATTCAGTTAATTTTAGTTAGTTTTGTGAACACTCATTCCAGTTTTAGTTAGTTTTCCTTTTTTTGTTTTTATTTTTATTTCCGTTAACGAAAATGTTTTTTCACTTCTAGTTTTCGTTATTTCGTTAGTTTTCGTTAACGATAATAACCTTGGTCTGCATGCAGCAACTTATGAGCATTTGTTAATGGGACTTCAACTGTGTTGCGCTGGTCACCTGCTCACTTTTAAGATTAAGGGGAAAAAAAAGATTCAAACAAAAGAAATCTTTCTTTTCTTTCACAGCTCAAAGTTGTTGTTTATGTATCTGATTCAAGCCTTAAATGACTTTGTGAGTGGAGCTGAAGTGCGACTGATGTAACAGCACTAACCCTTCTGATGCTGTTGTGTGTTCAGAGTACCAACGAGGCTGTGTTTGCTGTAGAGTTTAACCCTCGGGACAGCACCAACATCATCACCTGTGGAAAATCCCACGTCTACTTTTGGACGCTGAGTGGAGGACAGCTCACGAAAAAGCAAGGCATCTTTGGAGTAAGATTAACTTCAGTCGTGTTCGTCCCAACTGACATTTCTGTCTTTTTAAAGTTAACGTGTGCTAGTGCAAGGAAGCAGTGGGAAATGGAGTTGGCAGCATCTTTCTGTAGTGGCCAAAAGAGGAAGAAGCTCAGCAAAGAGAACTGAAAATTCAACATGTCAAAAAAATGGATGGAAACATGTAAACGATCAGTTATTAGCACAGTTAATATAAAAGATCAAATAATTGTTTATTATTTTCAGAAATACAAGAAGCCCAAGTTCATCCAGTGCTTTGTGTTCAGCCTGACTGGAGATGTTCTCACCGGAGACTCTGAAGGGAACATCATGACTTGGGGAAAATCTGCTGCGGATATCAAAACTCTCGGGAAAGGAGCCAAAGGTTGGTGCTGTGTGTCAGTTCAAAGTCTAGAGAATAAAATGTCAGTATAAATATCATCTCTGTGGAGACACGTCGCTGTCACATGTGCTGGCAACGAACGAGATTTCAAATAAAATAAATAGAAACTTGACAGAAAGATGAGGAAGCGATGATCCAGTGGGCGGTTTTACACACCTGAGTGACTCCAGGAGCTGTATTGTCAGGGATAAATCAGTTATTTTATTTATACTGCACATTTAAAACTACAAAGTTCACCAAAGTGCTGCACATCAAACGTAGGGTCAAACAAACATGTCTAAATAACAGATAGCTATGTAGGCGGTATTTAAACATATCTAAGAAACCTCCAGCAGAACCAGGCTCAGGGAGGGCGGGGCCATCTGCTGCAACCAGTTGGAGTGACGGGAGGAAGACGAGACAAAGACACGCTGTGGCAGAGAGCCAGAGAGTCCTAGAAATATGGTCTCTAACCAGATTCTGGCCTCCAGTATCACTGAGAGTCCTATTTGACCAGGATATGTTTACAATGCACATATTAAACAAATATGAGATTAATAATAACTCATGATTGTAGTGAGTGAAAAATGGCAGGACTCTATTGGAAATGAGATTTTTACCTGGATAATTAAAGGATTTTTAAAAAGGTGAGTGAAGAAGAAACACCCAGTGCATCATGGGAATCCCCCGGCAGCCTACATCTATTGCAGCATAACTAAGGGAGGATCCAGGGTCACCTGGTCCAGCCCTAACTATATGCTTTAGCAAAAAGGAAAGTTTGAAGCCTAATCTTAAAAGTAGAGATAGTGTCTGTCTCCCGAATCCAAACTGGAAGCTGGTTCCACAGAAGAGGGGCCTGAAAACTGAAAATATCCTCGGACACGTGTGATCTGAAGCAGCGCGCCTCTCATCCCCACACAGTGCTCGGGGTGACAAGTAGATAATAAAATATTATTTAAAACTCCTCAAAGATTCTGTTCTGTGAAATGCTTTGAAACCAGGCTGGAACACGTCGTGCTGAAGAAAAACCCCTTATACTGAATCTCTGAAATAAAAAGGGTTTAAAGATTAGGCGATAGTGGGAGTTTTGTTTGAACATGTAAATGTGGTGTTTGGAAATTGTTCCTAGTTTTGTCGAGTAAGGGGTGACAAGTTGAAATGTTGGCTTACATCTGGAATCGTGTGACTGAAATGATGTGTTAGCTAATCAGAAGCTTTAAGAACTCAGAAATTTAAATCATAAAGTATAGTGGTGTGAAAATCCTTCCTGATTTCCTATATTTTTGTATGATTGTGTCACTTAAATGTTTTAGATAATCAAACAAATGTAAATATTAGGCAAAGATAACACAAGTCAACACAAAGTGCAGTTTATAAATGAAGCTGTTTTTATCAAGTAGAAAAAAACAAACCTAATTGACCCTGCGTGAACAGTGATTGCACCCCTCCCCTCCTTTTATAACTTAAGAGTATAATGTTTGGAAAGCAAAGTTGAGTTTCTCTAGCCACAGCTCGGCCTGATTCCAGCTGTTCACAACCAAGAAATCAGTTAAATAGGACCTGCCAAACAAAGTCCAGACATCGCGCTGCGATCCACATTCAGGAACAAATGAAAAACGAAGGAATTGAGATCTGTCTGGAAAAAGTTATAAATACTGTCGACCATAATATCCTATTAGAGCGATTAGAGCCCGCTGTAGGTATTACAGGTACTGCGCTGCAGTGGTTTGTATCATATCTATCTAATAGACTCCAATTTGTGCATGTAAATGGAGAGTCCTCTTCACACACTGAGGTTAATTATGGAGTTCCACAGGGTTCAGTGCTAGCACCAATTCTGTTTACACTATACATGCTTCCCTTAGGCAGCATCATTAGAAGACATAGCATACATTTACACTGCTATGCAGATGACACCCAGCTCTATCTGTCCATAAAGCCAGATAACACACACCAATTAGTTAAACTGCAGGAATGTCTTAAAGACATAAAGACTTGGATGGCCACTAACTTTCTGCTTCTTAATTCAGATCAAACTGAGGTCATTGTACTCGGCGCTGAAAAGCTTAGAAATATGGTATCTAACCAGATTCTTACTCTGGATGGCATTACCTTGGCCTCCAGTAACACTGTGAGGAACCTTGGAGTCATTTTTGACCAGGATATGTCCTTCAACGCACATATTAAACAAATATGTAAGACTGCGTTCTTCCATTTGCGCAACATCTCTAAAATTAGAAATATCCTGTCTCAGAGTGACGCTGAAAAACTAGTTCATGCATTTATTACTTCCAGGCTGGACTACTGCAATTCATTATTATCAGGATGTCCAAAAAACTCCCTGAAAAGCCTTCAGTTAATCATGAATGGGCTTTTGGGAGCGTGTACAAGTTTTTTATAAAACTTCTGGAATGATTTTTGTAATCCCGTCTTTATACACAACAGTTCCACATCTGGGTCCTTCTTAATTTTGTGTACTCTATCGGCTCTTCTGCTAGCTTTGGGCTAGCTGCATAATGTTTTTGTTTTGCAAAGACAAATGTCTTCTCGATTTCCTGTGTATGCAACAAATTTATTGTTTTCTTAGTCTCATTAAAGATCTTAGGGCATTGTTTCTTTTCATGTTGTATTTCTAACCCTGTCGATTTTTTGTCAAGATGCATTCTGCTTAGTTGTTTTTCTTTCTTGGTATGTGTGCGCCTCCTTGAATTACTGCTTAAAGACACACAATCGATGGCTCAGCCTCTCTCGTATCCTTAATCTCCAAAAATCATTTTAATTCCTCCCTCATCAGAACCATAAACTGAGGGTTGTTTAAGGCGCCGTATTAAGTCTCCAGAGTGGAGACAGTTTCCTGGATCGTCTCTTATATGTATTGTACAAAAACAGGAGTGTGATTGGACAGGTCACAGGTTAATCTGTGGAGATCCCTCTGAAGCATGACCTTCTGTTGACCAGGTCCCAACAGGGGTACATCCCCCCTCCTCGCTGAGGGAGCGCCTCAATAAATGTCCACACACTAACATGTTTCTGACGTCTCGACTCAGAGTTATAAAACATGATTATTATGAAGAGAAAAGGAAGAAACCACGTTAATTACTCTCCATAACCATGACAAGAATATAGCCACTCTTACCCAAATATCAGATTTGTAAAACAATCCGAGATCTTCAGGCGCCACTGTCTCTCCTGAACACCTGGAGCGGATGCCACTCCGGCGTGACGAGGCCCTCTCTCGGTGTCTGCAGCCGTGCGCCAAGCGGACAGCAACTGGATCACTTCTTGTTTTGGGGTTCTGTAGGTTCTCTTGTTGCTTCGCCTTGTATAGGCGAGTGCCGTTGTCAGAAAAAACCTGCAGGATCGGGGGTTTGAAACTTGATGCGGTTCTCTCAAAGTGTCTTTGCCTCCCTGTATTCGTTGCGTCTTCTGAGGACCACAGTAGGACAGTCGTGGTCCACGAAACTCTTCATAAAACACCTCCTCCTTCTGCCGTGCTCTATGAAGAACCTCATTTTTTTCTTACGATGGCTCCCAAACATCACGACAATGAAACTTCTGTTATCTTTGTCTAATATTTAAGTGTGTTTGATGATCTGAAACTTTTAAGTGTGACAAACATACAAAAAATAGGAGATCAGGAAGAGGGCAAACACTGCTTCACACCAGATTTTGCAGGTTTAATGAATTTTTGGTGTCATGACTTCCCACAGAAACCTACCAGATCATGCGACAGACCAAAGCACACGAAGGCAGCGTGTTCACCCTGTGCACTCTACAGGGCGGAGGCCTGCTCAGTGGAGGAGGGAAGGACCGTAAAATAATCCGCTGGAGCGCTGATTTGGCACCTGAAAGAGAGTGTGAGGTGAACTACAGCTGTGTGTGTGTGTGTGTGTGTGTGTCTGTGTGTGTGTGTGTCTGTGTGTGTGTCTGTGTGTGTGTGTCACAGCTGGTGGAGAGACTCATTAATGGCATTTGTCCAGATTCCAGAAAAGTTTGGGGCGGTCCGCACTATCGCAGCCATGGACGAAGAGGAACTGTTAGTTGGTACGACTCGAAATGCCATCCTCAGAGGAACCTTCTCAGACGGCTTTGTGGCCATAGTGCAGGTGAGCTAACGACCTCACAGGCACCAGTGTTGTCAGGTCTGTAGATGCTTGCTGAGAACTTTAGTACCAAAAGATAAAACAACATGTGCATTTTATATTTTTGTCTGATATGATTTATAGACAGCTTAAACATTTATTATAAGCATCTTCCAATTCTTTCACAGACTGGATGTATTTGCTGTTATCACCTGATGCACAGTTAAGGAATCGGAATAGTTAGGAAAATGACGTCATTAGAGGTTTGTCCTGCAGAGCAGCCTGTCTGCAGCACGTGTAACACAGCAGCAGACATACGACACGTAGATTGGGTCACATGTAATCTCACTTTAGTATCATTTTATTCTGAAAAGCGACCTTGGTTACGAGTTGGTTAGTTTTAACCAAGGAGCTGCGGTGTCTAATATCAAACTGATATTGTTTGATGTCTTTTTACTTCAGCTTTGCTTGGATGAAAGCACAGATGACTCTTCTTCTTCTTTGTTTGTATTCTCAGCAGTGCTGATGAGCATCAGTTACTGACTGATGCTCATTTTTCAGCTGGTTAACTGAAAACTGCTGCAGCTCTGTAATGATGTCACAGACACCACTTCACTGCAGCAAATGCAGTTTTATGACAGTCCCTGAGCTGAAGTGGCTGTTGGCCCAGGCCTTTGGTGAAGTGGAGAGACGAGCGCCTTCTGGGTTATTGAATTGGCTTATTTTGGGGCATTGGCCACAATTGCCCATAACGCTAGCAGGTGGTGCTCTTCTACCTCTCTGGCTCTTGATGTCAGGCTCCTGGGACATCGTGGTTCATCTACTTCTGCCTGCATTTAACCAGCCCTCACCTCTGCCCATAGCCAGGGCATGTATGACAGCTGATCAGTGTTGAAGCTAACCCAACATCTGTTACTGCTTCTGCTTCACCTCACATGTGTCGAGCATTCAGATGACGGAAGTTTCACAATTTTAAACACACTGAAAAAATTAAAGACATGTCTGTGTCCTTTCAGAAGATATATATATATATTAGGGGTGCAACGATACTCGTATCGATATTGAACCGTTCGATACAGTGCTTCCGGTTCGGTACGCATATGTATCGAACAATACAACATTTTTTATTTATTTTATCAACTTTTCTTCTGACAATGCTGTCTGTGTTGAGCGCTCAGTGGATCTGTGTTCGACTACTCCGCCTAGGCTGCACTGTCGAGCGCAGATCCACTGAGCGCAGCGCAAGCTAGCAAGACAGAAGCTAAGCTCGTTGCAACATGGCAAATTGAACCTCCCCCACCCTCATTCAGATCTGACCTTTGGAACTATTTTGGTTTTCCTGTGACGTATGACCCTGAAGGTAAGCGCGTCATGGACTAAAGTAAAACAGTATGTCGGATGTGCCACGCAATGCTCAATTACATGAGTGGGAACTAGTGCATTAGCGCAGTTAGCTCGTTAACATGTTGGCCGTCCAGCCCCACGCACGGGGCGATCCGCGGTAGCTCGTTAACGGAGATTTGCCGTGTTGTGGCGTTAACCTCATTTCAGATTAACGCTGACAGCACTAGTGGGAACACAACGAATATGACTGCACATTTACTCCGACATCATCCTAGTGCAAAGACAAGTGGAAGCAGACAAAAACAACAAGCACGCATGCTACAAACTTGACCCGAGTCATTTAGACAGCCGTTAGCACATGATTCTCCTTATGGGGACCTGATATGTTTAATATGCTGCTGAGAATATAGCCCAGAAGAAGCGTATAGTATAGCTTTTATTTTGGAAAGAGCCATTTCTCTGTAATAAACTCTCTTTTCCTAAGATGAGTGATTCCTCAATCAGATAGATTTATTATTTTATTACTTTGTTGTTTCAGTAACATTAAATTTAAAAACTGTACTTAAAGTTAAAATATATATTTATAATTTTAATAAATGACAAATTAAAAGGGCATGAACATTTTTTTGTATCGAAAAAATATCGAACCGAACCGTGAATTTTGTGTATCGTTGCACCCCTAATATATATGTGTGTGTGTGTGTATATGTTCAAGCATTAATGTGTGTGTGCACGTTCAGCTATTGTCGTGTGCATCAGATATCAGGTCTGTACCTAAAGACTGCTCTCAGAGGTCAGAGATTTAAATATTTTAGGTCATTTCTATTTATTTATTTTTTAATATAGTGCACCAAATCACAACAACAGTTACCTCAAGGCACTTTTTATATTGTAAGGTGGGGCAAAGACCCTTCAATAATGCTGAGAAACAGTTTTAAGATAGATTCTAAGGTAGTACAATAGAATACAATTTTATTTATATAGCACATTTAAAAACCCGAAGGCACACCAAAGTGCTTCACAGTAATATGGAGAGTCAACATAAGTCGATAACAGGGTACAAATCGGGCACTTGCACAGACAGGATAGAGGCACTAACAGACCAGGAGAGTTACATAAATACAAAATATGCTAAGAAGACAAAAACAGCAGTAAAATTAATAAAAAATAATAAATTTAATAAAATCTAATAAAAGATTTAAAAGATTTAAAAGGGTATTAACTGGTCAGGAAGGCCAAGTCAAATAGATATGCTTTTAATCTTGATTTAAAGGATTGCAACAAGCTGTCGAACACCATGACTTCAGTTTTTTTTCTCATTTAAAACGAGAGAATTTTCTGACAGCCAATCTTTAACTTCTCTCAGGCAATCGTACAGGGAGTTCAATGATGCTGACAAATCATCAGTCAGTTGACAATAGATTTGAGTCATCAGCGTAAAAGTGATAAGAAATATTGTATTTTTCAAATATGGAGCCCACGGGTAGCATATACAAAGAGAATAATAAAGGGCCCAATAGCAGCTATTGTTGTGTGTTAAACTGAGTTTCACTCTACTCCACTTTATAGGATTATAGCACCATATTTACTTGGTATTTATCAAAACTCTGAAGAACTAAACTCATGTAATTTGATAAATAATGGAATTTTAAAATTACTCTCAAATATGCTGTTAAACTGCAACACCTGTACACTTATTGCTTTCATTTGTATTCCTTTGTGTGTCTGTGTGCGTTTCACAGGGCCATGTAGATGAGATGTGGGGACTGGCTACTCACCCCTCCCAGAACATCTTCCTCACCTGTGGCCATGACAGGCAGGTGTGTTTGTGGAACACCGAGGAGCACAAGCTGGACTGGTGTATCACCCTCGAGGTGAGATTCCTGAATTCTGACCTTCATTCTTTGAGTGCTTTGTTCATTTATACTCGAGATCTTTTACAGGGAAGTTTACTCCATAATTCTGAATTGAATTCTTTCCTGTGTCTCTGGCAGGAGTACGGCCTGTGTGCTGGTTTTTGCCCCAATGGATCGGTGGTTTCAGTCGGCCTCAGTACAGGACGGTAAATCAAAGCAGCAGCAGTTATATATCTGATGTCACCACAATGGATTTTAAATCAAAACAGTGAAGATGTGATTGAAATGCAGACTTCCAGCTTTAATTTAGGGGGTTTAACAGAAGTGTTACTGCCGTTTGTTGCTCTTCATTAAATAAAAAGCCTGTTTTGTTGGGTTACATCAGGTGATTGGCTGTTGAAGAATCCAGTTTCTTAGTCTTTAACTCTAAGGGTACATCTGTCACCATCTTACAATGCTGTGATTGCAGCCATTCCCCCACTCTCTGTGAATGGGACTCATGACCACTGATCAACAGTCATGACAATTGACCTCCCAGCCCATTGTTCCTTCAGGGGTGCTGGTTTCAGTCATTGTGCAAATGTACTGTTTATAAGATTGAAACCTGCAGTCAGCTGAGACTGAAGACGTCACCTGGATGAGTGACGAAACGTTTCTCCCACTGAAAACATCCAGATGACCAGAATCAACCGTTTGGGATTTACTCACCTGGATAACACTCTTCTTTTTTTATTCTGTCACAACTTTATTTGTGCGGTTTGAGCGATCGTGGCTCAAGAGTTGGGAGTTCGCCTTGTAATCGGAAGGTTGCCGGTTCGAGCCCCGGCTCGGACAGTCTCGGTCGTTGTGTCCTTGGGTAAGACACTTCACCTACCGCCTACTGGTGATGGCCAGAGGGGCCGGTGGCCCCAGTGTCCGGCAGCTTCGCCTCTGTCAGTACACCCCAGGGTGGCTGTGGCTACATGTAGCTGCCATCACCAGTGTGTGAATGGGTGGATGACTGGTTGTGTAAAGCGCTTTGGGGTCCTTAGGGACTAGTAAAGCGCTATACAAATACAGACCATTTACCATTTATTTTGGATTCATCTGTCCAAACAGCTTTTTTCAGAGCTGCATCGACTCTTTTAGATGTTGTCTGGGAAAATCTACTCTGTTCTTGGTGTTCTTAGGTTCAACCAGTGGGTTGCACCTTGT
Source organism: Neolamprologus brichardi (assembly GCF_056152115.1). Classification (NCBI taxonomy): domain Eukaryota; kingdom Metazoa; phylum Chordata; class Actinopteri; order Cichliformes; family Cichlidae; genus Neolamprologus; species Neolamprologus brichardi. The sequence goes on along the minus strand of NC_142106.1, from coordinate 51,431,164 downwards.
TGTAAACTCTCTGTATTTCAGATCATAAAAGCGTCTCGTGATTGTAGATTTTCGATCGTGGCTCAAGAGTTGGGAGTTCGCCTTGTAATCGGAAGGTTTCCTGTTCGAGCCCCGGCTCGGACAGTCTTGGTCATTGTGTCCTTGGGCGAGATACTTCACCTACCTCCTACTGGTGTTGGCCAGAAGGGCCGATGGCGCGATATGGCAGCCTCGCCTCTGTCAGTCTGCCCCAGGGCAGCTGTGGCTACAACTGTAGCTTTCCTCCACCAGTGTGTGAATGGGTGGATGACTGGGTGTGTAAAGCGCTTTGGAGTCCCTAGGGGGGACTAGTAAGCGCTATACAAATACAGACCATTTACCATTTGTGTTTTGGGGCCTGACACTGAGAGTGCCTCTACCACAGTTTAAGTCTTGGATCCAACTCCACATCTTTATCCATTTAATTTGAAATAATGGGGAACAAGCTCACCTGGCAGCTTGCAATTCAGTCACATCTTGATTGTTTCATGTAATATCCAATGATTGGTCTACAGAGGCAAAACGACCAAAAAACAAAAGGAGAGAAGCTTGGTGTCTTTGTGTTTGGTACAGGGCAGAAGTCGTTGGTAGCCTCTATTAACATAAAGAGTTCCTCCACCTGTATTGATTATGACTGTGAAAGCAAGGCGTATACTGGCGAATGATGACCATAAAGCATGCTAAAAGTTTTGTGAAGCTGCACAGTTGTTGATTGTCACTACCAAAGCAGCTGGTATAAAACTGGGTGGTAGCTGTTTTGCATACTGTTGATCATGACACATGGCAGTGAGGGGAGGCTGCACATGGCTGAACCCAGTTGCTGAAAACAAATGAGCATCTGATCATTTTAGTTGACTGGATCCGTCTTTGTTATCAAGAAAAACATTTAAAAAAAAGAAATGGAAAACATTTTTCCAATTCTGGATACCAAACTGGACTTCATCACCAATACTGCAGTCGATCTAAAACACATCTTTGACAGAGAAAAGCAAGTTGAAACAACAGAGGAGAGATCAGAGTTTTATCTTTCATAAACCATAAACTTGATTTTCTCGTTATGCTTCATGACAATCCAACGACTCCCCTCAAAGCACCGTCAAACAAGAACATTGACTCTACAGCCGGACAGCTGGACTGTGACCCATCAACCACTCTGTGGCTCTTTAATGTTGTGGTGCCGAGTGTGTGGAGTGATTGTACAGCAATGTTGAAAATGGTTAGTAAGTTAATGAGGATATGGATTAATAGGTAATCATTTATCCGTTTCCCTAATTCATCATTACAAATATTTATTAGAATACAGTCCTGATCAAAGGTTTAAACCACTTGAAAAATGGCAAAAAAAATCATATTTTGCATGTTTGGATCTTAACAAGGTTCCACATAGAGCTTCAACATGCAACAAGAAGAAATGAGAGTGAGACAAAACATTTTGCTGAGCGTGCAGTTTACTGAAAACAACGCTTAAAGTGAGACAGGCTGTTTTACAGCTGATCAAAGGTTTAGGACCACGTGCCTTTAAAAGGCCAAATCTGTGCAGAAGTGTGGATTCATTCTCATTTTCTGTCACGCTGTCAGGATGTTCTGATGGCAAAGGCAAAAAAACGTTCGTGTTTTGAACGTAGTCGGGTTGTTGAACTGCATAAGCAGAGCGCCATCACTGCTGAGGTCGGACACAGATAGTTGGAATTTCTTAAATGATCCTGAGGGTTATGGAAGAAAAAAGTCAAATGGAAGACCCCAAGAAATGTCACCAGCACTGAGCCGGAGGATCCAGTTGGCTGTCCATCAAAACACTGGACGATCCTCCACCCAAATTAAGGGCGTTACTGGTGCCGACTGCAGCCCGTAACCATCAGACGCCACAGCGACTGTTTGGACTTTGCAAGAGAGCGCCAAACATGGGACATTAAAGGCGGAAGAATTCTCTGATGAGAACAAAAATGTAACCTCGATGGTCCTGATGGTTTCCAATGTTACCAGCATGACAAGCAGATTGAGATGTTATCTACGTGCACAGTGGAGGGGGCGCCATAATGGTCTGAGGTACTTTTTCCTTCAGTGGAACAACAGAGCTTCAGGAGGTGCGGGGCGTCAAACAGCTGCTGGCTCTGTCCAGATGTTGCAGAGAGCGTCCTCATTACTGAGGGCCCTCGCCCGGGTGGTAACGACTGGGTGTTTGAACAGGACAGCGCTACAGTACACAACGCCATGAAGGACAAGGGACCTCTTCCAGGAGAATAACATCACTCTTTTGGACCGTCCTGCATGTCCTCTGATCTAAGTCCAGTTGAGAACCTTTGGGGATGGATAGTAAGGGAATCCATCCATTTGTCCTTAAAACTGAAGAAGCTTCTCGGATGAGAGGTGAAACGTCTTCAAGCAACTTAAAGAAGTCCAGACGCTTTTCTTTGCAAGCTCCTTTGACGATAGTAAGGGAAGTTTCCAAAAATGGACGACAGTCCCAGACAGTAGATCGCTTCGTGCGGCCGTCTTCACCACTCGCACTCCCATTTCTTCTTGTTGCATGTTGAAGCTCGACTTGGGAACTTGTTAAGATCCAACCATGCAAAATATGTTTGTTTGTTTTTTAAACATTTTTCAAGTGATCTTAAACCTTTGATCGGGACTGCATCAGTAACACTTCTTTATTAATCATATGACAAACCCGCAGAAATATAAAGACACATAACGAAACGAAACGTTTGCTACAAACTAAAAAAGGTTGGGAAGCACTGATCTGTGGCTTCCTGTACAGCAAAAGAAGAAAAGATGGAGAATTTAGCCGTGAGCATTCCAGTCTGTTCTTTTCTCTGACTCTCCACCTGTCTCCTCCTCCACCCCCTGTAACACTGACAGGTGGATGGTCCTTGACCTGCTGACCAGGGAGGTCGTTTCTGAATCCACTGACGGGAATGAGCAGCTGTCTGTCATGAGATATTCACCAGGTCAGTCAGTAACTCCTCCTCCTATATTAACTGTAGATGTGACAGATTAGGGTGGTGTTCACATCCAACCATGTGGACCTTCTTCACACAAAAAACATGCAGCAAACTTTGAGTTAAAGCTTAAAACTATTGTTCGCAGATAAAAGATTTTTTTCTTTTGTTTTTTGTTTTAAATTTTCGTTCTTCGAAGCCAAATAAATCATAGTCAGAAAAAATTCCCAATCATAGTTTGAGTTATTTCAGCATTGATTTTGTTATTTGCCACAGTAGACACAGAGACAGGAAACGAATAAAGAGAGGGTGGGATGTACCAAAGTTTCACAGTGGGGATCCTCTTTGACTCTGTGAGTCTTGTTTTTCAGATGGCAGCTTCCTAGCTGTAGGATCACATGACAACTTCATCTACATCTACAGTGTGACAGAGAGCGGCAGGCGTTACACCCGCTTTGGAAAATGTAACGTGAGTTAAACTTTAAACTATTTCCATTATTTCAATTGGATTTTTTTCCTTCTTGGTTAACAGCGCAGCACATCTCCATCCAATATGAGCCTGCTCTGGTGCTGTGTTTTCCTTCTTGTCAATAAATCTTGTGTACAGATTTCCATTGTTGTCCACATATTATTACACATCACACTGGTCCGTAGAACAACCGTTACCTTTGTTAACACATGTAGTTTGTTTGAACTCTCAGGCATTAATCTGCTGCTGAGGGTTGGTGCAGTGATGTACGTCTCCAGTCAGAACAGCTAACTTCCTGTTAGCTAACCTACACATGAATGTGATCCCGTTCAGGTTCTTTTATTGATGCCCTCGGCTAGTTTTGTTGTGCAGTTAAATGAGCAGGCAACCATTTTAACAGACACTGGAAAATATTCCCAGAGAAAAGAGCGAGTGCTCACTAAAACTACAAGTTCAAGCCCTCAGATTAAAAATACTCCACGACCAAAAAAGCTAAAAACGCTCTAATAAATACTCAGATTACAAATAAATAAATAAATGGAACAGATATGTGCAGACTTTGTCACTTATTCAGATAACTAATAGCTACTGAGACTGTAATCCTTCATTCAGAGGAGTATAAAGTGTGATGTCTAAGATGAAGCTGGTCATTCTCTGTCTGCTACACAGCTACACAGTATGTTTGGGCGATGGTGAGGAGGAAGCGTAGCCCTAAGAAGCATCCAGGACACTACAAACCTGTCCATGTCTCTAATGGTTTTTCCCCACTCGGCCATACACCCACCGAGAAACAGTCTGGTTATCAGCGATTCATTTATAAGACATGTGAAGCTAAAGGCACCAGCCTCTGTAGTGAAACTGCTGGCTGAAAGAGTAAATCCCATAAAATTATAGTTCATGTCGGCAGTAAATGTCCCCAGTCAGACGTCACTAACATTAATATTAAATGGGTGTGTAACTTTGCCAAAGCAATGTCGGACTCTGTAGTTTTCTCTGGTCCCCTCCCCAATCGGACCACGAGTGACATGTTTAGCCGCAAGTCCTCCTTAAATTAGTGGCTGTCCAAAAAACGAGATAATTGGGAAGCTTTCTAGGAAAACCTGGTCTTGTTAGGAGAGACGACGTCCATCCCACTTTGGATGGAGCAGCTCTCATTTCTAGAAATCTGGACAAATTTATTAAACCCCCCAAAAATGTGACTATCCAGAGTTGGGACCAGGAAGCAGAGTCGCAGTCTTACACGCCTCTTGTAATTGTTTGTATCATATCTATCTAATAGACTCCAATTTGTACATGTAAATGGAGAGTCTTCACACACTGAGGTTAATTATGGAGTTCCACAGGGTTCAGTGCTAGGACCACTTCTGTTTACATTATACATGCTTCCCTTAGGCAGCAGCATTAGAAGACATAGCATACATTTTCACTGCTATGCAGATGACACCCAGCTCTATCTGTCCATGAAACCAGATAACACACACCAATTAGTTAAACTGCAGGAATGTTTTAGAGGCCATGCAGGTCTTTGTCTTTAACTTTCTGCTTGTAAATTCAGATCAAACGGAGGTTATTGTACTCGGCCCTGGAAATCTTAGCAGTATGCTAACATCTGTTAAAAATAGTTCATGTATTTGTTACTTTTAGGCTGGACTATTGTAATTTGTTATTGTTATTATTAAACTCATGCTAGCCATTAGAAAGAAAGCTGTTTAAATGCACTTGAACATTAACTTCACTTTTAATGACCTGGAAATCTTTCATGTGCAATGTGTGGTATGGAGCTTGCAAACACGGAGATTAATTATTATGGAGTTTTCTGATGGTGAAGAAAATTGCTTGCTTTCTTTAGCTAATGTGAGTGACACTCTGTCTGCTTATCTGTTGCATCAGGGCCACTCCAGCTTCATCACTCACCTGGACTGGTCCAAAGATGGGAAGTACATCATGTCAAATTCAGGCGACTATGAGATCCTTTACTGTAAGTGAACATCCAGCACTGTGCTTTTAGTGCTGTTATAGGAATGCCATGCAGTACGTTCTTTAGCTTAGTGACTCTGTGTTTTAACAGGGGACATAGCAGCAGGATGTAAGCTGCTTAGGAACCGCTTTGAGAGCAAAGACAGAGAATGGGCCTCTTATACCTGTGTGCTAGGCTTCCATGTGATGGGTGAGAAACTCCAGAATGCTGTTATCCTCCTTTAGTATTGCATTAACTTCATGGGGTACTTTTATCCAATCAGACTGATGAGTGTGGTACTGTGGTGTTCAGGTGTGTGGCTGGAAGGCTCAGATGGCACAGACATCAACGCGCTGTGTCGCTCTCACAACGAGAAGATGGTGGCTGTGGCTGATGATTTCTGTAAGGTTCATCTGTTCCAGTACCCCTGTCCTAAACTCAAGGTAACTATTTTCTTATTTAAATAAGAATCAAATGATAAAAGTCAGCCAGTTTTAAGAGTTAGAAACAGCTGAACAGTTTGTCAAAGTCAGTCCAGCTCAAGCAGATCAGATAACCCAGGTTAACGGTTTTGAACAGAGTTGTATTCTTTCATTAAAGCAGATGACACACGGGTTGATTTAATAAGCTGCTCGGTTTTCAAGAGCAGGTCTCATCTTCTAAGAGCCCGCTGTGTTTGTAGTGCTGTCACTAGAGTTGTGGGACATTCAGATTCAGCATTAACAGTAGGAACCTTGTAGAAAGGTGTTTATCCTACTCTGGAAAGACAATGAGGTGGGAGGAGGGACCTACTCTGCTCTGATCCAAAGTGGACCTGCTTCTTCAATTCAATTTTATTTATATAGCGCCAAATCACAACAAAAGTCGCCTCAAGGCGCTTCATAGATACAGAGAAAAACCCAACAATCATATGACCCCCTGTGAGCAGCACTTTGGCGACAGTGGGAAGGAAAAACTCCCTTTTAACAGGAAGAAACCTCCAGCAGAACCAGGCTCAGGGAGGGGCGGGGCCATCTGCTGCGACCGGTTGGGGTGAGAGAAGGAAGACAGGATAAAAGACATGCTGTGGAAGAGAGACAGAGGTTAATAACAGATGTGATTCAATGCAGAGAGGTCTGTTAATACATAGTGAGTGAGAAAGGTGACTGGAAAGGAAAAACTCAATGCATCATGGGAATCCCTGGCAGCCTATGTCTATTGCAGCATAACTAAGGGAGGATTCAGGGTCACCTGGTCCAGCCCTAACTATATGCTTTAGCAAAAAGGAAAGTTTGAAGCCTAATCTTAAAAGTAAAGATAGTGTCTGTCTCCCGAATCCAAACTGGAAGCTGGTTCCACAGAAGAGGGGCCTGAAAACTGAAGGCTCTCCCTCCCATTCTACTTTTAAATACTCTAGGAACAACAAGTAGGCCTGCAGAGCGAGAGCGAAGTGCTCTAATAGGGTGATATGGTACTACAAGGTCATTAAGATAAGATGGGGCCTGATTATTTAAGACCTTGTATGTGAGGAGCAGGATTTTGAATTCTGGATTTAACAGGAAGCCAATGAAGGGAAGAAAAAACAGGAGAAATCTGCTCTCTCTTTCTAGTCCCTGTCAGGACTCTTGCTGCAGCATTTTGGATTAGCTGAAGGCTTTTAGGGAGTTTTTTGGACTTCCTGATTCTTCTTCTTTTCTCATTCTTTCACATTCTTTTCTCTTCAGGCACCAAGCCACAAGTACGAGGGCCACGGCAGCCACGTCACCAACGTCTGCTTCACTCACAGTGACTCTCACCTGCTCTCCATTGGCGGGAAGGACACTTGCATCCTTCAGTGGAAGGTGATTGGAGGTGGGGTGGGTAACAGCCATGAAAGACTGGCCTCAGCCTCATCCACCTCTACCAGCTCTCCAGAACCTGCAACCAGCTAAGGAGACGGCTGCTTGTAAGAGTGAGGGAAAGCGGGCTGATTTCTTACAGCCACAGAGGCATCGAAGTGAGTTATGGGCTCATTCTAGCCTCTGGACTGACACTGCTGCTAGTTTCATGCAGAACATCCTCTTCGGGAGGAACATCCATGTTAATGTTATGCTTTAAATCCTTGTGAAACTGGACAGCGTGTGTGATGTTTCCCATAAGACAGAATCCTTGTCATTCTGTTGTGTATGTGGTGAGAACCGTTCTTGTTTGCTGGTGCAGAACAGTGCTGCACTGCCCGTGCACGTGATTTTATACATGTTTTAAACAAGGTTTGGTTAAAATCTCAACTTTTTATATGCTTAGACTGTGACAGGCCTGTCCTATTAAAATCAACTCAGCATCTCGTATTAACTCATTTCTCTAACAGTAGATCAGTACACTTGAAAATGATTACTTTAGTGCCGTTTTTTATGTATTTAAATGTACGTCGGCAATACTGTGATGTCGTATCAGCTCAGCTCCGAATAAATGAGAGAAGACTCCGAGGTGTGTTGTGTGTGAAGTGTCACTAGTGGGCAGTGCCACTACAGAACCTGTGAGTGCTTTCCTAAATAACAGGTCTCAGGTGAGAACACCTAGGACTGAAGTCTCAACAGATGTGTTTTCACTGAAGACAGCAGTAAAGTCTGTGGTGCCCTCCGGTTGGGAGACAGTTAAAGGTACATGGTTTAAGGTGGAAAATACAAAATTAATTGAATAAAATGAATTAAATCATTAACTGCCTTTAGGTGTGATACTTCAGTAAACTGATTTGCTCTCCAACACTGCCATCTATTGCACTACCAGCAGCCTGTGCAAGAAAAACGCATACATTAGTGCTTTTTCACACTATTTTTAAACTGTTTTTTATACTTGTATCTCATTTTAACAGCTTCCGTCCTTTCAGAATTTGACCTATTTGGTGCATATTTGCTGCCATCATTACACTGACTGGTCTGTATATTCTCTGAATTTGCAATATTAAAGCCTGTGTTTGTGTGTAAATCTTGTAAATAAGCGTTTGTTTCCGGTAAGCATCTTGAGACACTTAAGCTACAAGCAGTAAAGTAAGTTTAGCATGTCGTTCATTTCATAAAACAGCCCGTCTGTGTCACTAAACCAGCGCCGGCGAACAAGTTGACTGTGAGACGTCGGTGATTGTCGACAAAATCCGAAGTTGTCGATTTGTACACGAGGGAGGGGGGCGGTGTGTGTGTGTGTCTGTGTGTGTGCGCGCGCGCTGAACTGAGCGGAGGTGAAGAAGAGGAGGATGAAGCTGGGAGCGGAGGATGGGAGGAAGAGTGGAGTAAGAGACAGGCTAGCTGTATGTGAATAAGTGAGTGAAGAAGAGGAGAGGAAGGTCGCCAGAGAGAGAAAATAAAAACTTCTATTTTTGGAGATAATTGCCGGAGCGTCGCCAACGGAAACTTTCAACTTTTTACCCGCCACTGCTCTCTTGTTGTACCCAGAGCCGGCTTTGTTTCGCGGCGGGGGTGTTGACGATAAATGAAGGAATAAAATAGACTCCCATCGACCTGTTTCTACCCAAGCGGGGAATACCCTGGGACTGCTTCTGATAAAGGTTACGAGAGAATGGCGGCCAACATGTACCGAGTGGGAGGTAAGGAATGGTTTACATTTTTAAGACACCCCTTCAACGTGATTGTTCGCTTCTACTGGGAGCTGGCTAACTAGCCGCTAGCTGTCTCTGCTGTTAGCAGCTAGCTAACGCTAGCGTACACTGCGCGACTCCGGGCTTTCATCAAGACCGTCAGATCTGCCGAAACAATGTAGTATGACTTAGCTTACAGACAGACGTAAATAACTTCACATTGATTTGGTTTCCACACAGCTGTAGCCAAGTATAGCTGCTTCTGTGTTCGGACTGTAATAATACAATACATTGAGCAGTGCATATCTGTTTTAAAGTTCAACTTTTACAACAGATCTGTGTTATATCCCAGTTAGTTCACGCCATCATAGTACCGTACCACAGGGCGGCCGTCGCACAGCATGAACCGGTTCTGAAAGTTTGTATTTATACAAATCCATCCAGCCAGCTGGATCCAGGAGATCCAAACATATGCGTTGGTTATAGATAAGCGAAATAACAGTAAATTGTCCAATTCTCTGACGTGTAGTCTATAGATTTGATAACGTCCTCAAAATGAACACAATGCTAGCTAGCATTAGCTGCTGGCGGTTGAGAAGTAAGCATCTAGCTAAATTTGGTGACGTCTGTGATGGCTTGCTAACACCGCTCTGCTAGCTGTGTCAGGCTGGTAGGTTAATTTCATTATCGCCTCCGCCATATCACTAGATGTGCTAATTCTGGCTGCTAAGTCCTGTTAGCTTGGCGTAGTAGCGGTGCTAAGAATTTAGTTTACAGACTGTGAACAGTTATATTGGAACACCTGCAAGTGAACGACTGAATTTGTACCAAGTTAAGTGGTAATAACTCGTTAAGTTCTCGTTTGTTAAAAATGTTTCATCAGTGCTACGTGGCTGCAAAGGAAACTGGTATGTCGGTGGTATTAATCAGGTAATTAGTCATTAATATCATCTTTCGCAGCCCCCCGCGACACCAGTGGCAGGCATTTATAAGACGCAGTTCATTGGAGGTTGCTTTGCAGGCGTCAGAAAAGAAACTAAACTATGGTTCATACAAAGCAAGCTGCTGTTCTCTACTGTTAGTTTTCCAGTCGGATCATCTGGACAGTTGATTCTGGGCTTCAGTATTGATTGTGAAACCTTTTCAGTGCTAAGCCTCGGAGACGGCGCTAGCTACGGGTGCCCTGAAAATCTTGAGTGGGGGGAAGGCTAATCGCAGTCTCACGAGTGTGTGGGGTATTTAGGTCATAGCGATTAAACTATGCTCTGCAAACATGCTGCATATTTCTGCGCTTAATGTTTGAACAGTTAAGGTGTTTTTTGTTTTTTCCCCCATTAACTTCTTATCACTAACCCGCAAAAAACCACACACGTGTGTGTTTTTTGTATGTGTGTGCTCTGTGTGTATGACTGACCTCAGCAGTGCAGTTTCATGGATCCACGTATGTTGCTGCTAAAACACTTGACGTTTCGGCTTTAGGATCCCTGCTATTGTAGCTACTATTTGTGCAGAGGTGTGCAGGGTTTCATTTTTGTTGAGAGCAACATAGCGCTATGTGGAAGGAGAGTCAATTTAGAAATATCAGCTAGAAAATTGTAGTGATTTTGTAAGGTGGGTTCCTAGAGAAACCTATTGTTTGGAGCTAATTATTGGAATTTATAGAAGAGATAAAGCATCAGAAGACAAAGCTTGGCACTAGTCATGCATTAGCTAAAGACAATTATTGATAAAGGGTTATATAGAAAATTGTCAGAAAATTCAGTGGTAAATATTGTGAACAAAGATTAAGTTTTCTTAACTCAGGATAAGAATTTTTTTCTTTTACAATACTGTGTCATACATTTTATGTCTTACATATTGAGAAATGTGCTTCCATCACTTTGTGGTTGGACTGTAGAGGGGTTGGAAGAGCCACCTTGCTAGATCAAGTTTGTGCAGGGAAATAAAGGCCATAGTGTGATGCCATATAGTGCATCAATGAGCCATAAACCCAGGAACAGGATTTTTCATTAGCAAAGACTACTAAATGCATCATTATGCGTATTTTAAATCAATTATAGGGTAAAAATAAACACCTGTACAGTTGTATTTAAAAACTACAAAGTTCAGTTTTTCATGTCAGTGAGGTTTTATAATATTTTGCATGTGGTGAATTGATCGAGCCAGCTGGGGCCTTTGTGCGTGGGTTCTCTCCAGGTACCGAGTTACCCACTCGGTGACTCTAAACTGGCCGTAGCTGTGAATGGTTGTCTGTCTCTGTATTGAGCTGGTTTTATGGTCCCACATGTATCTGTTCACATCTACAATCTAGATTGGATTTACTGAATGTTGACAAGTGGAATAGAGAAGGGAGCAAAGTTTACAGGAAACGGGAGAATGGAGAAAAAAGCACTAACGGTGGTTGCAGTGACACTTTTCATTGTTTTTGTTTCACTTCAGCTTTTTGTATGTCAGAACTTTTCTTTCCTCAGCATGTGGCTGAAGGACATGGATTCATGAACAGTGAATAAGGCACCTTTACAGGACCTTTGGACCAGCTTGAGTCGTGTGATAGAGTAGTGATCTTTCCAGGGTGTGTAGTTTAAAAGTAAAGACTAGTTTGTTATTTTTAATGCACTGTGTGTGTCACTATTTTATGCTTGCACTGTGGTTGGTAATAAACTTAGTGATGTGGTGTGATGCAGATGTAGTAGCACGTTATGTTGTAAACTGTTTAGGTGTGCTTGGGAAAACTGAGACTATTTTAGTGCATAAAATCGCGCTGACGATCGCCTCTTGTGGACATCTGCTTGGCCAGCTGGTTGTGCTGCTTGATCTGTAAACTCCACCTTATCGGTCTGATGAACCACTGGCACGCCTTCACACTGTCTGCACAAAGTACTCTACAAACCCAAGCATTACAGCTAACAGCTGGAATTTCCCGTTTAGATTCAGATAGCCAGCAACAAAGAACCGCTTACTGCTATGTGAGATCAGTGAGATCATTGACCAGACTTTCTACGGATACTGACTACGAAATGGGGCAATTGTCAGCCACCTCCTCTACACGGATGACATCAAGCTGTATACCACGAGTGAACGAGACATCGATTCACTGATCCACACCACCAGGATATACAGCAATGACATTGGAATGTCATTTAGATTGGAGAAGTGAGGTGGGATGATAACAAAGAGGGGGAACGTAGTCAGACCTGGGGAATCAAACTATAAGAAGGCAACATTGCAGACATAGAGGACAGCTACAAGTACCTGGGGATCCCACTGGCAAATTGGAACCATGAAGAGGTCGCTAGGAGTCAGCTAAACGGTAAAAACAAGATCTGTGCTATCAACTCCTACACCCTGCCTGTGATCAGGTACCCTGCTGGGATAATAAGCTGGCGAAAGGAGGAGATAGAAGCCACTGACATCAAGATGAGGAAGCTCCTGACCATGCATGGAGGGTTTCACCCCAAGTCCAGCACTCTGAGACTGTATGCCAAGCGAAAGGAAGGAGGCCGGGAACTAATGAGTGTCAGTACCACAGTCCAGGATGAGACAAGAAAACAGTGGTCCCAGTGGTAATTGTAGCACTCAATTAGCTAGGCGAGTGGCTCCAGCAGATCCCAGGAACAACATCTGAGATCTCTGTCCATAAGAGTGCAGTCCTAGGAACAGCGTAGACACTGCGCAGGACCCTCAAACTCCCAGGGCTCTGTAAGAGGACCCAAGCTTGAAGGAGAGATGATGTGCAGTGAGGTTCAGGGCTGGTGAGGCACTGCCTTCATCACAATCAGATTTAGAAATATATGAACCCAGCAGAATAGATTATTCATCATTTGACAGCAAGTGCTGGCTCAATTCGTGGCACTGGCAGCTAGTATGGACAACTTCCTGCTTCCTGCCTTCCACTCCAGTTGTCTGAGGCAGTTGCCACTGTCCTGCCACGCAACGTTATGGCCATTTGATGTTATTTTTATTTTATGAAACAGTTGTCAGTGTTGCTTCAGCCTTGTTGGCAGTAGCATTTCGTAACATTAATTTCTTTTTTTTTAACATTCATTTAGTTTTCTTCCACCACTAGCAGCTGCTGCCACGAATTGAGCCAGTCCTCTCTCCCATTTCATCGGCAGCAGTTAATGGGTTATGTTTCATATCTCATATCAGCATTCTTTACACATACTAACTGTACCCCATGTGACAAACATTAAAAAAAGTTATTGTGGTCATATTTTTCTTTATAAATGAAGTCCCTGCGCTGATCCTTCTGGACAAAACTGTTCGTTCCTTTTGTAGAAGTCCTCCTCGCCTTGTTTCAACTTTAAAAGTCCACCTCTGTGGAGCTCACTGCCAGGGAGGAACAGTCCTGGTCCAACTGTACGTCTTATTTTTCAGTGCTGAGAATGACCAGCTGAAGCAACTGTGTTGCCTCAGAAACAGGCTGAATGAGATCCTTGTGGGCTAAAAAGTTGAGAAGCCGTCTAGGAGATTTACATTCATTTCTCATTGTTTGCGAGCTATACAGTCCGATGAGATCCGCCTCAAGTCTCACAAAGTCAAACAGCTTGGCGCATTTAGACAGGCTCTGTAGGTTCACCTTATCAAGATATGATATTTCATCCAATTTTGCGCAATCGACCAAACCAAGGAAATGATCAAACCTGGCCTTCATTTGATCACTGTTGTCCAAAATTAAACGGAGCGCTTGTATCTGTTCATCTCTGATCACCTGTCTGACTCTGTTTCCACTTCCTGTCAGGCCAAGTGCACCACATTTCTACTCAAATCAGTCATAGAAACTATCAGACGCCAGCCTCCTGCGCTCGAGAGCAGCAGCGGCGTCGTGCATGTGTGTGAGAGCACCTTGTTTTGCATCACTCTGAAAAACGCGTCAGTTCCATTGAAAACGCACTCACATCCCGTGAGGAGAAACTGATCGTATCCTGCTGCCATCATCAGCGTGTCATTATTCCAGCGGTCAGGACTTTCCATAATAAAATGCAATGATGCGTGCAGGTCAGTTTTGGTGCAGATTTATGGTCTGGGTAAACGGCACTTCATCATCCACCATCCACTACTGAAACGTCCCTCTGCTGGTTTAATAAAGTGCATGTGACACGGGCACGCACTCTGCAACAGCACCAGGTTCAGCTTGTGGGTAAACATGGCCTCGGGCAGCTTCTCTTTAATTTCAGCCTGCATATATTGAAAGTGTTTGAAGCATCTGATTGGCGACAGAGAGACAGTGATTCGCTCTCATTGCATTACAGGGAACCGGTTGTGAGGGATTGGGAAATCCAAGGTGAGGCTCAGCTTGCTCCTGTCTCACCGTGCGTCTCTTCATTTGAACGTAAATGCTAAAATTCAGCAATTTTTATTAAAAAAAAAAGAAGAAGTCCAAATTGTTTATCTTAAATGGAAAGTAGTTCAGCGGTATTAGAACGGTGGCTTCTACAGAGGGAGGTTGTCAGGGAATTATTCGGCATACCAGGAAACGGTAGTAAATATGGAAGTATCTTACTAAGGTTATTATAAAGTGTGTTCAAGTGTTACAATAGAAAACAAACCAAATGGAAAATTAAATAATTTGGTCAGCTTTAAATGAATAATGTAGATATTAATACAAATAGTACACAGGGCAGTGAGGTTCATATATGGAGCTGATGTGGTAGTGACGTGTTAAACACCTGTTCTGTGTCGGCACACTCTGTGTAGCTGGGAAAGAGCTTGCTCAGAGAAAACCCTTGTAGCCAGGGGGTGGGCTGCAGTTTGCAGCATATGCTCTTCTGCTGCTCTGTCAGACTGGAAACAGACAAACTCTATCCACACAGTTTCTTCAGCAGAAGTTTTCATCAACATTTTCTGTTGTCATTTGGTCTTTGAGCTCGTTCACACTGCTAACGTGCTGGTGTAGCTGCAGTAGCCCAAACATTAGCGCCACTGCTGCTGTGCAGCAAACATCAACCTCTTTATGTAAATTTTAAAGTGTCTTGTGTATGCCTCTTTCAGCATTTACTTTAATTCTTAATGAAGCATATCGCTAAAAGTTGCATTATCTCTTTTTCTTGCTAAAAGAAAGGTTGTTTTGCACGAAGCTTATTTTCTGCAGTAATCAGTAGAAATTTTGCTGAGGCAACAGGGTAATGCTGACTGCACAGTTGGCTTAAACTCATTCTGGGGCCTTTTCAAGTATCCTGCACTGTGACATACTTTAAACTCTTTGGTATGATATGATATGTGCATTAGTTGCAATTTTGTTTCCATCAAGTTCATATTTCTGAAACCACTTTTTGGTAAGAGCAAGCCGGTGCTGGTTCCTACATCACCAGTCCTCCTGAAGCACACAGTGTTCAGCCTGCATAAGATCATTATCTTCCCCAGAGATTAGTCAAAGGGCTTCCTCCTCCTTATTCACCCTCAAGCACCTGACAGACGGCACCACTCCAGCTGCAAATGTCCACAGCATACGCTCATGGCGTCCTCAACACACATCACTTTGCTTTAGATCCATTTACTGCCCACTTACCCGAACACAGAACCAGCTCTCCTTTGACTGCAGTGCGTTTGAGGTAAAATGGTCCATTGAGCTGAGACTGAAATGAACTTTAAATTTGAGCATATCTTACCTGGGTGATCACTGCCTCAATGTAAGAGCATCGCCTGCCCTCAAACTGGGCAGTAGGAAGTGATGGACGGCTTTAGTATGAAAAATAACCCCTGCTGACATTTTGTCTCTAGATCTAGAATTCGTCATGTTGAGCACATGAGCGCTTATCCCCTTTTGCTGTCTGACCCAGTGTTATGTAATTTGGTGGTATTTTTTTCTCTCGCTGTGAACAAGGAGATGATGTCTCTCTTTTCGAGCTTCCCACCATTGAGCTAAGTAGAGCAAGAAATCCTCTCCCTGTCGTAGTCCTTTCTTCCCCATCTCTGCTTTTGACGTTTCATCAGAAACCCACTGATATCGTCCCCGGGGTCTCTGTCCCTGCTTGTGGGAGGACCAGATGGAGTTTGATGAAAAGCAACACTGCTGTTAATAATCACATCAAAAGATACAGTGAAACACTGTGCCTGTCGTTAGTGGCACGATGAATGCTAAATGATTAAAAATCTGTTATTTGTAAAGCTCGTGTTGCTCAGGTTGTGCTGCTATTCTGAGCCCATAGTCAGTATTGCTTAATATGTAGTCAGTTTATTCCCCTGTTTTTGTAAATTGGTGCATAAACTCAACCTTGCAACAGTGTTATATTAACAAAATGTCACCACTCAACGTCAGTAAATTCTGTTTTCTTAGCCTTCTCAACTCCAGTGCAAAATCCTAGAAACGGTGGCAGCTGTAGGACAAACAACTCTCACCACCGGTCATCTGTAGTGAGTGTAGACTGTCCGTCTGCTGTTTACCTAAGCTGTCAATATTTGTCCACGTCCATTTACTCTGGTCAAGGCAGCAAAACAACTCTTGAAACTGTCTCTGAAGTGGATCTAACACTGTGGGACTCGTACATTTAGTGAATAAACTCATACAATGACCCCAGGGTCAGACCGCCAGTGTTCACAGAAACCCTGCAAAAATCAAAGAGCTCCATCTGGGAGTCTTCTGACCTCAGTTAGTAAATTAATGTGAAAATTTATGACAGAGATGGCATAAATACATTTCTCTGTCCATTATTGTTGTAAGTTCTTTCCGTGATGGCAGATGAGTCTGTCCTGAAAAGAGGTCATGACAGAGAGAATATTTAGCATCTGGCAACATCATCTCACTGGGCTTCTTCTTAGCGCTTGGATGAGGAGTTCAGTCATTCAGTTGCTGCTTCTCCACATCGAAAGGAGTGAGCTGTGGTGGTCACACACTTTTCAGTAACAGTTTATTCGTTTTTCAGATGTTGTTTATGATATTTTATTAGTACGTTAAGATCTTTTGTAGTAACATGTTTTCATATCAAATATAACATGTTTTTTTTGTTTGTTTGTTTGTTTGTTTGTTTTTAATGTTTTTCTGTTTCGTTGATCGGAGGATAATGTGTAATGTTCGTAATCCACAATGCGAGGTGATGCACATTTAAGCGGTGTGATTCATTACTGAAGAATGTGATTATTAAACAGTTCTCAAATTTAACCTGATATCTGAGTGTTTCTGAGTGCTATAATAGTTGGTTCGTCTTCTTTTCCCCCGCTTGTTTAGTCAATTAGGGAATCAGTTGGTAGCAACATCCCTAACGTAAGACATTTTAATCAAAAAGTCATTTTAAACCCCTGAGGTATGGCAGTATTTAAAATGTGGATGTTTTGTTGACATGACAGCCTGGTTGCCAAGTACCCTACTAACTACCATACCATAATGTTAATTACATGATGTTAACGTAAGCATTCATCTACCTTTCACCAAACACTTTAGCCTGTGGAGCATAGGCTATAGTCGCAACAGCAGCAAAGACGGCTGTCTCATGAAAATGTAGCGTGTATTTCAGGATTACTGTCTTTATTTAAGTCAGTGCAGACCTACTGCAGCAGCCCCTTCTTCTTTAGCATTTAAAGATGGAGTCGAACACGTATGTTACCACTGTCAGTTGCAGAACAATTGCATGCTCAGTACATCCACTGCCTAGAGTCACTGTGGTGAAAAAAAAAAAAGCCAGGATCGTTATCTCGCTTTCTGAGAATTTTGACATTAAACTGTGTTGTATTGTATCAGTGACATCCTACTTTCAGTTACTCCTCAGTCGACTTGTGGAACAAGTTGTGTAATACGTTATCTGTAGTACAGTCGTGCCACTTCACTGGCACAGGCTTCACTTAAGTGTTGATACTGGTTTTATTTTCTGCTGCAGTAGTTATTGTAGTTGTTATCAGCCTGGTCATATAGTGAAGACTCGTCTGTGGCTCTGCTGGTTTGAACTTCAGGGACTGAAGAGCTGCTGACGGAGCTGCTTTCTCCTGACTGTTCGGTTTCCTTCTTGTCTGAATTGGTGTCAGTGATTTAAGCGATGTTAATAGGATATATGGTTTGAATGTTGGTTACACTGCAGACTGCTGGCTATTCCTGGCTGACCACTTGACCTTTTTAGATGGGGTTTCCAGATGCCTCTTAAACATAGACATGACAAACATCAGAGCCAGAGTCTGACCTTGTGTTATAAAACCAGCAGCTACAATCCTGCTTTATAAAGCTGTATTTCAGTTGATCTGTTCCTGCCAGTGCCTCATTGATTTCAGTGCTGCAGCCTCCCAGCTGAAGTCTAAAATGAAGCGCTCACTGTAAGAAGGGTTACTTGTGGTTTGCATAATAGACTATGAAGAGCTTATGACTGAACTAGAAACACAGGCTTGACACTGTCACACATTTCTGTGTGCAGCATGCTTGTGAAATATTTGAGCTGTGTTAGACCAAAGTAGTTTTGGTCCCTCCAATGAAACATAAGATTTTGAGGAGTATTAATTATTTGCTTCTAATTGGAAACAACGTTATACTATCAGGACTTAAAATTGCTTCTCAATTACAAAATGTTGTTGGGTAAAATGTCAGTTTGTAGCTTCTTGTTTGTCAAAAAGCTGTGAGCATTTGCTGCTCAGTATAACGGCCCCCTGCTCATCCAAGTGGGTTATATTGGCACTCCTAAAAGTCACTCAAGCTAATAATCAAGATTAGCACTGAGAGCATTTATAATGGAAAAGGGTCATTTTATCTTTAATGGCAGAACAATACTGGAACCCAACAATTTTGCATTGAGTAGAGAAACACAAACAAAGCTGCACATATTTCCTGAATCTTGAGTCACACGTGTTTTTACCGCTGCTTCGCTCCTTTAGGAAACTACCACCATGTCCTGTGTGTACTCGCCTCAGTGGGGCAAATCATAACCAACATGTTTTCTTAGAAGTTCTTTATTCTATTTCACAAGCTACATGTCTTTACATGAAGTGTTGGCCTGCGTACGTCTACCAATGACACCATTCATTACCACTAAATCTATATTTTAATACACCCACACAACTGTTAGTTGCATGAACTCAGAAGGCCCCCGTGGCACTCACAAGTTTATTCAGTTGTGACTTACTGGCAGGAGTTGCCCTGCTGTGTTGGGGGTGGGCAGCTAGAAATCATAGGTGGACAGTTTGGGTGAGGTGAAGTCGAAGGTTTTGGAATTACACTAGAGTTGCGCCGTGCCCTTTGGCCCACTGTGATATCGGTATTTTTATTTGATATAAAAGTGACATTTGCAGTATTAATATAGCAATGCCAGCCAGCTGGTGCTGGCTCTTCCTCACACACTGCTGAGTTTGTCCTGGTGGATCATCAGGGGTGCAAAGCCTCACAGATGATGTGCAGCAGTGGGTCCCTCAGTCTGTCCTCACTCTGGACACTTGCAGTTATCACACATGGAAATCAAATGTGTGATAAGCTGCAGGATTCAAACACAAGTGTAACTTATAAATACATGTTCATACTTTTATTCCACAATCAGAGAGAAAGAAACAGAGACAGAGTGCAGGACAGACAGACAGGTGACAGTCTCAGCACAAAAGAAGGAGGATTTAGTGTTTGTGTTATTACGAGTGCTGAACAAGAAGAGTTCCCAGATGGTACAGTGGACACATGTGTGACTGCTGTGATTAAAGCATCTTTCTTTCAGCTTAACGAGTGAACCGTCAGCTCGTTCAAACACACGTTAAAGTCCGTTTGGCTCAATACCACCGAACAGAGGCAGCAATATAACATAGCTAACATTAACAGTGCAGTGAATCCTGCTTGTGCCGTGATATTCAGGACTGCAAAGCAGGCTGCCTTCACAGCTTGTTGTGTTTGTGGATATATTCCTGACTTTAATTATCCATAATATTGTCACATTATCTGTAAGATTAAAGTCAACTGTTGAACGGCGAGTATTTTAAAGTAAAGGCTTTGCCATCAAGTAGAACCTGAAGCGCATGAAATCCAAACATCACTAATGTCCGATAACTGTGGCCAACAGTAATGTTTTAATGTTCTTCAATATTAAAACAATTGTATTGCTGCATAAATATGTGACATAAAAATCAGTCAGTACTTACTTTTAAAAGTTTACGCTGCTGTAAAGTATATTGTTGTAGTTCTTTACTTGATGAGTACAGGGACGTGGGTTGACATGTAACTCCACTGTAAGCTGATTCTCGACTCTTTGTTTCAGATTATGTGTACTTTGAGAACTCCTCCAGCAACCCTTACCTGATCCGGAGAATAGAAGAGCTCAATAAGGTAGGTTGGTTTTTGTTTTTTCACACTTTTATATTTCTGTCAAACAGCTGTGTGTACTGTAACCTGTTTACCCTGTAATGCACCAAAACTATAGAATATTCTTCCTGTTCAAAGTGATTACGAGGACTATGGATGTTCTGGTGACTAATTTCATTTAAATGAGAGGGAAACAATTAGACTAGTTGATTGCATTGTTGGTGTTGTGCTGAGCACCAGGAGGACTGCATCAGCCCGAGTGCTGATTGGTGAACACAGTGACTGACAGGTTAAGCCCCCAGTATACCCACCACAATGGTCGCTTTGCTCAGTGCCACAACCTCGTCTCGTACTTTATTTATAGCCGCCATTAAGGCACAGGAAGCTGCTGGAGTATTGTTATTGAAGACTAAAATGCAGACACAAAGGCCCACAAACAAACAGCAGCTGTAAAGGCCTGGCAGAGCATTAAAAAGGAGGAGAACCCAGCATGTGGTGATGTCCATGACATCAAGACTGCAGGCTGTTGGTGCCGGCAAACGGTTTTCAACCAAGTGTTTAAACGAACATTTTATTTTCACTTATTTAATGTGTCCAGTTAGTTTTGAGCCACTGAAATGAAGGGATTAAAAAGGTTTTTAGTGTTTTTGTTCAACCCATCGAATTAAAGCTGACAGTCTGCACTTCAACTGCATCTGAGTCGCTTCATTCAAAATTCATTGTGGTGATGTACAGAAGCAAAATTAGAGAAAGTTGTCTCTGTCCATATATTTATGGACCTAACTGTGGGAGTAGAAAAAGTTCAAACTGGAAACCGAGACTTTAGTGTTTGTTTGTGTTTTTTCCCCACAAACTTACTGCAATATCATTACAATGGTGGTAAAAACTGACACGATCGCTCACTCGTGTTTTCATCCCAACTGAGCAGTGCACGGCTGGTTGACAGGCTACAAACGTGTCACATGTGATGTCACGTCAAAATCTGCTCGCAACACTGGCAGGTTGCCCACGCACAGGCTGCAAAGTGGAGGGCAGCACTGTGATTGATTAATCCATGGAGAATATCTCAAGTTGATTAATGTTGCTAGATGTCTGTTACGGCCCGGTCTTGGGGTACATAAGGTTTATAAGCAAAATGACCCCGACCTGGTCCCCAAAACTATACCAAGCTTCAGATTGTGCAAATGTCTTGAGCCACCATTCATTTCTTTATTCTTTTTTTTCCTTAAAAGTAAAATTTTCTTCTACATTGTAAAAGTGGTTTTGTGTATTTGTTTGCCCGACTTTCTGAAGGTCTTTTCTTTGCAGTCTAAAGTTCATACTTCACCATTTTCCTAGGATGTTCAATAGAGATAGCTCCAAACATCTGTAAGATCTAATAAGGGCTCTGTCATGGTTTCGGGCTACATTTCAACCAGTAGTGTTGGAGATCTTGTCAAAACTGACTTATGAACGGCTTTACATTTGCAGTCTGCCTTTGGCGTTTTGGCCAGTATCTGACATTCAGTAGTCACCTCATTGCTTTGATGCACAAAACCACAAAAAGCTTGAGTACACAGTAATCACTAATCAGTAATCTGTAGACTTATTATGTTCTTGCATCAGAAGGATCTGTGAAAACCGATGTAGCTCCAGTACTGGTTTTGCAAAAATGTTCCAAAAAGTAAAAAATTGAGCTGTGTGAAAGATGTTTGAGAACACCAACGAAATCCAGCATACACAGCTACATGACACAACAGAGGCCACACACACTTTGGTTTGTTTTCTTTGGACTTACAAACCAATGATTTGTCTACTGTTGATAAACTGTATGCTCGTTCCAACTCATCTCCTGACTTTCAGAACCAGCTTTTCTTGTTGTTGTTGTTTTCTTCTTTCCGAGTATTTACTTTGAGTACAGTGTAATCACGACAGACTTGTCATGATTTATAGATAATAACTTGGTCATTATCAAGGCTAAATAAGCCACCAGTGGCTTTAATCAAAGGAGGAGGAAGGTACAAATTTTCAGTTTTTAGATGATTATGATGAGTAGGAGGGAATTACTCTAGTGCGTCATTGTGGTTCTAATTTGTAATTCCTGATTCTTCACTTGCAGACAGCCAATGGAAATGTGGAGGCAAAGGTGGTGTGTCTGTTCAGGAGGCGAGACATCTCGGGCAACCTCAACACTCTAGCTGACAGCAACGCAAGTGAGTAGCAACCAGTGAGCCAGAGCTCCTCCCAGTGCTCATCTTCTCCAGTCTGAGAGCAGCTATGATGTGGCTCCACTCTTTTAATAAACTTCACACTACAACTCCAAAGCACCACTTCAGCTCTGACATTGAAAAATGAAAGGGGCAAGTTTTCATGAATGAAAAAATGGTGTTTCAGAATTTTTACTCTAATTATTTATTTATTAAATGTTTACACAGTTTAAAATGAACCAGTAAAGGCTTTGATTCCCAACCCCCTGAACCACGGTCGGCCATGGTTGCCGGAAGGTCGCCGGTTCAACCCCCAGCTCTGTCTGTCTTGGCCGTTGTGTCCTTGGGCAAGACACTTCACCTACCGCCTACTGGTGATGGCCAGAGGGGCCGATGGTGCAATATGGCAGCCTCGCTTCTGTCAGTCTGCATCAGGGCAGCTGTGGCTACAACAGTAGCTGCCTCCACCAGTGTGTGAATGTGAGAGTAAATGAATAGTGGAATTGTAAAGTGCTTTGAGGGTCTCAAAAAGTGCTATTTAAATGTGTGTGTATATATACATGTAAATATATAAATAATAATAATTATTATTATAAAATAAATGTATGAAATGCACTTACATTTGTACTGAAATTAGTCCAAAAACTGCTGGCAGCTACACGCTGGACTTAACTAACTGGTGGGGCTTCACTCACACACACACTGTGCACGTTCTCTTGAGTCAGTTTGGCCCAAGCAGCTCCCGCAGTGTTCAGATTGAGGGTCAGAACTGCAGGCTGCCAATTGCATCCACTCTATTCCCAAATTCTGAATGTGGTCTCTGATAAACTCCTTTCGTTCATGGCAAATTATCATCTTGGAGTTCAGTCCCAGACTGTGGTGTAATGGGATTACCACAGTCTTGATATCTTGATTGCCTCCAATGATAACAAGCCTTGTTTTTTTCCAGTGAGGGAGATGCCGCTCACCACCATCACATGCAACTCCACAAGCTAGGAGCCTGTGACTGCAGACACTGTAACTGATTCAGTTACTGCAATCATCATTAGAAATTTCACTATAACACCTGATAAGCTATTAGTGGCTGACATTGAGAAATCCTACCAGTGGCTGGACTGAAAGACAGCACAGAGGCGCTAATCATGGCAGCACAGGAACAAGCACTGAGCACAAGATCCATAGAGGCTGGGGTCTGTCACACCGGGTGCAGGCTGTGCAAAGACGGTCTGAGACAATCCAGCACATAACAGCACGGTGTAAGATGCTAGCAGGCAGGGAGCGCCATAACCAGCCTGTTCCACCCTGTGAGCCCAGTGTCTGTTCTGTGTGTTAGTAGAGGGTTGAAGCAGTGAGTTGTTGATAATGGCACACACACTGCTGGAGACTGATCAGTCAGTCATTAGCCCCTCCCCAACACCAGCTCTACCTCCTTACTCCTCAGGCTGCAGTTCTGCAGACAAAGACACGCCCACACGGATGCATTGATAGTTCTCCCCTCTCTGTTCATCAGCACACACACACACACACGCTGTTTGGTTGTTTTTGGTTTTTGTTTGTTTGGTTTTTCTTTTTAATGGTCATATTTTGGCACTTGTAACATTTGTCCAAAATGTGTGCCATCAGTGTATCTGCTGGCAGCATTCATGTGTCCTCTTTAAAGGTATGGCTGCTCTTTAAAGGAGGCTGAGCAGTCTGTTTCCCATACATGGAGGATTTAGGAGATGTAGCACATGAGCTGAACATCCCCAGCTGATCATTATTAAATAGTTATGCCGGTCTTCATCTATCTATAATATTTAATATTTGTATTTATTTATTATTGTGCTAGATGCCAGAACTACATGTATATATGTGTGTGTAGGGTTTTTAGCGTTCTTTTTTTTTTTTTTTTTAAAAATCGTTTTTATCGCTAACTCTGTTTCCCTGGGACTTTTCCCATGTATTATGAATAAATCTTGGTACCGGTACTGGTTTTATTTTGTTGTATTTATCTGTGACAACTTAAAGGCCAGTCCGTGAAAATACTGTCGGACATAAACCGATCCGTGGCGCAAAAAAGGTTGGGAACTGCTGAGCTAAAACGGCTCCCGAAACATGCTAGTAGTACTAAAAGCTCATGTTTGGCATCTTAAATGTGATGAATTTACATTCATGACGTTCAGAGAATGCGGTTTAAATCCAGACTGATTTTTGCATGAATTAAGAGAGAGCTTTTCATAGGATAATTTGCAGATTCTATAGATTCCAAGTCACTGCTAATGTTAAACTTTGTTCATTACATGATAAGAACAACGATGTATTCACCTAATTGCATTATTCTTCGTCAGCAAAGCATGTAAGTGTCACACACACACACATAGATTTGGCCACAACATGTTATGTTACTGTATAATATATATATATATAATAAAGACTCCCCAACAAGTCTTGCACTGAACATAATTACAGAGAAAATGAGTCATTGTTGAGCTTTTTAATGGCTGTTAGCTTCCACTGTGCTATGTTAGCTCTCTAGCTAGCCACCAGTGCACTGCAGCCACGATGTGTGAGGTAGTAAAGAAGCAAAGAGCTGATACTGGATGGATCAGGTCATTGCTCGTGTATAATTGGCAGAAGGGGGAAAAATATTTGCAAGAGAAGACGATAATAATAAAATTAAGAATGAATTCTGGAACACTGAGAGCTTCACACTGTCACAACAGCCTGACTTCTTCAGTGATGATGAATGAGTGTGACTGAGCAGGTTTGTTGTGAGAAGTGTGCCACAAAAAAGTGAATGCTTTTAGTTTGAAAAAAAAAATGAGAACATGAATTCACTGTGGTGTATCACACTTGTGGATCATATCGTGTGTGTTTGTAATGCTTCAATACAAACAGCTACATGGATCAGTGAAGTAATGCAAGAGCACAATAGACCCATTACACACAAGTTTTGCCAAGTCGAATCCAGACTGTCCCCTCGAACTCTCTCAGCCCGGGCCATGATAAGCTGCACAGTCTTTAAATAGAATATAATAGCCTTTTATTGTCACTGTACGTATGCAGCCATACTGTGGGTGCTCCACACCAGCTGTGGATCGTATAAAAATATAAAGCGCTGTATTCTTACTTGCTTTGACTGCCTCATGCAAAAGGCTAAAGTGGCTACTGCAGGATTCTAACAAACACGCTGTTGTTTTGTCATTGAACATCAAACAGTGTGTCTAATAGGAAAAATGTTTTCAGGCCAGTCTTTGTTTGTTTTGTTTTTTTTACTCATTTCATAAAATAGCTTAATTTCCAAATGTATCCAGTTTTGCTCGGCATGTGAAACTGCAGCTAGCGTTTGGAGTCAAATACTTCTCGTTACATGGTAGTTACAGTGTTCCTAATGTCACTGCTTAACTGACTTATCAAGATTGTTTTATAGACAACTTTAAAAACCTGCTCGACACACTAGTGTGTGGTGCACTGAAGTGTGACAGAGGCACACAGTGATCCATCGTTGACCTTTGTGGGTACGAGTAGTCCTGCTCTACTCTGTTTAGGTCTGGGTCGATCGCTTCTAGGCCTCTTAGCGCTGAAGAAGTGCACGTTCTGTACTGCTGCTCGTTAGGACCAAACCTTGTTTATTGGACTCGCTGGTTTCATTGCCGCTCCCTCCTCTTCCTCCTTCTTTATACACAAGTTCTTTATGCAGAACAAAAGGCCCTTGATCTGTCCACAGGGCCACAGCAACCAGTGAGTTAATTGTGATGCATCTGGAGTCTTTGTCAGATCGGGGACAGTGCGTTTCTAACAAAGTGTGTGTTTTTCTCTAGAAATGTGCCCGGCGCTCCTTCTGTGTGTGCTGCGTCTTCTTTTGTGTGTGTGTGGAGTTGGGGATACATGTTGTGGAGGGGGATGGGCGCTTTCGGTTTGGCACACAGGGTTTCCTACTTTGTCTGGCAGGGACTAGCCGGACCGGTGAAGGGGGGGTGGGGGGGTTGAGAGGTTAACAGAAAAGGGGTGTGGCTTAAGGTACCATCCCTCTCTTTCTCTCCTGTGCCCTCACTCACAGGGTTTCCTGTGGTTCAGTGCAGGGGCGGGGTCCACAGAGATGGGAGTGAAGTAGTCCCTCCCCTCCATCTTACAGCAAATCACTTGACCGCCTGAAATTCAGAATGCGCAATCTAGTGGCGAAACACACACTCACACATGTGGCTTCGTTTTTTCACATCTCAGTGTCTGAAAAGTGTCTCGTGGTTCTGCTGGTGTCAGATAATCAGATTTACAGCAAGTCCACTAATAATATTTACAACACTAACCAGTGTCAACCTGCACTGCTCTGTGCTGACTGCTGCTTTAGTTTTAATCACTGGAAAATCTACTTTTTTATTCTTGATTTTTTTTTTTTTTGTCATTAAAAAATTAGTGTGCAATTTTTTTTCTTTGAATATCTAAAGCAGCATCTCGCAGTCTTTGTTATTCCGTTACCGTGGTTGGACTGTTGCTCTGCACTTTGGGTTCACTCACATACAGGCCTCGATACCTCGGGAGTGTTTGTGTGAATGAGTGAATGAGGCATGTAGTAAAAACACAAGAACCAGTCCATTTACAGTTGTTGCATGTGCAGTTTCTCTCCATCTGTGTAGCAGTTTAATTAATTAACTGCTCTTAGTGGTACTGCAGTTACTCACATGTTAATAGTAGTAACATTTTTCTGCCATTTGGACCATTAAAGTTAACTTGAGGATTCACTTTTCAAAACTATTAGATTTTTTCCTACAAAGCTTAGTTCCATTTCTTTCTTTCTTCTTCTTCCACTTAAATGGGTGCAGGAATAAATCCTTGGCTATTACCCACCTTCACTGATTTCAAAACACTAAAAGTGTTTCTTTTCTTTTTTTTAAAACGCTAACTTTTTCTGAACACAACAATACAGTTTTTGGAGTTTGGAGATGTTATTTGCCAGGTTTTAACAAACCTTAAGGTTTGAACATGAGTACAAATCTCAGAGTTATCAACTCTAAGCTATATAATCAACTTATTTTCAGCATGAATACATGACACACATACACTTAAAGCCACGTGGGGATAGATGAGAAAAGGGCAGCTTTGTGGAGCTCTGAGAGGAGTTAATCTGCAAGTGTGACTGTGGTCAGATTCTCAGGCTTAGTGCCTTAGTGTACTCCTACACAGCTTTCCTTGACCTCATGTTTTCCATCAAGGTCAGGAAGAGTGAGCAGCAAAGGAGATGGGAGGTCATTTTTGGACGTACCAAAGGTGTCTTCAGTCACAGGATTGTGTAGCAAAGCATCTCCAGTGTTTGCTGCAGTAAAACGCGTCTCTGCTGGAGGGTTTACTTGATTTGTCTTGTGATCTCAGTCACTGCATGAAGTTTCACCCATTTTTCTCTGCTGCTGTGTCCACATTCAAACGTTACAAGTTAGTTATGTTACACCTGTAAACTTAGAGGTTCGCGTCTTCAGTTCCTAACAGTGACTCGTGCTAATTCTTTGTGTGTCTAGGAGAGTTTGAGGAGGAGTCAAAGCAGCCACAGCTGTCTGAACAGCAGAAACACCAGCTCAAACACAGAGAACTCTTCCTGTCTCGACAGTTTGAATCTCTACCTGCCACTCACATACGGTAAGTGACTACCAGCAGAGCCTTATCACAGACCTGCAGTTTAGTTACAGCTCTGACAACAGCCATGTGCATGTGGCACTGATCTGCTGAGAAACGGTCCTGGCTGTAACCATTCTCACCCAGTGAAGGGGTGATAAAATCTGTCCCTGCACAGCACCATACATCACCGCTGCTGCCATCACTTATTCTTTCCTTTGCTTTTAAACATTTGCCCATCAGTTCTAGTTTGCTGAAGATTACAGTGATCGTAGAGAAAGACAGTTTGAGCGTGGTCATTGGTGTCAAGGACTCCAGAGCAATGCTGTACTCTCTTGTTGAGCTATCAGCTTACTGTGACCCCTGAGGTGTTTCAGCCATGTGCTACTGAGAGGAGACCCTGGACTGGGCCCAGGACACCAAGATCACACCTCTTGGCTGGTTTGGGAACACCTCTGTCTCTGCTTAGACTTCTGCCTGAAACCTTGATCCAGACAGGCGATGAATGGATGCGTGTTATTCATATGTTGCACCTCGCTAAAAGTCAAAAATGATTTCAAGCAGCAAAAAAAATGAGCAAGCAAGTTTTTGATTATGAGATGCGCAAATTATAATGATATAAAAAAAAATTTAATCCCCTTTTTTGGGGACTGGATGTGGCAGGGATGTCATCAAACCAGATTTTTCCGTCTTTCTTTACTTACTGAGAAGATGCATTTCACACTTTTGTCTTTGACATCCTCTCTGTGCTCTCCTCAGGGGAAAATGTAACGTGACCCTTCTCAACGAAACAGATGTCTTAGCCGGGTACCTGGAGAAAGAGGTAAACATGCCATCTGTTTATTTGTTACATTACTTTGATACTTAATTGTTCGCTTAGATAGTGAGAGAGTGGCACTGTGACGTGGCTCTAACCGTGGCTCTGTTCTGTCCAGGACTGTTTCTTCTACTCGCTCGTATTCGACCCTGTCCAGAAGACCCTGCTAGCAGATCAAGGCGAGATTCGGGTGGGCTCCAAATACCAGGCAGAGATCCCTGATAAGCTAGCTGAGGGTGAGCAGCAAGCGTAATCAAGCTGTTTTAATACATTTACATTATTTATTTTGAGGAGGTGTTGGTGTATTAGTAGTTCAAGCCATTTGTCCCCGTCTCAGGTGAATCAGACACCCGGGTCCAAGAGAAGCTGGAGACCAAGGTGTGGGATCCCAACAACCAGCTCAAAGATCCTCAGATCGACCAGTTCCTGGTGGTAGCGAGGTAACGCTCGCCTGCCATCTGCCACCCAACTACATCGTCATTGCTAGAGCTTGTTTCCATGGCAACTTCTAAATTTGCCAGTTTTTAGATCATGTTTAGCACCATCTTGTGTCAGTACAGAACGTGACATCCTCGGGTTGGTTGGCTGGTTGTGGTCAATAGACTTTATTATTATTATTATTATTAGACTAAATTAGTTTATATTAGCCAGTGACAGAACCGACCGCCAAACTCAGGGAAACGAGGGACTTCACGTTTGTGCTGTCGCTGGATGTAACAGTGAGTTTTATGTCAAGAAACAGAGCAGATACTGTCCACGTTCACTGTCTGAGGGATTCTTTGTTGTTTGGCTAGCTGCACGTTGTAAATGAGAACAGTGTGGAGGAGAGGCTGTGAGTCAGGTGACTTTCTGACTCACCACAAGCTGGAGTCAGAAAGTGACTTTTCCTCGTGTGGCTGGATCAGCTGATACGATCAGCTGATACGATCAGCGGTTTTTTATATAATAAAATAATCTCTATTATATTAGGATGCTAGGATTTCCAATCGTGCTGGGTAAGAAACACAGTTATGTTTCCTTACTTTTCACTGAGTTAGTGGTTCTGTTATTAGTTAGCTAACATAGTCCAAGTCTGTGGGCAACAAATAACCAACCTGGTGATGTCACGCTCTAAACTGTTCTAAAACATTAAACTTTCAGCACTGATTTCTTAAATCCAGCTGCACAGACAGAGTTACGCTCAGTGCTGTAAATTAGCCTTTATACATGCGGTATTTCATGCCCACTTTGACATCACATTAGTTTTGATCAAACAGTGTAAATATGATGCGTGTTGTCATGGTACAGTGTGTAAAGCTTGGCTTTAAATCTAACTGAAGCTACCAGTCAGGTCACACAGGGCCTCAAATGGTTAACGCTGAATGTTTTTACTGAGCAGTCAGTGGTTTGTTTGTTTCAGGGCTGTGGGTACGTTTGCTCGGGCCCTGGACTGCAGCAGCTCCATCCGCCAGCCCAGCCTCCACATGAGTGCAGCTGCAGCATCCAGAGACATCACACTGGTGAGACATGAACACTAACCAAAGCCTTTAAAGGTTGCTATCGTACTCCACCTGCACTAACACAGGAAATAATGAGCAATGACGGGGCAGTGCTACAGGTGAATTTTTAGTTCATAGTAGGGCTGTGCGATATGACCAAAAACTCATATATAAGACGTCTATCGTCCTGACAACGATATAAATCACGAAAATGTAACATTTTCTGTAAATTCTGTGAATCTCAGGCAGCTCAACTTGCGTGAAGTGTTTCCATCTGGGCGTCATGTAGCTGGAGTCGAGTGTTTTAACCGATGCATGAAACGATACATTTTAGACATAAGTTGTAACGGACACCGTTTTCTTTCAAAGTTTGAGTCTAAGGTTTGTTTAAGAAATTAATATTCCCGTAAACAGTTAATTTTGCGACACCACGAAACAAACGATAGACGTTTTTATATAAAATAACTGATAACAATAAATATCGTTATATCGAACAGCCCTAGTTCATAGTTACTTATTTTCTACATACAAAGAGGGAGAATTTCAGTAATGAGTAGTACTTCTTCAAATTTGAAATCACTGGAAGAGTTGGATTTTCTAAAAATCCATTTTCTTGATTTGAGACATTTAAATATGACACTCGGTGTTCGTGTTGTTTCCACGATTATCTGCTGAGACTCGTGTAACAAGCTCTTTAGTCTGCATTGGGTGATGATGGTTTTATGACGCTCAGCCCTACTCTGTGTGTGAGAAAGGGGATTTGTGCAGCTGACTTGCAGGGTTCTGTGTTGTTTGTGTGCGATGGAAAACTTCAGTCGTCTTACTCCCTGTCTCTGCCTTTAGTTCCATGCTATGGACACGCTGCAGAAGAACAACTATGACCTGGCCAAAGCCATGTCCACCTTGGTTCCTCAGGGAGGTCCGGTGCTCTGCCGCGATGAGATGGAGGAGTGGAGCGCCTCTGAGGCCATGCTGTTTGAGGAGGCGCTGGAGAAATACGGCAAAGACTTCAATGACATCCGCCAGGACTTTGTAAGCTCTCCTCAGTGTTTGTCTCTCACATTATTCACGTGGGCATTTGAACAGTAGTAACAGATATTCAGTGCTGTAGAGGAAGTTTAAGCTGCACTCTGAGTCCTGGGATCAGCAGGTTTCCCTTCTCTCCCTCAGCTGCCCTGGAAATCCCTAGCTAGTGTGGTCCAGTTCTACTACATGTGGAAGACTACTGACCGTTACATCCAGCAGGTTTGTCGACAGCATGTTGAGTTTAACGGCATCAACAAACACTTTTAGGTGTTTTGTTTTCAACAAAAATCTCCCGCTCTCTCCACGTTTTCTCTCAGAAACGACTGAAAGCAGCAGAAGCAGACAGCAAGCTGAAGCAGGTGTACATCCCTACCTAGTGAGTATTGATGACAGCTATCAAGTTTACTAGTTTACCATTACTATTGGGGACCAGCTAATGTGCTTTGGGTTGTTATCGCAACGCAGCCAGAGGTCACATGACACCATTTGTATACAACACCAGCGTCGCAACAAAGGAGGACGTCGAGGTGATTGTTGTCAGACTCTGTGACCGCAGCGTTCTGTTTTCGTGTCGCCGGGTTTCAAACATGGCGTTGTTTTATTTTTGTAAAAAAGATGCTCTCAGGAGTCATTGATGCCACTCAGCAGCCAATGGCATGCAGTCTGTTGGCGTTACACCTTCAGACCGCCTTGGATCGCTTTGAACCCCGACTGAGTCTGTAAGCTTCACAAGGGGAGGACTGGGACTGTTGTATCAAGAGCTACCACAGACATGCTCAGCAAAGTGGCTGCAGCTAGGCGTGCGAATAGAGAGCTCATGTAGAGAACAGTGGTTCGTCAGTCTGCTGGCCACAGATCCCACTAATCAGTCCATTTATGCTACAATCAGTTGGGCAGATGTAGAAGAAACACTGTTCAAACAGTAAAGACTTTATTATTGTCCTTTCTGGTAGATGTTGGGAAATATGATGCTGGATTTGTGATTGTCATTAGCTATTTAAGCCACAGTCATTAAAGTCTTACCATAGATTTAATTAGATTAAATGTCACTTTTGGATTAATGAATAAAGATATTATAGTAGCACAGCTTAAAATAAATACAAGTTGCAAATGTAACAAAAGAAGTATAATAAATGTAACAAAAGCCAAATAACTAAAAACTGTATTTAACGCAGAAGCATTCTAACAAATAAGCCATGAGGTATTATGATGTGAGGCAGTAAACCAGCACCTTTCTGTATGTAGGAGAACTGAACCATATGATGGAACATGCTTCACTAATTGTTGAATAACTCTGTTTTCCTTCACCAGTACCAAACCCAACCCCAACCAGATCATGGTGCCCAGCAGCAAGCCTGGGATGAACGGAGCGGCGGGCTTTCAGAAAGGACTCAGCTGTGAGAGCTGCCACAGTAAGTGTGCACACAGGCTGGGTTTAAATCAAGTCTGAACCACACTCGTTTGCAGTGGGAGTGTTGACTGTCCACACGGACACATTACAATAGATGTAAATTTCTTTCTTTCTTTGTTGTAACTAACTTGTTCTGATTACGGCGATCACAGAAGATCCGTGTATTACTGGCAGGTGTTCATCGAGGCACCTGGACCTGACAGAT
This sequence comes from Neolamprologus brichardi, assembly GCF_056152115.1. NCBI lineage: Eukaryota > Metazoa > Chordata > Actinopteri > Cichliformes > Cichlidae > Neolamprologus > Neolamprologus brichardi. The sequence continues at coordinate 51,398,334 of NC_142106.1, read as the reverse complement.
ACAGGTGCTAACTCACTAAATCGTTTGTCTCCAACCCAGCGGCTCAGTCTCCTCAGTGGTACGCCTGGGGTCCCCCAAACATGCAGTGCAGACTCTGCGCCTCCTGTTGGATTTACTGGAAGAAGTACGGAGGTCTGAAGACTCCCACACAGCTTGAGGGTGCTGCTAGAGCTGGCTCTGTAAGTCCTCCCAGTCGGCTCCTTCTTTAGAAATGTTTGAATCAAAAGCGTTTTGGGTTGTCTTGCACCTCCTTAAGATTAAATCTGTTCTTTCTGTCCGTCCAGGAGTCAGGCCCTCGTGGTCACATGACACGCCAGGAGGTACAGGGAATGTCGCCGTTCACCCGCAACGAGGGTCGAGCCAAGCTGCTGGCCAAGAACCGCCAGACATTCATCCTGCAGACCACCAAGCTCACCCGCATCGCTCGGCGGGTGTGCGAAGACATTCTGCAGCCTCGACGTGCTGCTCGACGCCCCTACGCCTCCATCAACGCCAACGCTGTCAAGGCTGAGTGTATGTACACGCTCACCCGCTCTTTCTTCTACGCTCATTTGAAGCTACTAACAAGCAGCAAGCTTGACAGCTTTGTCCTTCAGTGATGTTTTCAAACCTCTTTAAATGATCTTTTATTTCCTCAGGTATGATCAGGCTGCCCAAAGCCACAAAAACTCCAGTGAAGAGCAAGCTGGTGCCTCGACAGTCACTGGCCACCATAGTGAAGGATTTGGGTAAGAACGCCGAATGTGACCAGCACACTGAATATGAAGCTGTTCCAAGTTAATGCTTCCTTTAGATGATACCACATGTATTTATTAAAGTCCTCTACTGCCTGTGATGCCACGTGTAGGTTAGTGTGCTGAGTTCAGTTTGTGTGATTTGGACTCCTTTAATTTTTATAGCACAAAAGGACGAGAGCACAGCAGTAAAGTAGAAACGGCTCCATTATGCTGCTAACACCTTCAGCTCTTTGCAAGCACTTGCACCGACACCATGCTAACACTAGGCTAGCCAAGAACCCAGAGTAACGCTAAAGCTGAGTGAATGCAGACCCCAGATCAGCAGTCAGGCCCTGAAGCAGTAGAATCACCGTGACGATCGCTTTAAAGTGTCTTCATTGGTGCTTCATGCTGTCGGCGTTGTGTCCAAACCTTACTGCTAAGACAAGGATCACGTGTCTTCATAAGGATATGGATTTGTGTTGCTGTGTGGGACTGTAGCCTGAGGTTTATATTGTTAAGTGGTGATTATGAGACGATGTGTTTCAGGATATTTATTTTGAGTAAATCACTAAATCTTATCAGCCTTTTTTCTCTCGTCAAGCCTTTAGTGTCTTAGAAACACTGTTTGTTGGCTTTGTTTTTGAAAGATGCTAAGCAGCTAAACTTGCCCTGCTGCTTTTGTCTTCTCTGAATTGTCTTCGCAGCCATCTCTGCTCCTCTGAAACTGAAGGCAACCAGAGGACCCCCAACACCCATCAACAGGAACCAGGCCAACCAGCCTCGAGTGGGCCAGAGCCTGCTGGGGAAGAGAAGCTTTGAAAGCGTCAGTGTTCTTCTCACATGGCTTATTATTTAAGAAAATATGCTCCTTTTGTAACTACTACAACGCACACTCGTCTGCTGCCTGTTTTCATCCTTTTCCTCAGAGTGTGCATGTAATTTCACTCCTCACAGAGCTAATGGCTGCTAATGTCTTGCGTTTTATGTTGGGGCCTGCTGGGCAGCTCGTAGTATACTAGTGCATCATTAAATTCAGAAAGTGGTGGAAAGCCAGCATGTTTTACTCACGTTTTTCCTTTTTGCACTAAAGTCTGATCAATTGTTTTCTTCATTGGTTCACAGGCTGCAGGAGTGCCATACCCAGCCAATGGGAGGCCATATACTTCAGGTATGAGAACCACCTCTCAGTCTGTCATCAAGCGGCAGAAAGTGAGCCAGGGAGAAGCTCCCAACCCTGTGGTGTTTGTTGCCACAAAGGACACCAGGTACATGGCAGCACAGCACTTCCTGATTTAGTAGATCATCAATGCCCCAACTTAACTAAAGTCAGCAGTCTTTAGCGCACAGACATGCACAGTCAGCAGGATCACACACAGATGGGTGTCATCAGAGTGGGTATTACTCACAGTGTTAGCTAACTGAAGCGTTATTGTGTCAGAGTGGATGTGTTCTCATCACTGGTCTCTGTGAACCAGGGCTCTGAGGAAACATCTCACCCAGTCTGAGATGCGCCGGGCAGCAAGGAAACCTCACCTCCTGGTCCGGATCAAACTGCCGCCGCCGCCACGCTCCCTAGCCATGCCCATCGTCCCCTCCAACACCAGCGAGCCCATCGTCCTGGAGGACTGAAAATGAGGGCTGAGGGTGGTCTTTTAACAGGACATGGGGAGGGGCTGTGTTTAAGCCATCACTTATAGGCAGCACAGTACAGCATACAGTAGTCTTTTTTTTTTTCCTCCCCCATTTTCAGTGTCATGTTCCTTTAGTCCTCTTTTACTTCCCATAAGTTAATGTGTTTCTCTCTCTGTCACACACACACACACACTCAGTAAGCACACATTAAACCCTCAGGGCTCCAGCATACACGCTGAATTGGTCGCCAATGGTAACCCCGCCTCGGCTCCGTACCATTTAAACTTAGAGTGCAGTATTGTCCTGAGCGGTAGGCGTCGCCACTATCGGAGGAGGAGAACTCAAAACAGGAAGCAGATAATTTTTTAAAGTGTGCACTCGGAGGCTCTGAGCTGCTGTGCTCTGGTCATTACAATAGTGTTAAAATCCAACACACAGCAGCAACGGCACAACTGGCTGAAGTGACAGCAGAGCAGCATCTCGTACCAGCAGACGTCACATCGCTTTGTTGTAGAGCAGCAGCCAGCGTGATGGAGCCCTCACACTCACACTCGCCCTGCTTTTAAACGTGTCATTTAAATTCATATATTTTTCTTCCTGGAGCAATGGTGATGAAGCAGACATCGTTTGACTTTCCCGTCTCTTATCTTTGTGTAAATATATGCATCACTGAAGGGGTGACACCCTTACAGGACTGTAGGACAGCTTGAGCAGGCCCAGGGTTTGCCTCGGTTTCAGGATTCCTCTCGAGCCTCCTTTCCTCCATCCTAGCAGAGCAGAATCATCGGGTGGGCTGTGGTGATGGAGGGAAATGTGGTGTTAGTCTGCTGCGTGGTGTAACTCTTTCCATGGCTGCAGTCTGTTCAACACACTTGACTTTACGTTCAGTTCTCTCATTTTAGGAACAAACCTCAGAGGTGTGCACACCTGTCCACCCACTGAAACAGAGTGTAAATGTCACAGGGTCGGACCTAGACTTTACAAAGACGCAGAATCGGAGCCTCATACAAACCTGTTTCCTTCTATTATTGAACCCTCGGTATCAAAATAAGAGTTTGAGCTGATTGAAAGCACTAACTGAAAACACTGAAGGCTTCGTCTGCAGTTGTTTTTGGTTTAGTTTGTTCCCCTCACTCAGTGCGTCTCTGCACAGAGCAAATGCTAAATCACTACTCTGGGCAGCAGCCAATCAGGTTTCTTTGAAATAGGCTTTTATTCCAACAGCCACTCTGTGCTTTGCTTGCTGTAAATTGTTAGTAGATACAGAAGGAGAGGTGCATGACAGCCGACAACAGAGGCTGCTTACTCACAACTGAGTTATCATGAATTTGGCTTTGAGATCATGTGTGGGATTTCTGCAGAAGTCCAAAATGAAGCCATAATGTGCAGGAGAACAGGCAGCAACAGTCTGAAGGTCAGTTCATAAATGTGGGTCGAATCAAGCAGAAAATGTATGCAAAAACACGGGAACACACCATGCAGACCTTTGACCCTTTTGTCTTCATGCAGCCTTCTTCCTGTTCTGTACATGTGCTGATGTTTTGGTTCTGACAGGATGTGAGGACTGTGCGGAGGAATCTTCTGCTGTTTGTGGTCTTTCTTTGTTTTCCTCCCTTGTCCCTTTGTACCTTTATCGGAGGGAGAGTGCTGAAACCGAGCTGTATGGCAGTGATGACTTTTTTAAGCAGATTCGGTCCCGATGTGAGCTTTGTAATATTTCCTCTCAAAAAAGAAATTGAATTGTCAAGTTTGTAGCAAATGCTAATGTGTGTAAAGGAAACTGCAGACGTGGAATATTGAAAACTTTTAGTTTTGGTTTGTTTGTTTTTAATTTTGTACATCTGAGGTGTGTAACTCTGTTAATGAGGAGACTGCGCTAACAGGCTACTGTACGTGTGAAGCATCTCTCCGTCAGCGGGTGGGTGGACTGCTTCTTTTAACCAGGACTGACCTTCAAAAGGGACAGGGTGTGGATTTTTTTTAATGATGGAGAGACAAACATGCCACAAGTGAAACTTTTTCTCAAGTGTTTTTTATTCCGATGTCTCTGTATCCTTTAATGTATCTTGATAAGAAAAAAAAATAAAGATTTTTTTTTTCTTCGTGGTCAGACATCTCTTTCACATCTGCTGCCTCACATCAAACAGCTGGAGCTTTTCACACTGTCAGACTGATTATGGTTTCATCCTCTTCACTGTTTTTGAAATGTTTCAAGCATTTCTCCATTTTTATACTTTGACATGTAAAGAGCATCGACTCCTGTCCCACACGCCACATTGGGGGCTTACAGACACACAACGACCCCATTCTGACCTACACTGTTGTCATGTTTCTTTTTTATCCAGTTTAGTCTGACAGGACCCCGCCGTGTGTTCTTGCTTCTGCTTCTCTGTGACATCATGGAGGTCACGACTGACTGCAAACTGGTCTGAGCAAAAATGTGACGAACATACGAAAAATAGGAAATCAGGACGGCGCAGACACATTTTCACACCACAATAACCTCAAAGGTGCCATTTGGATATAAAGTGTCAATTTTAGCAATGACTTGAGTCACTCTTTCTTCATCAGGAACATAGATCTTTGGATCGTTGCACATTTTTGTAATTTCCCTTCTGTATATCACCACAGACGGTTTAAATTAAACAGCTTGTGACTGAAGTGCAGACTTTCAGCTTTAATTGCTGATGGTTCTGAGGTCGCTCAGGTTTTCTCAAAACCTTGTGAATGAACGAGGGTTTCCACGGTGACACCTTGATCGGCAGCACTGGCTCAAAAGTAATTGGCTCACTGACAAGCAGTTTGCTGTTTAATAATAAATGCAACAGATTAAAGAGATGTTAATGCGATAGCCAGCGCCAACCTCTCCGAGAGATGCCGACAGCTTTGGTAGTTAAACAGTCTTTTTACTCTTACAGAGAACGAACTCACGGGCCAGCTTAGCAACATCCCAAACACCCTGAAAGAAAACTGAAGGGGTGATCACAGAATTCCTTCTTTGGTTAAGGAAAAAGCAGATTGCCAGGAACCTCGATCTGACTGAACCTGATGGTAGAAACGATGCGACTCAGGTGTTCTCACTGCCTCGGGGGCTGGGGAGGTTGCAGTCTCTTCTGTTCTGCTATGATTTCTGCACCATTGTTGCAAAAAAGCCTGAAGTTGATATAAGAAAGCGCGAAAGCTGAACTTCAGTGGGACCTTTAAACAGGCCAATGCAGAGTCGAAGACACAGAGTTCTGCACATGTGAGCTGAAGCTAAGATTCAGCACTGATAGCAGAGATGGGTTATTTCTGCTAAACAAGGCAATACTGCAAAACACTTTCATTTAACTTATAAATAATAATAATAATACATTTTTTGAGGGCGCCTTTCAAGAACCCAAGGTCACCTTAGAAAGAACAAAATTAATAAAATGAGCAATAGTCATAAAATAAGTTAAAATTGCAAAACAGAACTTCACAACAGATAAAATCAGCTTTCTTATGGCTGGAGGAAGAGAGTTGCAGAGCCAGGAGCAGAGGGACTGACGGCTCTGTGACCCACAGTGAGAAGACGTCAGGAACAGTAAGATGAATAGCAGATGAGGATCTGAGAGGGCGGGAAACAGTGGTGATATGAAGCAGTATGTCATGATTTATGAGATAAATCATCATCAATTTGCATATTCTGGACATTTTAATGACCACTAAATCACTGTGATTATTTACTTTCCACACGTTCCAGCTTTTCCCAAAAAACTGGTGGCTTGTGGGGAGAGCACTTAGGGCCAAATTAAGAAAAAGAATTGTGTCAATTTTGAGATTAAAGTCAAAATTTCGACATTAAACTACAAATAGTATATCGGAATGGACGTGTGGAAATATTTTTGATTCCTGCACCCCAGAACGCCACAGTAAAGACGATGCTTGCAACAACTTGCTAGAACATACAGAGCAGCCTGCTGCAGACACTGAAGGATCTGAGCCTTCATTGGGAGTAAAGCTGGCTCCGGCCCTTTTTGTTGGCAGACCACTCCAGCTTGTGATCCAGAGGAACTCCCAGATACTTGTAGGACGTGACTATTTCGACATCAGTCCCACCAATGCAGACAGGAGACGGTCGGGATCAGTTTCTGCCAAAATCCACCACCAGCTCCTTTGTTTTGGCCACAGTCAGCTGCAGGTGGTTCACCTCACACCACCTCAGTGATCAATCAGTCCTCTGTACTCCTTTTCTCTTCCCATCTCCACGCTTCCAATAATGGGCGTGGGCATAAACAAATACTCCCAGTGCAGAGTTTTAGATTTTCTGCAGTGTTTTCACTCAGATCAGCTCAGCCGCATGAAATATTTCACTAGTTTCACCAGAAACATTAGAGAATTTGTCAGTGCAAATATTAAATATTATCCTTTAGCAAAGATACAATGGACCATCCATTAATCCACAGTAATGGACCATGGCTGAAAACAGCAACATAACAAAGTGGAGCAGAAAGCTTAACTGCAACTGCATTTTCCATTTCATGCAATAACCTGCTGATGTAATTAAAGTTTTTAGTAATACTTATCAAATGCACAGCTGAAGTCTGAACATCACACTGGTGGAATAAAAACTACTTCCTGTTTCGTTGTTGCTGCATGAACGCAAAATGTTGTATTATGATGTAAATCAGGGGTGTCAAACTTGTGGCCCACGTCACCCCTACTTAATCCACGATTACCAACCGGACTGGCCCACAGCAAAGCGCTCCCTGCAGACGTCATTGTGACGTAGAGCCGAGCGCACCTGAGCAGCGTTTGCGCTAAGGGGCGGGACGGTGAGCGGAGGTTTAAATGACAGCCGCGCAGCGCGTGCTTCGGTGCTGGTGACCCAGGGACACAGCGGGCGCGTGGAGGCTCGTGGCCTTGTTGACGGTGCAGGTTTCATTGGTTTCTGTTCGTCAGACGCAGTTTCTCACCTCCCACAGCCTTACACGCAGCTCTGCATTTGCAGCCATGTTTAAGGTAACCGCAGCAGCTTTTAGCGCCTCCACATGTAGCTGCTCCTTGTCCTACACACATGCTTCAATTACCCACTTCAAGAAGTGAAGTGGGTAATTGAAGCATGTGTGTAGTTATCAGGATCGGGGGTCCACGGTTATTCCTGAAGGTCTGTGAACCAGCTGAGCTTTTATATCAGAGCGCTTTTTATCCCACGGTGAGAATAGTTGTTCTGTGAGGATCTAAAACTAGTTTGATTTTTCAAACAAGTGGTTGCAGTGCTGCTGGTCCATGACCTCGGTTGCTTTTCTTGTACTGGGGTCCTGCTGGTAGGACTAACTTAGCCACAGATCTAAGTTTGTTTTTAATATATAAAAGTAACAATAATTGTGCCTCCTTAGCTGAATCCTGCTGACAGACTTAAACTGTAAGTTACATGAATTCAGACGATTTCATACTGCCACAAAGTTACTGTGAGCTTATTTAGCTCAGTGCTTTTGCAGCAATCGCTGTAACCAGCCTGAGGACGGTGAGGATCAGTCTATGCAGGTCAGACTTTAGGAAGTACCCCTCGTGTCTCTTTGACACATGGGGCTCAGCCTGTGCAGCCAGTTTTAAAGCATGACTCTGCTTAGATTGCAAAACAAATGTGAGTTGTGCTCAGTTGGCTGTCCTAAAGAAAAGTTTGTATCTGCTACGTTTGAGTTTACTGTCCATCTGGTTGTAATTATGTGAGTGGAATAGCAAAGTTGAAGAGCTGACTGGCTCCTTATCAAAGCTAGTTATTCAGTTCACTTCTTGACTTCTTTCTTTACAGACCAGTAGCAAAGACTTGTTTCTGCCTTCACCCGAGCTACTGGACAGCATGCAGTCTGTGGAGGAGTCTGACGGTGACTGTTGTGGAAGCACCGTATCGTTGGCCGAAGCCCTGCTGCCTGTGACGGAGTCCTCGCCACCTCTAATCCCCTGGGTCTGCTCAACCCGCTACAAGACGGAGCTCTGCACCAGTTACTCAGATGACGGTTTCTGCAAGTATGCCGAGCGCTGCCAGTTTGCCCACGGCCTCCACGAACTCCACGTTCCCTCACACCATCCAAAGTACAAGACCGAGTTGTGTCGCAGCTACCACTCAGATGGCTACTGCTACTATGGCAACCGTTGCCTGTTTGTCCACAGTCCCACAGAGCAACGCCCCGCCCTCCGTCGTCGCAGGAACGTCCCGTGCCGCACCTTCCGTGCCTTTGGGATTTGTCCCTTTGGAACCCGCTGTAACTTCCTGCATGTGGAGGGTAAAGATGAAGATGGCCGTCACGATTTGGCCAGTGTTGGTGAAAAGACGGCATTTGTGCAAAAGCCCAAGGGGTGGAAACCTCGAGGGGCTCTGTGCCGCACCTTCAGCACCTTTGGTTTCTGCCTGTACGGAACCCGCTGTCACTTCCAGCACGGCCTCCCTAACAGGATCAAAACCTCCGGTCAACACAAAGGGTTGCTGTCCACATGCGCTTCACGTTTGCCTTCTGCATCAGACTCTTCAGCCTCATCATCTCCTCCACCCACCACCCCAGAAACACCAGCACACAATGCTTTCACCTTCTCCAGTCAGCACTTAAATGATCTGCTCCTGCCACTGGCCCTCCACCTGCAGAAGCTGGAGAGCACGAAGGCCCAGGATATCTGGGCCAACAGGATGCTCTAAACTGCTGCTGAACACTTTCTTTTTTCTTTTTTTAAATATGTAATTACCCCCACTTTACCCCAAGGGTTTTTTTTGTATATATGTTCTAATTAACTTGAGCTTGTTTCAGAAGGCCCAAGCAGGCCTTGGCAAACATGACTATTCAGTCATGGATCAGTCTGGAGTAGCTCTGGAAAGTCTTACAGGTGCAGCTATATGTGTAATATTTTTTAATTGTACATGGCTATATGTCTGCCCAAAGCACTGTAAATAAACCATGTTTCTTTTTTACTAACTGCTGTGTTTGTGTGTTTGACTGGGCTGGATTAAAGTTGTGGGGTGACTGACAGAAGTCCAGTAGCTGCCTCTTCAAGCACAAGCGAGGCTGGCGTTTGTCAGTCTTAATCAGCTGCTGCTGAAACAAGAGGCTCCTGAAACTGTCTTAAAACTCTGAAGCTTCCTTCCTATAAAGAATAGGATGTTAGCTGGGACCATGCTCATGTGACCAAAGACAAATGTTGGTCTGAAACTGAAAGTTGGTCTATGATCGGCTGGTGTACGTCCGGGTTTAATGTGGAGGCGATGTTGAAATGTTTATACTATACCTCAGTATAGGACATCTAAAAAGTATTTTAAAGAGACACGACCTTCAACCAACCAATCCCGTCTACTGATACTCGGCAACCAATCACTGGCCTTTACCCTCCCAGGTTTACCTGTTGACGCTCTGTACCAGGAGGTTAAGGTTAAATTAAATTTAAATTTTTTTAGGCTTTAGTTAAATTGCACCTCTGAGGTGTTTTGTTAGGACGATATTGTGAGTCAGTAAACTGGACCTCGCTGTCTTATTTTGAAGGGTACAGCGGATGTCTTGGTCATGATTGCTAGCTTGATGTTATGGAGCGGCTAGTGTATCGGACAGCTACCCTGGTGTGAACTTTATTTCAGGCGCTAAAGACATTCAATCCCCCTTTGTTCCAGTTTAGAAGGTAAAGTCTAACGTTACATGATACTGGGAAGGCCTGGTGTTGTGTTTTCTGTCGTCCTTCTGATGCTAGCTTTTAGCATTACGGTGTTTTAGCTAACGCGGAGTAACCCCGTTCGGTTAGTTGACATGTGTTTGTAAAGAGATAACGGTCATTTTATTCGTTACTGTAGTGTAATAGGTTTGTTATCGTGGTTTCTTTTAAACTGCGGTAGTTTCTTCCAGCTAACTGAATACTTTGTTAGCATGCTGAGTGAGTGCGGTGGTTCGGAGAAACCACGGGCCACAGCTGAAAAAGGTCCCAAATACGTGACGAGAAAACGTTTAAGGATGCACACATGTTTTAGCTAACCCTGTAGTGTGTACCCGAGGACGCATGTTTTGCTGTGAGATGCAAAGAAGGCATGAATGTAACGTGATCTTTCTTGCTAGTTTGAGTGGTTTCGGTGAACATGGCGGACCGGGAGGAGCGCCGGTTCGCCGAGGTTTCCCGGGAGTCTGTCAGACTGATGGCGGAGGGCGCAGGTGTGGAGCTCGGGGATGATGTGGCGGCTCTGCTGGCCGAGGACGTGTGTTACCGACTCAGGGAGGCAACGCAGGTGAGTGATGCCTGGATGCATAGATCATGTTCTGACTTTATAGAAAAATGGGAGAAGTTTGTGTTAGGTGTGCGTGGTAATGTTTTGCTGTGTCCCCAACAGAGCAGCTCTCAGTTTATGAGACACGCCAAGAGGAGGAAGCTGACGGTGGAGGACTTCAACAGAGCTCTGCGCTGGAGCAACGTGGAGGTAGCTTGTAATTTCCATATCCGATCTCCGTCAGGTGATAGCATGTCTGATGTGACGGGAACTCCTTCATGTTTCTGTCTCTGTTCTTGACCAGGCCGTCTGCGGCTATGGAGCCCAGGATGCGCTGCCTTTCCGCTCAGTGAAAGAAGGCGAGCTCTTCTTTGTTGAGGATCGGGACGTCAATCTGGTCGAGCTGGCGCTGGCTACCAACATCCCCAAAGGCTGTGCTGAGACCATGGTGCGAGGTACGCGACGCTGCTACGTTCCACACGCAGGCTCATCCTGTGGTGTTCTCTATCTGTCATATTCACGTGATGAGTTTACTAATGTTTCATGTTTGCCTGCAGTCAATGTGTCATACCTGGATGGTAAAGGTAACCTGGAGCCTCAGGGTACAGGTGAGACACACAGCAGGCATAACCTAACCCACAGTTGTTGTACTTGGACCTGTAGATGGAATAAAGTAGCTAATACTCTAAAAACTGAGCTCCACCTTTCACTGAGAGCATCAATGTTATCCTGTTAGAAAATCTCAGTGTTTGTCTGTGTTAAACTGTCCCAGTTCCTACTGCAGTACAGTCTCTGTCAGATGACTTGCTGAAGTACTACCAGCAGATCACGAGGGCCATCTTAGGAGAGGACCCGCATCTCATGAAGGTAAGCTGCTACAGACAGAGCAGACTTTTTGTTGTGAACGGGCTAAACGACGCTTGTGTGTGTTTCAGGTGGCTCTGCTGGACCTCCAGTCTAACTCCAAGATTGCAGCCCTGCTTCCGTACTTTGTTTATGTCATCAGTGGAGTAAGTCTTAGGGTTACACAAATCAGCATTTATGATTCTCAGCACCAGTTTTGTTAGGAATGCTTGGTGTGTTTAGTAAGAGAAAATATTGTAGCGTGACACATGAATCAGACCCATCTCATAACTGGAAGCGCTTTTAACTCGACACGGTAACTAGAGGTGGGCGATATAAATGATATACGATAGAAACGATATAAATTTGGCCAACGATAGAGACTTTGACTATATCACTCTGTCGCGATAGCGCATGTTGATGATGTCATCAAGCTGTGCCTGTTTTGGTCGAAAGCATCGCAGCGGCTACAACCATTATCATCTGCAAATTATGGCGGGCGACAGTCATACCAAAGAGATGAAGCACTTTTGAAATATGGGGAAAGCCAAAAACTGTGCTTCCTCCACGTCCGTACCATTGATTCATTAATGTTGAATTCTCTCGCAGCTGCTCTATTCCCATGTTGTTGCAGTATATTAATAACTAACCTCGTATTGTGGATGAATGATCTCAGTTGTTCTCCTGACTGAAGTTTGGCCCGTGTACAGCATCCTGCTATGCGATTGCATTTGTCCCTGACCACCAGAATCCCTCACGTTAACTTTTATCCAGTGGAAAAAAAGTTAGCGTTCACCCTCCAGCTTCACTGTGCTAATGTTATGCTAACATAGCTGTGTCGCTAGCAATCACGTAGCACAACATGTTTAGGTGGAAACTAGTGAGCTAACTTCCTGCTAACTTCCTGCTAACTTCCTGCTAACTTCCTGCTAACTTCCTGCTAACTTCCTGCTAACTTCCTGCTAACTTCCTGCTAACTTCTAACTCCATTAAATTTAATAAATTCTGTTTTCATGGATGCCTGGATGTTAAACTTAATTGTTACACCCGATAAAGCAGCAACGCTGAGGATTTTATTAAAGATAAAAGAATTTAGACAGTTTTTAACTCTCAGTGTTTGTTTTGACTTTGGGACCTGAATCTGACAGAGTTTTGGACCCAGATTATTCCGCGAAGCTCCTCACTACAGCAGCCGTAATGCTCTGACAATCCATCAAGCAGTGCGGCTACAAAGTTGTATTAAAACATTTTTTAACAGATTTCTGCAGCCAAAATAGGTTCGAGGTCAGTAAGCACAACCAGAATTCATACATAAGGCACACTCTTGATTTTTGAGAAAATTAAAGGATTTTAAGTCCTTATAGTGCGGAAAATATGTTATACAGAAGAAAATAATATATCGTGATATATATCGTTACCGCACATGCTTCAAATTATATCGCGATAATAATTTTAGGCCATATCGCCCAGCCCTAACGGTAACCTACGTGACCTCGGCTTGAACGGCGTCGAAGGTTCTGATTATGTCGTCAGTTAGGATGTAGATTTCCTGAGCCTGTTGACCAGTGTTTCAGCTGATCATGGATTCGCTTTGTCTTCCAGGTAAAGTCGGTAAGCCACGACCTGGAGCAGCTTAACAGACTGATGCACATGGTGAAGAGCCTGGTGCAGAATCCCTACCTGTACCTGGGCTCATATGTGCGCAGCCTGGTCTCCAGTGTCATGTACTGCATCCTGGAGCCACTGGCAGCCTCCATCAACCCACTCAACGACCACTGGACTCTCAGGGACTACGCTGCCCTGCTCCTCAGCCACATCTTTTGGTGAGCAGATTTTCCGTGGATGCTTAGGCAAACTTGGACTAAAATTGTTAGCCAATCAGGATTTAACATCAGTGTTGAGAATTCAAAGCTAGTGTAGTGTTAGCCTGTTTTACAGTAAATATGGAGCATCATTTCACAAAGAACCTGCGTTGCTACAATGTTACCAGTCTGACTAATGTTAGCAGGCTGTTGCTAAGGGCAACATTAACATTCACTCGGCGTTTGCCTTAAAAATGGAAATCCAGCAGTCGCTCTTCTTTTCTGGTGTTTCTTCTCCAGGACTCACGGTGATCTGGTCAGTGGTCTCTACCACCAGATCTTGCTTTCTCTCCAGAAGGTTCTGTCTGACCCAGTGAGACCACTGTGCTCCCACTATGGAGCTGTTGTGGGCCTCCATGCTTTGGGATGGAAGGTATGGTCACAGCTTCTACATCAGTAAATATTTGACAGTTATAGTTTAGATTTGGCCCATATTCAGTCAGTATTTTCAAACTAATCATTCTCTAAATGAAAAATCTCACATCTTGATTATTTAGCTGTGAAATATTTGCAAACCTGCATGTCATTACTGTTTTTATTGCTGTTGAGTGCTCCACTGCTACCCTCCTGTGTCCTGAATGCTCCTCTCTCTGTGTTCACCTGTTTCTGCTGGCAGGCTGTTGAGCGCGTCCTCTTTCCACACCTTCCTGCGTACTGGGCCAACCTCCAGGCTGTGTTAGATGATTACTCTGTGTCCAACGCCCAGGTGAAAGCTGACGGACACAAGGTCTACGGAGCCATCCTGGTCAGTGCTGCTGCTGCTCTGGGTGATTTCAGACACTGATAGACTTTCATTAGTCAACTTAATGAAGTATTTAAGTGTAGAAAATTACTTTAAAAACAGAATGAGGTCCACTGGAGTCAACTTCCACATCTGCTCCAGCTGTTCCTCTCCAGCACCTTTTTGAATCTCTGTTATGGAGAATTAAGGCAAAAGTGGGGCTAACCTGGTACTAGCAAGGTGTACCTAATAAAACGGCTTGTGACAATATACAAACGTAATTCTGGGAGCCATAAAATAACGAATTATTGATTGTCAAATATAAATTGAGTGGTTATAAATGTTGCCTCACAGCAGGAAGCTTCCTGGTTTAAACCTCAGCTTGGCTCGTTCTGCGTACAGCTTCCTCCCACAGTCCGCACACGTGCAGGTCAGGGTAACTGACCCTGGATCAGGTTGTTCTATACGCTTCAAGAACTTCAAAGCAGTGTGTGATGAGTGGTTAATGTTGATTTAATGAAAATGTTGAGCCCCAAATTTGTGCTGAGCATAACTAAAAGGATGAGCTCAATCTTGACATTAATGATGCTCGTGATCAAAAACGAATTAAATCATAATTTGAGTTCATCTTGTCCCACCTAAGTCGCCACTTCCTCTCATTGTCCTGCAGGTGGCGGTGGAGCGCCTGCTAAAGATGAAGGCGCTGTCTCTGTCGCAGTCAGCAGAGGGACACCCCGGTGCTCATCCGGGTTCTGTGGTGGGAGCTGCGAGCTACAGGGTGAACTCTCCGGGACTCAGCCCACCTCCTGAGCCTCTGTCAGAAGCTGCCCTTGGAATTGCCAGCCACCTCCAGGTGGGTGGAGCCGGCTGTCACTGGGAGGAGTGGACCCCCGTCCCTCTGCCCGCCATGTACTGTGAGCTTTACTCCTTCTTCGGCGACAGCCTGGCTGTCCGCTTTAGCACAGGTCCAGGATTTGGCACCCACTCGCCCTGCACTCCATCCCAGCTTAGTGACTCCAGGAAGGAGCCTCCCGGCCCCGCCTCCAACCTCGACACCACCCGGAAGATGCCACAGCTCACCGCCAACCTCAACATCAGCCCCAGACAGGACGGGAGTCCGCGCACTGATCCACCTCCGCCGAGTCTTTCAGGCACAGGGTCAGTTAGGTAAAGCAACCAGAGGAGCACCGATCCATCTGTGTGTGTCTGTGTGTGTGTTTGTGTTGATTTATTCCTGTGTCCACCCAGGGCTGTGCCTCGCGCCTCGTCTATGCAGCGCTCCAAATCCTCCTCGTCATGTTCACGCCAACGCTCAGCGGGTCTGTCTCGTGAGGTGTTCCCCAAAGCTCGCTTCACCTCACCTCAGACCACACCTCCTGCGTTTTCCTTTCTTATTGGTGGGCGGCAAATGGGTCAGCGTTGTCAAGGCCGCCGCCCTTTCCAGACGATGTTTGCAACAACTCCGCCTGTTCCTGCTGTTCCACCACGTACCTATGCACACAAGCTGCCCGTCATCGGCAGGGTGGGCAAACCTGTACGTCGCTGGACATGTTCACATTACTCCCTTCACCTGCCTCTATAGTGTGTGTGTGTGTGTGTGTGTGTGTGTGTCACAGACTGTATGAGCTAACATTAGTCTGACTGCTGCAGACGCTTCCAGGCACACGTTGCTCTGATTCAGCTGCTGGAGTTTTAGATGTTGTCAGTAAAGAGGCAACACAGGGCTCAGCTGACACTCACATGTATGAACATGCAGATGAGGCCCAAAGAGATTCTAAACATGCTAATTAAACAGCCAGTCAATATCTGAATGTCAGCATCTGCGAATAAGACCATGAAATGTGACACGTGACAGCCTGGTGGGCCTCTGGCTGCCTTGCACGTCTCCACAGTTACTGCTGGGCCCGTTTAGCCTCAGCACACTGATGCTGGTGGGAAATCTTTACTGCAGTCGCCAAATGATCATTCTGCCAATATTTCATTAGTGCTTCATTTTTTAATTAATCTGTTATTCTTGTAACAAATCTGTTTGTTTACTCAAAGTCAGTTTTGGTCCCTGTAAAAAGCAACAGCTGGATGTGCTGCATGCACGACAGGACCAGCACGTCTGGATCACGTGTCTGCTGCACTTTCATTGGAGAATGGACAAAATCCTGCGATGTGTGTGGAGCAGAGAGGGAACTGTGATCTTCCCTAAATAAATCTTTCAAGTTGACACGTTTTTCCATCATTTTGTTTTTTCCACTCTTTTCCTGAAACTCTTGTTTAGCTTCTGCTAGTGTCGATTAAACTCATAATATCAGAGTAAATACCTGCCGAGGACAATGTTGGAGCAAGATGGATGTGTTGTTAATGACTGTTTTTCATAGACTGAATAAATACTTACTTTTGTTGCTGATGTTAGGAGACGGGTCAGAGGTCACATCTGTGCTGCATCCCACTGTAGATCGCTACTGGTGTGTTAGCTATGATGCTACATGCTACCCTTTGAACAGATACTTTTCTTTTTACTTTTCTATGAAGAAACTGCATCAAGTAGAATAAAGGAGAGCAGGTGTGTCTGATGTGTTGTTTTTCCCGTGGGCTCCTGCTCGGGGTAGGAGGAGTTAAACAACTGTTCTGTGCTGGCACTGAGCACCAGCGTGACCTGGTTTAGTCAGAAGTTCCTCTTGCTTCTGAAGAAGGTGAGTGTTTGCCTGCCAGTGTGATAGTTCCTGGTCTGTCAGTGCAGTCAAGCAGAACTAACTTTAATGTAGAGAAGACAAAAACAAACATGACAGACATCCAGCAGCTCCTGGTCATATAGTAGAAGACGAGAGAAAATGTAAACGTCGTCCTTGCAGAGGTGAGAAGTAAAGTACAAATACTGTTACTGCACAAAAGCAGTGTGTTTACAGCAGAAGATTATAAATTGTTATTTATTTCCATGTACAAAAAGGCACTGAGCCGTGCACATTCAATCTCAAATGAAAACATGAACAAGTTTCTTTTTTTAACTGTCAATTAAGAATATTAGGTTCAAAATAAGAGCAGTGTCTACATTTTCATGTACAAACTGGAATATTTCCAGTATGAACTGAAAATGAAATGAGGATTTAGCTTTTCCTTTAAGCTCTAAACTATTTCTGATCTCTGCTTTACATCTGTGTAGCATGCAGTCCATGACTACGCTCCACAGATCTTCTGCAGTCTTTGGTTTTGCATCAAAAACAGAATTTTTGAGGTCAATCCACAAATTCTCTATCAAATTTTATCCGGGCATTGCACAGGCCACTTAATGACATCAGTCTTTTTTGGTCTGCAACCAGGATGTTGTGCGCTTGCTGATGTGTTTGGGGTCCTTGTTGTGCTGAAACACCCATTTTAAGGGCATTTTTTCCCCCAGCGTAAGGCGATATGACCTCTTCCAGTATTTTTAGACACTGAAACTGGTCCCTGGTGCCCGTTATGCGATGAATGGGCCCCACTCCAAAGTATGACAAACATCCCCAAACCACTGTGCTTGCACCTCCATGTTTTACAACCTTCACAGTGTACTGTGGCTTGTGTTCAGGCTTGTGGTTGGGGGTCGTCTCACGAACTGCCTGCGGCCTTTACACCCAATGAGAACAAGCTTGCTCGTCTGTCCACAGAATATTTCACCACTTCTCTTTAGTCGGGTCAATGTGCTCTTTTCAGCAGTGGTCCTTTATGAGCGTTTCTGGCTCCACATAGGCGTCTTCTGCTTGTTGAAGTCGATCTTTGATGGATCTGGAGCTGATCACTGGATTCTTCTTTGCCGTCCTTGTTATTCTATGATCAGGTGGAGGCCATCGTTCCTTTTTCTACCACGTTTTTCAGCGTCCCCCTTTTTCAAAGCATTTGAGATCTTTTTAGCTGAGCAGCCAATTATCTTCTGCACTTCTTTGTATGTTTTCCCCTCTCCAATCAACTTTTTGATCGAAGTTCTTTCTCCCTCTGAGCAGCGTCTGGAACGACCCACTTTACTCCGTCAGCAGGGCTAAAACCAGCAGGTACAACATCTACACCCATTTCCCCTTCACCGAATGAGTCAGTTACCCCCAATTAGCAGCACGCATGTCTGTTAAGTCTGTTGGTTGGCCATTACTCTGCTACACCTTGGCATGAACTTGTTCCCATGTTGTATCATCCTTTCTGCTAAAATCAGGACTTAAACACATTATTAATGTTAGATTTATTATTTTGCACATGAATGTACTTTGTTGCTATAAATTAAGTAGAATTTTCTGACTTGGGTAGTTTTATATTTCTTAAATCTTTTTATTTTTACTCCCCAGATTTTTAAGCAAAAATCTGTAATATCTGTACTTTCTACTCACGTTTTCAAAACAGACTCGTTTGGCGCAACATCAGAACGATATAGAAGGCATTTTGTTATTTAATCATTCATTAATTGCAATCTGTTTTAAATGTTTGTTTATTATTATTTTGGTTATTTTTTATTTTGTTTTCTACTGTTGGAGAAGCCGAAGTACCCGGAGAGAAGCCGTGCAGACGCAGGAAGAACATGAAAGGCTACGAAGCAACAGTGCTGACCATTGTGTCATTATTCCAACCAAAGATAACCAAGCACCGTTTTATAGCTGTGATGCACCAGAACTGATGTAACTCTACTGTTTATATATATAAAGTATATAAATGACCCCCCTGCTGAATTTGTGTGTCTGCTCACTCGTGAACGAACAGCCTCTGAGTGACACAATATGAACCACACATCCAGAAAAACACATTACAAGAAAGTTTTGATCTTCAAATAAACATAAGTGAATACAAACTTCTTAGTTGGTCAGCAGGCTTGCTCTCAGGAGAGCTTCTGGCCCACTCCTCTTCACAGACTCTCAGTCCTGCAGGTTTCCTGGCTGCCACTTGACTGACCTTCATGTGCTTGGTGGTCACGCTGGACTCAAGATTCTTTATTTGTCACGTGCAAGGTTATACGGATATAACATGCAGTGAAATGTGACCTGATACGCTGCTCGACTGTGCAAAACAAGAGAGACGCATCTTCAGTGTTGTGGCTGAGACAAGGAGGTTAGAGTTCACATCAATCCTCCATCTAATCAACAGTGCGAGAGTTACAGCTTTGCACATTCAGAGGAAAATGTCAAACACATTTAATCTCTGTAATATTCTGGATATTTATAATTGAGCTATTAGCATATATTTGAGTTTCTTTTATATTTTAACTTTGTAATATATTTGACTCTTTCATTTATTCCAGTCTGTTACTGTTCTTGTTGCCTTGGAGCAACTGCAACCACATAATTTCCTTAGGGAATAATAAAGTTTATGATCCTCATCCAAGGTTTCACGATAAATAGCTCCACCTGCTGGTCTCTCGGTGAACTTATCTTGTATCCTTGAAAACAGCACCAATGCTTGACTGTTGGATGCTGTTCTTTGGGTCACGTGCAGCATTTCTGTTGAGTCGATGCCAAAGCGCTAAACTTTGCTTTCATCTGACCCTGACTTTGTCTCAAGATGCACGTACAGGACGTAGTGTGTTAGTGGTGGTGACTATGGTTCTGACTGCCTTTAACAGAATCACTATCAAACCCCTGCTGTGTAGTTTTGTGCTGATCCAGCTCCATCATCATCTTCACCCTGCAGTCAGTATCAGCTGTGTCAGCTGACCTCCCCTGAGCTCCCTGCTCCACTCCCCTACACCCCGCCACACGTACAAATCAACCTTTATACAACGTGTTTTTTAATATTCATTTTCTTACCATTAAAATGAAACTACCACAATACTTAAATACTATTTATTTCTTTTTTAGAGCTCCTGTTTGAGGAAAATTGCAAATTCAGCAGGGATCCAATAATTATTACTGTGAACTTGTTCGTGTCACTTGTTCCACATGTTACATCCTTGTTCCAAAATGGAATAAATTAATTTTTCACCTCAAAATTCCACAAACAACATCCCACAGTGACAAAGTGAAGAAAGTTTAAAGCTCTTGTAGAGTGATTAAAAATAAAAAACATTTTTTTGTGGACTGGAAGAGCCCCTAGACTGAGGCTCTCTTTATTGCAACAGTTTACCTCTAATGGGGGTCTTTCCTACCAAATGTTTTAATGTACTACTGGTCTTCACATATTCATAAGCTGACCTACTGATAACCTGATTTGGTGTAAACTTGAAATTCAATCAATTTCTCCATATCTTTCACTTGCCTCCCTTATCTCTTCATCATTAAAACATCTTCTGTTGCTTCAAATCCTGTGGTGCTCTCTACACTTTAGATCTGGTTTCTGTTCAGGTGGCATTTTAAATTCATATCCCCGTCTACCAGGTTACCATTGTTAAGGAATCCTCTATTTTCCCCTGACACTACTAACGCCGCCTATTTGATTTGGCACGAAAGAGGCACAAAGACCATGAGAGCCCTTTACAAAGACAATGTCCTTCTTAGTTTCTCAGAGCTCAAAATGTGACCTACCTCCTTCTCACTTGTTTCTCTATTTGCAAATTAGACACTGTGTCTCATCACTGTTTCCAAATTTCCCAATTCTCCCTGCTGATCCTCCATGGGTTGACCTTCTGCTTGCGAGGCCTAATCAAAAATCACCTCTATCAAATATACATCAAACGCTTATGGTGACCGAATCTGACTCTTCAGGTAAAATCAGAACCGCCTGGGAGCGTGAATTAGGTGCTGAACTGTTTGAATCATGGAGGGATAAGGTGAATGTCATCATGCGCTCAAGTACATGTCCTTCAACGCACATATTAAACAAATATGTAAGACTGCGTTCTTCCATTTGCGCAACATCTCTAAAATTAGAAATATCCTGTCTCAGAGTGACGCTGAAAAACTAGTTCATGCATTTATTACTTCCAGGCTGGACGACTGTAATTCATTATCAGGATGTCCAAAAAACTCACTGAAAAGCCTTCAGTTAATCCAAAATGCTGCAGCAAGAGTCCTGACAGAGACTAGAAAGAGAGAGCATATTTCTCCTGTTTTGGCTTCCCTTCATTGGCTTCCTGTTAAATCCAGAATTGAATTCAAAATCCTGCTCCTCACATACAAGGTCTTAAATAATCAGGCCCCATCTTATCTTAATGACCTTGTAGTACCATATCACCCTATTAGAGCACTTCGCTCCCGCTCTGCAGGCCTACTTGTTGTTCCTAGAGTATTTAAAAGTAGAATGGGAGGGAGAGCCTTCAGTTTTCAGGCCCCTCTTCTGTGGAACCAGCTTCCAGTTTGGATTCGGGAGACAGACACTATCTCTACTTTTAAGATTAGGCTTAAAACTTTCCTTTTTGCTAAAGCATATAGTTAGGGCTGGACCAGGTGACCCTGAATCCTCCCTTAGTTATGCTGCAATAGATGTAGGCTGCCGGGGGATTCCCATGATGCATTGAGTTTTTCCTTTCCAGTCACCTTTCTCACTGACTATGTGTTAATAGACCTCTCTGCATTGAATCATATCTGTTATTAACCTCTGTCTCTCTTCCACAGCATGTCTTTATCCTGTCTTCCTTCTCTCACCCCAACCAATCACAGCAGATGGCCCCGCCCCTCCCTGAGCCTGGTTCTGTTGGAGGTTTCTTCGTGTTAAAAGGGAGTTTTTCCTTCCCACTGTCGCCAAAGTGCTTGCTCATAGGGGGTCATATGATTGTTGGGTTTTTCTCTGTATCTATGAAGCGCCTTGAGGCGACTTTTGTTGTGATTTGGCGCTATATAAATAAAATTGAATTGAATTGAATTGAATTGAATTGAATACAGCAGGTGCTACAGCTTGTACTTTAAAGTAATAAACAGAGTCCGTTTATCTAAACTTTTTCCTTCAGTTATAAACGTGACCTCTCCTTGAAATCTAAGCCATGTGTTTTTCTTCTGTCCACATTTTGTGATATCTTTTCTGTGCTTTCACTGTTTTTGGAATTCAGATCCTTGAAGATCCTCTAATCGCCATATTTGGAGTTCTAAAGACTCATCTTAATATAACTGAGATCTTGGCTTTTTGTTCCCTTCTTGCTAGACGCTGTATTTTACTCCTTTGGAAATCTCCCACGCCTCCATCTGCATCGCAATGGATTAATACTGTCCGGACATTTTTGAGGGTGGAGAAGATCTCACTCACAGTGAAAGGTAGTTCTGTAAAAATGATCTGCAAGTGGAATATCTCAAATCTTTTCCTTAGAACAATTCAATTTACCCACCGACTGGACTGAAAAGGATTTGAAATTTACTTTTTTTTAAAGGTATAGGATTTAAGCACCCCCCCCTCCCCTTCTATTCTTTTTTCTTTTCTTTATTTATTTTATTTATATAGTATTTAATTTTTAATTTATTACTATTATTATTATTTGAGTTTTACTTTATTTTTTTTTTTAATTTACTCACTTTTTCTTCGTTTTTTTCTTTCTTTTCTCAGTTTTCTGTTCTTGTCTTGGTATGATTTTTTTTGTATTTTAATTTGTCTTTTGTTTAACAAGAAAAAGTTAAAATAATTGGGAAAGAAATATTTGAGAAAATATGTCATGTAAGATACATACAATACAATGTATATAAGTTTGTATAATCTCTTGATGAACAAATTAAATTAAAATAAAAAACAAAAATATAACATGTGCACATGTATTTACAGAGTTTGCTGAATACTTTGTTGAAGCAGTATTATTTAATAAAACTACAGATTTGTAACTCCATGATTAGAAAACTCCCATTTACATGAACAAACTGGAGTCCATTGAAATGAGTCTTTTCAAATCACTGCAGCACAATTGTTGAACTTGTCTGTTAACTGGGCGGTTGGTGGTTTTATCTCTGATGTGCAGTCTGCAGAAAAAATATCCTCAGGCAAGATGCAAAACCCCGAGTTTGTCACGGTTCCTCAATCCTCTCAGGTTGATTTGCCGCTTTCTCTCTCTCCTCTTGTCGTCTCATCTCTCCTCTCTTTAGTGTGTGTGGGAGTAGTCTGGTTTTGGTACAGACGTGGGACTTTTTTGAGTTTCCCACCTTCTGACAGTGCTCAAATAGAGTAGAAAAAATGTTATAGAAGAACTAGTCCACTTACTTTAACACCTATTACGGTCGACAGTATCGAACGCTGCACTGAGGTCTAGCAGGACAAGCACAGAGATGAGTCCACTGTCAGAGGCCATAAGAAGATCATTTGTAACCTTCACTAAATGTTTCTGTGCTGTGATGAACTCTGAAACCTGACTGAAACTCTTCAATAAGCCATTCCTCTGCAGATGATCTGTTAGCTGTTTAACTCTTTCAAGGATGGCTTTTTAAGTCATGGTTTAATTACTACCACCCTATTATCACCCTTGTCATATTTAAGATTGAAGCATTAATTAACTGTAGTACTACAAGGTCAGGAAAGAATAGAAACACACTTATTTGGGAATTTCCTTTCTAACAACATGATGAGTAATGATAATACAAAGAAGCTACTTTTAGCTTCTCACTTAGTTATACATGTTTGATTTGACTGTTGTTTACATCAGAGGCTCGACACGACCCCAAAGGGATTTGGCTCCTCTTCAGAACAAGGCAGTGATCTTTCACTTCTTAGGCAAATGTGTAAACCACGTCTTGTACTACTACTAATGGCTATAGCGTCAATGGTTGTGTGTCTGTCTGTGATAGCCCCGTCATAGACTGGTGACAATGGACGGCTGTCAGTGGTCGACCCATAGCAGCTAGGATAGTGAAGTGGACAAGTGGAAGATGATGGACGGATAGATGGGTGGAAGGTGAAGCCTGTAATTTCTTGCACCCAGTAATGAAATGCACCATACACACATTGTGGTGAGGTGACACACATTATATCACCTCACCACTTTGATTATGATGTAATTCATAATCAATTAATATTTGAAAGTTAGTGAGTGTGGGCCATGAGATGGGAAATTGGGATGGGATGCAAAAGTCAACAGGCCATGAGGAACCAAGTGGCTAGTGTAATAATCCTGGCTAATTTCTATCAACATGATTGGGGAGCATATTTGAAGCACTATGTGACAACCACCTCATAAGAGACAACCTACAGAGATGCTTAGGACTCTTCATTGTTTGGTTTAGGAACTGAAAAAGCTTGGATGGTGAAATGTCTTCAAAAACTTAAAAATAAGTCCAGTTGCTTTCTTTTCAAGCTCTTAAGAAGAGGGAGGATCATTGAATCAGCATAACCTGCCTGCAGTGGAGGAAAATGCAAACAGGTGGACTATATCTTATGGATATAAGATGCCATTTTAAGTAGAAGGGGGAGAATGTAGCTTGGCATTGGATGGTAGTCTATAGGAGGACTTTGGAAATCAAGAAGAGCTGAAACGGTGAGGAAAGCAGCTAAGAAAGTGTAAAGATGTCCACGAAAACAACGAAGAGTGGAAAGGTGGAGATGATGTACTGTGTGGAAGTACAGAGGTGTCCAAAGAGAGGGCAGTGGACTTTTTAACCAGATTGTTTAACATAACCATGGAGAGTCTGGCCGAGGAATGGAGAAGAAGTGTGCTGCTACCAGTTTTCAAGAACAAGGGTGATGTGCATAGCTTGTATTAGCTGCAGAGAGATAAGAATGATGCACCATACCATGAAGATAGGAGAAAAAATAAAGAATATGCATGGAAATCGAGAACTAGATCTGGTAGAGAACCGGTTTCAAGTATTCCAGCTCCTTGGAATTAATCTGCCTGCTATTTGATCCCACTTAATGGATCTTGCACTCTCGCTACAATCAGCTGATTTCAGTTTGTGTGTTGGAGGACAAAAGGGAGGAAGGCAAGTGTGATAGTAAAATAGAGACTGCTCCAGGACAGAAACAACTGCATTGTTAGCACAACTTCGGCTCTTCGCAAACACCTGCACAGACAGTATGCTAATGCTAAGCTAGCCAAGAATCCAGAGTGATGTTAAAGCTGAGTGAATGCTGACCCCAGCCCAGCACCTCGTGAGCCGTCACTTGTGGTGTTGAACTTCAACAGATAACAAACTGATGAGCAGTCAGGCTGTAACCTCTGTTTCTATCTGGCCGTGTTTTTGCAGCAGAATCACCGTGGAGACTGTTTCAAAGTCTCTTTCTGCTGGTTTTCATTTTTACTTTGTGTTGTCAGCTGTGATCTAACAGACGCAAGACTGGCCCAAGTGAGTCCTGGAAGGACTGCAACTGAGAAGCCGCTCACTGTCGGCACGCAAGCCAACCGACCGAGGAAACTGTTTTAAGTTACTGCCTAGGAGTACCCAGCACCCCAGATGAGGGGCTGGGTGCCATGCAGGCAGCCCTAAGGCATGGAGCCTCTCCCTCTCAGGGGCCAGGCCGCCAGCCGCACCAGCTTCTGGCATGAATAGCTGGGTGTGGTCTTCCTGTATGTAGGTGTCAAGCTGAGCGCAACACAAACATTGCATGTCCCTGCCAGTTGTGAACACACCCGCACACACAGCCCCATTAACCTACTGAACCCGGGCCAATCAGCTCCCAGACTCAGGGATGCGCCGGAGCTAACGCAGCCTTCAGTGTAAATGCTTTAACCATGTATTTCATTTCCACCGTCCCCATAATCACACCTGTACCCCTCTGGCAGACTTTTAAACCCTGACCCACTATTGACACGGGTCCTAAATACATGATCTGAGGTGTGAACCTTTGCTGATAGTGCGTCCCCGGTTCTAATATGGTTGTAAGCCACAGAGGGGGTGTCCTACAATACCAGCTGTCTGCCAGCTATAACCCAGTTTTGAGAGACGCCTTAACGCCCACTCACATCCTGGGTCATTTGATCTCAGTAAGTCACATGATAGGCTGGGGCAAGTTCTTACAACGGTTTACCTCAGCTGATAGTGACCCACACCTGTTTGAAACGTCTTCAAGAAACTTATAGAAGTCCAGACACTTTTCTTTCCAAGCTGCTTAGATGACCATGACCTGGATGACTGAGAATCTTCACAGACATGATTGGATGAGGGTTACCAGCCTTGCCCTGCCCCCTCAACCCACTGCCCCATCCCTCCTCTGCACTCGTGCCACTAACCACACTCATTTCCATCTAAATTCTTTTCATACATGAGAATTTGTAGTGTTACCACATCTTTATGGTAAATGGACTGGTTCTTATATAGCGCTTTTCTACTCTTCTGAGCACATACAATACACAACTTGTGCATTCACCCATTCACACAAGCACATTGTTCTAAGTAACATTCACACTTCAATGGATGCATCAGAGAGCAACTTGGGGTTAATATCTTGCCCAAGGATATTTGGCATGCAGACTAGAGGAAGCCAGGAATCAAACCACCAACCTTCTAATCAATAGATGACCTGCTCTACCTCCTGAGCTACAGCCACCCAACATGACAACTATGTTATCATAAATGACTGTAATGAGGAACAACATGGTGATCCAATGGATTTTCTTCTTTGGAACATTTGGGAAACAGAATGTTGATAACCCCACTGGTAGTTTCTATAACCAGTAAGGGGAATGCTGGTGTTGTCCCCGTTTGCTGAGGAGGAGGTTAACATATTGGTAACTTCAACATAAACCGAGGACACAAACCCCAGTGTTTGGTTGTGTATACATTTTGTTGGTGAAAGAACATATAACTGTTTGGTTTGAAGACTTGTTTACATTTTGGATGAATGTCCCTTTAATGAAGCAGCTGAAAGGTGCAGGCTGGTTTTCTTGGAGTTGGAACAGAGGGCTGTTGTGTCCTCCTGCTATGGACGTATTTGTAGACTTGAAACTGAGCTGGTGCCAAGCTGGTCAGCTCTCACCTCTCCTCAGGAACACACGCTCATACCCAGCTGTGCATCCATGACTCTACATTAATTTGCTGGAGACTGTCATCTTAAACAGCTTACAGCTTCCATACCTAACACATCCTGAACCTCAACACATGTCTTTACCCTCACATTGAAACATAATAGGTGTTTTTTGCTGCCCACATAAAGAAGAGGGTCTCACTCAGTCATTCGAAAACTAAATATAAAATCTGGATCTGTCAGCATGAGACAGTGTTTAATAAACATGTTAACATGAGACACTTAGAGCAAGAGAAATGTTTTTGTTGTTGTTTTTACTACTAAACAAAAAGACTCATGGAAACATTTGAAGGTGAAACTGAGTTCAGCTGACTCAATGCTGAGAGCCTCCTTTGTCATTTCCCTGCAGTCATGAGATCAGTGTTGAGCTGTGCTGCGGCTGTGAGACGCACAGATGACTGATGGTCATGCCAGCCTTCTGATGGGCATTCGGAGCACAGGATTAAATACCACAGCCAACTGTTGTTCCCGATTTAGGATCCTCGGAGACAGCATGTCAAGTACAGACAATCCTGCAGCTCCCATTCACTTTAGAGTCGTAATAGTTTTTAAAATCTTTAATTTTTTTGGTTTCCTGCTTCCAACTTTAATGCTTGGATTCCTTCCTCTGCCCATATTTCCAGGATGTAGACAGTAGAGAATTTAGGAGCTAAAGAGCAGGATTTTCAGTTTTATCTTTCTGTAACATATTGTGCTGTCTAGAGTCGATGTAACTGAGACTGAAATGTAAACTGCTGCATCATGGCAGCGAGGACAGTGTGATGTTTTGTAACGGTAGTATTTCAGTGTGTGCTTCTGACAGACAGCTCACAGGTGTCTGGCTTAGCCAGGCTACATTTACAAAGGTCACAGGCAGGCGTGCAGCAGGGATCTGACTGCTTTGACCTCTACTACAAGTTTCCAAGTATTAGCTTGAATTCTTGGATGTTTTTTAGTGAGCTCTTATTGAACAGTAGAATTTCAAAATACTACAAATAATACTGAAATGGTTTATGGAAACCATTACAATCACCAGGCTGTGGTGAATGATTCTGTATGTGGTTGTACCAGAGCACTGACAGTTTCTGTAGGTTCACCAAAGCTACAGTTAGGTTCACAATGACACACTTCCTTTATTTTAACTTTAAACAATCAAGATGTGTTTGAAGAGAATGTTCAGCTCTGATGACAAAGATTTAAATTGTTACATCATTGTTACATTAAGTGTTCAGGAATTACAGCAATGTTCTTCTGAAGCAGGTCACTTCAGGGGATCAAAGGTAAATAGGCAAACTATTCCTTTTAATACTTGCATGAAAATTCCTCGCCGTCAAAGACTGTAAATATCATGGACATCAGCAAAGGCTGTAATTCCTCCCTTCTGATGTTCTGCCAGATGTTTGCTTCAGCCTTCATCAGTTGGTGCTTGCTCTTGGGTCTCCCTGCGTTCAGTTATGTTTTCAGAAAATGAAAAACATGCTCTGAGATCAGGTGAGTGACATTTCCATTAAAAAAAAGAGAAAAAATACATTTTCCTTCCTCTGGGAACCTCTGTGGTTGCATTTGCAGTATACTTTGGGTCATTAGCATACTACTTTTAGCTTCGACTGGCAGTCATGCCATAACATTGCCTCCACTACGATTCACAGATAATTTTGTGTGCTTTCAGTTTTGAGCTTCTCCTTTCCTTTTCGATGTTTAATATTTTACTTTGGTGCAAGCTCATTTTGGCTTCATCTGTCTTAAGAAGTTCTTTGCAGGCCCGGGCAAACTTTTCTAGATGTTTTTAAAAGTCTGATCTGGGCTTTTTGTTCTTAAACTCCTGTGGTACAGCTGTGTACTGTGGGTGTGGAAAAGAATAATCATTGTACTGTCTGATAATATCTACATGTAGTGAGAAAAGCAGGGCTCCCAGCCAGTTTCCTCATGCAACTCCAAAACAAAAGTCCAAACTAAGACTATTCACATGTAACACGTTCCTCTCTGTAACGTGTTACATGTTTGGATCTAGATAAGAGCACATTTAGAAACCAACCTATTATCAAGATGCCACGGTCAACTGTGTCAACTCAAACCGTGCAGTCAGCTTTTGTCTGATCTTAAAGCTTTGGTGTTATTATTGTTCTGTTTACAGTAAAAAGCAGTAAAAAGCCACTGTACAGACCACTGGAGCATTTGATATCCACACAGCAATCTATTTTCTTTCGCTTACCCTCGTCCAGATTGTGGGAACAGTGGTCTAAGCAGAGATTCTCAGACATCCCTCTCTGCGGCCATGTTTTCCAGCTCTTCTGGTGGGACCCTGAGACATTTTTAAGGTGGGCAAAATATCTGCCCAACGGGTCCTGAGTCTAGTGTCTCCTCCCAGTTGTACATGCCCAAAACATCTAACCTAGACTGCATCCGAGAGGCATCCTGATCAGATATTGTTATTATTGTGGAACATAAGGATAAGTGGAAAAGGATGGATGGATGGATGGATGGATGGATGGATGGATGGATGGATGGATGGGTGGATGGATGGATGGATGAATGGATGGATGGATGGATGGATGGATGGATGGATGGATGGGTGGATGAATGGATGGATGGGTGGATGGGTGGGTGGATGGATGGATGGATGGGTGGATGGGTGGATGGGTGGATGGATGGGTGGATGGGTGGATGAATGGATGGATGGATGGATGGATGGATGGATGGATGGATGGGTGGATGAATGGATGGATGGGTGGATGGGTGGGTGGATGGATGGATGGATGGGTGGATGGGTGGATGGGTGGATGGATGGGTGGATGGGTGGATGAATGGATGGATGGATGGATGGATGGATGGATGGGTGGATGAATGGATGGATGGATGGATGGATGGATGGATGGGTGGATGAATGGATGGATGGGTGGATGGGTGGGTGGATGGATGGATGGATGGGTGGATGAATGGATGGATGGGTGGATGGGTGGGTGGATGGATGGATGGATGGATGGGTGGATGGGTGGATGGATGGATGGATGGATGGATGGATGGATGGGTGGATGGATGGATGGATGGATGGATGGGTGGATGGGTGGATGAATGGATGGATGGGTGGATGGGTGGGTGGATGGATGGATGGATGGGTGGATGGGTGGATGGATGGATGGATGGATGGATGGGTGGATGGATGGATGGGTGGATGGATGGATGGATGGATGGATGAATGGGTGGAAGAGCAGTGGCTCTAGTCTGAGACTCTCCTAAATGACCAAGCTCCTCACCCTATCTGAGGTCACTGGAGGCCTTACTGGTCCAATCCCTGATTGCCACTAAAGTTGGGCATTACTCTCCCAGTATAGTGATTTGGGTCTGCTGGATTTGGAAAAAAGGAAGTCATGATACATACATTGGCATAAACGTAATATAAGGTGAAAATCCCCTAGTCAAAGTTTTTCTTTAAATGTTTTTACAAATGATAAAATATGTTACTTTTAGCTCTCAAATGTTTATTTTGTTAAAATAATTTACCAATGTCATCATTCTTTAGACTCTGCATGTAACAAATATAAAAGGCTAATGCCACTGTGTGTGCCTCAGAAGCTGCATTACATCCTTCATGTGCTAGCAACAGATTATAAATAGACTGACACCTAAAGTGGAAAAGTCCCCCCAGCTGAGGGGGACTCATGACAGAGGGAAAGGTTTCCTGCCAGTTAGTTTGTGTTTCACATTTACTCCTTGCTAAAACATCTGAACAACAGCAACAATGTTATTATTATCAGATTATCCTCCAGGATATGAAGCCACTGCATGTGTGACGTGTTAAACTAATCTGAGCTATGTCAAGGCACCCATAGTTATAACTGTAGTGAAACAGGAAGTTTAATAGGGTTAGAGAACAGCTTTCATTAAATAACACATCTCCAAATTACATAAGTTACACTATCAGTCAAAAGTTTGGACACATCTTCTCATTTAATGTTTTTTCTTTATTTTTACTAGAGATAAGATAAGAGATAAGATAAAACTTTATTCATCCCTCGGGTGGGTTCCTCTGGGAAATTTGTTTTCCAAAAAGCACAGCACCGACATAAGTTACTACTTAAGATACTTAAGATAGATAGTAGATAGAAACTGAAGAACTCAAATATATGAAGCAAGATATTATGTAGCAAAACACATTAATAAATATCTCTGAATATGTCTTGTATTTTAGATTCCTGAAAGCAGCACCCTTTGCTTTGTTGACAGCACTGCAAACCCTCGGCTGTCGCTCAGTGAGCTTCATGATGTCGTCACCTGACATGGTCACAAGAGTCACCTCTGCTGCTGAGGACGCATTCATCTGAACCAGCACGGCTACCACAGCATCCTGCAGCCACATGCATCCCATCCAGTTTGTATTTAGTTGGACCATCATTTATTTTTAACAGCACAATGACCCCAAACACACCTCCAGACTGTGTCAGGGCTGTTTGACCAAGAAGGAGAGTGATGGAGTGCTGACCAGAAGGCCTGGCCTCCACAGTCACCTGACCTAAACCCAGTGGAGATGGTTTGGGATGAGATGGAGCTCAGAGTGAAGGCAAAGGACCAACAAGTGCTCAGCATCTCTGGGAACTCCTTCAAGACTGTTGGAAACCATTTCAGGAGACGACCTCATGAAGCTCATGGAGAGAACGCCAAGAGTGAGCGAAGCAGGAATCAAAGCAAAGGCTGTTTGGAAGAATCTGAAACATCAAACATGTTTTGAGTTATTTCACACTTTTTTGTTTACTACAGAATTTCATGTGTTTATTTATAGTTTTGATGCCTTCAGTGAGAATCTACAGTGTAAACATTCATGAAAATAAAGAAAACACATTAAATAAAAAGGTGTGTCCAAACTTTTACTGGCAGTGTGATTAACAGTGAAACCACAGTGTAAATACTGGGTGGGGCTTTTCTGTGTGCTTTGGCTGCTCGCCCTGTGACGGTATCCTTTGACTTCCTCTTATTTATTTATGTATTTGTGCCAAAATATAAGCATTCTAATGGAAAATGTATCATTATGTTTGTTAAAACCTTTGTTTTAAATGCTCACGACGAGATTTAAACTGTAAACTTCCTTCTTTTTGGATGGGTGGAAGTTGGAAGAGACATCTGATTTTATTTTGAAAGTCCCAGTGACGAGGGTTCCGGTTTGTCCGCGTTAACTTCACGATATGTGACCGGAGTATTTGTTTTGTACCGTGTCAACGGAGCGAGCACTGGTGAGGATCTGTCATCGAGGCAGGTGGAGTCTCCCATCCACTCCCCGGTGAAGGAACACGGAAGAGGGGACACACCTGTCCTCCGTGTGATTTACCTTCAGCGTGTGTGACAGGATCGAGCATGACTTCGGTTTGGAAACGGCTCCAGCGGGTAGGAAAGAGGGCGTCTAAATTCCAGTTTGCGGCTTCGTTTCAAGAGCTGATCATTGAATGTACAAATAAATGGTGAGTGATATAATACTTATATTTGTCAGTATTTGATAACTGTCGATTTGTTGCGCACCCCGGCACTCCTCTGTGGTGTGCTCGCTGAGCGTTAAAGAGACTGACAGAGAGAGTGATGCCAAACTCCGGTCAGACGTGTGAACTTCTCATTTCGGCGAGTAAAACCTGTGAAACTAAGTGTATCATTCACACTTCCGGTGTATTTATCACTGCGCATTAACGTCTTATTGACAGACATAATACAATTACTCCATGTAATTACCGGTCGTCGGTACAATACCTCAGTTTAATGTTCAGAAAAAATAAACGCTAAAAGCGTTGTTTTGCTGCAGAGAGAGCCCGCCCCATTACTTCCGTGTTTGTTTTCTCCATATACTGTAAGAGAACTGTAATTGTTACCTTGCGGCATCCCAATAACCATGGCAACGGGTCAAGCCAAAAATCTGTCGTGGCTGTGGGAGTGAGTGGTGGTGCAGTTTAGTGTCACTGCTGGTGTCACGTGTGCAGGATGAAGCATCTACGCCATCGTCATTGGCTGAAAGTAGACTTTTGGACACTGAGGTCATGGATAAAAACTTCCCCTCTTATAAGAAATCTGTGGCCAGGCCCAGGTCTGCAATAATTATTGGGAGGAGTTAAAAACATGAGGAAACCTTTTTATGAAGTAGCGCTTTAACCAGATTCAAACACTTGTGTTTTTGTGACACACTTCTAATGTGATTCTGGGTGAGTGCTGGGCCACCACCAGCTGACTTTACATTAACTGGTCACATTAGTGAGGCTGGGCTGTATAATAAATCAGCCACCACTTTAATCACACTCTGGATCTCTGACATGTGGCACAGAAAGTGCACATTTAAGAGTATTTTGTCTGTTTATTACTTAACAAAATTTACATTTACCATAAAGACAGCCTGGGGAATAGATTTCATCTATGTTTTGGAAGGTGCTGTAACATAATTCCTCATCGCTACTCTCTGCTCCCTGAGCCTGGTTCTGCTGGAGGTTTCTTCCTGTTAAAAGGGAGTTTTTCCTTCCCACTGTTGTGCTTGCTCATAGGGGGTCATATGGTTGTTGGGTACTGTGGCCCCTCTGTGAAAGAAAGCCTCAAATCAGACGTAGACTCCATGGTATAACTCTCAAACGGGCACCTTGAGATGAAGTAGCATCTCACTAATTTAGAATACCGTCATTTCCCCAGGAAAGATAGTTTGTTGCTCTATTTAAAAGCTCAGTAAAGCTGTGACATGTCACTCCTCATCATTAATTGAAGAAAATAAGAATGACCCCAGGGTTACTCTTCAGCACTGGTGGACAAAAGTCAGTGCTTTGTTGAACAGAGTATTGAATTCACTCATTTCATTACTAATAACATTTTAACAATTAGAGAAAAAATAACTGATCACCAGATATATAATATGTTCAGCTACTTTCAATACTTTGTCTGATTGATCCTACTGCATTAACCTCAGTAATCATCATGTGTCTATTAAAACCAATTTCTTCAAGACTGCTATAATATGTCCTACCATAAATCACTGCTTCAATTTTAAAATATGATTAATCTATCTCAATCCATCGCCTACGAACCACAGGCCTATAATGGCAGCGTTACTTAAACAGCCATCACTAGCCTCAGCTGTCTTAGCTAATTGCAGGTCGATCTCCAATCATGCTTTAGCTCAAAACATCTCCAAAGAGTCAGTGTAAAAAAGCTTGTTTTATTCGTAGAGGGAAAAAACCAACCCCAATCTCTGGTGCTGTGAGTCTTACCCAGTAAGCAGAGCTGAGATGGAGCTACTGGGTGTGGGGATTAGCCCAGTACTAACTGCCTGAAAAGCCCCCGAATGCCTACCCTTCTTCCTGTGACAGAGCCGGTACAGGCCCAGCTGTCAGCAGCCCGTTTGCAGCCCCTCTAGATTGGTGCACTTGGTAACTAACTGGGTTAAATTTAGCGTCCTGGAAGCCTGAGGAGGGCTGGATTAACCTGTAAGAGTTACTCATGGTGATGTAGATTAATACTTTACCAGTCCCTTTGTAAAGGCCCACAATTAAAACCATTTAATGAAGGATATTTTATTAAAGCAATATAATAGGAGCAAAACAAAAGCAGAACCAAATAATACTAATCAGAAAATATTATCAGTTACACGTGTCTAATGAACCCATTGTAAGCTAATGCTGAGCTTGTTCGGATCCTTGTGAAGAAGGAGGTTGGAGAGATGGGCACAGCCAGGCATGAGGAGGAGCTTCCAGCTGTGAACATCTTAGGTCGATTCTTCTGAACTGCTCTTCTTATCGACTCTGCACAAAGCTTTTATACCTGCTCCTCCTTTCTTCCCCCTTTTTATGTCACATTGTCTAAGATAACGTCTGGTCTCACCTCTGTCCACCCGTACCTCATCATCCTCTCTCTGTCTGTCTGAGTTTTCATCATACATGATTTAAAACTAACTTTAAATGTTAAAATCGCTTCATTACAGTTTCTTCTTTTCCATGTTATTCTTACCATAGAAAGTTTCATTGTATATGAACATTCAGTCGCATATTTCTCCTTATGTTCCATTAGTTTATACAACCTCTCTATCATGATCTTATTCTTACATGAATATCTTTTAGCACAATCCCTTTTAATCCAGTTACAGGAATACTTTCTTTTACTGTTTTTCTTTAAAACTGATCACAGTATACTCAATACATTTTCTTTTATTTAATCATACATTTATAAGGTCAGACACTCTCTCAGATTAGTGGCTCCTTGGTGTCACACACTGATTATATATATTGGCAATTAAGAATTAAGCAAAAACAAATATGAATTATGGTTGTGTATCCTTAAAAAATGTTTTAAAGGCTTAAAACTCCCTGAAAAGCCTTCAGCTAATCCAAAATGCTGCAGCAAGAGTCCTGACAGGGACTAGAAAGAGAGAGCATATTTCTCCTGTTTTGGCTTCCCTTCATTGGCTTCCTGTTAAATCCAGAATTCAAAATCCTGCTCCTCACATACAAGGTCTTAAATAATCAGGCCCATCTTATCTTAATGACCTTGTAGTACCATATCACCCTATTAGAGCACTTCGCTCTCGCTCTGCAGGCCTACTTGTTGTTCCTAGAGTATTTAAAAGTAGAATGGGAGGGAGAGCCTTCAGTTATCAGGCCCCTCTTCTGTGGAACCAGCTTCCAGTTTGGATTCAGGAGACAGACACTATCTCTACTTTCAAGATTAGGCTTAAAACTTTCCTTTTTGCTAAAGCATATAGTTAGGGCTGGACCAGGTGACCCTGAATCCTCCCTTAGTTATGCTGCAATAGATGTAGGCTGCAAGGGCTGGCTTGCCTTTGTCCTGTCTCCCTCCTTTCACCTCCAGCGAGTCCTGGCTGTTAGCTGGTAGCTGTCCCTCCTTCAGCCTGATGCTGCTGAAGGATTCTTCCTGTTAAAAGGGAGTTTGTTTCCTTCCCACTGTTACTATTCATCTGACTATTATTATAGGGTGGAGGGTCTTTACTTTACAATATAACTGACCACTGTTGTTGTGATTGTGAAACATCAGCATGTAGTGGTGCACAAATCTAAATAACAGAATTATTAAATGAGTCTACCAATGAGAGATGGGGCCTTAAATGAACCCAAAAATCCAACTGGCCCAGTCACTAAAAGTTTTGTTTTGGCAAGATAAGGACCTTTTTTTCTCTCATTATTCCACGACAGATTAATCAGATCAGATATTTGGACCTGATCCCAGATGTTGAACTTGAGTTTGGTATCTTGGTATGAGAATGAAGGAATATAAAGGAGTACATGATTAGGATGATGATTGCCAGATTCTTTAAGAAAAACTACAATATTTTGCCAAGTGAAGAAAATTCTTTGGGAGGTAGATCTATAACTGACTCTACGAGCCAGAGACATCTTCATGGATGAACCATCAGTCCCCATTGGCCTCTTCCAGAAAACTAAAATCTTGGTATTTGCTCGGCATGTCTCTTCTCCTGAACAGATTGGATGATTAGTCTGGTTTTCAGTGTTCAGGACAAGCTTGAAACATGTTCCTCTTGGCCATTTCCATACAGGGGATGTTGTGCTTAGCTTTAGAGCTGCTGTTTTAGGTTTGGCATGTAGGAGTTCCTTTAATTCCACTGGCGTTAGTCATTGTGCAGTCAACATGTGTTTTCAGTCCTCTGGCCCCGGCTTGTATTTTGGCTGGCCTTCCTTTCACACTGTTTGTGCTTTGTGGTAGTTTAGAGAGATTTGCCACATTTACATGCTCTGTACTGGGGTCAGTGGTGTCTGTTAAGGCAGTGTTACTGGAAATCTAATGACAGTACACTGTAAAAGGTAATTATCATGTAATCACGTCCTTTCTTTTTGGGCTGAGAGTGCCTGAGGTGGTTTTAAGCATCCCTTATTTTGTCCCAGAGAACTTTCTTTTCTGGATTTCATGCCAAGAGAATTAGATCAAAGCCGATATTCACTGGAGAAATAAAACCACACACAAAAGTTTAACACTGAAATAAGTTAAATGTCAAAGCTAAAACGGTGACACACCAACTCAAATTAGAAGTCATAACTACAGTCCCAGCTACAGTAAAACCAGTGTGACTAGTTGTCTTGTGTATTTTAAAGTAATGAACCATAACGTTGATTTGAAATGTTACAATGTTTGTTTGCATCACATAATTTCCACGTTCTACAAACACACAGGACAAAGATTTTGACACCACGACTAAAACTAAACTTTTATTTATTTCCCAGCAAAAAGTTTTTGAAACTTATGATCTACAATTATACATTTCTTCTTCTTCTTCTTCTTCTTCTTCTTTTTCTTTTTCTTTGTCTTTTTCTTCTTCTTCTTCTTCTTCTTCTTCTTTTTCTTCTTGTTATTTGAAACAAAAACTGAAGCAGCAAAGTGCATAAGAAACAAACTTTGTGTCACTGCTAAAATGTTTGGTCATGTCTGTAGGATATAGGACAAAGATGCAGCCAGTTCATGTCAGTGAAGTTTTATACCAGGAGTAATGCAGATTAGCAGCTCAGATTGAGGACACTCAGTGAAGGAGTGAGTAATGTAGTAAGCAGAGGGTTTACATAGGTCCGTATTTCTTCCTGAAAACATCGGGGCAATGCAGACCAGTGAAAGGCGGCTGAAGGAGAATCTGTGTATTTGTTGATGTCACGGTCATGAATGTCTGTGTGAAGCAGGCAGGATAGGATCTCACTGCAGACTCACAGACAGGACTTTATTTTAGACACAGCTGTGAAATATAAAACTAACTAAACTGGGACTACGCCTGAACTAATCAGGCAGAACACACAGCAGGGAAATGAAGGAGATCGCGACAACGGACAGAGTGAAACGAAGGGCTGAAGTATACAAGGATAATGAGGGAACGAGAAACGGGGGGAAACACAGCTGGAGCCAATCAGACGCATGAGACGAGGCACCTTCAAAGTAAGACAGGAAGTGACATGTACAGTGAGAACCAGACAACGACAGTAGGACATGGAACATGCAGATGTGCACGCAGACAACTAAAGGGCCAGATGTGACCCCGAGGTCGTCTACCACCCAGTCACACTGTCTAATTTGCAACAAGAGTTAACAACATGCTTCAGTTTGACCTCCGACTAAAATGATCTCAATAAATTTTTTTTATAAGCAGATTCATCATGTAAACACATTTCTGGACTGATTTGGCTTTGACGAAAACTATTTTGATCATAATTGATAGAAAAGATTCCCAGAACTACAAGTTGTCAAGTTGTCATGAAGCATAACCAAATTGCTCTAAATCAAAAACAAATACAGTGAATAAAGCAGAAAACTGTTGAACACTTGCCCAAATGATCAACTAACCAGCTGCTTTTGGTGAGATACTGTGAGAATGAAAGCAACGGACAGAGGACAGAAATGGACAACACGCTTCACAGAGCTTAGAGCAACACCTGCTGCACTATTTATAACAGACATGTTTCTGTGCTGACCTATAAATGTACAGGCCTGTGGTGGTGAGCAACTCAGTGGTTTGTAGAGACAAAAACGCCTGAAAGAAAACATTCACAGGTACCAGGAATGATGTATAACTCATATGTAGTCTGCCTCATTTTAAAATGCACAGTGTTACAGTGTAACCATATTAGAGGATGCTTCACAGTTTGAGGAGCATACAGCCTAGCTGATCCATATTTAAAACATTCTTCTGATAGACTTGTACAATGATTGTGATGCCACAGAAATGTCATTTATGACAAGCTTAAATGATTCGCCCACACCCATGCTGTAGAAACGATGGGCTCAGCTTCAGCCTGGAAACTGAAAGGAACATGAAGGTGCCTTAAACCTAAAACATCCTGTTTAAGTATACCAAACCTACCTAACCGTTACCCATAGATGTCTATGGGAAACCTGCTCTGAACCTTGACCTTGTAAACTCTTTTCTGATGAGTTTACGGACTTAGTCGCTCACTGAGGGTTGAGGGGTGTAGCTCAGGTGGTAGAGCAGGTCACTTACTAACTAGGTTGGTGGTTGGATGGTGCTCCAGTCTGCATGCCAAATCCTTGGGAAAGATACTAACTCCATGTTACTCTCCGATGCATCCACTGAATGTTAGATTGGAAACAGCGTAGAAAAAAGTGCTTATGCGAATGATCGAGTCTACAGGTTGTGTAAAGTGCTGTATAAGAACCAGTCCACTCTCTCCTGCACCATGCCTGTTTGTGATAATGCAACTATGCCTCAGTCCACTGAGCATCAGCCTGGTAGTTTTATAATGCCGATCTTATAGCTGCTCATCGCCGATGCTGTAGAATCGCCTTCTGGACAAACGTTCTTTCAACTTTGGGAACAAGTGAAGTCTGGACTGTAGGGTGGATGGGTGATGAAGTTTCAACCAAAGTTTTGCAACAGAGCGACAGTTTGACGGGCGATGTGTGGACGTGTGATGTCGTGGACAATGCTTACGCACAGTGCTCAGCTGTGTTTTGGGACTGAAAGGGGGTTTTGTTGGTTGACTTTGATGGCTGGTACTGTGAGACACTGGAAAAACTCAGAAGGGCTTTTCAGAACTGGAGAGGACGAATGCTGAGCAAGAGCGTAAGCATTCTCCACGACACCGCGCATCCACACGTCGCCCGTCAAACTGTCGCTCTGTTGCAAAACTTTGGTTGAAACTTCACCCATCCACCCTACAGTCTGGACTTCACCTGTTCCCAAAGTTGAAAGAACATTTGAAAGATTCTGCGGCGGCGGCGGTGAGCAGCTATGACATGGACACAACCTGTTTATCTTTCTACAGTATCCCCATTTCGGTCGATGTGGGAGTCCTTACTTTTGGGATTGCGCTTGTATGTTTCAGTTTCTTGTCCATTTAGGTTCCCCTTTTGTCTTTGTCCTCTGTGTGTTTGGCATGTATGTGTGTGTGTCCTTGTGTGTTTTACACAAGGTCTGACCAAATCGTAGATGCCATCATCATTGCCACACAGATTGCAATGAAACAGGCAAAACATGTCAGTGTTTCTGCTCACAACAGAGTCAGTGTCTATTGTAAAAAATAGATTTCACATACAGCCTGGGACTTTTCAAATTCAAATTCAAATTCAAATTTTATTTGTCACACACACACAACCATACACAGTATGACATGGGGGGTGAAATGCTTGTAGCTGTACAATGCCCGACCATTAAATGACAGAAAAAAAAAAGTTTTACAGTATTTACAATTTACAGGTTACTACAAAATTTGTGCAAATAGCAGAAGGAGATTATAAAGATTATAAATTATAGGAATTATAGGAAATGTGTGGTGATGTGATGTGTGTGAGAGTCCAGTCCTACACCCGGTTCAGGGCCCGAATAGCCTGGGGGAAGAAGCTCCTCCTCATTCTCTCTGTTTTGGCCTTAAGGGAGCGGAAGCGCTTCCCAGACCTCAACAGTGAGAAGAGTCCATTGTTGGGATGGGAGAGGTCCATCATAATCTTCCTAGCTTCAGACTTGCACCGCTTGGTGTAGATGGATCGCAGGTCAGGGAGCTCTGATTGAATGATGCGTTCGTCTGAGCGCACCACTCTTTGCAGACCACTCTGTCCTGCTTGGTGCTGTTCCCAAACCAGGTGCAGATGTTTGCCGTCAGGACGCTCTCGATGGTGCAGGAGTAAATGTTCTTGAAGTTTTTGTTACCAACATGAAGCTGGAGAAAAAAATCTACAGCCTGGCTGAAGTGAAAGTCAAACTTTCATTCAGAAACTGGTTAACTTGTTTATCTGTGTGTAAGACAGTGTTGCACAGTCTGTGTTGAAAAGGGATTTTAGTTGTTGCTGTAATATACTCATTGTATGCTGCCAGACACAGTAAAATACAGTAAAATACAGTAAAATACAGTAAAATACAATATACACTCTGCTGTTATTCAGGCAACCGGACAAACTGAGAGTGGTGTGGATCAGAAGGAGCAGACGTCACAGCACAAAGGTAATGAAAGGAGAAACAAACGAGCATCTTTACAAAGCACTGAAAGGAGCTAGTTGTGCCAGCGCTACTTAAGAACAAAATTTGACTTTTCATAATATAAAACCAGTGTTTCTACGTGAGCATCTGACAGATGGTGTAGTTTTTACACTGGGAATAGTCATTACTAAATATTTTGACCTAATACATGAAGGCTGCACATCCACATCACATTTTCCATTTTGGACCGATATAATCCTCTTTAGTGATTTGCAGCCTTTTCTTGATGCTTCCTGTTTCTGCTCTGTCAGCTGCACAGCTGGCAGCCAGGAATCCAGAACCCCTACAGAGGCCTGGTGGTTTGGCAGGTTCCAGAGAGTTTAGATGTCACGGTCACACTCTTCAAGGTATGGAGCTGATTAATTATATGGGTTATAGATGGGGATATAATATGTCATTTAGTCATTCAGCTAATTATTTATGCTCTGACAGGAACCAACTGCAGAGGAGTTTGAAGACAAAGATTGGACTTTTGTTATTGAGAATGTAAGTCTGATCTTTTTGTGCTAGCTTTCATATTGTGGTATGATCATAAAGACTTGGGGCCTGAAACTTGGCTACCTGGCTAATAGGACATAGAGGTTCTGTGGTAATGACACGGGGCCAAAATGGAAGAACAACAAACTAAATTAGAAGATGCTCTCACCATATCTACCCATACTGAGTAGCAATAGCAAGATAATTATGTGACTAACTATTACTGAAATGATGGGACGAGAAAAGTACGAAGTAGAACCAGAACAGCTTAGGATCCAAAGCACACCGAATCCCCTATCAAAGATGGTGGGGCAGAGGGAGTTGGACATATCTATGTCCGATGATGTCTGGGATTCAGTCCTTAAACTCCACGTCGCTCTGTGCTACTCCCTACTGCAATTCAAAGAAGTCCACAGGGCCCACTTATCTAAATCCAAATTAGCTACAATCTATCCTATCTTAGACCCTCGCTGTAACAGGTGCAGGTCTGATGATGCCAAACTAACCCACATGTTTTGGACTTGCCCTGCCTTGGCAAATTTTTGTGAGGTTTTCTTCACTCTGAACAAGACCACCGGCCTGAAACTGGCTCTCAGCCCCTACTTGCTCTCTTTGGTACAGCGGGAGAGGATGATAAGTATATTACTGGGGCAAAACTTCGGGTGCTGTCTTTTATTTCCCTCCTGGCTAGGCGTGCCATGTTGTTGAGGTGGAAGGCTGCTGCCCCACCCTCCCATGTTCATTGGCTGATCTCATATCGTGTCTCAGTCTTGAAAAGATCCACTGCTCCATCCAGAACCAAAAGGGCACATTTGATCAAATCTGGGGTCTTTCTCTGACAAACTTCTCTTACCTTAAGCTTAAGGATGTTCCTGCTGACTAACTGATTATTCCATCGAGGTCTGATGTGTGTCTGTGTTAATGGGAACGTGAAACTCAGTGGTGTTGCAGCTAACTTCTGTTAGCTCCTCCTGGGTTGTGGTTTTTTGTTAATTTTTTGTTTGTTTGTTTGTTTCCTTATTTTTCGTCCCCTTATTTTCTAACACGAGAAGCTCTGGTTTGTATTCAGTGTAACCAGTTTTTGTGTTTCCCTTTTTCTTTTCTTTTTTTTCGTAAACTGTATCCATAATCATTCAATAAAAATATTTTGAGTAAAAAGATGGCAGGGGCAATGTTATGTTACGTCATACTGTGGTTAGACCTTGAGTTGTGTTGTTGTTGAGTGGTGACTAATCATCTTTGGGATTAATGAATGTGTGTGCATTCAAACTTGAGCTCTATTTTTTTTAATCAGGAGACAAAAGGACATAAAAAAGTGCTGGCATCAGCTAATGTCAATATGAAGAAGTATGCAAGCTCCACACCAGCTCAGTACGAGTTAACACTGACGCTCAAGCCACTCTCTGTGAAAGTGGTGGAAGCCACACTGAAACTCAACCTGTCGTGCATCTTTCTCAGGGAAGGCAAGGCCACGTAAGTCAAGAAGCATTTTTATTTATTATTTTTGTGACGTTCCAGGAGCAGCGAGGGTTACTTTTCTCTGCAGATTTACAGCGTAATGTCTAAGTTGTTGAGGTTTTACTGGGTGGATTATGGCCGTATGTGGTCTATAAAAATTAAATTTGTATCTGGACATTTGAGCACAGCACGCTCAGATCAGCAATTTGTGTAACATCTAGTGTGACATCAGCAATCTAAAACTTTCTGTTAGGTATGTGAAAATATTAGTGGAGCTGGATAAAGGTAGTGATGTCTGCTGATTTCTTTGTTTTATCACAGAGATGAGGACATGCAGAGTTTGGCCAGTCTTATGAGCATAAAACAGAATGATATTGGTAATCTGGATGACTTTAATGACAGCGACGATGAAGTCAGCGAAGAGAGAAGGTCAAACTTTGGAACCGGACAAGTTACTTATGTTACAGGTAAGACTTGTGAGGATACCTGTGCACTGATTCAACCAGGCTAAAAATGACAGAAGACAAAATACTCAACTTTTAGGTAAAAGCAAAGCCTGGAAGATAAACTTGTGGTTTATCTGTGTCACACATTTAGTAGGTGCCTACAGATAGTAAATGTAATGATGAGGCCCAGATATGATGAGCTAGATAACAGTTATATCATCTCCAAAAGTTCAGGTTCTGTGTTTGCTGCATATGGGACTGCATGGATATGTACTGGTCAGAGTGCTGGTACATGTTCACCAGCAGAAGTACCTACAAAAGGCCTGAACTAGATGATGAGACAATGAAATAGGGTGGTCTGGTCTGATGAATCAGGATAAATACCTGAGGTAATCTTAGATAGTTCTACAAGTGATTTTTGTTTTTGTAATATTTTCAGCTACAAGAGTCAATGCATGCCTGCGCTTTTTAGGTTTTAAAATTTGCAGCTAGAAAGATTGGGTTTAAAGTGCAAATATCGACCTAAAAAGACCAGAATTAATACATACAGTGCCATGAACAAATATTTGTCCCCTTCCTGATTTCTTCTGGGTTTCTTTGCATGTTTGAGTGACGAAATGTTTCTCCCACTGAAAACGCGACGTCCAGATAAACAGAATGAACTTTTTGGGATTAGACAAAGATGACCTGAATAAATATAAAATTCAGCTTTTAAATGATGAATCATTTATTAAAAACTAAGGAGATCTACCTGCCCGGTGTGAACAAGTAGTTACTCCCATTTAGGGCTGGGCGATATGGCCTAAAATCCATATCGTGGTATAATTTGAAGCACGTGCGGTAACGATATATATTGCGATATATTCTTTTCTTCTGTATACCATATTTTCCGCACTATAATGCACACTTAAAATCCTTAAATTTTCTCAAAAATCAACAGTGCGCCTTATGTATGAATTCTGGTTGTGCTTACTGACCTCGGATCGCTTTTATGTGGTACACGGCGCTCAAAAATCTGTCAAATCATGTTTTAGTACGACTTTGCTAAGCTATGAAGCCGCACCACTTGATGGATTGTTGGAGTATTACGGCCACCGTAGTCAGGAGCCTCGTGGAGTAATCTGGGTCCTAAACTCCGTCAGTTCAGGTCCCAAAGTCAAACGAACACTGCGGCATCACTGAGGGTTTAAAACTGTCTAAATTCTTTCATCTTTAATAAAATGATCAGTGTTGCTGCTTTACCAGGTGTAACAATTA
The DNA here is from genome assembly GCF_056152115.1 of Neolamprologus brichardi. Classification (NCBI taxonomy): domain Eukaryota; kingdom Metazoa; phylum Chordata; class Actinopteri; order Cichliformes; family Cichlidae; genus Neolamprologus; species Neolamprologus brichardi. The sequence continues at coordinate 51,353,988 of NC_142106.1, read as the reverse complement.
ATTTTAACATCCAGGCATCCATGAAAACAGGATTAGTTACATTTAACAGAGTTAGAAGTTAGCAGGAAGTTAGCTTGCTAGCTTCCACCTAAACATGATATAGCATGTTCTGACTGAGAGATTTTTGACAAAATTCAAACGTACAGCTCTGCTGTCACTTCCAACATAAATGAAGACAGAAAACTAAACAGCAGTGACGTTTGTAGGGTTACTGAAGTTGGGCTAGCTGGTATATAATGATGTGCTACGTGATCGCTAGCGACACAGCTATGCTAGCATAACATAAACACAGTGAAGCTGGAGGATGAATGCTAACTTTTTTCCACTCGATAAAAGTTAGCGTGAGGGTTCCCGATGGTTAGAGACAAATGGAGTGTTATGGCAGGATGCTGTAAGATATCGTGGCACTCAGGCCTAATTACTGCCAGACCTAGGAATCAAGAAATCACTTGACTAGAACCTGCGTGACAAAGTGATGCTGACTAGAAAAAGATGGACTTCATGCCATGACTGAAAGAAACTGGAGAACAGCTGAGCAACGTAGTCATTGACTTCTATCAGTCTGGAAAGGGTTTCAAAGCCATTTCTAAGGGTTTGGGAATCCAGCCAATCAACAGAGGCGATCCTTCTCTGGAGTGGCCGGCCTATAACAACAATATCACTCTAAGTGCACCATCACGACTCATTCAGGTGGCCAAAACAGCATCTAAAGAACTGCAGGCCTCACCTGCCTCAGCCCATGAGAGAGTTCCAAGGCAAAAACCACTTCTGACCCCAAAGACCTCAACAACTCGTCTCACATTAGCCAAAAAACTACTTGATGACCTCCAAGACTTTTAAGAAAATATTCTCTGACCTGATGAGACAAAAGATGAACTTTTTGGAAGGTTTGGCTACTAAAACACTAAATATAGTGCTATATTTAATAAAAAGAACATGATACCAACAGTCAGACATGGAGGTGGTACTGGGATGGTCTGGAGATGCTTTCCTGCTTCAGTACCAGCAGAGATTACTATGATTGATGGAACTATGAATCCAGAAAATCAGAGAATCTCCAGCCAGCAGTTCAGGGCAGGACAGTCAAGCACACATCTGAAAAACACACCAGCAAGTCCACCTCTGAATGACTAAAAAACAATCTGCTAAAAGTCTGAACTCTGCAAGGAAGTGAGCCAGAATTCCTCCACAGCGATGTGAAAGACTTGTTGCCAGTTATTGCAAACGCTTGATTGTAGTTCTTGCTGCCAAGGGTGGCACAAGCAGTTATTAAGTTTGCAGGCAGTTAGTCACAGTTAATTCATGATTTAATAAAGGCAGCAATGGTAGGTTTGGATGGCTTGGTTCCAATAATGAAATCATAACTTTATTGTATTGCACTGCATTTTGTATTTATTCTCCTTATCTTTGTCTGATATTAAAATTTTCTTGATTTGTAACAACAAATATGAAAAAACTAAGAAATCTTGAAAAAGGGCACATATGTTTTTCATGGCACTTCCGAACAGATTTGTTCTGTTTCTGGTAGATATGGAATCAATGCCACACGAACGAAGCCTTTTAGAAACTGTTTTTAGCTTAGACTCATGTTGGAGGGAGGAAATTATGCCCCTTCTCTCTATTCTATTTCTCTTTGAACTTATATTCCTTAACTGTTGCTGCTTCCTTTTTGGTTTCCTATATAAAATGTGCTTTCCATTCTTTTAATCTCTCTGCCTGCTGTTTTCTTTCTTCATACAAAAGCCTCTGCTTCCTCCACTGAAAGAGTTCATGATCTGGCCTGGAGGCCTGTGGTTGAATTAGGCCCCACAGGTAATTCTCACTTCTGTGAATTTATTATCATTTCTCTTCCTCCTTTCAGTTCCTCTCTTCCACTTACATATGTTTTCTTAAAAATAACACAAAAACCCACTTTCATATATGCATCTGCAACTTTCCTTTAACCCTCTAAACCAGGGTGTCAAACTGCAGGCCTCGAGGGCCGGTGTCCTGAAACTTTTTCATGTGTCACTGCTGCAACATCCCTCGAGGACTGGAGTTAGAGACCCCTGATCTAAAGCCTAACCTGTCGCCGTGCATTTTCCAATGTTTTTTTAAACATCTGTAACTCCTGAAACATTTGCTCAAATGTAAAAATTCTAAAGCTTCCTAAAAGCAGCGATTTTTTCTTTTCAGTTTTATTAGAGTCATTACGGTAATACCAGGCATGGTGCTGCATTAAAGTTTGGTTGAAAGAAGAGAGAGTCAGTGTGATGGATCTCTGCAGAAAACAGACATTTTAAAGGCATTTTGGTTCTTTTTAATGTGTTTTTTAAAATATTGTTTTGTTTTTGTTGTTTTCTGAGTTATTTGACAAGATCTGGATGTGGCGCCTTGCCTGGGAGGACCATACTGACCCTAATATCACTGAAAAGCACAGAGCTGGTGCTTTTAGAAACCATTGCAATTTTTTTGACTGGAACAAGAGTTTTACCTAAAGGTTTGGCCTAAAACTGATTTAATGGGTTAAAATCAGTGTCCAACCTGACCTTTTTATTTATTAGAGCCAGTTTGGGAGTTCATATGTCATTATGTTTTTACATTTCTGCTTGTTTCCTGCTGACCTTTATTTCATTTCTTTATTTTCCATCTTCTCCCTTATCCCTGTGCATGTCATATCTTTCACTCAGTGACCTCAGAGACTGATAGGAAAAGGTCTTCTGGCATTTCTTCCACCTTTTCAGCACCATCTTATCCTCTACTGTCACTGCCAGTCCCTGATCCATCTGTTCCATCTTTCTCATTGCAAACCCACGCACAACCACCAAGCACTACCCAGCAAGCTCGGCCCTCTCCCGATGCCTACTCATTGCCAGCCTTTACACACGCTCACCTTCCTGTACTCCCCAAAATCTTCCAGCACACTGTTGGATCAGGTACTCGTCAACAGATGTTACTAGTTTTGTGTGCTTCCCTTTCTTCTCTTTGACCCCGAGAGCCCATTTTTAAAGAGATTATCTGCATTTGATTTAATGCATCTGTTGCACCGGTTGCAGAGCTGAAGCACTTTCTGTTAAAGGAGTGTATGTTCATGGATTTACACCTATTCTTAGTAAAGTTAGGATAAAACTGCAGCTCACTGTTGATATTTCTTTCTCATTATATCCTGTTATAATGCTAGAAGTCATTGTTATAGCTAATGCTGCAACAACTGAGGTGAAGCTGAAAACTCCCAACTTTAGGTTAGTCCTGCCATCAAACTCATCTCCACTGCCTGCACTCTCTCCTTCACCTCTCATGTGCATTTTCATAAACGCTGTGAATCCTGTTAACAGTTAACAGTCTGCATATTTTCACTTGCTCTCGTTATTTGTCTTTTATCTTCACACTGCTCCCTTTTCTCTTCTGATTCTGGCACTTCCTGGACATGTTCTGCTGGCGTCTCGTCGACATTTCAGCTCCTCAAAGGCCCGAAAGCTTCCATTTTGGCTCCTCTTCAACTGAAGGCTTGAAGGCCCAAGGTTTCCTCTCTTTAATTTCTTCAAAATTCCACTTTACCCTCTGATCCATCTTTCTATCTCCCTCAATCCTCAAATTCCTTGGAAACACGTTTGTTTTTTCCAAAACAAAGCTGTTTGCAAGGAATCCCGTTCTGCTCTGTTCATATTGACATTAGAGTAGATGCATCGTGTAAAATGGTTTTTATGTATTTAGGCTAATGCTGCACTTCAGGGAAAAACATCCATTTAAGCAAACATACCATAAAATGTATAAAGGAAATAAAATCTGATAGCAACAGGTAAACTAAAGGTGGGTCCACACAGGAAGTGATACTTTGCTTTGTTGCTTTAGTTGGTGGCTAGCAGCTGATGTTCCTGTCTTAGGTTGCCTGGGTAACCATTTCATGGATGTGCTGTCCTATCCAGCCAATGCTATCCTGGCTATCTTGGCAGTTGCTTCTTGTCTTGGAATTGAGAAAGGTTTAACTCAGGACCGAGGTCCCTTGCCCTCTAGCTCCCCACGATCATTATTAGACACTGTGAGGTAGCATAACGTAAGCAGCAAGGAAGGTGATAAGTAAACAGCATCAGCAGACTATTTAAGCTTCTTTAAAGTATACTTTATATCTGGCATCTCCATAAAACAATCAACCTGGTAGGCAAAAATCCCACTTGCTTTATACAGGACTTTACCCACACCTGAACCTCGTTAGTCTCTACCATCGAAACAAACAGGTCGGACCAAACAATACAATTCTAAACAAAGAACAGGAATAAGATTATGCGTGAAATTGACAAACTCATTTACTCAGCTAAATGGTTTGAAAAGTAAAACACTGCATGAAATACAACTTAAAAGGCTACTTTAAAGAAAATAATCAATACAAAATGAAAATAACCTTCATTTGGTTACACCCAGTGATGCAATTAATGACCTCATGACCCTATACCCACATAGCAGGCAGGTCTGGCCAGGAGCTGGTATCAAGCCGGCACTGCTGGCTGACTTCTGGCATGATAAGACGTATGTCATCCAGATATGGGCCAGGCCTGGCATAGATGGCACTGTCTATGTGATGGCATGCCACATCTGGCTCGATTGTGGTTTGGTTTATGTGAACCAGGCTCATAGAAAACAGAAAACAGGTCTGGCCCGGATTCAGCATCAAGCTGGCACTTCTGACTGACCGGTGTCATGGCAGAGTGTATGTCAACCAGATGTGGGCCAGGTCTGGCAGTGATGGCACTATTTATGTTCCTATTTTCCTATTTTAGTTAGAGGACCCAGATGCCATGTTGCAATGCTATACTGCTATGGTAGCCAACGTTTCAAATGCAGGTTTGACAGGTTTGTTAGTTTACACTTCATCCAAAACCTAGTGACGGTTTACTCATGGTCACCACCGGGTCGCTGTAACTCAGGAAGTAGAGCAGGTCACCTACTGATCGGAAGGTTAGTGGTTCAATCCCTGGCTCCTCCAGTCTGCAGTTCAGGAGTGTGAATGAATGCAGTTAGGAAGCTCTCAGTTTAGAGAAAGTGTGTGATTGGGTGAATGTTGCATAGAGCACTTTGAGTAATCTGGGAGAGCAGAAAAGCGCTATAAAAGAACAGAGTTTTGTTATGTTACTTTTGCACTATTATGTTCCGGCACATGTTGTTATTACATGGCTTGATTAAGGTACACATTAGGCTGACATCTGGGCCAGCATGTGTCTGCAACTGGCCTTGTGCTGGCCCATGTGTGGGCCACCTCTAGCAAACCAGATCTGGGCCACCAAAGGGCCGTCATTCTTTGCGGCATGTGGGCACATTGTGTGGGCCAGATCAGGGCCATACCAACTTTGCTATGTGGGTATAAACAGGAAGTACTCGGCAGCCCTTCCCATATACCTGTCTTAAATATAGGACCTGAATACATGGACAAACATGGTAATTATAACCAAAGCAACATGAAGAAACATGATTTACCGGACATTTGCCTGTGAACAGAAGAAAATTCAAATGACCTGATGGTTAGTAGTGTTTGCTTTAAAAAACATATGCATGGATTTAACTGCTGCTACCACAAACAAACCCAGGGTAGTGTGTCAAACAAAGTTACACCAGCAATGTCTAAATTAAAGCATTATGGCTGACTGTAAATTAAAAAGGAAGTTATCAATTCGGTTAAGGGACAAGTGGTAATACAAGCAGAATACAAGCTCACACACACACACACACACACACACACACACACACACACACACACACACACACACACACACACACACACACACACACACACACACACTATCGTGGTCTAAACATATCATGCATTATTAGCTCTGTATGCTGCTCAGTAACATTGGATATTTATTACTTACTGTAACTGATGCTCATGTTGGTTGGTGCTGTGGTTTCCCTGCTGTGCTGCTTCTTTTTCTCAGCAGGTGATCGAGCAGATTTTCAGTTTCTTTTCTTTCCCCCTCGTCTTTCTCTTTCCTGGCCCCCTGGTTCTGTACGTTAAAAATCTAAATAATAAAAACTGAACAAACTATGACAGTCAAGTGGACCATTATATCTCCGTCCAGCCTACACATGGGATTTAAATCAGGATAGATCTCAGCAGTTTCTCTTTGCACACAGGGATGATGAACGAACTCTTCTCAGAACTGATTCCCATGTGTCCTTCAGTAACTGTTATATTGTCGAGCAGAGTTTTTGGCGTTTGATGTGAGAAATCGATCGGGTTAGATCGGGCAAAATGTCTAATCTGAAGATACTTAAAAATCTGGTTACCTGTGAGATCATACTGTTGTTCCAGCTGGGTAAGTGAAGCAAAGACTGAAGAGAACAAAACAGGGGGATTTATCTTTGTTGGTTTGCAGAGATGTCAAAGGAGACGAGTATAATACTTTTATAGATGATAGAAAGCATTCACCAAACCTGCATTTAGAAAGGCTGTAATGTAAAGAATCCCATTCTACCTGGTGGAAGGTTTTCTGTGCATCGAGACACAGGATGATCTCTGCCTGAGAGAGGGAAGCACAATATTCCAAACAAAGAATCCACGTCTTCCTTTGATAAAACCAGTTTGGTCTTGGGATGTGATAGAGGGAAGCCAAGCATGTTGGTAGGTGGTTAAAGTGTTAAAGTTGACCTGCTTCACAGGCTGTTCCCGTCTCAGTGGCCTCTGGCCCCACGTCACTGCTGGTCACTTCCTGTGTGGACCCATCATTAGAAGTATAGTTTTCATATTGAGAACAGATCATTACATTAAGCACTGACAGAGCTCTGATGTCATAGCTTTGAATAAATACTTTCATATGTTAAATACTAAAACTAAATGTATCCTTGGAAAGTTGTCAAACTGCTGCCAAATGTAGTGTTTTACACAACGTACTGTGTCATGCAGCCGATGTTATATGTAGTACTCGGCATGCACAGGTAAGCTTACCTGTGCTGTCTTGATTATCACAATAATGCAGCGATAACTTTGTCTTTTCTCTTCTTTTCTTTTCTTTTCTTTTCTTTTCTTTTCTTTTCTCTTCTTTTCTTTTCTTTTCTTTTCTTTTCTCTTCTTTTCTTTTCTTTTCTTTTCTTTTCTTTTCTCTTCTTTTCTTTTCTTTTCTTTTCTTTTCTTTTCTCTTCTTTTCTTTTCTTTTCTTTTCTTTTCTTTTCTTTTCTTTTCTTTTCTTTTCTTTTCTTTTCTTTTCTCAGCCTGTCCTAGTACACGTAGAGAGCAGAGTGGTCCTTCTTTTTCCTCTGTTTCCTCATCATCATCCTCAGCTCTACTCAGCTCTTTCCCTATACCTCCGCCACATCCTGCTCTCAAAGCCTGCTCCACCTCTGAAAAGCTTGCCCCACCTCTGCTAGAGTCTGATATGGGGTCTGCCCCTATCAAACCTACAAGTCTACCGTTTTCCCCAGAGTCAGGTAAAGGGACAGAGATTAAAGTGTAGACCAAGCAGATATTTTCCACACCCTTTACTTTTCCTTACTCTGTCCTCCCATGTTTTCCTCTTTGTTTTCCAGCTTCCTGGCAGACTGAATGGAGGCCTCCTAAATCTCAGGTCCCTCTAGCACAGCTTGCCCACTCTCCTACGTCTCTGCATCCCTTTGTCAGTGATCCTGGACAAGCTGCACTTCTGCAGAAAAAGCAGAGACTAGAGATGCCATGTAATTCTGCTCTACTTTAAACACAGCTCTGCCATGTTGATCAGAGGCTGCTTGCTGTACTTCTCTTTCATTCGTCTCTGTTTTTCCCTTCTTGTTTTCTGTCCTGTCAGCTTCATCTTCTCTGCCCACTGCTCCGCCTTTAGATGAGAAACCCAGCGGAGGGTCTGGATATGTTTCTTTTTGGAAACCTCAGGTCACATCTGCATTAGAGACCGCCCCACCTTCTCTACATCTTTCCTCTGCTCATGTGTTTCCTTCTCTTTCAGTCTGTGAACATGATGCAGGTACATGCACATGGTTAGGTTCAGCACAGAAAAGAATGTAGCTGCTATGCTAGCGTGATGGAACATGAACCTCGTTTTTTAGCTTGATTTGTAAAATCGTATCTTTGCTTTTCCTTCTTATTAGAGTTCAAAAGACAGCTGAGCACCCTGAATGAAGAGGATAACCAGTGCACAGCACCCACAGGTAAGCATCAAGTCAGCATTCAGTGGGGTAAGACCTACAGTACGGACTGCACGGCTAACTTTCTGAACTGTATGTTATTAGCCTCTAACCCTGGAGGCCCAGCCAGCCAAAGGTCAAAGCAGGTCAGAGCTTCAGAGAGGAAAAGAGATACAGCGTTTGGACTCGACGCTGCCAAAGCATCAGCAGGGTAAGCTGGCCCTGCAGGCTGCTTGAGTTTGGCACTTTTGAACATTTGCTGTGTTTTCACGATTGTCTAACAATAATCCACGTTCCCATATCACAACATTTTTGCTTACGGTTCTATCAAACTGTAGTTTCGATAGTACTTCATGAGGTGTAGTTATCTTTTTTAATTGGCCTATTAAAATGAAAAACACTTTTTTCCCTCTTTAAGGTCATATTCTCATGTAATTCTGAGCCACTTTATTTGAAGCTGCTGTGTAACAACATTGTCTGGAAGTTATGTTCTCTCTGTTTGTGCTTTGTCAGAACTTTTAATTGGATTTTCATTTTTCAACAAAGTTACAGTGAAACAAATCTGAGTAGATTGTGTTTGTGTGACCAACAAATCCCCAATTTTTCAGTGTAACAAAATGGCATGCTAGCATGCTATGCAACAGTTTCACTGTTGTCCATGTGAGACAAATTTAGGAAACACAAACCAGTGAATTTTGAAATAAACAACGATCATGCTCGTGGTCTCACTGCGCAACTGAGATTTTCCTTTTTGGCCTGGAAACGATGTATTTATCAAATAACCTGCTGAAAGCTCAGAGACTCACATGAGCAGCGATCACCGAAAAAACACACATTTAGTTTATTTTCTGCAAGTATTCAACTTTACAAGTGGAGGTAAAACAGGACTTACTTTAAGTGATTTAAAAATAGCATCTGAACTGTAAAGAGTTACACAAGAAGATGATTTTGGTGGGGAATAGAAAAAAAGTATTTATTTATTTATTATTACATAATGTTTAATGTGACTCAGGAAGTGTTGCTTTTAATAAATGATAATAGTGTCATAATTGTAAGAAGAACATGTATTTACTGAGCAACAACGCGGTGTACAAGAAAGAATGAACAAAACAGCTTCGAGATCAAGAAAATAAATTAATGCAATAAATGCAAAAATACTTCAAAGCTGTACAAATGGTGAGCTCAAGCAGGAATTTGTGCAGCTTGATGCAATTTTTTATTACAATATATAAAAAGCACCCCATGCCATTTCAGTCCTGAAAAAATTCACAGAATGCGTGGCATGCTTTGGAAAGATGGACGCATCGGAGAGCAACTTGTGTTTGTATCTTGCCCAAAGATATTTGGCGTGCAGACTGGAGCAGCCTGGGATCAAACCACTAACCTTCCTTAACCTTAGTAGATGACCTGCTCTACCTCAGAGCAGCTACATCCACCTCAAGGAAACGGTCAACAACATCCACTGAAAGAACATTTCTTTAGTAAGGCTTCTGTCAAGTCGAGTTACGCCTGATATATTGTCTCTAATCAAGCTGCATAAGAAGTCATAAACCTTTCCCATCAAGGCTGCTGAAATTCAAGTCAATCAACCATCATCTCAACTGAACAGGGTTGGAAAGTTATGAGAAAAGGCCAGACCAATCAGATTTTAGATCTGATTTTAGACTCCATGTTAAGAAGACAAAGCTGTTGCTTTAAAAACAGTGTTTGAGTTCCCTGTTTGATGTTTCTCGTGAGTTTTTGAAACTTCTGCTTTTTGATTCTGCTTTTAGAAATGTGATTTGTAAAATGTGGCACTCAATTCCTGACAGGCCACTATTTGTGATTGCATTGTGATGCAGTGATGTGATACATTGTTACATCTAAATGCCAGCTGGCAGAATTCTTATTTGTAGTTTGTATCAGTTGTGTAGTTTTGAACTTTTTTGTGGTTGTTAAAGTTATAAAGTAAGTTAAAGTTACAAAGGAGAGAGAGTGTTGCCAAAGGAGCTGAGATCACTGAAGTCACTTTCAGAGTCACTGGTTGCCATTACGTCAGATTATGGTATTACTGGTATGCTAGGAACAGTGAAACAGTGAGAGCAGGTAAGTGTATGTGGGCGTGATACCTGACCTCTGCTCTGGATGCCATTAATTATGCTCTTTTTATGAGATGAGCTTCAGTTGTTGTTATTGTCACTATTCCAGCAATAGTGATGTTACTGAGCAACACTGGTTGCAGCTAAAAGCACTCAATATAAAGCAAATAAAAAAGTAATCAAAGACTATGCATTGCAACAAAGTCAGAACAAATGACAAAAAAAAGTTGCCCAGTCGCTACTGAATCATCATCAGCAAAATGTTGTGACTTGGTGCTTTGTTTGTGGGGTGCAGTTCTTGAGTGTCTTAGTACTGAAAGGACTGTTTGTTGTGAAATGCATTTGTCGAATTCCATGCATGACATTATGAAGTTATTAAAGGAACAAAGAGTAGTAACAGTGCTTTATTCAAGCGTGCTATTTTAAAAAAATAATTTTAAAATGATTTTAAAAGATTTATATCTACTTCACAGTGACCCTAACCCTGTACCAGAGTTTCACTGTATTATTATGAAGATTATGAACTTGATGAGCGTTGATCTTTAATAAAACAATTTCATATATTTATTATATCATTGTGGCATCCTCCTCCTTGACTGTAGAGTATTGACTGTGACTTTGTATTTACCTTTTCTTTAGTGATGAAAACGTGGTTTTACTGCAGTCAACATGTTCGATTGGTGCTGCAAAACCACTATCCCAAACCCAAGTAAATAACGCTGAACAGCAACTACAAAAACCTCCAAATAGTAGCACCATTCAATGGGAAGAGCTACCAAAAATGACTACAGAAAGTTATCCTGCAGACAGGATCATTCTGTGGGAAGAGCTACCAAAGGTGACTACAGAGGAAATTAGAAAAGCACCACAGAAAGACAGTGAGGTGATGAAAGAAATGGCTGACACGCAGATGGAGACAAATAGAAAAGCTGGGATACTGTTGCCTGGCCCAACCATCAGCAGCACATTTGGATTCCCTACTACTTCTAAACAAACAACTGAATCCCTTGTGCACAATGAATCTACTTGGAAAAAGTCATCAAAAGATTTTGAAATTGCAACCACAGAACTTCCTCTTCACCCAGAAGGAGACGTATATCTAGAAATAGATAAAAATGTTTGCCAGCCTAGTGCACAATGTGTGCAAAGTTGTGTGACACCTGAAACTGGCTATAAACAGGTAAATTTTTTGGGGACCTGTTCCAGGTTGACAAACATTGCTGGCATGCCATCCAAACTGCCACCAGATTATGAAAAACAGTGGCGTGTTGATCGAAAGCTAATCTGGAAGAAACAATCTCAAATACAGCGAATATTACCACCATCTTCATTAGAGAAGAATGAAAGTGAAAAGAAGGAAATGGTTTCACTGGCACGCTCTTGCCCCAGGAAGGCTAGAAATCCAGGATTCCCATCTGTGTCTCAACACAGTTATGCTTTTCTTCGAAAAGGTCCAGTGGATATAAATCACTTTGGTCCAGATGTATGCAGCACACCTGGCTCAGAATCTGTTATTGATAGCAGATCAAAGATGTCACAAGAAGAATTTAGTGCGATGACTGAAAGAGAGAAGGATGGAATTCAAAAACCGGGAGTTTTGACGCCAATATGTCCAGAGCATTCCTCAATAACAGACATGACCGTGATTCCACAATCTACTATAGTAAATTGTGGATTGGCTAAAAACAGCATTTTAGGTTCTTGTCCAAAAATCTCTCTAATTGAAGGCATTCCCTCATTATTGGAGAATCCTTTCAGCAACAACTGGATAACAGATTTTAAACCTTTAGCAGTAAAACAAGCAAAACTCAACCTCATAATGACTGAATATAGCCTTGACCATGGTGAAATGAAGGTAATGTCAACTTTTGCCTCGATTTGTCCAAAAGAAGCTTCTGTCCCAGGATTTCCATCTGTTTTTGCACCGACAGTAATCTGTAATGAGTCTAGAATGCTCAGTCTCCTTCCAGCTTCCCCCACTGTCTCCAGTATAGCTGGTTTTCCATCATTACAAGCTGACAGCAAAAACTGGAACACCATTCATCAACCATTGTGGGAGAAGCCGTCTGAAAAGGAGCTCGTGTTAGTAATGGAGCTCGATAAAATACCTAAAAACATGAATGGAATCGTTTCTCTTGCACAAAGTTGCTCAAGGAATTCGTGCATCTTTGGGTTTCCCTCTGTGCCAAATCCCAGATTGTATAATGTTGCAGATATGACAGATATGGTCAGTCTTTCTTACTCATTCCCCAAACTGTCACAAATAGCCGGATTTCCATCATATTATGATTCAAAAGACTGGATAATAAGCAAGGAACCACTGTTTGAACCAAGAATAAAAGACAAGCAGATGGACAGAGAGAGCAAAATGACAAGTAATGAGAGAGTAATGAAATTGATGGTTTTCCTTGTACCAACTTGTCCCAAAGTTTCAAGTATTCCTGGTTTCCCATCTGTTCCATGTCCCAAAATTCGTGGACTGAATATGGTCAACCTCCTTCCTTTGTGTCCAGTAATTTCTGCTGTACCTGGATTTTCATCGATTGAATCACATCTGAACGTGGGATGGCCATCTGAAACGGATTTATTGATGCACAGACCACAAAGGAATACTCATCTTAGCATAATCTGCTCACCAGTGATCATAGACAAACCAAGCCACATGCTTCCTTTAGTTCCATCTTGTACAAGAGCATCATTGATTCCAGGCTTTCCTACTGTCACTAAATACAATATCCTAACTCTCCTACCCGCTTGCCCGCAAGTATCAAGTTTGCCAGGGTTTGCCTCACTCAAAGTGGGCTTAAAATCCCAGTGGCTTTTAGATCCATATACTTATGGATTTATGCATAAAAATCCAAAGGAGACAGTTTTTCTTAAAGATGTTCCAAATCAAAATGCAGAGATTATGCATTTAATGGCGCCAGCTTGCCCAGAAAACTCCAGAATCCCTGGATTCCAGTCTGCACCCCATTACAATTCCAAGATTAAATCCAGAATAAGTTTTGTACCTTACTGTGCCAGTGCTTCATGTATCAAGGGATTTGCATCCATGACTCCAGTACCAAGCACAGGTTGGCTAAGTGAAACAAAATCAATTTTGTCAAGACCTCAGAAGAAAATGGCAGAAATGTTTGTGGTACTTACTCAACAGGTCAAGTCGGATTGCTTCAACATAAACATGATAGCACAAGTGGGATCTTGCCCCAAAAAAGCCAGAGCATTCGGTTTTCCGTCTGCTCAAATTACAAACAAATCACCAAATATGGTCAGCCTAAACTCTTCTGCTCCATGTGTTTCATGCATCCCAGGTTTTCCATCAGCCAGAAGGCATAGTGCTGAATCTACGAACATACAAACCGCGGCAACATTCAACAAGATCTTGTTTAAAAACCTACGCAATAAAAGAAATAGCATTGGAGAGTTTCCTGCAAAACAAGACCATAAGCAAGATGAAGTTAAGAACATGGTAGCAATGGCTCCATCGTGTCCAAAACTCACTCAGATTCCTGGGCTCCCCAGTATTTTGCAATTGAATCCAACTGCAAAACCAATGCCTGTGCCACCTGCAACTAAGAAGCAAACCTTGCAAGAATTACCTCATGCAGAGTCATATCTCAAAGACACAGGAAATCCTGGTGTTTCTTTTGCACCTGGTAGCAGTCCAAGCACAGAACTTTCATATGGTGAGACATTTGTAATGTTAATATAAAGCTCGGAGTTATCTTTCTTTGCCATACATTTTAATCCATTTGATTTTTCTTTTAAACAGAAGAGAAACTTAAAATTGGTGCCAAGCAAAACATAGAACTTAATGTAGATAATAGGTAAGTGGACGTGCCCGATGCTCTTGCGTTTTTTGCATTTAGTGTTTGCCTAACATGTACTGCTTCGGCCAGCAAATTTAGATTGCATGGTAAACTGACAACAAATATGACGTTGAATTTCATGACATTATAATTTTAGTGCTAATTAAGTTTTAACAGCCAAGCTTTAAAATCCTTTATATTCGGGTCCTCAGAAAATCTGAAATAGAGAGGACAGCAGAGGAAGACCTAACAGTGAAGAAACCATTGGAAAGATCTGAGCTGGTGGGAATCTTAGGTTGGGAACTATTGGAAGCTGAAGGAACAATAACAGAAAAAAAAGGAGAATCCTCTCTATCAGAAAAGGAAAAAGATATCTCTGGATTAGTGGGTGCTATTGTGGGTGTTTTCCACAAAGGGTAAGTGTTCAAACTGAAACCAACTGCATAAAGCATGGGTTGCTTATTAATAATCCTAGACAGAGTTCGATATTTCAATGTCCAGTTCATTCTATACTTGTGACACTGTTTGTGCTCACGGTGCAGTTTTCACTTTATCTTTATGTGCCAACATCCACAGGCTGGCTCTTTTAGTCAGCCTCGTCCACATTGGTCAACCCCTCTCACCTGCTGGGACTAAAAGCCCCCAGCCCTGTAATAAATTGGTGCAATCTGTATGAAGAGAAGAAGGGAGTTTCTTTCTGGAGAATCTGGAGACAAGCGAATGTGCCAGTAGCCTTTGGTTAAATCCAGCATTGTGAAAAAGCAAGCAGTGCCTAACTGGTCTAGGAGTTTGTTGACCTGGGACATGGGGTAAACTGGGGCAATGGTTGAATTTGGTACGTTGGGCTCCAACTCATCTCGATCCTTAACCGAGCTCACCAGAGAAGCAGTTTCAGCCTCTCTCCGTTCTTTTAGGAGGTTGAGGTGGTATATTTGTGTGGCTTCACCCCTGTCTGACCGCACCACTTCATAGTCAATATCAACCACTCCCTGTGTGACCACTGAGGGTCCTTGCCACTTGGTGAGTAATTGTGAGCTTGATGAAGGGAGCAATACAAGATCTCCCAGTGAAAAATGTCTTAGCCTAGTCCCTCTATTGTACAGCCACTGCTGATGTTACTGGGCAGGGGGAAGATTCTCCTGTGGAAACTGGACTAAAGCCTTGCTCTCAGGTCCAGGATGTATTGAATTTTATTTTTCCCTGGGTGAGACCTTCATCCCATTTTTCTTTAATTAGGTCCAACACTCCCTGTGGGTTTCTGCCAAACACCAACTAAAAGGGAGAAAACTCGGTGGAGGCCTGGGCCACCTGCTGCACTGCAAAAAAAGAGGGTCTAGCCAGTGATACCAGTTACTTTCATCCTTGTCTTGACTTCGTTGACTTGTCTTGTTCAGCGACTCCACCAGCTTGTCAGTCTCAGGGTGGTAGACGCTGGTCTTAACAGATTTTTCAGGCTGGTTCACCAGAAGACATTCTGTGGAGGATGCACTAGGCAGACGACTTTTTTGGCTTTATTCAATAGATACAGTTAAGAGTGACAGGAAAGCAGAGAGTGGGGAAGATATGTAGCAAAAGGCCACGGGTCAGAATCAGGGCCAGCTGCTTTCAGCTGTATGGCATATGGCCGCATGCTTATCCCAGTGAGCTAAAATGGCACCCAGAGAAAACCATTCATCACTCGGTCAAAGCTGAGTGTAGTATCTTTACGAGAATGCTCTAGTGGAAAATATTCCATGAAGCAAATCACTGGAACCGGCGGGTTCTCCAGTGAAGGCCCCGTTGTTTCCATCTCGCTAGAGTCCGCATGCTGTGCCTTGAGGCAACTGTTGTTGCGATTTGGCACTATATAAATACAATTCCATTGAATTAAACTGACATGTCCCCCCTACAGACACCCATTAGCTTTCTAAATTCAGTCAAATCTGGTCCCAGCATTAAGGGGTGTGAAAGTCGGGAGCTAACCACAGCCTTAAGTCTGTGCATTTATTTCACCAGCACTATGAGATATTAAGGGATATCCACACTCTTAATTTCCACCCACTCTGCTTCCAACAATGCCCCCGGTCAACACAAGGTTTGGTGAACCAGGGTCTGCTTGCAGCTCGAATCCACCATAGCCCATTGTGTACTCCGTTAGCACCTTACTGCAGCCCTGTACGTCACTCTTGGACTGGGGGAGGGCGTCGGAGGGCCGATGGTGTAGAGTACCTGTCCTGCTTGCTCAGCTACCATTTGAGCGGGTCATGGGTACACAGCATGTCGGGAACTTGGGCGCCACCGTAACATACTCCGTTTAGTCGTAGTCCCGACATGCCACACACTGCTTGTGCTTCTGATGCAGTTTTCACTTTATTTGACACTGTGCCAACATGCACAGGTGACGTTGTCACTCTGACTCCACCTCCACTCCAGGTTAATCAGCCTCCCCTGGCACTGACCCCTGAACCCACTCCACCACCCCTCTCCTGAACTCAAGCCACAGAAAACACCCCACCACAATATTAAACTCCCTTAATTTTCAAATGTGTAGTTTTAAGTGAAGTGAAAACTTTACTAGGCTGCATTTGCATGGGAATACTGGCTTCAGTAATGAGCTACATGCTGATAGAGGAGACAAATTATACATAGTTCCAGTTTTCATTCACTCATATATGAATTCATTTCTCAGTTACGAAACTGTAGCATCAATCTTGGGGCCATCGAACTCTGGGTTAGCTGAAGCTGATCACCAACCCAAGCCTCTCTCTTCTTTGGATGCAACGATGACCCCTTCGGATGAGTTTTTTCAAGTCTTTACAAATTGCACCACTCCCATCGAGGACAGGTGTGAGGCTTCTATCGGCCATACCACGGAGGATACAGAGGAAAGATTACTCACAGGGAAGGTCGCTGTTCAAACACCAATGTGCACTGAAGGTTTACTTCCAAGGCAGCAGACTGAGGTAGAACAGGATGAGGTTAGAGTGGTGTTGTCTTCTTGTCAGCTGGAAAAAGGGTGAGTGCTGGTTGCATGGTGTGTACATTTTTGATAATAACATCTCTATTATTTGGCTTATGAGTGCTTACTGCTCAGGATGCTTGTGATGGTAAAGTCAGCCACTGGAGTATGGAACTGCAATATTGGTCGCTTTGTATATTAAGGTTAACCTTTGTTTCCTGGATGTGCAGCTTTGTTCTAATGACTTGTTGTGTATCAGGATTTGGTTTTGTCTTAATAGGCGGTTGCATGCACAGTAGAAATATGTGACAAAGTTAAGAACAGATGATTCTGAAGTTTGTCCTTTGTTTTCCTTAAGCCCTGAACAAATAAGCATGGAAGAAAATAATGCTACCTCCCAGAAGCCCACATCAAATGAGACACTAACAGATGCCACTAAAGATAGAGAAGTAATGTTGGATGTTGCCTTGGAAGAAGCCTCACGTGATCATAACGTTAGTTCAGATGGACCACAAGGTGACGGTTCAGTACCGCAGCAAGGGAAGAAGCCAAAAAGAAGAAAAGTTCAAGACCCGCCACAGAACGAGTGTGACAGTGAAAACACAGTTCCTAAACGTCCTCTTAGAAAGAAAGATAGTTTAACCCGAGACCACAAACCCAAATTTAATGGTGTATCTGTCAAGTGCCTTCCTGAAGTTGTCCCAGTGGAGTCATTAAACAAGGATGCTAATGCGGAAGTAATATCCACACAACCTGCTACCTACCCAAGCCCACTCAAAAGAACTGACGATATCATCCCCAAACCAGAGCTTTGTGAGAAAACTGGCACTATTTCACTCATTAAGAAGATACAGCTTCCTTCAATTGAGAGTGACAAGGGAATTACACCACAGAATTTAAATGTCACAGTTACGAATTCTGATAAACCAGTCCACTTTGATAGAGCAGCAGTTGGTGATAGGCAAGAACTAAGTCAACCAGCAATAACTTGTGACGCATCTATTCATGCACTTAAAATTAAAACTCCTCAAAAGTCAGAGGATGCACCAGTCACTGTGGAAACTGAAAGCCTAACAGAAACAGCTTATTCTATCCCAAAGCCTTGTATGAATATCCATTCCAGTGGCACCTTCTCTGGTGACCTTTCAGCTACAGAAAGAGCCTCTAAAGCTGATAATGGAGAACAGGCACAGTCAGCAAGGCATGGTAGCCCTTCACACATTTCTTCAACAGCTAAAGAACTGTCAGAGGTGGAACACAATAAAGACCTTCCTCTTCTTTCCCCAGTTTACCAACCAGAAGTAGTGGCTGGTGTACACTTAAGGAAAAGCAGATTAACCAATGAGGAAAATGTTCAAGCAGAGGATAATAATTCCTCAGAGTCTCCAGTAAAACTCTCACGTTTGCCAGTGCCGAAACCAAGAGTAAAGAAACGTCTTAGTGATTTTTTCCCAGACGACACTGAAATCTCCGATAGTTCAGCTGTCACTAACAAGGAATCAAAGGAAGGCCCACCATCACTGGAGTCAAGTACGATATCTGAATTAGGTTTTGTCACAATTCATCAAGAATATGACAATACATTACAATTGGAAAAGGAAGTTCTAGCAGCAATGCAAGAAGAGTTTAGTCAGTCAGGTGGAGATGATACAGAGCACGCTTTCGGTGAGACCACTGAAGGCTGGACTTTTACAGACGAACACGTTTTTACAGATCCCCGTGAGAAGGCTGTAGAGGCAGTAACTGAACAGTATGTAATGGAGAAAGTCCAGGAAGCAAAGACCGATAGGCACCTTGCAAGTACAGTTGCTTCTCAGGATGACTGGCTGCATCTAGACGATAATAAAGATAGTGAACAAATGGAAATTGACCTAAAAAAGGAAAAGAGAGATGAAGAGTTGGACTTTGGCTTTGTGTCTGTCACTGCAGGTTGTTCAGAGTTCAGGTAAGATTAGTCAATACGCATTACGATGTGTGAGGGGGAAACTTTTAACTTGGATGTGTATATATTTTTCTTTCTCTTTTTACATTAAAGTTTGCATCCCTTAAAAAAGTGAAACTAAACTCAAAAATGTTTTTAAATTAGCAACATGGTCTGGAAACTTGTCAGCAACTAATAAATCATTTCTTTTAGAATAAAGATGCTTACATTTTTATAATTTGCTTTGTATTTGTGTTTATTTCCAGGCAAAGGGAAACAAGAGAAGAATTATCAGGTCAGCCTCTACCGATGCCTCGTAATAAGAAGCGTTTGAGTTGTTCTTCCTTAGATGACAGCAAGTCACAAGTTGTTGCCCTTAAGCAGGACAGGAAACCAACAACATCTCCATCTCAGGAGGTACGTTTAAGCTTACTTACCTGTATATTTGTATATGAACAGTTGATCAAATAACTGTGAGTAAAGAAATGTTAGCTGAATTCTTTTGAAGTTTACAAAAGGCCTCTTGCTGGGTTTGAAGGTCTGCACCTTTGACTAAACTACAACCAGTAGTCGAGCCAGTCATGAGGTAGTGGAAATAATTATTTGGTCCTGTGCTGAATTTTAAATGTTGCTCATTCGAAATAATCATTCTCAAATTTTTATGGTTTGTTTCTAATGGAGAGAGACAGAACACCAACCAAAGCATAAATACTTATTTATGCCATTGAAATAAATAAGTATTTGACCCACAGCTAGAATTGTGACTCCCACAATTGGCTGGGAGGTCACAATCAAGATTGCAATCAATCAATACATCTATTACAGACACATCCCAGCTTATCATGTGTATAAAGGACACCTGTCCACAGAATCACTTTCTTCCAATCCAACCACAACGATAGACAAGTCCAAAGAGCTGCCAAAAAATGTCAAGGACAAGATTGTAGTGCTGCAGCTTAGCGATGAGGTGACAACTGTTTGTGTGGTTATTCAAAAATGGAAGAAATATAAAATGACCATCAATTTGTCTTGGTCTGGAGCTCCATGGGATCAACTTGACCAACTGTGTTTGACAGAAGAGAAATGCTGTGTATAACCCAAAGAACAACATCCCACAGTTAAGCATGGAGGTGAAAATATTATGACTCTAAACTCTAAAGGTTGAACGACTAGATTTACCAGAGGATTAAGCAGCTCGTTATGGACAAAATAAAGGGGTCTACCACAGGCTATCAAGGGCAAGGTTGATAACTGAGGATACCTTTGGTACTCTGGCTCTGCAGTGGTCAATGCACATTGTGTCACTGGCATTGGCTCAGGTAATACAGATGCCTGTTCTCTTCTGCTTATCCAATATATTGTCCCGGCGTCCCGATGCGACAGGCTGCCAGTCTGTCACCGGGGTAACACATAGAGACAAAGAACCGCTCACACCTGTGGTTGATCAGCAATTAACCTAACCCCACTAACTGGGTGACTTTGGACTGTGGGAGGAAGCTGGAGAGAACCTACACAGACTCCACACAGAAAGTCATGAAATTGAACCTTCTTGCTGTGAGGCAATAGTGCTAACCACTGCACCACTGTGCTGCCCTGTGCAGGAAACAGATGGACAAAAATATTCAGTACTCAGTTCACCAAGGCGAAGGAACTTAGTGAATCTAAGGAGGAGGAACTGCAGATTCAAGATGGGAGAGTCTCTTGGAGTCTTTTTCCAAATTACTGCAGATTATTAGTTCAAATAACCACATTAGTACAAGTTATACCACTTTGTCAAGGTCTGGAAGAAGACCTAAACTGTCACCCTTAGATGGGAGGAAACTTGTTAAGATGCTCAGTAATAACCAAGGAACCACTAAACTTCAGGCCCTTTTAACAGTCAGACGAGCTTAAGAATGAGCTTCTTGGCCAAAATGATAAGAAATATATTTGGAGGCCTAAAGGTGAGGCTTTTTAACCAAAGAGCGCTGTTTTGCTGCCAGTGGGACTGGTACACTCCACAAAATGGATGTAAACATTAAGGAGGAGGACTACCTTCAAATTCTTCACCTCAATTCAGCACGTACATAGGTAGCACTTAGACACAACTGGGTGTTCCAATAGTGATCTCAATCACTCTTGTTGATGGTTATAAACCATCAACCAAGCTAAAAGACCTTTAGCCAACTATTAGTCGGGCTATATGTACACCCAACCTATTCAAATGGTGGCCTAGTAGCAACCTCCAAGTGCCGCTGCCCATGGTCCTGCCAGAAACAGAGTAAAACAGAGAAAAACATGTTTTCAAAGCCTTCAGTAATTCCAACAGAACTTCCTACAGCTTAGTGCAATATTCTACCCACAATGCAGTGTGTTGTTTTAAACGTATTTCTACAAGTGACACAAGTAGTCTGTGATGCAACATTTGTTTGTCAACCCAAAAGCAGAAGATTGAGAATGAGAACCGTCAGTTTAACCCTACCTAGACGAGCCATTCCACAAGAGCGTCTACGCTAACGGACCAATAAAGTTTTGGATTGATGTTGACACGAACCAGTTCCCTGATGTTAAGAAAGTAGCAGCTGTGAATCGAGCTTTTCACACATGAACTCTGTTGCTTGTTGCTCTCTGATTGCCTTTGGTTCTCATTGATCTCATTGATCTCATTGCCTTTGGTTTGCAGTGACTCATCTTATGAGTCAAAATTCGCTTTCCTGGTTCAGAAAAAAATCTGTCACTTCTCCCATTAGGAATGTCAAAGTAACTGTATCCTACATCAACATAATGTGGCATGTCTAACAAGCCACGCCCAATCAGAGGTGTAGATTTAGAAAAAAACCTGTTCCCTCAGTGTGTAGCTGTAGATGTTGTATTTATGTGTTACTGCTATGGGTTTGTGCACTGATAGCTTTGATAGAATTGATAGCTCTTTTTTACTTCTGTTAAGTACTCTTTAAGATGTGCTGGTCTGATGTCATCAAAATATTTATTTTATTTTGAAAGGAAAATATCACTAATAGTTTGTATTACTTTTATCCACTTGAGTCAGGTATGATCAAAATGCTTATTTTCGTTTGAGTTATGACCAGATTTAAAAGAGAAACATTGAAAGAACATTACTTGTTTGTTAATACATTGTGTTTGTTTGAAATTTATAATAACCTGCTGCTTACTGGCTGGTACAAATTCCTTGTTTTGAAAATCTGGCCTAACGATCTTTGTAATCCAATAGCCCTGATATAGACTATTAAAGAAACAAAAGAGTGATTTATATTGCTACTTGGCCACAGGTGTATAAAATCAAGCACCCAGGCATGCAGACAGCTTCGACCGACATATGTGAAAGAATGAGCCACTCTCAGGAGCTCAGTGAATCACAGCATGGCTGTGTGACAGGATGCCACCCATGCAGCAAGTCCAGTCATGACATTTCCTCACAACTAAACATTCCACAGTCGACTGTTGGTGATATTATAACATAGTGAAAGTGATTGAGAATGATGTGCAAACTGCACAGAGGTCGACAGCTTTCTGCAGAGTCAATCACAGCAGACGTCCAAACTTCATGCGGCCTCCAGATTAGCTTAAGAACAGTGCGTAGAGAGCGTCATGAGATAGGTTTCAATGGGTGAGCGCTGCATCCTTGCCTTACGTCACCAAGTGCAATGCAAACCATTTGATGCTGTGGTGTAAAACATGGCACCACTGGACTCTAGAGTGAAGTGGAGATGTGCTCTGGGTTTGTTGGTTGCCAGGTTGCCCAGAAGAAATGAAGCTGTCATAACTGCAAGGGGTGGGCTGACATCTTATTAAAACCTATGAATTAAGAATGGGGTGTTATGGTGATATGCATGTGGAGACAGATGAGCAAATACTTTTGGCAATTTGTATACTGGAGAAAATCACAAATAAATTAATTCTTTAATTAATTAATGACACAGTAGCCTCGGCATGTCTATAAAACAGGTTCTGACTGTTGTTAAATAAATGTGACCCCTAAAAACGGGGGCTGTGTCTGAAAAAGCTTTAAACTCCTTAACGGTTAATGCACATTAAACCTATTCAACTAAAAATGTGTAATTCTGCACTTTATGTCAAAGGTTGTGTCACTATAATTTCCAAATAATCTTATTGTGTTTTCTAGAATCCACCGGGAAGTCCGACCTTAGTTACGTCAAGTCAGTCCTTACTGGAATGGTGTCAGGAGATCACAAAGAATCACAAGGGAGTGAAGATTACCAACTTCAGCACTTCCTGGAGGAACGGCCTCGCGTTTTGTGCCATCTTACATCACTTCCACCCAGAAAAGATGTAAGAAACCGTTGCCCTATCACCCTTACTGGATAGACTGTGAACTGCTAGTTTAATTTTTAGCTTGACTATAAGCAACATCAGCTATTGTGTGCAGCCTTCCAGGTGTTCACTGGCCAGATGTTTAGCTACTTCTCTGTGTGTTTTAATGCTAATTTTATATGTAAAAGTGTAGTGCTTTGATTGTTATGTAGTCAGCCAATTCTATATTTTGTTGGTTAGCCATCACCAGTTTGTCCGTCTGTATGTTGAAGTCCTACTGGATCTAAGCTTGGTCATTCTCAACCGCCCTGATGGGCATGTCCCATTTTGACCTCACGACCTCAGGCTCTGATGTTCCTGTATCCTATTCCGACCACTTGGTTATGGCGTTCCGTGTATTCCCTGCCTGCTAGCATCTTGCTCCCTGCTGTTATGTGCTGGATTGTCTCAGGGGCATCTCTGCCCCCTGATACTCTTTCTTGAATGCCTGCCACTGTGATAGTTACTGGACTCTTTTCGTGGAGGTTGCTATGGTCTGCTCTTAGCTCATCTAGTCACTGAGCATTGTTGTTATGGGTTGCATCCTTCTCCCATATGCTCTTCGAGTATTTGTCTCCAGGCTTGGTGGGGCTGTTCTCAAATTGTTGGATGGTTTCACTGAGAACATCTGGTTTATTCTCCTGGATTCTCTCTCTCTGGTATATCTCTTCAAACAGCTGGCCAAGGCTATTAGTTTTTGCTTGGTAGTTTTTAAGGCCTCAGGTGTGAATAGCTTGCTGTACTTCGTAGACACCCCATCTCCGATAGTTGCCCAACTTCCCTCCATGCTGCTTTGATCTTGACCTCTAGTTTCCTGCTCCATGGAGGGTACTGCTCCTTGTTGCTGTGTGTCTTATACCCAAGCATCTCAATTATCCCTGCTGCCCTGGTGTAGATCAGCTGGCTGGTTTCAGTGATGGTCGCAGTAGGGATTGTCCATAAAGCTGCATTCACACCTTCTGCTTGTCCATCAGAGGGTACTTTACATAGTCTTGGTAATCTGGCACGGAGGGTTTCCAGTTTAGCCACGATCTTATCTCTCAGATCAGCTGCTCACGCACCTGTTGAGCTTGGTACCCAATCTCAGATGGCGAGGATGATGATATCTCCCTGTGATCTTCTTTTGGATGTTGGTACATTGAACTAATAGTTGTTTTGATGTTGGTCTAGATGTTGGGTGTCCAAGATTCCAGTTCCATTGTGACGTTCATGCAACCTCTTCCGCTGGGATTATTTGCATGTTAGCATTCCACATCCCTTGTCCACTCACGCCTTCTATTTCCACAACACTGTGGAAAAAATAATTCTAGTAGTCTATATGAAACAGATTTAACTAAATTTAAGGATCCCATGTGCCAACACAATACAGAGTAGCTACTTTTTTATTATCTGTTTAGTTGTACTTAAGCCTTACTGCTTGCTCTGTCTTAACGTGTCGTTTTATGCTTGATTTTAAATTTGTTTTACACATGGCAGAGGATTTTATAGTTTTTGGTTTGCTTTCTTGGCGAGGTTTCCTTGAAAAATAATCTTTGTCAATGCACATACTGGTTAATTAAAGGTTCAATGAAAACTTAAAAGATAAATGTGTTATGTTGCCCTGTTTTGTCTTTTTCTAGTAATTTTGAAATGTTGGATCCATATGACATCAAGCAAAACAACAAAAAGGTGGTTAACAATTTCCTATATTCTCATGAAATCACAAGTACTGATTACTTAATATTTGGGAAGTCCTTATAACGTCCTTGTATTTGAACATGTTGCAGGCTTTTAATGGCTTTGCTGAACTTGGAATTTCAAGGTTGATGGAGCCTTCAGACATGGTCATGCTTGCAGTGCCTGACCGCCTCATTGTCATGACCTACCTTAACCAGATCCGCACATATTTCACTGGCCAGGAGCTCAGTGTGCTTCACATAGACAAAGACACCAGTGAGTCCAGTTATGCCGTAGCAGGGGACCGGGAGGCCCAAGACGACCCCGAGGCAACTGTTCGCTACTGCGCCCAGAGACTCCAGGAGGAGGGTATAAGTCTTGAGACTAACGGGAGTGTAAGCACTGCAGAGAAGGACAGTAAAGCCAGCAGGGACGTGGTGCCGCCTCCCAGAACCAAACGCTCGCAGGTTGCTGGGGTGAGTGCCGCTCAGTCTCCAGTGGCGCCACCACGGACTCATTTTCTGTTCAAGTCTAGCTTCTCTCGTGTCAGAGATGCTGACCTGGTTAAGAAGCGCAGGTCACAGCGCAGGAGCGGGTCAGTCGAAGAAGGAGACATATCAGTGGTATGTTACCATATGCTGCCTCCCCTGATTTGTTTATTCCTTTGAAATGTCATTCTTTGTCTTATCTACATTGTGTGTGGATGTTGTTTGTCTCTGCAGGCTGAAGCCCAAAGGAAGTCAGAAACCGGTTAGTTCTCTTTGACTTAAACTAAAAGCAAAAATACAACAACAACAACAGAACTTGGATATAATGATGAATGATTGGTGGCTCATTTTTACATTTTGTTCATGCAGAGAGAATGGATGCTGCGTTAAAGGACAGAAGACCAGAGGGCCAGGTGAGCAAGCAGCTGTTTAACTGTAATTTGTAAAGTGCGTCAGGAAGTCTGTGGAGCATCTTTTGTTCTCCTCTCGTCGTCTGCAGAGTGAGTAATTATTGTTGTATCTAGGACCCGAGCGAGTACGTGCTGAATCAAATGGAAGCCTTGGAAGCAGAACAAAATCACGTTGATAACAGAGCAGATGTGGTGGAGAGGAAACTCAGACAGTTGCTGGAAACAGGTAAAATACCTGCTCTACCTGCCCACCATGTTCTAATCTAAGAAAGAGAACAAAGAAGACGATAACCAAGACGGGACATTAATGATGATTTTACCCCACAGGCAGCGACAAGGAGGAGGAGGAGAGGTTGATTCAGGAATGGTTCACATTGGTTAACAAGAAAAATGCTTTAATCCGGAGGCAGGACCATCTACAGCTACTGTAAGACACACACACACACACTGCACACACACACACACACTGCACACACACACACTGCACACACTGCACACATTGTGCAGAGGAAACTGTAGAATACCAGTATATCACTGACATTAAGACAAAAATCTATCCTCTAGGTCCATTTAGCAGCACATGCTTAGCAGAGACAGGTTACACATATGTATATACTTGATGTGCCACTCTGATGCATCAGAGTGTGAATTGGGGTTAGTATATTGCCCAAGGATATTTGACGTGCCTGGCTGAAGCAGCCAGGGTTCAAACGACCAACTTATCTGATTAGTAGGTGACCTGCTCTGTAACTAGAATAACAGGACGGTGCAGACAAACCAGGAGGCCATAGTACTAATTTGTGAGAACTTTAAAGTTCATTCATAATCATTCACCACACCGTAGCCATGTTGTTGACAAAACTCCAGAATAGCTACTAAACAGACCACATGATGTTAGTGTTTTCCAATTGCTTTTTCTACAAATAGATCCCAAAATACTGTGCAGAGTTTATATTTAAATAAGGGGCGATCGTGGCTCAAGAGTTGCCGGTTCGTCTTGTAATCAGAAAGTTGCCGGTTCGTCTTGTAATCGGAAGGTTGCCGGTTCGTCTTGTAATCAGAAAGTTGCCGGTTCGTCTTGTAATCAGAAAGTTGCCGGTTCGTCTTGTAATCGGAAGGTTGCCGGTTCGTGTTGTAATCAGAAAGTTGCCAGTTCGTCTTGTAATCAGAAAGTTGCCGGTTCGTCTTGTAATCGGAAGGTTGCCGGTTCGAGCCCCGGCTTGGACAGTCTCGCTCATTGTGTCCTTGGACAAGACACTTCATCTACCACCTACTGGTGTTGGCCAGAGGGGCCGATGGCGCGATATGGCAGCCTCGCTTCTGTCAGTCTGCCCCAGGGCAGCTGTGGCTACAACTGTAGCTGCCTCCACCAGTGTGTGAATGTGAGAGTGAGAGTGAATGAATAGTGGAATTGTAAAGCGCTTTGAGGGTCTCGAAAAGCGCTGTATAAATGCAATCCATTATTATTATTACATGTTCCATTCCTACTTGCAACACTATAAAAACATCCGTTTCATTTGTGGTTGTCACTGTGGTGCATGTTCTGCCAAATGTATGTTTTGCTTGCTTATGCCAAAGATTTTAGCTTTTCTCTGTCGGCAGTTAAGGTTTTTGGTTGCAGGTGCTGTGAGAGGCGACTGACACATTAAGTCAACACTCTGACATTTTGTTCTTTTTTTCATGGATTTTGGATGAACAATTAATTACTAATTTATCAACAAGGTTTCTGCTCATGTTCAAACACTGAAAAAATGACCAAAATCTCATTTGGGATGAGTTTCATACACTGTAGTCTTGAGCCCTCATTCCTTCATATTTTGCTGGGAAAATAGGAACTTAGTGCAGTGATTTGTTGAAATGTGCAAGAGTACATAAAATGACAGCGTTTAAGGCAAAAAAACCCAGAGTTTGTACAAATTTCACAAGCTTGAAAGTCAATATTTAGTATAACCACCTTCATTCTACAACACAGCTTGAACTCTCCTACACAATGTTTCATGTAATCTTCAGGATTAGTACGTAGGACATTCTTCTTCGGTTGTATCTGTTCTCTTCTCTTATCCCACACTGCTTCTATAATAGTAAGGTCCAAGCTCTGCGTAGGCCAAACCATAACTGATAGTGTGGTTTTTCTATCAGGTATGCTTTTAATGCACTCGCAGTGTGTTTGGGATTACTGTTTAATGAAGCTGCTGTCAGCCAGATGCTTTCCAGATTGCTGCTCCAGATAGGCGGCTGTAGCTCACGAGGTAGATGCTGGTTCAATCCCAGTCTGCAGGCTTGGATGGTTTCTCAGGCTTTGGTAACCAGTTGATGGGTCATCAGACGGGGATCTTTCCTTTTTCTCAAGGACGTGACTTTAAGATATATTGTATATGAGGAATATATTTTTGTAGGTCCAAGCACAGAACTGAACATAAGTGAAAAAGCAGCCAGTGTCCAAAGAACAACCCAGAGACCACTTTGACATGACAGGACAGTCTTAAAGGAGTAAGGGGTGGTTCAAGACTTTTGCACAGTACTGTATATCTCAGCACTTTTATTACAGCTGGACTGCTTTTTTTCCTGTAGCAAACCCCTCATATTAAAAAAGTAGATGAAAATTGAAATGATGTGGTTATTTTATTTTAGTATTTTACTTTTTTATCACTACTTTAAGTGATTCTTTACATTCTCTACTTGTAAAAATGTTGCTGACTTGCTTCATGTTCACCAATCAGACCTTATGACCACTGATAGGTGAGGTGATTATCATCATGACTCCTGTTGGTGTGTAAAATATTAGAAAGTAAATAAGTCAGATCCACAGAGGCCCAGCAGGACTTTAAGGGTCTGTTGCTAACATCATGGTGGCAGAGACCACAGGACATCTGCAGGGCAGTGTTGCCAACTCCTCAGTAAGGAAAATCGCTATTGGTTGTCCTAAAAGTCGCTAGAAGTCGCCAAATGACGTCATCGCCTAATTTGCATAATTGGTCATGCTAATATAATTGTAACCTACGTTGTTGGAGAGAGAAATAACATCGTGGAAGAGACACAAAGTGAGTAAAAAACGTCCTAAATGCATTTAGAGTTTATTTAGAACTACAAATTTAATTTATTTTAGCAATTATTGTTTTTTTAATGTCACAATTCCAACCCTGCTCCTTTACCCGGGCTTGGACCGGCAAAAGTGACCCGAAATAGACACTCTGGTGGAGTTACTTTGTGTGTGTGTTTATAAGTAGTTTTAAACCTGATCCACAAAACAGCCGAACAGTAAAAGAAGAATTGACTGCGTTACAGTCAGTGCGGGAGCAGCGGCTTCGCTCATGCGCGGTTCATTTGCAGTTTGG
Source organism: Neolamprologus brichardi (assembly GCF_056152115.1). NCBI lineage: Eukaryota > Metazoa > Chordata > Actinopteri > Cichliformes > Cichlidae > Neolamprologus > Neolamprologus brichardi. The sequence goes on along the minus strand of NC_142106.1, from coordinate 51,324,960 downwards.
ACGCACAGGTGTGAACGTCTGCTACCCTGATAGCAGCTGGGGGAGGACTATCCTCCGTCCGTGAGCGCTTTGGCACGGGCGAGGTGCCCACGGCAGCAGCGCTGCTTGTTGAGAGTAAAAGCGATACGCGTTTTCACGTCAAAAAAGACGTCATAAATAAGTCTCCAATAACACCAGAAAAAGTCGCCAGATTTGTCGCTAGTCGCTTTTTAGAAAAGAAGTCGCTAAGGGGGTCTGAAAACTCGCTAAATATAGCGCTAAGTTGGCAACACTGCTGCAGGGCTCCAGCGGAGTCCACGTCTCGACGGGAACGTCATTATTAGGCAGGTGGTCGTATTGGTGTATTTGTTAAATTGAGTGATACTCTTATAGCACGTTTCTACTCTGAGTACTCAAAGTGCTTTTTACTACATGCTACCTTCACCCATTCACATGCACAAATTCATACAGTGCTTTTTTCTATGGCTTCAAACGTATTCACACACACACACACACATCTTGGATTTTAGTATTTTACCTGTATTAACAGATGGTGGAGTAGTCAACTCTGTCATAACACTTCATAGCAAGGATCTTGGTTCAAATCGTGGCTGGGGGTTCCCACCTAAGACAAAGTTAAATGAAACACAAATGTTGGCGTGTCATAAATCATTTCCATCTGTTCTGATTAACAGGCTTGAAGAACAAGACTTGGAACGAAGATTCGAGCTGTTAAACAAGGAGCTGAGGGACATGATGGCAATTGACGGTATGACTTTCTAACAGTCGGTATTAAACTGTTTCGTGTTCCCATAGTGGAGTTAAAACCTTGATTAGGTTTAGTTTAGCTCCTGAGATGTGTCAGCAGAGCTAAGAAACGGGAACTGACACCCTCTGTTTAAAAGCAAAACCCTACTGAGAGATCAGCTGCTATTTGGTCGCTGCGTACATGTAGTGGCAGCCGAAATACAAAATACATACAGTGTAACTACATACAGGCTTAACCACCGACTTAGCCTGTCAGTAAACTGTTTCTTCCAATCCTCACTTGGCAGGAGGAAATGTTTTCACTGCCCACCTCAACAAAAGCGTGACACAAAAGCCTAGTTTTCATTTTAAATCACATCAAACTCATTAACATGAATTTCATCAGTAACTTTGGCTGTACAAACAAAAGATGTTTCACTTCAAACAGCTTCTCGTGACCTTTGACACTAGCTCCCTCACTTTCTCGACAAATAGAAACAAATTAAATAGAATTTGCATAACAAGAAAATTCAGTTGGTAAAACAAGAAGCATTCAGTGAGTTCAGTACTTGTCACGTGTTTTCAAAACAGAGCTGCAGAGTCGACAACAGCAGAATGGCCACAACCCTCTAATCACTCAACCTCTCACTCCACACAAAGCCAGGAGTCACTCAGTGTCTGTGTCACTAGAATTATTACCTGTGTGGTGACGTCCCTGCACAGAGCGTCAGCCTTTAATTTGGCAGGTCTTATCAAGCACAGCTGACAGCCACTAAATTCACTGTGAAACTAGACGTCAGATTTCCTTTTTGACTTTTTATGAACGTTGCCACTTGATATCCTGATATGTGGAACCTACTTTGTAACAGTTCCACATACCAGGTCTGTCATGGCCCTGGGTCATGTGACCCAGTATTCTGAGTTCTTGTTTGTTATTCTTTTTAGTCTAGTTTCATTTCGGTTTATCTAGTTACATTCTGCCATGTTTCATGTCCAAGTTTTCTTTGTTTGTCAAGTTCAAGTCATGTCTGGATTTCCTTATGTTTCCTGTTTTATTTTGAAAGAGTTTTGTGTTTATTATGTTTAGTTTCACGTGTCCTGTCATTATGTTAATTGTTGTCAGCTGTTTTCCCCATGTGATCCTACTTTCTTTGATCATTCTGTGGCTGTATCCCAATTCAGGGTCTGCAGCCTTAAAGGCCGCATTTTAAGGCCGATTACGTCACCGCGACGGGACGAAGGCTGTCCCAATTCAAAGGCTGCTCGAAATGCGGCCCTCAAATGCGTCCTTAATTTCCCTGAATTTTAAGGATGTGGCGGTGTAGACTTCGTGGCCCAACATATCCCAGAATGCATAGCGCGGCGGTGGGTGTGGATAATTTTGCCGAAAAAAACCCACCCACTTACTTACTTAAAGTAAACTTTAAGTAAGTTTACTTTAAGTAAGTTTACTTTAAGTAAACCTTAAGTAAGTTTAAGTAAACTTTAAGTAAGTTTACTTACTTTAAGTAAACTTACTTAAAGTAAACTTTAAGTAAGTTTACTTTAAGTAAGTTTACTTACTTTAAGTAAACTTACTTAAAGTAAACTTTAAGTAAGTTTACTTTAAGTAAGTTTACTTTAAGTAAAGTAACTTACTTAAAGTAAACTTTAAGTAAGTACTGAATATTATGTCACTTATTTATGTGCAAATGTTTAATAATGAAGAACATTAAAACATTACTGTTGGCCACATGTCAGCAAAGTTATGTGACATTAGTGACGTTTGTACTAACTTGGTTTTAAAGCCTTTACTTTAAAATATATGCCGTTCAATAGCTGAGCTTAATCTTACAGAGAACGATCAAAGCTCATGTAGAAACAAACAAACAAATGAACAAATGATTTTCTCCTTCATTTCTGTCACACAAAGCTGTATGAAACGTTTCCAGCTGTTAGTATCATGGTTGCTAGGCAACCTTGGCAGCGCAACGGAGGCTAGACCGTCCCATCTCACAAGCCTCGCACTTCCAGCCTTAGCGGTCTTTAAGTACGCGGTCCTTGAGGATCGTTGAGGCTGCGTACTTTAAGGCTGCAGACCCTGAATTGGGATACAGCCTATATGTGTATTTAGTCTGTGTTTCCACTCAGTCAGTGTCAGATCGTCTGTTAACCTCACCACAGTTTTCATAGGTTTACTCCATTGTTTCTCTGTGTTTTCTAATTTACTCAGTGTTCACAGTTTGTCATAGTTTTTCTGAGTGTCACAGCCTTTTTGTTAACACAGTGTTCAGGCCTCCTTAGTTTCCCTAGTTCCTTGTTTTTCTTCTGCAATCAGCCAATAAAGGCTCGCGTTGTTTTTGAAACTACGTTTTGTCTCCACCATGTCTGCATCTGGGTCTACCTCTTTCCTCACACCGCCGTGACAAGGTCTCTGTTGCAGACTTCGTCTATACAGAAAAAAGTAAAAAGCAGCTGGTTACTGATGGTGACAATTTCCTAGTTTCCTCCCTAAACTGTTCTCTGTCCCACCTCTGTATCTGTGTGCTGCAGAGTGGCAGAAGACTCAGGCCCACAAACACAGAGAGCAGCTGCTGCTTCAGGAGCTGGTGTCACTGGTGAACCAGAGGGATGAACTGGTCCACAGTATAGATGCCAAGGAGAGAGGGTGAGACACACGATACACACATGATAAACTATCCTACACTTTCAGATTCAACTAAAAAGTGAATTTCATTAGCCTGTATGAAACATCACAACGAGCCTGGAAGCAAATCATGGTTTCATATTCAGCTTTCAAACACTACTTCCATCTTTTTTGCATTTTTTATTGAACCTCTTGACTCAGCAATAAGTCGGTGATAACATCAGTAGTTTTTGAACAGATTTACTAGTTTTTGATGAGGAATTTACTCCTGTTTAACTGACCTCACCTTCTGTTTGTAAATGGTAAATGACCTGAGGTCTCAGCCATTCATATACGTTCATACAAGCACAACCTTCCAGTTAGAAGATGACCCGCTCTTCCTCTCGAGCTGCCGTCACCTCACTCATCCCCCTCTCTGTCGGTCTGTCCAGCAGCAACCTTCACTTCACAGTCACTACCCTAAATAACTGAAAGACACTTTTAAAGAAAAATGGACATCCACAGTTTTCCCGACACAAAAACATGTGCAGGCAGCTTGTAACCATCTCTCCTCTGGTCCTCAGAGCTGTGGAGGAGGATGAGCGTCTGGAGCGTGGCCTGGAGCAGCGCAGGAGGAAGTATGCTAAACAACAGAAAGAGAAGTGTGTGATGCAGTGACCACCGCAAACTTCCAAATGTTGGGCCAAGGCAGTTTTCTCTCCTCTGTCACCTGCTATCAGAATGAATGATGTGGTTTTAGGTCAGCAGTAAGTGCACATGCACACTGAATCTGAGAAGATTCAGAATTTACATTAAAGTTTGGCTTGAGTGGAGGTTTTGGTCTGCTTTCCATTTTTAATGTCTCAACATTACCTGATATATGCACTAGTTTAACCTCATGAACTGTTTGTATGCAAAGTGGGTTTGAGTGTGGAAATGGTTGGAAAGCCTAGAATAGCTGGTTTAGACTAGGGATGATCTATAGATCGTAGAAAGCTCCAGCAGCACAAAGCCAACAGCCTTGCAACATTACAAAAAGCATCCGTGTCTCCTGTGTGGGTCCGTTTTGTTTAAAGTTATTGGTTTCAAGCTGAATTCGGTGTAACGTGTGATTTTCAACAGCAGAAATGTAACTGAAACATGAGTCGCCCTGTTGAAATGTGAATGATGTCACTCTCCTTCTGCTCAGCGTGTCAAATCAAAGTTTGTATTTAAGTGTCTCAGAGGTTTTATCTTGTGTTTTTGCAGTTCTCTGTTCATCATTCGTGTGTACTACAGCTTACAACTCGCCAAAAGCAGCGCCTTTTATAAAGTTTTATTAACACCTGTTACATTTAAAATATTTGTAAAGACGGGAAAATACTAAAAGCTTAAATACATACACATTTGATGCAATTTTGAATGTGTTTTAAACTGTGGGAATATATTTGGAATTCTTCCATAGAAATTCAAAGTCAATAAACCTTCCTGACACAAAATTGCTTTTGTTACTTTGTTGTCACTTTCTTCTTCTTCTTGTTGCTTTAAAGACGTGTTTGTTCAAAACAAAAAGGTGTTGACAAGGTGGTTTTCAGAATATCAAATAATTGTACGTGGATGCATGTATAGTTGTATGATTACAGTGTAAAACCTCACTGAACAATAACAAACACACAAACATTAGGACTGTTTTGTGGCCATTTTACAGATAATCTGAGGAACCCAAAGCTGTAAATACACTGCACTGACTACAAAGTCAACCCAAGTTTTAATATGATAATAATATAAATTAATATGTAATAAGGAAATATATCGATCCTAAATGACATACCTTTGTGTACATGTCATTATTAAAGTGTTTATGATAGTTATTTTAATTTCATCAGACACTTTCCTGTCACAGTTTGGCTGAGATGCTGACTGTGTGTAGTGAGGAGGTCGACCCAAGTGCAGAGAGACAAAACGTGACAGAAAACGAGCCGTTTATTAAGGCTGGCAAAACTAAACCTAAACCAGGTGAACTGAGGCTAAACATGAAAAATCATGGAAAAGAAACAAGAACATAGAAACCTGACATGAAGACCTGACATGAATTCAAAACCCTGGAAACATGACATGGACACAAGGAAGGAAAACAGACGGGCGAGGAATGAATGGAAACACACAGGAAGTGATCGGGGGAAGTGGAAACACACGGGGAAACAGCTGATTAGAGCACATAATGACTCCACAGGGGAAGTGAAACTAAACACACTGAACATGATACCAGACCTCTTCAAAATAAAACAGGAAACCTAAGGCACGCAGACATGAAATTTCTGGATTTCTCGACACACACTCTGAAACCTTGGCACATAGTGGCATCCCATTCTTAATCCATAGGGTTTAATATAATGTCAGCTCGCCCTTTACTTCTATAACATCCTCCAATCTTCTTTCCACAAGTGTGTATATGGGAGCCTTTTACCATTTGTCCTGAAGAGGCCCTCACCAACTACAAATGTCAGAGCCCTCCTTTGTTTCTGTAATTTGAGGTCATCACATTTTTTATTTTACAAATTTTATATGTTATTAGCACAAAAGAGCACCTTTTTTATTTAAAACGGTTTTATTTTGTGTTGTCCCTTGTTTAAAAGATGCTCATTTGATTTTCACATAAACAGCCACCTTGACTGCCCGCTCAAACTAGCAGGCCTGCTTGTGTACATCCTCATCACTAAAAACTGTATAGTCCTGATCTGAACCATTACCTGTTTTATGCCATGTGCTTAGCCAGAGGTTTGTTGCCTTACCTGATGTTTGCCTTCAGCCAACAACTTTGCCCCATTTAATCCATCATGGGATTAACACAAAGAACACATTGGCTTGTGGGCACATTAAAGACATGTTCCCATACCGGGAGTTGAACCCTGGTGAAAACCAGGAATCCTAACCGCTAGACCATATGGGACTGCTCCACTGTCATGAAATCAAGGATACTCTTGTCACTCTGCAGCCTTGGTGAGACCAACATAGCAGCACCTTAATCAATTCTCCAGCGGTTGCAGGTTCTGCTCAAAAGCACATTACAAGGGAGTGGACTGGACTTGAAGCACACTTGAGTGGCATGCGGGAAAGTCCACTAACCAGTCAGTGATGAGACCATGAACAAAAAGACACGAAAAAAATGCAATTTGTAAATGACTTTAGAGCACCTGACTAATGTGGTTTGGAAGAATTGCTCTTGATGACTTTCCTGCATGTTTGGACTTGACAGACGTTTTCACTGCAGCCCTTACAATTTATTGGTAAGGCATGGAAGAAACCAAAGTTTGCCGCTAGAACACTATGGCAGCAGTGGGATTCGAACCCACGCCTCCAAAGAGACTGGAGCCTAAATCCAGCACCTTAGACCGCTCGGTCATGCTACCATTGCGAGTAAGGACCTGATCTCAAAAATCTAGACAGTAAAACTTGAAAAAGTGCAGCACAAAATAGAAGCCCAGAACATTCAGTGATGCTCTTGCTGTTGTAGAAAAACATGTTTAATACTTGCCTGAATGTTTTTGGATACAATAGCATCTGCCTGCCCTGGTTAAACTCTTATTGCAGCAATAGGATTTCAACCCACATGTGTGAGGAGCCCAGAGTCTTAACCCAGATCCTTAGACCACGCAATCTAACACCTTACAATGCGGTGGACTTGAAGCACACTTGAGTAGCCACTAACCAGTCAGTGTTGACACTGTGAATAAAAATATATGAAACATCTGCACATGGTAAATGACTTTTGCAAAAGAATTTCTTTTATTCATGTATTAATCACATTATTTTAGTGTATAATACCTTGGTGCCACTGGATTTTAGCATGTCTCTCACACTCATACTGGTAACAGATGGTATCTCAGGAAGTTGGAGGGAAGCATTCACACACAAAGGACCCAGAGTGGGAGGAGGAGTCTTTTGTTCTTCTCCACTGTAAGAGGTAGCAAGGGAGTGTGAAACTTTCTTTGGGGGTGGGGGGTACCAAAGGTGTGAAAACAGCTGTGTACTGCCTTCAGTTCCTGTAAGATGTATGTAACTGAAGATAAGATAAAAAAACTTTATTAATCCCTCGGGTGGGTTCCTCTGGGAAATTTGTTTTCCAAAAAGCACAGCACCGACAGAAGTTACAGAGTTAAGAATATTATACATATATATATATATATATATATATATATATATATATATATATATATATATATATATATATATATATATATATATATATATATATATATATATACACACATATATAAATACAAAGACATATATAGATAAAATATACAAAGGGGATAAATAGAATAGATAGGAATAAAAATAAAAATAAAAATACAAGTGAATTGCACATTTCAAGTGTGGAGTCTATTGCACCGCTGATTATTAACAAAAAGTATTGCACAAAAGGTAATTGCACAGTGAAGTGAAGAGGCACTACAGCTTAGTTGTTCCCCCCTCCTTTGTCCTCCTGTCCCCCCCCCCCCCCTCTCCCCTCCAGAGAGGAGTTAAACAGTCTGATGGCGTGTGGGACAAAGGAGTTTTTAAGTCTGTTGGTTCTTGTCTTTGGGAGAAGCAACCTGTCACTGAACAGACTCTTCTGGTTGTTTATGGCCGTGTGCAGAGGATGCCCAGCATTGTCCATAATGTCCAGCAGTTTCTTTAGTGTCCTTTTCTCTGCCACTGTCACCAGAGTGTCCAGCTTCATGCCGGCCACAGAGCTAGCCTTCCTGATCAGTTTTTCCTGGATGAGTCCTTCTTTGCTGTGCTGCTCCCCCAGCACACCACAGCGTAGAACAGTACTCCAGCAACCACCGACTGGTAAAACATCCTCAGGAGCTTCCTGCAGATGTTAAAAGACCTCAGCCTCCTGAGGAAGTACAGTCGGCTTTGGGCTTTTTTGTACAGGTGCTCTGTGTTGCATGACCAGTCCAGTTTGTTGTCCACCCACTGCCCGAGGTACTTGTACTTGTTGACCACCTCCACCTCCTCCCCCTCTATCTGAACCGGCAGTGGACCTGCTCTGGACCTCCCAAAGTCCACAACCAGTTCCTTAGTCTTTGAGGTGTTGAGTTGCTGGTGGTTTGTGTGACTCCATGCGACAAAGTTCCTCACCAGACTTCTGTACTCCTCTTCCTGGTCATCCCAGATACACCCCATGATGGCTGTGTCGTCTGCAAACTTCTGAATGTGGCATAATTCAGAGTTGTAGCAGAAGTCAGAGGTGTACAGGGTGAAGAGAAGAGGGGACAGCACAGTTCCCTGTGGTGCTCCTGTGCTGCTGACCACAGTGTCAGACGTGATGTCCTTCAGCCTGATGTACTGTGGCCTGTCGGTGAGGTAGTCGGAGATCCAAGCCACCAGGCAGGGGTCCACCTCCATCCTGTTCAGTTTCTCCTGGAGCAGACAGGGCCGGATGGTATTAAAGGCACTGGAAAAGTCAAGAAACAGGATCCTGACCGTGCCTTTTCCCCCATCGAGGTGTGAGTGGGCTCTATGTAGGAGGTACAGGATGGCATCCTCCACTCCGACACCCGCCTTGTAGGCGAACTGTAGTGGGTCCTGGGCATGTTGTACCTGTGGTCGGAGGAGGTTGAGGAAGAGCCGCTCTAGAGTCTTCATAAGATGTGATGTCAGTGCCACCGGTCGGAAGTCATTCAGCTCATTGGGCCGGTTCCTTTTGGGGACCGGGACGATGCAGGATGTCTTCCATAGGGCGGGCACTCTCCCCAGTCGCAGACTGAGATTGAAGACTCGTTGTAGCGGCTCCCCAAGTTCAGCAGCACACGCCTTTAGCATCCTCGGACACACCTTGTCCGGACCTGCTGCCTTTCTGGGGCGAAGCTTCCTCAGTTGTCTCCTGACCTGATCCACTGTGACACTGGGAGATGATTGGAAGGAAGGGGGGGAGATGTCCTGCTGCTGAGAGAGGGATTGGAGGAGGGGGGTGTCATCATAGTGTCAGGAAGGGGGGGAAGCAAGGGAGGTAGGAGAGTGGGGAGAGGGCTCTGTAGTAAAGGTGAGGGTGAGGGTGGGGGGGGGTTGTGGGCTGGTCAAACCTGTTGAAGAAGTTGTTGAGTTCGTTTGCCTTCTCCACAGTCCCCCCCACTGTGCTGTTCTTGGTGTTGTGGCCTGTGATGGTTTTCACACCATTCCAGACCTCCCTCATATTGTTCCTCTCCAACTTCTGCTCCACCTTCCTCCTGTAGGTGTCCTTTGCTTCCCTCAGGCAGCGTTTCACCTCCCGCTGTGCTGCTTTCATCTCCTCCTTCACTTTGCTCCTGAAAGCCTTCTTCTTCATGTTGAGGACAGCTTTGACTTCCTGTGTTACCCACGGTTTGTTATTAGGGTAACACCGTACCGTCTTAGCAGGGGCGACCGTGTCCACACAAAAGTTGAGGTAGTCTGTAAGACAGTGTGTCGCCCCCTCTATGTCCTCACCATGTGGGCTCAGAAGGACGTCCCAGTCTGTGGTGTCATAACAGTCTCTCAGAGCATCCTCCTTTTCTGGGGTCCATCTCCTGATGGAGCGTGTTGTGACAGGCTGCCTTTGGACGAGGGGTGTGTATTGTGGCTGTAGGTAAACCAGGTTGTGGTCTGACTTCCCTAGTGGGGGGAGGGGGGTGGCTCTGTAGGCATCTCTCACATTAGCATACAGTAGGTCAATTGTCCTGTTGCTCCTTGTGGGACAATTCACAAACTGGTGAAAAGCAGCCAGAGTAGAATCCAGTGTGGCATGATTAAAGTCTCCAGATATAATAATGAAAGCCTCGGGGTTTTGTGTCTGGAGTCTTGCTGTGACTGTGTGTATTTTCTCACAGGCAGCTGTTGCGTCGGCCTTCGGAGGGATGTAAACACACACACAGATCACATGACTGAACTCCCGAGGTAGATAATATGGCCGCAAGCTAACAGCTAGCAGCTCCAGGTCCGGACGGCATACCGAAACTTTAACGGAGACGTGTCCGGGGTTGCAGTATCTGTTGTTAACGTAGACAATGAGTCCCCCACCTCTGCTTTTTCCGCTGGCCTGCGTGTCCCTATCGGCTCTCACGGATGTGAAACCGCATAGGTCTACGTTAGCCTGTGGCGTTAGCTCGGTTAGCCACGTCTCCATGAAGATAAACAAACTGCACTCACGGTATAGTCGGTGGTTGTTCAGAGCACACAGTTTGTCCATTTTATTCGGTAGCGAGTTCACGTTGCCCATTATCACTGTCGGGATTGATGGTTTGAATCGCCTCCGGTGATCCGCTTTCCTCGCTCCAGCCTTGCAGCCTCTGTAGCTCCTCTTTATCTCAGCTGGGATGTTGTGTTGCATGCCGGTCTGTCCCTTTGTTCTTAGAGCCAGCAGCTCCGCTCTCGAGTAGATGAAGGAGCTGGTTCCAGAAGTTTTAAAAAGTGCATTATCCATCTTGTATCGCTATATCTAAGAGGTAGAAGTACAGTAACTAGAGCAGGGGTCGGCAACCTGCGGCTCCAGAGCCGCATGCGGCTCTTTAGTCCTTATACTGCGGCTCCGCGTGGTTTGGGAAAATAAATTAGTATTTAGCTGAAGTGTATTTTATTTGTGTTTAGTTCTTTTTTTTTAAACTTGTAGTTCTAAATTGGAAGATTATTGTGATACTGAAATATAAAAATAAAATTATATTCTATTATTTTTTCATCGCTCAAAATAAGAGTCACACTCGCGGAAGCCGGTGTACCCGCCGAAATGCCGTGCATTTATCGAGACTTTCAACCCCAGGTAGGCCAATTATGGATCTTCGGATCCACATTATGTCAGCAGCTATTCTCCACCGTGAACTATGTTAAAGACAAACACCGCTCACGCCTGACAGATGACAGCTTACAGTCCTGCGTAAACTGACTTCGTACAGCCCCGATTAGCAGATGCTGTGCGCAGAGGTTCGGGACCATAAGTCTTATTGTAAACATATCACGGCAGACCGACGATGTTTGCATGAACACACTTTTCAGCATGTCTTTATTGACCACTTTTCACACACGGTTGCTGTACGCATACAGCCGGCTATAGCTTTTCACCTCACAGCCCGACATACACCACCAACAACACAACAGCACAGATAGCGCAGAGGCATGATTGTGGGTGTGGCTCAGGTGCGTCCGCCTCCCCTGCAGCGGCGCTGCAGACCACGCCCCGCCGCACGCATTAACCTGGTAAAATACATATTTAGGCAGAATTTTGCAAATATCTATTTTTAATTTTTCGGCAGCATAGAGCTTTTTTCCCAATTATTTTTTAAAAGTCAGGTCAAGGCTCCAACAGCCCAAAGGGTGGTTGCTGACAACAGTTTTTGTTTGCTACATGGATCATTTTAGTTCAGGTTGGTGTCTTTCCTTTTGTTATATTTCTTTAAGAGTTCAAAATGTGTTGATTACATAAATAAAATGTAATTTTCTCTGTAGCACTTCATGGATTTCATAAGCAACACACCTTAGTTGTTCACACAAAGCATAAAGGTAAAAAACAATATATACAGTGTTATCTTCATTTTAGATGTCAAAAAGTATTTGCGGCTCCCAGTGTTTTCTTTTGCGTGGAAACCGAGTCCAAATGGCTCTTTGGGTGTAAAAGGTTGCAGACCCCTGAACTAGAGGAAGGTGAAATAAAGTTTGAAAGCCTAGTCTAAAAAAAGTTAAAAGTTAAGAAAAAGTGCGGTGTTGCAGAGCTACTTGGAAAGGCTGCCGTCACTCCAGCGCCATCTTCTAGGCGCATGAAGGCCATGCTAGACTCAGTTAGGGACTCTGCCCATCGTCTGCCCCGCGATGATGCATTCCTTCACCAAGTTTGGTTTCTGTTCTTGTTATTATTAAAGAATGTTAGCTACCACTCACCGCTTGTCTGCAGGCTTTATTGAATGGAAAACTTCCACAACACTTAACATCACCCTGGTTTGGAAGAATTGCTCTTGATGAGATTCCTGCTTGATTGTACTTGACAGACATTCTGTAACAGGTTTGATTTCCACTGCAGCCCTTACAATTTATTGGTAGGGGATGGAAGAAACACGAAAAGAACCTGAAGACTACGGCAGCAGTGGGATTCGAACCCACGTCCCCGAAGAGACTGGAGCCTAAATCCAGCACCTCGGTCATGCTACCATTGTGAGTGATAACCGCGTTGCAAAAATCTAGACAGTAAAACTTGAAAAAGTGCAGCACAAAATAGAAGCCCAGAACATGCTCTTTCACATACAACCATTAGGACTGTTTTGTGGCCATTTTACAGATAATCTGAGGAACCCAAAGCTGTAAATACACTGTTTGCACTGACTACAAAGTCAACCCAAGTTTTAATATGATAATAATATAAATTAATATGTAATAATGAGCTTTATCGATCCTAAATGACATACCTTTGTGCACATGTTATTATTAAAGTGTTTATGATAGTTATTTTTAATTTCATCAGACACTTTCCTGTCACAGTTTGGCTGAGATGCTGACTGTGGAGTGAGGAGGTCGACCCAAGTGCAGACAAAACGTGACGTAACAGAAAACGAGCCGTTTATTAAGGCTGGCAAAACTAAACCTAAACCGGGTGAACTGAGGCTAAACATGAAAAATCATGGAAAAGAAACAAGAACATAGAAACCTGACATGAAGACCTGGCATGAATTCAAAACCCTGGAAACATGACATGGACACAAGACAGGAAAACAGACGGGCGAGGAATGAATGGAAACACACAGGAAGTGATCAGGGGAAGTGGAACAACATGGGGAAACAGCTGATTAGAAGGCACATATTGGTCGTGTCCAAATTCATGGGCTGCATCCTCCTGAGGCCGCATTTGTAGACCGATTACGTTACAGCGACGCGCCGAAGGCTGTCCAAATTCGTAGACTCCTCCGAATGCAGCCGACAAATGCGTCCTCCTTTTCCCCGAATTTGAAGGATGGGTCGGGTGTGTCCTTCTTGGCCTACCATATCCCAGAATTCATAGCGCGGCCCAGCCAAGCTCCAGTTTCCGGCAATGGCGGCCGCTACTAAGTTTTAAAATGACTCTTATTAATCTTTCTGGGCCACAAAATAAACTTTAAACATATTTTCAGGCGAGAATGTGGGTTAGCTCGTTGATAATTAAAAATGAACACAAAAAACGGAGAAAGATTTCGGGTCCATTTTCGATTTTCGTGCCGTGGCGCTGACAACCGGAAATACTCTGAATTAAGGGCGGGAGTAGATCGAGAAGGCTAGACCGTCCAATTCCATAGCCGTTTACTTCCGGCCTACCCGACCTCCTGAGGACCCGGCCCACGTAGACCGCGAAGCCCGGGTCCTCAGGAGGATGCAGCCCATGAATTTGGACACGACCAATGACGCCACAGGGGAAGTGAAACTAAACACACTGAACAGGATGTTCGGTCTTCAAAATGTTTTATTTTGAAGACCTCTTCAAAATAAAACAGGAAACAGAAGGCACGCAGACATGAAACGTGAAGGGCGAGGGAGAATGTACAGGACTTTACCTCAGCTGTGGTTGTTTTAAAGTGCTTTATAAATAAAGATGATGATGATGATGGTGACTTTCCCTTTTTACCCCTCAGCTGCTGCTTCTGGAGCTGAAGGCTGAAGGGTCACCCCACCGGGAAAGTGGTGTGGACCCCAAAGTTTGGGAATCTGATAACTTGATAATCTTGTGAACATAATAAATCAAGAAAGACGTCACTCATTCATTTCACCTTTGACTGGGAACAACACAGATGTAACACGGTTGATTAAAACACTCAAAATTCAATACAAAGGTGGTGCTCATCACTTTAATATGTTCGAGTGCATAGTGTGGAGGATGTTATAAGGCCTTGAGGTAATCAGATGTAAAACACAATATTTATGAGTGTTTTAAGTTGTAAATCGGTCAGATTTGACAGAAATGTGAGAGGAAGTTAATTCCAACAGCACTGGACACACTTCCTGAACCAGCACGACTTCAAATGACTCGACACACACTCTGAAACCTTGGGACATCACTAGTGGCATCCCATTCTTAATCCATAGGGTTTAATATAATGTCAGCTCGCCCTTTACTTCTATAACATCCTCCAATCTTCTTTCCACAAGTGTGTATATGGGAGCCTTTTACCATTTGTCCTGAAGTGGCCCTCACCAACTACAAATGCCAGAGCCCTCCTTTGTTTCTGTAATTTGAGGTCATCACATTTTTTATTTTACAAATTTGATAAAAGAGCACCTTTAAAATGATTTTATTTTGTGTTGTGAATTATAGGTTAATGCACCCTCCCTTGTTTCAAAGATGCTCATTTGATTTTCACATAAACAGCCACCTTGACTCCCCGCTCAAACTAGCAGGCCTGCTTGTGTACATCCTCATCACTGAAAACTGCATAGTCCTGATCTGAACCGTTACCTGTTTTATGCCATGTGCTTAGTCAGAGGTTTGTTGCCTTACCTGATGTTTGCCTTCAGCCAACAACTTTGCCCCATTTAATCCATCGTGGGATTAACACAAAGAACACATTGGCTTGTGGGCACATTAAAGGCATGTTCCCATACCGGGAGTTGAACCCGGGCCACCTGGGTGAAAACCAGGAATCCTGACCACTAGACCATATGGGACTGCTCCACTGTCATGAAATCAAGGATACTCTTGTCACTCTGCAGCCTTGGTGAGACCAACATAGCAGCACCTTAATCAATTCTCCAGCGGTTGCAGGTTCTGCTCAAAAGCACATTACAAGGGAGTGGACTGGACTTGAAGCACACTTGAGTGGCATGCGGGAAAGTCCACTAACCAGTCAGTGATGAGACCATGAACAAAAAGACATGAAAAACATGCAAGTTGTAAATGACTTTAGAGCACCTGACTAACGTGGTTTGGAAGAATTGCTCGTGATGACTTTCCTGCATGTTTGGATCTGAGAGACGTTCTATAAAAGATTTGATTTCCACTGTAGCCCTTACAATTTATTGGTAAGGCATGGAAGAAACAAAACTCTGCCGCTAGAACACTATGGCAGGAGTGGGATTCGAACCCACGCCTACGAAAAGACTGGAGCCTTAACGTCCATTTTTGTTTGGTAAAGGTCCAGTGTTGACTACAGAAAGAGACTTAGTGTGACAGTATAGACATTTGCAAAAAACCTCTGTCTGCAGCTGATGGTTAGAAATGGTTAAAATAAAACATTTCAATTCAGATTTTTGGTATTTAAAGTAGAAAATAACTGACTGAAAAAAAACAACTGAGTGGTCGATTTGAATGAGTGTACCAGTTAAGCATGGCTGAAAATAACATTAGTTTTAGGAGGTTATTTAAACATATCACGATATATATTGTGTGATATAGTCAAAAAATATTGTTATATTAGATTTTCCTCATATCGTCCAACCCCACCTCGAGGTGACTGCTGTTGTGATTTGAATAAAACTGAAATGAATACGGAGAAATAAATACAACACAGGGGAAACGCAGTGGTTCTCACTGCTGCCGCACAGCAGCGATGTCCTGGGCTCCAGTCTGTGTGGAGTTTACATGTGTGGGTTCGCTCCACAGTCGAAAGGCTGCAGTTAGCGGGGTTAAGTTAACTGGGGATTCTGATTTGCCCAGGTGTGAATGTGAGTGTGAATGGTTGCCTGTTTCGCTGTGTTAGCCCTGTGATAGATTGGTGACCTGTCCAGGGTGAACTCCATCTCTTGCCCTATGGCAACTGGGATACGCTCCAGCCCTCATTACTATGTAGTTTGTTACACTTATGTGTGATATGACCCGCATGTGAAACTCATGCACTCTGCATGGGACAGCTGGCTCGTGAATCACTTTACGCTCTGCTTCGGCATAAAGTCCAGTTCACCATTAACTTTTTATAATTATTTGATATCAAAGCCTGAATGGCATTTTATATTTTTAAAATTTCAGTGAAAGTTATACTGAAGTCATTGTGTTCAGTGTGTGCTGCGACCTGGATCCCCTGCAGCCATATGCTAAACCAACACTGACTAATCTTGGTGTTAAACTGTGATTTATTCTTGATACGTAGATAAAATCCATTATCAAAGCTACTTTTTATCATTTGAGACTTTTATCCAAGCTCAAATCCACAGTACCTCTGGACTACTGTAATCTGCTCTGTTTTGACCTATGATCCCCTTACTGTTTGTCCAAGATGCTGCAGCTTGTCTTTTAACTCGCAAACACGTACATTTGTCCCGTCCTCGGCTCCCTTCACTGACTTTCTGTTTGTTTAAGGATTCATTTAAAGATTTATTTATTATTTTTTCTAAAACCGTAAATGTATCAGTACTGACATATATCTGAGCTCCTAACTCCATATGTTCCCTCAAGATTGCTGCAGTTTTCTATTGCAAGTTTTGCACACTTGCACTTTATGTAGTCCTGTGTTGATGATCTGGTCTTGGAGGAACGTTGTCTTGCTTCACTGTGTACTGCACCACTGCACGTGGTTGAAATGACAATAAAGCCCCAAACTGTGAAGTGATATCTCTGCCTATGCAACCCTAAAGCACGTCAGAGGGTACACTGTGTCCATTCCACACGATGCCACCCCAAAGTGTGAAATGGGCATGCAGGCAGAAGTTGCATCACCAGCAGGGGGAGATAATATATTTAAAGCCCAGAAGTTGTTAGTGAGCAAAAAAGGTATGAAGTACGTTCCAGGGTACTTAATCACCAGAAATGATATGTATTTACATGTAAATCTGTTAATAATGTGTTTAAACTCTTTCCTCTGATTATTTTCTTGTTGACTTAAACAACATCACCCTCTGCTGTTACTGCAACGTCTGCATGCGTATGCATTTCACGCTTCGAAGAGGCAAACGATACATGTTAGGGTGCCCCCCCCCCCCCCCCCAAAAAAAAAAAAAAAAAAAAACTAATAAAAACTCATCTATAATGAAACATTTTCAAACACTGAAAACTCAAAACAAAGAATCCCGCTCTGTAAACTGACTGATTATAAAACATGAAGCGATAAAAACAATGCTCTTTCAATGCTAATGTCACTTAAATGTAGGCTCAGTGAACTGGAGTTAGACTGTGCACTCTTGAAAATAAACCAGTATGGCCAGTAGCCAGGACCCTGTAACTGCTGCAGGGACAACAGCTTAACCCAGTAAGCTGTCACTCAGCAGGTCCTCCAAGGCAGTTGGGAACCCTGGCTAACGAGATGACTGTGAAGAGGAAGTGCAGCCTGAAACTGAAGCCATCAGAATGTGAACCAACCTGTTTCAAATAGATTCGTTAGAGACAATGAATCTGTCCCACTTCCAGAAGTGAAGCGATTATTTCTAAAATATGGTCAAATGTACGTGGTGTGGGTGTGGTCTCCGGCCAGCTGCAGAGGAGGGGTGACGCAGTGAGCTCCTGGGGCGGCGCAGGGGCGGGGTGAACAGCTGTGCTGGGATCTGAAGGTGATTGTGGCTGTATCCCAATTCAGGGTCTGCAGCCTTAAAGGCCACATTTTAAGGCCGATTACGTCACCGCGACGCGACGAAGGCTGTCCCAATTAGAAGGCTTTCAAATGCGTCCTTAATTTTCCTGAATTTTAAGGACGTGGTGGTGTAGACTTCGTGGCCCAACATATCCCAGAATGCATAGCGCGGCGGTGTGTGTGGATAATTTTGCCGAAAAAACCCCCGCCCACTTACTCACTTAAAGTAAACTTTAAGTAAGTACTGAATATTATGTCACTTATTTATGTGCAAATGTTTAATAACGAAGAACATTAAAACATTCCTGTTGGCCACATGTCAGCAAAGTTATGTGACATTAGTGACGTTTGTACTAACTTGGTTTTAAAGCCTTTACTTTAAAATATACGCCGTTCAATAGCTGAGCTTAATCTTACAGAGAATGATCAAAGCTCATGTAGAAACAAACAAACAAATGAACAAAAGATTTTCTCCTTCATTTCTGTCAAACAAAGCTGTATGAAACGTTTCCAGCTGTTAGTATCATGGTTGCTAGGCAACCTGGGCAGCGCGACGGAGGCTAGACCATCTCATTTCACAAGCCTCGCACTTCCGGCCTCAGCGGTCTTTAAGTACACGGCCCTTGAGGATCGTTGAGGCTGCGTACTTTAAGGCTGCAGACCCTGAATTGGGATACAGTTGACTCTATATGTTCACAGTGACAGTCAGAGGAGAGGGAGTGTCTGTGTCCCAGTGCAAAACGAAAACAACAGTTATAAATAAAAGTTCTGCTGTCGTCACACTCGTGTCCAGCATATGCATAACGGGTCAGACGTTACAATGTTTTTATTTAATAATCTTTCTGTGACACAAAATAAACTTTGGAGATATTTTCAAGTGAGAATGTAGATGTGTAAACTTCAAATATCTTACTAAGAGCTTCATGTTCTTACTCAGATTCTTCATCAGATTTAGTGAATAAAACATTCTGATCAATGTAGATGATGAAACAGTGCATTTAGTTCATTATTGGGCTACTTTAAAATGTCAAAATGTAAATAAGCTGCCTCATTGTTTTAACCCCACAGTCGATCTTGTCTTGATTTATGGAGTAGAAACTCTATATTTAAAAGGATCCCCGAACACCTACACAGCACTGTAACACAATGTATATGACTGCAATTAAATGCACAAAACATAAGGAAAAATAATACATGATAAAGATCTAGATAATTATAATGTGGTGGAGGTCACTACTTAAGGTAGTGGCTGAAGGATCAGTGTTTGCTGGAACTAAATGGTTGTAATCTTGGCTCCTGTTATGCTGGGTGTTTTTGCTCTGCTGCTGTGGATGTGTGGCCCTCTGTGAACAGGTTCCTCTACTTCTATCCCTGGTGTG
The DNA here is from genome assembly GCF_056152115.1 of Neolamprologus brichardi. Lineage (NCBI taxonomy): Eukaryota > Metazoa > Chordata > Actinopteri > Cichliformes > Cichlidae > Neolamprologus > Neolamprologus brichardi. Next base: position 51,305,821 of record NC_142106.1, on the reverse strand, counting down.
GTGAGCCTGAGCCTGACTGCGAGAGAGTGAGGACTGCACATGTTGGATGTTTGGAACCATTTCTGTGTGGTTTTTCTTGTTGTCTCTCCCCAGCACAAGCATGATGTCAGACATTAAGCTGCCAATCAAGCTTGCCCTCGAGGAATGGATTGTTGAGACTTGGAACATGGGGTGAATGTGCATGGATGCTGGAAGATCGAGTCTGACTACTGAAGGGTCAATAAAATGGGGAGTGAACTTAAAGGAGAGGGCCTACAGAGGGCCTCCTTAGCTGTGAGCCATTCCTTTTGTCCAGGTTCATATCTGGGAGCGGCCATTTGGAGGCGCTGCCAATGAACGGTTCTGAGTAAAGCTTCCTGAGTCTGGGCCCAAATGCATCAACTACATCACAGGTGATGTTGGACAGATGGAACTGTGATGTCAGCTTCTACCTCAGGGAAAAGAGGCGGCTGATATCCTAGGGATATGAGGCGAGAGACTAGTAGCAGATGAGGTGAGTGAATTGTGTTTGTACTCTTCCCATGGGAGCTGCGAGGACGAGGTACAACTAGAGCACAAGGAAAAACAGGGTAAGTATTAACAAGATTAGGATGAATCATAAAAGCATGAATGGCCTATCACAGATGTGGGATAGCAGACGAACTGGCGAAGAATAGTTGTGTACGCTGGTCTTAAAACTGCCGACTGGATCACAAACAGGTGAGGATGACAGGTGTGATGATTTGGACTCCACCCAGAGGTCGAGTCCCCGACCCTGTGGAAAAACAGAAGCACTGGCTTAACCGCTGAAGGGCTGATGATTCTGTCCACTTCAAAATGTCCAATGTAGTGTGGCGACAGCTTGCGAGAAGTTGCCCTGAGTGGAATGTCCTCAGCAGCGAGCCCAGCCCAGTGTCTAGGAGAGTAGGTGGGCGCCGGAGCCCTTTGATGATTGGCTTAGAGATGTGACGGACTGAAGCAGCGTCTCCAGCATCCACATCCAGACTTGGAGGTGGTGCTTGACAGATGGTACTGTGAGCTCAACCTCATGTTCTGAAAACAATGGGAGTTGATGCCGTGAGGAGGCTTCAGGTCTGTAGCAGAGGAGGTCAGTGAGTTATGAGCAGACTCATAAGATAGGTGGACCACGTTGCCGGGTTGTGCGCGGTGATGCAACGGAGGATGGCCTCCAGTTCCTGATTAAGGTGTTCTGTCTGACCGTTGGTTTGTGGATGATAACCTGAGCTGAGGCTTAGCTGCAAGAGCGGTGCAGAAAGCCTTCCACACCTGAGAAGTAAATCGGGCACAAACACTATTTCCACTCGGACACTATGCAATCTGAATACTTGTTCCACTAGAATTCTGGATTTGTTGAGATAATTGGTTTTGAGGTCTTTACAAAATCTACTTAAGTGGTAGGACAGAATTGCACTTCATTGCTCCTTTGCACGTTCCAGCAATAAAGGAGAATCCCCCGTGGGGGTGTTTTGTTTATTATTTTCCATTATTTGGACCCATTTTTCCTTTCATGTAATGCTATTGTTTTTTATTGTGTATGTAAGTGATTATTCATGTTGAGATTAGAGATGGCACGATACCACTTTTTTATGTCCGATACCGATATCATAAATTTGGATATCTGCCGATACCGATATGAATCCGATATAGTGTTTTTTAATCAATAAAACGTTTTTTTTAATATCTTGCTGCATTTTGTATAAGTTTATACTCAAGTTTAAATAAATAACAACACTAAAGCTATTCTGTTATACCTGTATGTAAAAAATACACTGCGCCCAAAATATTTCATAGTTCAGCAAAACTGATCAATCTAATAAACTTAAACCTGCTCCATCCTCCCTATTCTGGTATATTAAAGAGTACTTAGCAGAAATATTAAGCAACCTAACTAACGGGGTTGCAAACTCCCAGCAAAAAAAAAAAAAAATAGGGAACCACCCTCCTCCTCATGATGCTTAATCGATGTAATCAAATTTAATTTGATGCAGGAGGAAAAATGCACAGAAATCAATTATTTTTCAAGAATAATTAAATAGATTCAACATCTTTCTTCAACAGAATTGCAGACTGCACAGATGGTACCTTACGAAAGGAAAAAGTAGTATAGCTTACTAGGGTATATTAGACTTAACAGTTACTATATACAGTAATGGACTTCTATACATTTTACATCAGATTAAAACTTTGGGTGTAAGAGTCAGATAATTATTTATTAAAAGCTCGACATTTTAAATGAGAATAAGAAAGAAAAGTATGTCTTTGTGCCCCCTTTTCCCTGTTAATGCCCTATCGGCCCCCCTGGCTAAACTTTGCTAGATCCGCCCCTGCACAGTTACCAGCCGTCAGCTGCGTAGAAAAAGATCCTGGTGTAGAAAGTAATAATAAATAAATTCTAACACCAGATTATCAAGCTTAATAGTGCTGCTGTTGTTCAGCCGCTGGTTTCCTCTTTCTGGTGAGAAGTGGGCCAAAAACAAAGAAGAGAGACGGACTCGCGACAGAAAAGCCGATCAGCTGATCATTAATCAGTTTCACGATTGAAGCAGCAGGAGAGAGAGAGAGAGAGAGAGAGGCAGTCGCTCCATATATCGGTTGTTAAGCTTAAGGTGGGAATGCTTTACAGACATTCAGAGATGAACTTACACACTTGCTTTACTTCTCTCTGGGAAAACTTCCTCGGAGATGAAATGCTGGTTTGGTAGAGGCTACAAATACACACAGCCGCTCTATAACCTGATGCATACTGTGCTACGGTTATGAGCCGAGTTACGCCGTGTAGCAAGTTTTGTGAGGTGCTTTTTTGATATTTAATGGATCGGATTACATTTTTTATTTCTCGCCGATATCCGATCCAGTAATTTGGGTCAGTATCGGACCGATACCGATACGTAATATCGGATCGGTCCATCTCTAGTTGAGATTGACAGGATGTGTTGAATGCAAGTCAAGTTCATCAAACCAAATTCATTAGTCATCCACTTTGCTTTAGCAGTCATTAAGCAAACCTTAATACACTAACACAGGACTAAAGTACTGTGTTAGGACTAAAAACACTAAAGTACAAGAAAACCAAACACGCATCAATCAAAGGGTATAACTCAGCTTAGTACACAGAACAGTCCAAAACATAAACGCCACGACAGTCAAAGGATGTTAACAACTAGATCGTAGTTATTTTTAAACATTAGTGTTTCCTTAATTTAATCCTTTTCCTTCACTTTTGGACATAGTTTGCAACTATTATGTGTCATCTTTGTTTTTTTTGAGTTTCGTTTTGCTTTTGTGATTCTTTCTTTTGGAATTAAGGAATGTAAGGCCTCCCCAAACTAATACTAATTGGATTAGCTAGTACTTCTTAATGTCTTTGCGTTTTCAATTCAATTCAATTCAATTCAATTTTATTTATATAGCGCCAAATCCCAACAAAAGTCTTCTCAAGGCGCTTCATAGATACAGAGAAAAACCCAACAATCATATGACCCCCTATGAGCAAGCACTTTGGCGACAGTGGGAAGGAAAAACTCCCTTTTAACAGGAAGAAACCTCCGGCAGAACCAGGCTCAGGGAGGGGCGGGGCCATCTGCTGTGATTGGTTGGGGTGAGAGAAGGAAGACAGGATAAAGACATGCTGTGGAAGAGAGACAGAGGTTAATAACAGATATGATTCAATGCAGAGAGGTCTGTTAACACATAGTGAGTGAGAAAGGTGACTGGAAAGGAAAAACTCAATGCATCATGGGAATCCCCGGCAGCCTACATCTATTGCAGCATAACTAAGGGAGGATTCAGGGTCACCTGGTCCAGCCCTAACTATATGCTTTAGCAAAAAGGAAAGTTTTAAGCCTAATCTTGAAAGTAGAGATAGTGTCTGTCTCCCGAATCCAAACTGGAAGCTGGTTCCACAGAAGAGGGGCCTGAAAACTGAAGGCTCTGCCTCCCATTCTACTTTTAAATACTCTAGGAACAACAAGTAGGCCTGCAGAGCGAGAGCGAAGTGCTCTAATAGGGTGATATGGTACTACAAGGTCATTAAGATAAGATGGGGCCTGATTATTTAAGACCTTGTATGTGAGGAGCAGGATTTTGAATTCAATTCTGGATTCAACAGGAAGCCAATGAAGGGAAGCCAAAACAGGAGAAATATGCTCTCTCTTTCTAGTCCCTGTCAGGACTCTTGCTGCAGCATTTTGGATTAACTGAAGGCTATATCATCATTTATAGTCCAGTTATTTCCAGTTCTTGGTTCTTGATTACATAATTCCCTTTCATGTCCGGTATGTTGCTAGTCCCACCTCTGTGTCTTGTCATCAGTGTCCCCATGGTTGTTTAGCTCCGATCTTCCCGGTCCGTGTGCTTTCTCTGTATTGTCGAGTTAATGCGTTTGTCTCTCTGTTTTCCTGCTACCTGTTCCCATGTTCATCTCTCTGTGTTTCCTCCTTTTTGTCTCCACAGTCAGTCATGTCTCCATGTCTGTGTATTCCCGGTCATACCTTACGTTTAATCAGCACTTTGTAAATACACATACTATTTTATTTTATGTTTTTATTTTTAACGTTTTTATGGCACAACCCTGTTTGTGCTGGTGCAACATGTTAAAAAATCTGACCATAAGAATCCTACGGACAGTTTTCTAACATGTGTGCACGTGTCCACACCCTTGTGTGAATGCATTTAGTTGAACAAATCTACAGTGTATACTGTGTGGAGTCTCTGGGGGTCGCTGTTGTCTTGTTATAGACTAAAGACTAAAAAATTCTGGACTATACTTTGACCTCCAGAATGATGATTTCAGTTTTACTGCTTAAACCGTGGCTAAATAAGACATTACATCATATTTTGCTCTATTCTATATTGTATCGTACCTTTCATGTAAATATGCAGCACTTCACACAGCAATGTCAGTTACAGGACTTATTATTTAACTTAAAAATAGCTGTTAATATAGATAGATCAAATATCTTGTGATTAAAAAGCAGAAATGCCATTTTAGATCATGCATACATACATATCCTTGTGCCTGCCGAGGTTTATTTTCAGATGTAATAAACTGTGACAGGCACAGATAAAAAGATTTTGTAGAAAAATAAAGAGAACAGAACAGAGAAAGAAGGAAATAACAAATGTGATGTGCACAAAGGTTATGTGCAGAGTTTTGTTCTTACACAGCAGATATGAGAGGAAAGGAGAGAGGGGAGAACGGGAACGGGAAGATTGATGCGTTATGCCTAGTCAGTGTTGCTGCAGTTGCAATTAGATAATAGGTCTGGATCAGCAGCACATGGCCGCTCAACACCATTAAAGATTAGCCTGAGAAAGCTGTTTCACTGCCTGCTTATTGCAGACCTTTCCATGGCTACTTGGCTTTCTGTATCTCATCTGTAAACCTGTTACCTTATATACATTAACATTTTCATGCATGAATTATGACAACCTCAATCAGGATTTTTCCTCAAGTATTTTTATTCATCTTTAGGCATGAAAGAAAGATTTTTAAACTTCATTTTTTAAACGTACTTTTGAAGTGTTTAAGCCAGTGTCCACTTAGGTGGACAACACTGCTACCGTATGGAGTGACACATCAGTGTCCAGTGTAGTGGTTTATGTGCAAGTATACCATCAACATTGACACAAGTGCAAGAAACTGAACACAGTCGTGGCTTCTTTCTACAATAGAAATCAAATATTCTCCCATATCTGCTGCAGACGTTCCCAATACAAAGACATATCCCAATAAAGATTAGGCCATTAAAATTTGGATGATGACAATAAAACAGATAAAATAAAAATAAAGAAAAAAAGGGAAAAAGGAAAAAACAAACAAACCCACACACAGAGAACAAAACAAACAAACAAACAAACAAACAAAAACAACAACTGTCCCCAAAACCAGAACAAAAGAAAACCCCATGGTACTTAAGTTTGGTCTGTTGTAAGTGTTTTCAATGAATTGAAGTAAATGATAAAGGCTGCCACATCTGTGAGAACTTATTAACATTTCCTCTGAGTCTGAATTTTATTTTCTCCATTTTTAAAAAGAACATAACATCTTCCAGCCAACGTGATCGGGCTGGAGGGTGAGGAGCTTTCCAAGACAGCAAAATTCGACGCTGTGCCAGCAGTGAAGTGAAAGCGATAACATCCAGCTGCTTACGACTAAGGTTCAGGATGGCATCTTCAGAAACACCAAAAATGGCAACTAGTGGGCATGGTTTGAGTGTAACAACATGAGAGATCACTTCAAAATAAAAAGTCCATCATCATTGACGTGTTGGGCAGGCAAAAAACATATGAGTTGTTGTATCTGCTGCACAGGTCAGGAATGCCGGGATATATTTTAGACAGTCTAGATCTTGAGAAGTGTGATCTGAATACCGTCTTAATATAAGGGAGAGTCTTGCACATGAGGCTGAGGTATGAATTTTGTCAATTACTTTGTCCCAGTAACCTTCAACAAACTTAAGACCCAGTTCCTGTTCCCAACTCGAGGCAATTTTCTTGGTTGAGTAATTGCCCGATGCCATAATTAAAGTATATATTTGTGATATTAGAGCCTTACTGTGAGGCTTCAACTGGAATAAGTCTTCCCACCAAGGCTTGAGAGGCTGACTTGGAAACTCTGGCAAGATAGAAGATGCACAGTGTCTCATTTGAAAGTGGAACAAATGATGCAGAGAACAAAAGTCACTAAAGCTGGAAAAAATGTTATCTTTGAAGAAGTCATAAAAACATTTGATACCTTTTCTTGCCCATATACAGGAGGAGTCTACCAGGGACGGGGGGAAGAGGTGGTTGTTGCAGACTGGTTCAGAGCAGAAGCAGAGACTGAATTGAAGTGATGCTGGAATTGATTCCATATTATTAGAGAGGCAATTAAAACAGGGTGTCTGTAAATCGTAACAGGAAGGGATGAAAATAATAGTGCTGAAAGTGAGGAAGAGAAACATGATTGAGCCTCAAGGCAACACCAAGTAGCTTGAGGATCTTTCAACCAATAGAAGACTCATTTTTATAATATTAATCCTGCCAAGAAGTGATACAGGAAGGTTTGCCCACCTTACATAGGTCATTTATGAACTTCAGCAGTCAGCAGCTGGGAAGTGGCTGCTACAGCATCTTTGTCAATACAGTTTTTTCAAGGTAAACAGCACAGCATAACACCTGCTACACAGAAACTGTAGCTCTGACTCTTCATGTTTTTCATAACCAGTCAGTCTGTTAGAGGCAGACAAATACAGTCAAATAATAAATGTATGCTTAGGTTGTTTAGCAAGCGGATAAACTCTTGTATGCAGTAGTAGGATGGTAGTGAACACCGTCTGCACTTTAGATCAAACCATATTGATTATGTAATTTACAACCAGTTGTGCTGCAGTGTCTCCTTAATTCTCTGAGAGCCACTGTGCTGAGGCAGACACTATAATTGAGAGAGTGAGGGAGAGGATGGAGATGAAGAGGAACAGAAGCACAGAATTAGATCAATCCATCAAATTCTAGCGTGTTGTGTGTGAGTCGCTGATCCATCTGTGCGGTCGATGGTGCATATCTATACGTTGTTTTGTATTTCTTCAGCAAATCAATTATACTCACACAGGAAAAACACATATGGCTCAAATCTGATGAGTAATTTTATTTGGAGTCAGACATATTGATATTTAAAAAAGCAGCAATGGGCGATCAGACAGGGTGCAGATATTTACGAGTCTCTGGCTGCAGATGACATCATCTGTAGACAAAAGGAGAAAAAACAAGGCGATGATGCAAATGCGTCCAAAGATTAGACAGTGACGGCTCAACTCAGGGACACGATTATTTGTAACGTAATAACGAGAAATTAGAAGGTGGAGGTCAATAATTTTTGAGCTGAGCTCCAGGACAGAGACTTTCAAGGACATACCCGATGCCTTACATCACCACATGAGGGGTATGTTTGTGTGTATATGAGTAGATGTTCGTCAATGTCTGTGTGCATGTGTGTACGTGAGAGAGAGATGCATCATGTGGAGAGGAAAAAAGGTGAGGCAGGTCAAATTCGAGGCACTCAAGTTGATTAAAATGTCTTTGCCACAGTGCCTTCTCTCCTCTATTGCTTCCTCACTCTTCTCATTTCCTTCTCGCTGCTCTCCTTTCTGCAAGAGTCTGCAGCTGTACTCAAACATTTCTGACCAAAAGCATCAGAATTATGACTCTTGTTGAAGCTCAGATAGAAAATGTAAATAATGTATTGTTTTTCATGTAGTTTAAGCTAAAGACAGACATTCTAGTGCTCTTTGCAGTCAGTCGCCTTCAAAATTATCCAAATAACTGTTTTCTGCTTGCTGAACCTCAAACTCAATAAAGAACCCATCATTAATACCCCCAGAATATTTTTGTTTTATAAATATAAAGAGAAATGGAAGAAGAACAAAATGTTTTTTTTTACATTATTATAAACATGTGAAAATATTGCAATATTTCATCAGTGGCTTGGATTTAGTGAGGTTTAAAGCCTGTATTGTCCCTAACCATCGGGACTTCATCCTCCAGCTTCACTGTGTTTATGCTATGCTAACATAGCTGTGTAGCTAGTGATCCTGTAGCACATCATTATATACCAGCTAGTCCACCTTCAGTAACCCTACAGAAGTCACTGCTGTTTAGTTTAGATAGCATGTTTTCCAGAACATGCTATCATGCTTAGGCGTGTGGCAAAATGGGTGAGAACACATACGTTGTGGGGATGTAACGCTTAGTTAACATTCTTGTATTGATTTAGCCATATCTCATATGTAGTCTGCAACAGGCAAACATCTACTATCCCATGTTTGTTTATGTTTTGCACTTTTATAGATTATGTAACATAACATTGTTTAAATCAATTCTGACAAGTTTGTTAAGTTAACACGTTATTTAATTCAACTGTTAACTGGTTTAGTTTGAACTCACCTTACTTACCTGTGCTCCAGGAACAAAAGGGGGAAATATAGTTTCACTTCCTGTAGCTTCCTGGTTAATCTGAGGTCACAGGAAGAGACCAGGTGAAGAACGGGGAGAATCTTTGTAATTTAATAAAACTGATTTTAGAGATTTTATTGCTAGTAAAGAGTAACAGTATAGGTTTGAGTATGATAATGTTCATCTTACCTACTGAATGGAGTAGTCCAGGGGTGAATGGACTATTTAAACAGATGAATGCAGGTGTTCAGGGAAGAAAGGATCAGGTTGGTGTGGCTGGGTACAGTTTGACCTTAGTTTCCGTTTGATTTAAGTTCAGCTATGTTTATTTGTACTGAGTTAACTATGGAGTTGAGTTTCTTATTTTTGTAAATATTGTTTGGTCACAAAATAGTGAATAAACGACTCGCTACACTAGACAGCATCTCTCTCCAGCACTTCTTTAGCCGCTTAAGTCAAGTCTTAATGTGTTGTCTTGTGTAGTTAGTGTGTAGTGTTGTGGATAGTTTTGTGTTGTGTGTCAGAACAATGAGGCGGCTGCTGTCTCCAGGTAGAAACAGGAGTGACACACCTGCTGCTGTCAAACCTGCAGGTATCAGGCTGTGATGTTTCCTTTATAGTGGACAGAAATATTTTTTTGGAGTGGCACAAATAATTTGTGGCATCTTATTGAAGAACAGCTGATTGTTCTGTAAATAGTTTGAAATGGTTATTTCAAAAATCAAGGTAAAAGGTAAATGGATGCAAGTAACTTTGTTGTTTGCAAAACTTGTGCATAGGATTTTAAAATTGACAATTTATATTTGCATTTAAAGTTATGAAATATGATCATTAAACATGTTTGTGGTTGTTACAGTAAAAAATATAACTTTTTCTACTTGGATTTTATGTTTTTTGTCTGATTTTAGATCAATTGTGTTAATACAGTTTGTCAAAATGAAAACATAACTGTAAATTCAGACACGTGAGGTTGTGCTGAAAACAATGATACCAAACAAGGCAAAGGAAATAGCTTTTAACGGGAAAATGTGGAAGGAAAATCAAAAGTAGTTAAAAATGGCCAATTATACCCTGGACCCCAGAGGGTTAAACTAACCCAATAGTTACTTTCCAAGTAATTAATTACTTTTAGAATATTGTAACTCAGTTACTAACTCAGTTACTTTTTTGAAGAAGTAACTATAATTAATTACTTTTAAGTAACTTACCCAACACTGCTTGGATCCAACATTACTTCCAAATTATATACTTATTTCCAAACTTTTATGAAAAGACTTTGAGAAGCCAGTTGCTGCCCACGTTACAGCCAACTTGGATAAACACAACATCTATGACTATTTCCAATCTGGTTTTCTTAAAATGCATTCCACTGAAACATCACTACTTAAAGTTACCAGCGATATTATGAAGTCAGCAGATTCTGGAGAATACATCCTGGTCTTAGGTTAGACCTCCTCAGCCTTTGACACAGTTAATCGTCGTCCTGATAAACAAACTGAGCGATCTGGTTGGCACGTCCGGCTCTGTTATGGTAAATGGTAAATGGACTGGTTCTTATATAGCGCTTTTCTACTCTTCTGAGCACTCAAAGCGCTTTATACAACTTGTGCATTCACCCATTCGCACAAGCACATTTTTCCTAGGTGCTTTCTAACTGACATTCACACTCCGATGGACGCATCAGAGAGCAATTTGGGGTTAGTATCTTGCCCAAGGATATTTGGCACGCAGACTAGAGGAAGCCAGGAATCGAACCACCAACCTTCACGATCAGTAGATGACCTGCTCTACCACCTGAGCTACAGCCACCCTCTTCTGTGGTTTCCATCCTACATAATGTCAGGAGTTTTACTGTGTATGCAAACCAGATGTCTGAATGTACAGAGCTGCTACATGGAGTTCCTTGAGGCTCCGTGCTGGGACCTATTCTGTTTTTAATATACATTCTTGCTTTAGCCCAGATAATACAGCAGTTTATTGATATTTCTTCTTTTTGCTAAAGATATTTAGCTATACTGCTCATTTAAGGCTTCTGAAGTTCACAAACTCTGCACTTTGACTGCTTAACAAATATTAGCCAATGGTTGAACAACAGCTACTTACAGCTAAACCCAGACAAAACTGAAACTTTGATTATTGCACCGGGCAGAGCAATGTCTGACATTAAACACCACCTGGGTGATTCGGGTCTCTTGCAGAAGCGTAGCCTCAGAAATTTGTGTTATTTTTAACGAAGCTTCCTTGACTTAAAATGGAGTAAGAACCTTTCATTTGAGGACATCTCAAAACTTAGATCACTCGTGTTAACAAGTGAACTTGAGATGATCATTCATGCTTTTGTCTCTATAAGACTGGACTACTATAATGGTCTGTTTACGTGTTTAAAACATGAAAGGGCTGGCTCATCTCCAGGTTGTCCAAAACTCTGCAGCGAGGGTACTGACCCGCTCAGATGAACTCATCGAACAGCCTGATGGAGGTGGCTGAAGAGAGGGAGGTCTGGGATTCTCTGCTTAGGCTGCTGCCCCTGTGACCAGGCCCCAGGTCAGGCCCCAGGTAAATGGAAGAAAATGCATGGATGGATTTTCAGCTATGTAACTTCTATTTGTTTTAAATTATTCATAAATTAAACCCAACATTAAAACGTGTAGTGTGGAAATGACAGACCAACAGCATTTACAGTTGCATACAACTGCCCTCTTTGTAGCACACACACACTTGTCCACCGCAGATCCCAGCACATCTTGTAGGGGAGCCATGGTGAGATGATTGCTCCACCCCTCCCCTGCAACTGGGCCACAAACCACACCCGCCGCATGTAGGTAATTTATTGTAAGAAATAAATGAACACACCTGACACGGTTTGGCTAAAGCTCAGGAGGTAGAGCAGGTCACTTAGTAATTAGAAGGTTGATGGATATAAGAACCTCCATTAGGCATTTATAAAATAATAAATTTGCTTAATTTAGATTAGGCTTGTTTTAGCTTCATTATAGGTCACTCATTCCAACCCTGCCATGCAGCCGCACAGCTTTGTTCAAGTGTCGAATTATTTTAAACATTACATAGTTAAGGTTTGAAAGATGGCAGCTGAGGGGCTCGTGTGAAGGTGTTTGTTGACAGTATAGCAACAAAACCATAAATAAGATCCAACCCAGAGCAGCAGGGCCTCTAACAGCCAACTGTTATTAGTTTTATACTCTGCCTGAGAACAAGCCACTGCATCTGTAAACTGTTTAGTATTGAATTACGTTAATACAGCTGCATAGATATTAGTATTGGACTCCTTGATGTTAATGCAAAGTCAAAGGGCTGCTTAGATCTGTTTGACAGAGCAAACAACCACTTTTTTCATGGTAAATATACGTACGCAGAAACTTTCAACCTCCTGATTTTATCTGGGGGTTTGTTGCACGAATAGAAAAGCTGTAAAGAGGCAACAGCTGACTTTTATAGAAGACAACTTTCCTGACAAACATCCCACAGCTGCAGCAGAAGTCACGCTTAGAGGAATGTTGGTCTGCCATTGACTGTGTGCAAACAATGAACATTGACTGACATTATGCTTCTGTGAGCTACCTTTTGAAGTATTGATACATATTTAGTTTAGTTTTATGGAGTTAACAATGTTATTATTATAACAGTGTGCATGCACTGGATGGCTGGCTTTGCAAAGGATCTTCACTGTGATGTGAATATGTACTTAATGTAAAAATAGAACAGCTGGTTGTGTTTTATTACAAACACTGAACAAGATTTTAAAAAACTATCCAACCACGTCATTAGAACTAATTTAAACTGGCAAGTTGTGAACAATACAATGTACTTGCATTCATGCATTTTTACTTGCATTTATATAAATGTTTAATGTACAAAGACCATTCAGATGTCTGATGCATTGAGTTTTTCCTTTCCAGTCACCTTTCTCACTCACTATGTATTAACAGACCTCTCTGCATTGAATCATATCTGTTATTAATCTCTGTCTCTCTTCCACAGCATGTCTTTATCCTGTCTTCCTTCTCTCACCCCAACCAATCACAGCAGATGGCCCCGCCCCTCCCTGAGCCTGGTTCTGCTGGAGGTTTCTTCCTGTTAAAAGGGAGTTTTTCCTTCCTGCTGTCGCCAAAGTGCTTGCTCATAGGGGGTCATATGATTGTTGGGTTTTTCTCTGTATCTATGAAGCGCCTTGAGGCGACTGTTGTTGTGATTTGGCGCTATATAAATAAAATTGAATTGAATTGAATAGATGTAATTGCTACTGTGTTTAAATATTTTCTATGTAAAATAAAGGAAAACCTACAAGTATCCTACAGCTCAATTGTTATGTGTTTGTTAATTTTTTTGCAAATTTGTGGAAAAGTGGAAATGTGTCTGATGCCGAGTTGAACAAACACACACGGAAACACATACCAGACAATATATTCCTCAACTTTGTGTGCAAGTTACAGAACATCTGTGACAGGAGAGCTAAAGTCAGAGTTAATGCTGTCTGGGACGAGTGTCTGGTTGTAAAACATTTTTTTTTAAGTATTATAGGCTCAAATGTAAACATGAACTTACAACGAGACAGACGGCCTTATGAAATGTGAACCGCCTACTCTGACCTCATTAATAAACATAGAATTTAAAATGACATTACTATTATATACTATTTATACCACTTTTGTTACATTTTAAACTCTACTACATGCTTTTAAGTTTTGGGGACAGACATGGTCTGACAGTATAAACTCCTCACATGTTAATTATAGCACACCACTTCACAACAACGGTTGCTTCAAGCTGCTATTGTAAGATATAGGCCCTCACGTAGTGTATCTCTAGCATCTCCAGGGTAGAGAGAGTGTAGTGTCGTGTAGACTGGCAAACAGTCCAGTCCCATCCTGCCAAGACTGCCTATCGGGAATGAGGTTAAATTTATGGTCCCACAAATGTGTCCGTCTGTGTAGACTTTTTGGTCGGACCGAGGCGGAGAGAGGTTTTCACCCATCCCAGATGTTCTTCCATGCAGTCCTCCAATATAATGTTCACTGGGAACAGGAGAACCGTGAAAAAAAACTTCAACGATATAAAAATTACAGTATGAAAATCACAAAGAGTGGTTGCACGGTCACTTTTTCACTGGTTTCACTTGAATGCTTTGTAGGCTATTTCAAGACCTGCACTGACTGTTACTGTGATGAAACACATCCGGGTCTTTCCCAACCAAGACTAGGAAGGTCCAGCAGCTGCTTCAAGAGAGGAACATCAAGTCTGGTGACAAGGCCCTCTACAGCATGGCATGGACCAACCTAAAGAGAGGCATTAAAAGGCTAAGAGGGACTACAAGTAGAGGATTGAGGAGCATCTACAGGGTGGGCCATTTATATGGATACACTGTAATAACATGATAACATAATATTAACTCATGAAAGAATAAAGTTACGTTGAAACCAAGCACACCATTGCTTTTCTTGTGACATTACCAATAAGTTTGATGTGTCACATGACCCTCTTCCTATTGAAAAAACAAAAGTTGTATCCAAGATGGCCGACTTCTAAATGGCCACCATGGTCACCACCCATCTTGAGGAGTTTGCCCCCTCACATATGCTAATGTGCCACAAACAGGGCTTTAATATCACCAACCATTCCCATTTTATTACAGTGTATCCATATAAATGGCCCACCCTGTACAATAAAGACAGCTGGTGAACTCCACATTTTAAAAGATTCCTCACATCCCATCATAGTTTGTTCCAGGCTGGAGAACAGTTTCTATCTGATAGCCATCAGGGCATTATTCACCACCACCATATATAATAGTTGTTATGATGTACAATAATGCCACACGTGTGTTTTCATGCAATAGTGTTATATGCCACATGCAATGGTGTATTGTATGAATGACTATCACCATAAGGAAGGCACCTACTCTCGTTACATTTCATGTATTTATGATCACAATAAGGTTAAATTCAAATTCAAGTGCTATAGTTTTGCTCTCCTTTGTGGCCGGCTGACAGGGCGACAACAGCACAAGCAAGAGTGGCCACAGACCGGTTGTAACACAGACTTTGTGCCTCCCTCTGAGAACAGCGCTCGCTGCAGGCAGACGAGCGTGCTCTCTGTGCTCGACCATAGAATCAGCTTTAGGAAAGGCCTCTAGGTCTCGACGTAGACTGCTGCCCTCACAATATGGATCAGTGGCAGAAAAGGGATCAATGCAATCGATCGATAGTTGACGGATGTTAGACAATCAGACTGCCAAGGATCATCAATATGAAGAAGCATTTGGGGACAGTAAGCAGGAATGTAGATAGAGAGACAAAGAAAACACAAACTATGACTCAGACTGGCTTTTTTAGTAGCCTCGTGTCTGCTACAGTCGGCGACTCAAAAACATGTGGTTGGTGACAGTAGAATATGTGGTAGAGCTCTCACACTGGATTTCATTAGATTTCACAGGTATGCATAACTCTGGTGAGTGTAAGATAAGATAAGATAAGATAAGATAAAACTTTATTAATCCCTCAGGTGGGTTCCTCTGGGAAATTCAGTTTCTAAAAGCACAGCACCGACAGATGTTACAGAGCATGAGCAGAATATTATACATATACACACACACATATATAAATACAGAGACATATATAAATAAAATATACAAAGGGGATAAATAGAATAAATAGGAATGAAAATAAAAATACAAGTGAATTGCACATTTAAAGTATTGAGGTCTATTGCACTGTTGACTATTAACAAAAGTATTGCACAGTGAAGTGAAGAGGCACTACAGCTTAGTTGTTCCCCCCTCCTTTGTCCTCCTGTTTCCCCTCCCTCTCCCTTCTAGAGAGGCGTATATGTATATTTACAAAATTCAATTCATATATATCATTTTCTGCTTTTATCATTTGCCATGGCAACAGAAGCTGGGTGGTCCTTCCTAAAACAAGCAGCCAACCGAGGGCCTTGCTGAGTTTTAGTGGTGTGAAAGCAGAAACAGTAACAAAATGTAATGAAAATAAAAGGAAATAATATTTACATGAATCTGCAGCTACACTTCCAGCTTGATGCATAGTGTACAATATGTAGCCATGAGTTCTTTGGTCTCTGCACAGACACTTTATTTTAGACGTGTCTAATTTGGCACCATATGTGGGGTTTTTTTTTTTTTCATCGGGGAGTAGTTTAAAGCACCACAGGTGCTCTCGCGAGAGTAACTGTCAGCTCCATGTTTACAAGCGGTATTTATTAGGAGCAGTCTCCCCCTACTGTCAGTGCTTTACGGTCTAACCGACCGAGCGTGTCCGCAAACTCGCCGCTGCTTTAATGCGTTACTATCGACATTTTCACAGCCTCTGCTTTTCTTCGGGGTAATTATCGCAAGAGCAAGGGAAGAAAGGAAGAAGGCACCAAGTCGTCGCCGCTTTTCTTCGAAGGAATAGGCGGGTAAGACCGAAAAACTGAAGCTATTATTATTCAGTGAGCCACTTGACAGCTGACACGAAGAGGCAGCGCTATATTAAAACCATAACAATGAAGCATTTCTGCGGTCGGTGTGCGTCTTTGATTCCTGACACCGAGGAAGCTGCTCTCAAACTCGAGCAATAAGTCAGTATTGGTGTTGCACGACTGACGTTATTCCGTTTAATCTTCGCTACATCAAAGGTGGTCATGGTTACAGGCCTTTTCTTTTTTCTGTTTTGCTCCACAACACCGGTACCGGGTTAGACTGTGTGCTGTATATGCGGTTCTCCTGCACGGGTAGAGCGCCAGGCCAAACTCAGTGTTACATACTGGCAATTTAAGGCTCCCTTGTCTGTCAGCAGAACTACAGAGCTCGGGAAACATGGCAGGATATCATCTGGGCTCATATTGTGGCAAATATGTGAGAGATTTGAGTAAAATTCTACTGTAACTTTGTTTGGTTTGCAGAGCCGTTTCTGTAAAGGTGCGTCTGTGCAGGTATGATGGTGTTTTTAGAACATGCTGATACAAAATGCTTCTTTTTCTTTGCATTAAATGTACACCACTCAAACAGTACAACATTTAAACCAGTGGCAGTGTTGTTGCTTGATAATATTATTTCCCTTTTAGCAAATTATTTGACAGCATGTAGATTCGTATGTGGTCAAAGCAGTGGCTGAAACAGCAGCACTGGTCAAACACAGGCTGCGTGCGCTTCATAAAATAGTCACGACTTCTGATCTGATTTGTATTTATGGGCACAGATTAATCTGTTATCTGATGAACAACTACAGAGACCACAGTTCCTGTCATACATGTGACAGATGTTTACATTTCACATATATTATTCTGTAATACACTATTAGTAAGTTTTTAAATGGATTATTATTAATACACACTAAAAATAACTTGTTTAGATTTAAGTACAGTCAATTCTCATTTAGGTTTAAGCATTAAAATACTTCATACACTGTTTTAAAGTTTCTTTCCAGGGTGTTGCATGCACATCCAAAGAGTTTATACAATGTGTCTGTTGCAGAAATGTTATATTCCTCCTATTAAGTCATGCTGACAGTAACAAATTCGTGTTTTTCATCAGATTTCAAGGCTGTTTCTCCCCATTCAAAACTGGTTGTGGTATGATGGCAGAAACTAAACTGTAGAGGAACAGATGTTGATCTTGTGACCAACAGAGGCCCAGACAGACTGTCATATTATTGCCATAGTCAGTCATGAGAAGGCGAGTTAGCCGAGTTTTGATTAGGAGGTAAAATTAGTCAAGCTGTGTGTTCATATATAACAAGCTGATTATTTTCTCCCCCTGTTATTAATTTTCTCCTTACAATTTAATGCTAAATTATAAGAGGCTACATGACTTTTTCAGGATATCTGCTTAATGTGATTTGCTTGGCTAACGGCCGTGCTGGAGGATTTGGATAAACATGATGTGATAGGCTGATCCTGCACTAATGCATCGAAGCTTCCACAAGTTGAATTTCTTTCAGCTTTAAGCAAAAATCTATAGATCCATAATTCAGATTGGTAACATGTGCCAGCACCACATTCAAAGTGGAAGAGCACTAAAGCCTGAAACCTTAATGAATGATATCTGCAGTTAAAAACAAAGCAACCGTTTTCTCCTGCCTCTCTGTATCTGCAGGTCTCTGTAGCTCAAATGTATTTCTTTTCCAAGTCATAACAGTAAAAGCTATTTTGGCAGCAGACAGCACTCAGTCCTTATACAATGTCAGTGGGATGATTGCCAAAGTTTAATCAGTGCTGCAGGTTTTACTGAATGTGTTCATTTAATAAAACTTGCATGTGCGTGCAGTTTTATCACACAAGTTAATATCTGTAAGTGATTCTGGCTCTGCACATTTCTGGATCCAAACTCTGGTTGCTCTGCTGCTTTGCTGCTTTGGCGAGCATAGAGGATTCAAGACGATTATTTTCACTTTGATTTGATCCTATTATTCCAACCTGTTATTTTGCACTCAAGTTAGAAATCTTTACAGGTGAGATTTGAGCTTGTGTCGCAGCACCTACACTGTACTCAGGCTGCACTCTTGCTTAAACCAAACTGAAGATTTCTTTATCTCTGGTAGCTGTGAGAAAGATAAACACTGCTGTGAAAGACAGTTATTTAATGCAAGTGGATTTATATTTCATTTGAGTGGGTGACTTGGGTGGAGTGTCACTATCCCCACTGTGAGGGGAACTGAACTTTAGAGCAGGCTTTTGTCCGTGGAGCATCAGGCCGTGCAGCCGTGTTGCTAGTTTCCTTTTGTTTGCTCATCATTAAATTTTGAATTATTATAAATCTATTAATATATAATTATTAGTACGTTATTTCTAGTTGTTCCCGTTTTTGTATTCAACACAGACGATGCTTGTGCACTATGTTGAATACATATTCTTGTCTTTTATGTAATTTCATTTAATAAAAATAATACTTTTATGATTTTACCCCTTATTAGACGTATTATCAGAGCTAATACTGTGTATTTTTTGCACATTGTGACTTGCTTTGTTTTCTTAAATCTCTTTGAAGTCATTTATCTGTGGAACAAAAAAGGCCTAAAGCTGTCACTTAATAAATAT
Source organism: Neolamprologus brichardi (assembly GCF_056152115.1). Lineage (NCBI taxonomy): Eukaryota > Metazoa > Chordata > Actinopteri > Cichliformes > Cichlidae > Neolamprologus > Neolamprologus brichardi. The sequence continues at coordinate 51,286,840 of NC_142106.1, read as the reverse complement.
TCATCCTGTGAAGTATTTTGATTTGTTCTTTAAGCAGAAGGGTGATATTCTCATTGTAGCATTTATCTTGAAGCTCTACTGTTTATTGTTAACATATTAAAAACCGGGTTTGCCAGTAACCTGTACAGCCGAGTGTCGAGACAGAAAAATGCAGTTTCCTGTGGGAGGGGACGACGCTGTGATAGATACTGTGCAGCCATCGGGAGCAGGGATGTCTTTTAATCATAAAAACCACAACATTAGGACATAAAGAGTCATATTTTGTATGTAACTAGCAGGTGATTTCTGCCGGGCCTGCAGGGCTTTTTTAAAACCTTCTCTCTGTATTTTGTGGTCATGTGAACAAAATTGTGTCACGATACAGATTTTGGCGACTCTTACGTTACATGCAGGCAGTGAACGTTTAAGATGACACGGAAGAGAAACACAAATGATTAAATGGTATAAAAGTATAAAGATTTGTGATATAGATCTTAATAACTGCTGTATGTGTAAAACAACAACTATTTGTTATCATACTGTAGCATCAGGCCAATCAGACTGCTGGGTTATTGATGTGATCAGTTAAGTAGCAGAGGAGGTTGGCTGGGTTGGTGTCACTACTGGAAGCATCATGTGATACATGGACCCTACAGATGTTGCACAGTTTCATTTCATTTTTGGATGCTTCTCTCAGTTCAGCCCTGCGACAGTGTCAGTGCCAACAGCCTCATCATTGCCTCCTGCAGCTGACACACAACTTCACACACAACTGCTGCAGACAGAGAGGCCCACAGCTCCTCCACCCCGACAGCTGATGTAGTTAACATGCTTAACAACTCAGAGCTCAGTAAAACTCTCATTTCAACTGAAATATTGAACGATTATCAAAAATGTTAACCTAGCTGCCATGCATATGAGCATTAGCTGTTTAGCATGAGGAATAGCCACATTAGCCGTCTGTTATCATTAACGTCGTGGCCAGCGAACTGCAATTAGATAACAGACGAATAATTATGGACACGTGGATTAGCAGGCGGGCTGCTGGCTGTGCAGAGCCGAGGGGAGGCTGTAGCTCAGCTGAACAGAGTGTGGAGAGCTAATCAGAGCAAATACAGAGTGAAATCTGGAGCAGATGTAGGCGGAAGAGCTGCAGTTTCAGGTGGAGCAGAGTGAAGTGGAGGGGGGGGGAGGTTGAGGGCAGATGTGCACAAGATGATAAACTTGAACTTTTCTATTTTTACAATAACGTATTGATATATTTTCCGAGGTGTCACTTCTTTGCCGTTACTTCTGTTGTTGTGGGACGGGGGTCAAATTTCCCCCCTGTGCTGCTGAAAATGGTATCAACCATTGAGTGTTTTCCTGGGTATTTGCAGTAGCGGTTTTAGATACGGGTGACATGGGCGGTTGCCTGGGGCGGCATCGTGGTGGGGGGCGGCATCACAGGTATCGGCAAAAAAAAAAAAAAAATTGCTCGTACTCATGTTGCCCCGACATCAGCCAGCGCATACTGGGAATGTCACAGGCACCGATCGGTTTTCTATCGCCCATTTGCTGGGAGTAAGGGCGCCCTCCGTTTGCGAGGTGCGCCTGCTGCTTGCGGCGCAGGGAGGAGAGGGCGGGGCGGCGGGGGATTCTCTGGCTGGCTGGAGCAGCATCTAATAACTCGCAAAATAAAACAAAATAAAAACAAAACAACAAACACGAAAACACCAGACATCATGATACAGACTTATAATTTGCACCGATGTTTTTCCTCGGTGCGCCTGCTCGCTGCTGAAGTCAAAGTAAACTTTATTGTCATCTCCGCTACAGTCCAGTATATATAGAGACGAGATGACGAGGCTCCAGTTACAGCAGTGCAAGTAAACAAACAATATATATAAGAAGAGTAAGAAAATAAATATAGACTTAAGGACTCGGGGTAAAGGGATCAATAACAATTTAAATTTTATATTTTACAGTTTGATGATTTAAAGTCTCACACACAACCTGTCGACAGGGGAGGGGGCGGCTGCTTCCAGATAGAGCACATTTCATTTATAGTGATGTAAATCCAAGCCCATTATGTATTCATGATTTGAATCCTGGGTTGTGCGAAATCCCAGAAACACACCTTAGACAAAGTGAATCTGTGAACTAAGGTGTAGGTCTATTAGGTTATGTTGTGGTGATCCTCGAGTTGGGGGATTTGTGTTCATACTGGAGTGCAAAATTAAAACCAATGGAAGATGGACAAGAAAAGTTCAAAACCATCAGGTCCTCAGTTTAGAAAAAATAGAAAAGAAGAGGAGGAGAAACGAGCAAAAGATGCAGGTAAGCAGATGTGTGATTGGATAATGGCAGGTCATCCTGAAACAATCAGAATCAGAATCAAAACACTTTTTTAATCCCTAAGGAAATTATGTGAATTACAGTTGCTCCAAGAAGAAATGGTAAAAATAGCAACTGTAACAGACTAAACTCCAAACAATACATTATGTTACAGATTTTAATATTAATTAGTCATTGTCAATTGTTGATTTGTCCTGTTCTCATTGTATGAGGAATTATGATGGCTGTTTGGTAGCTGTTTACATACAATGCATCAATGCATACTCTCTCTCTCTTCATATGTGTGTGGGTCTCTGGTGAAATTCAGTATGGCTCCGACAGCAGTTTTATGTTAATCCTTGATATGTTTTATGTGTGTGTGTGTGGGGGGTGGGGGGGAGGGGGGCAGAGGGAGTGTTCGCCCGGGGCGCCAAACAGGCTAGGACCGCCACTGGGTATACTGAGTTTGGATTTCTGGTCTTGTGACACCCCTGCAGTGCCACACATGTACCACAGAACATCTAGATCCTGTTCACAGTGGCTAAATATGCTTCGATAGAGCAAAATGAATATTATCTTTGACTAACTAGTAAAGTGTCAGATTTCATACAGCAAAGACACTTATGAGATTGTGTTTACGCGTTTAAATAGTGCTGCACTCACTATGAATAGCCACAGCCATGACTAACAGTTGCACATAGGAGCATTTCTATACGTGCACTATTGTAAGTGGAAAGTCAGTGCACCTGTTTCTGTGGGATTTGGGAGCAACAATCATGTAAGTGAGGCTTAAATAACACCAAATAGGAACAGGCGTTTGATATTTACTGTTGAAATACTCATTAAAAATTGGTTGAGTAATCGCTTGTTTTCTAATTTTTATCATCTTTTCTCATTGTCCTCCATCTGTGCACTGGAGACTCTTCAGTCTTCAGAGTTTTTCATAAATTGATTTAATTATTTTCAGCATTCCTCAATCATATCAGGACTGATTTATTTATTGATTTTAATTGATATTAGGTTCCTTCTCCAGTGTTTCATCCTGAGAGTCACGAGCCATAACTTGAACCCACCCCCAGTGAAACCAATCCTTCTGTCAACCTTATGCACAAATTCCTCGGTCTAATTTGAGAGGTGACACACGTTCTCCCCGCCCATGGCCTGGCCCCACTCTCAGTGTGTTTCTCTACCCTTCGTCACCCCACTGGAACCACTCTTTCCACCATCACTTTTTTTATCTTCGTTTTTTCCATCTCTTGTCTTCACAAATAATTTCAAGGTGAAGTAGTGCTGCTGTGGTGGAGCGATATTTCAGAGAGTATAATTGCAGAATTGATATTTGATCTGTTCCCGTGTAAAATCATCCCAGCTCACTATATTGTTCAGACCTCCTGAAATTCCACAGTGGAACAAAAGGAAGTAACTGAGCTGCGCTCAAAGCACTTTGCACTACACATCATAGTCACATGACCACGCACATATTCATTTTTTGTATCTAATATTGACACATGCACACTCACAGTGGGGTGGGTGTGTAGGACAAAACGTGGGCTTCAGGATGTAGAATGGAGGAACTAGGAATTGTCCTACAGACCTTTTGATTTGTAGACAAACCAGATGTGGTTGTGGAGGTAGATGGTCCACGGTGTGCACCGTGTCGCAGTTGTTACTTGATTGGGTTAGTACTCCATCGTCCCACCACAATTCAATGACATTATTTGATCTTCTGATGCTAAACTGGTCGTTCTGTATGTGTTACCCTGAGGTGGACTGGCAACCAGTCCAAGGTGTGCCCCATGTTTTGCTGCACAAACCTGAGTAGAACGAATAGTTAAGAAAATGGATGAAGAAAAGAGAGCGATTCTTACAACTCCAAAGTTCTGTACCTGATAGGAGCGACACAAAACAGCGATTACTAGTTAGCATCCAAATTCTAGAGGAAACTATTGTATCTGTCAAAGGAGCTTGCAAAGAAAAGCGTCTGGACTTCTTTAAGTTGCTTGAAGACGTTTCACCTCTCATCCGAGAAGCTTCTTCAGTTCTAAGGTCAAATGGTGGAGAGTCCCAGATATAAATCTAGTGGGAGTGTCCCCCCACAGAGGGACAAAGGACCCCCTGATGATCCTCTAATCGCCTGAGCCAAGGTGTGAAACTGGGTGTGGGTCCCAATCAGCCAGAGTTTTGGGTGAGTTCATTGTGAAACCTGGCCCCACCTTATCATGCGAATTCCTGAGGTCAGATGGGCCTTTTCTTTGCAAGCTCCTTTGACTACGATGACCTGGATGACTGAAAACCTTCACAGACAATTGTATCTGTGTTAAACTACAGGAAGTAATGAAGACTGAAGCTGACACACTGGGTATAGAGCTGTAATCAGGACATTTCTATACTGCACAGCATGCTGAGATGTTTCCAGCTAATAGTTCTCTGAAAAACACAAATTTTGTGTTAATTTTAATATTGTATGCCTGTTGAACTGTTACCGTCAATCATTTTCATGGAAACAATTAAAGAAATGGAAACAAATGACATTCTGTTTGTAACCGTCTGCTTGTAGCGGGGTGCCTAAAATACAATTTAAACGCAGTGATCGGAATAACGGCGTTACTTTTTTCAGTAACGAGTAATCTAACTAATTACTATTTCTATCGTTACGACGCCGTTACAGTTACTAACAATAAAATGCGGTCCGGTCGCGTTACAGATTTTCAACAAACAGACAGTTGAAGCTGTGTTCAGGTTACCGCGTCTTATATCAGTTGCACGGAAGTAGCTGTAAGTAATCTGGACGCTACAGCTTTAAGCTGCTGCGCGTGCAGACAATCACTGTCTAACACAACACCTTGAGCTAAGGGGGCAAAACAATCGCATGAGTGCTGCTGTTTGACTGAGGAAGAATAAAGTAGTCGTGGTAAGCCAATCACATGACCACTTTAAGATGACAAAGGTGATTTATACCAGTTTTAAAATTGTGTTGATAAAACCAGAGTCATGATAAACAACATATACGCATGTTTTTCCTCAATAGTTTCGTCACGTTTACTGTCTAAGGACAGCGCAGCGAGACCTCTCTGCTTATGAGCACAAAAAACAACAACAAAAACCCCCCAGCCCTTTCGTGTTGGTGGAAAAATGCACCATGTCGACCAATGAAAAATGATATGGCAACATGATATTTGTTTGTTTAGGAAGAGGGGGAAGTATTAGGAGTGATGCGCGCGCGAGAGAGAGAGTTTTGAGATGTGAGAGATTTGCGACGTTTAGCGTGTTTGAGTGTGTAGTTAATGTGTAGTTAGTGTGTAGAGTTGTGGATAGTTTTGTGTTGTGTGTCAGAACAATGAGGTGACTGCTGTCTCCAGGTAGAAACAGGAGTGACACACCTGCTGCTGTCAGACCTGCAGGTATCAGGCTGTGATGTTTCCTTTATAGTGGACAAAAATTATTTTTTTGGAGTGGCGCAAATAATTTGTGGCATCTTATTGAAGAACAGCTGATTGTTCTGTAAATAGATTGAAATGGTTATTTAAAAAAAGGTAAAAGGTAAATGGATGCAAATAACTTTGTTGTTTGCAAAACTTGTGCATATTATTTTAAAATTGACAATTTATATTTGCATTTAAAGTTATGAAATATGATCATTAAACATGTTTGTGGTTGTTACAATAAAAAATATCACTTTTTCTACTCGGATTTTATGTTTTTTGTCTGATTTTAGATCAATTGTGTTAATACAGTCTGTCAAAATGAAAACATGACTGTAAATTCAGACATGTGAGGTTGTGCTGAAAACAATGATACCAAACAAGGCAAAGGAAATAGTTTTTAACGGGAAAATGTGGAGGAAACATCAAAAGTAGTCAAAAATGGCCAATTATACTCTGGACCCCAGAGGGTTAAACGTGTTTTTAAAGTAATGCAATAGTTACTTTTTAAGTAATTAATTACTTTTAGAATCTTGTAACTCAGTTACTAACTCAGTTACTTTTTTTTGAAGAAGTAACTAGTAACTATAATTAATTACTTCAAAGTAACTTGCCCAACACTGTTTAAATGTGATATTTTGCAGTTTTCTTCTATCTTTAATCACAACATTCAGCTTCTCATGTTAGGTGATTTTTTTACACCTGAAATATTTGTAGATCTGTGAGTCGTCTGAAGGGTTTGTTAGATTGTTTGGAGGATGTTAAGAGGAACCCAGGAGGGATTTTTGACTCTAATCTAATGTTTGATAAACAGATCAACGCTGTAATCAAGTCCAGTTTCTTTCATCTTCTTGCTAAAGTGAAGCCATTTCTCTGTTTCAGAGACTTTGACAGAGCTGTTCATGCCTTCATTTCATCTCTCCTCAGCTCTCTGTAATAGTCTTTACTAGGGATGGGTATCGTTTAGGTTTTATCCGATACCGGTGCCAAACCGGTACTTTTGAAACGGTGCCGGTGCTTAAACGGTGCTCAAACCGGTGCTTAAAGAATGGAGAACACAAAATTGGTCCAAAAACCTCTCATGATCAGCTGTTTTTTTTGTGAAAAGATAACAATGTTAGCCTTTTCTGCAGCTATGGGGCATATATGGTATCACTCTTGGCTGGAAGCAGTGCTTAAACAATGGAAAAAACACAAACTTTGTCCAAAAACCTCTCATGTTTAGCTGTTTTCCACTTTTTCTTTGGTCATTTTAGCCTTTTTGGCCAGGGTGAAGGGAGTATCTGCCATCAAACAAGAAGACAGCCGCATGTAACTACAACAGTGTTTGCTAGTTCACCTTACATGCATTAATGTAATAACGTGGTTAGCCTACTCAACGTAAATTACAAACGCACAACATTAAGCTACTCACGCAGAGAAGAACAGCTGCTGCTGCATCATCATCCTCATCATTTCTGCTACACTGGCAGGGCTCCGGGTCCGATAACAGGCACCACACGCGTAGTAGATGTGCTCGGTGTGAGGTCTTGCAGCAAGCTATCAAATACGGCGCATTTCTCGGCTTTTAAAAAAACGCTATGCGTCGCCAGGTGTTTCATCGGATTTGAGGTGTTACCTCCTTTGACAGTATCACAGTATCAGCTTAAAGCACTTGTTGCAGGCTGCTGAGTTTGCATATTTTGCTGTGAAGTACAGCCAGACTTTTGACCGCTTCGCCTTGGGCATTTTTAATCTGTAGCTCTGCTCTAAAAGAACGTACGCACCTGGCCCCGCCTACTATCCTCGGAAACGTAAAATGATTGGCTAGAATGTAAAGTGTATCACAGCTCAGGAAAAAAAAAAGCACCGAAATAAAGCACCGAAATGTGCGCTGCTTTTCGGTCTGGTTACTACCGTTTATGTCAGAACCGGTGCCATCATAGCACCGGATACCGGTACCCATCCCTAGTCTTTACTCTGGTGTTAGCCTGTCATCAGTTAGCCGACTGTAGCTGGTCCAAAACGCTGCAGCACGGTTACTAACTGGGAGGTGAGACCACATATCTCCCATACTGGCATCCTTACACTGGCTGCCAGTTAGTTTTTGAATTAATTTTAAGATTTTATTATTTTTGAGGCGTTGCACCCTCATACCTTTCTGATCTGTTAAATTGGTACGCTCCTGCAAGATCACTGAGGTCTGCGGACCAAAGCTCAGAGGAGCCTTTGCTGTGACTGCTCCTTCACATCAGGACCTCCCCAACACTTTCAAACCCGTCTGCAAACCCACTTAAATCAGAATCAGTTGGTACTGCTTTTATTGGTCTTATTTCTCACTCAAATCTTCTAATTTTATGATTCTTGTTTCCTAACTTTTGCCATGTCTTCCTATGTTTTTGTCTCTTTTGATTGTCTTAAATGTACAGCACCTTGGTCAATGTGCTATATGAATAAATTTGACTTATCACACGCAACCTTGGGACCCTGACACATTTTATGTTTACTTTAGTAAAGCTCACAGTATCGCATAACCCCATTAGAGCACTTCGCTGTCAGACTTGTCTTACTTGTGGCTCCTGGGTTTTAAAAAGTAAAACGGGAGGCAGAGCTTTCAGAGTCTCTTCTGCAGAAACCAGCTGCCAGTCGGGATTCGAGAGACATCCATCATCTCTACTTTCATACTTAACACTTCCCTTTTTGCTAAAGCATATAGTTGGGTTGGATCAGGTGACCCTGAATCCTCCCTTAGCGATGCTGCAATAGGTCCAGGCTGCAGAGGACTGTGCACTGAGTGTGTCTTATTCACTCACTATGTGTTTATACACCATTCTGCATTTAATCATTAGTTATTATTAATCTCTTTCTGTCTTCCACGCTGCGTCTTTTGTTCTGTCTTCCTCCCTTCACCCCAGACCGGTCACGGCAGATGGCCGCCCCTCCCTGAGTCTGGTTGTCTCAGAGCTTTTCTTCCTCCTCACTAAGTTCTTGCTCAGAGGGGATCGACTGATTGTTGGGGTTCTCTCTGCATTATTATCGGGCCTTTACCTTGCAGTATAAAGTGCCCTGAGGTGACTGTTGTTGTGATTTTGGTGTTTTATGTATAAAATTGAAATGAATAATTGTGCTGCAGTGGCTGGACACAGTTGACACACACCAGTCAGGCTGGAGACAGAAACTTAGACTGTAAGGAAAAGAGGATAACTGTCACACAGGAGGAGTAGTGGGGCGGTACTTGAGTGCATGAATACTATTTCTGAGCACTCTTCCTCAGTATAAAGAATGTATTTTTGCATTGTCACCGTTCACTTGTCACCTGCAGTAAAAGGTGCAGGACTGCATCAGTTACACAGAAACCACCAAAAAATGAGGCGTGGGCTCGAAATGCTACCATTGTATCACTGTCAGCACTTTAAATGAAAGCATTTGTTGAAACTGTTACAGTACACAATGTGTTGACCAGTGTTGGTCAAGTTAGTTGAAAAAAGTAATCAGGAACTAATTACTGATTACTTCCCCCAAAAGTAATCCCGTTACTTTACCGATTACTTATTTTCAAAAGTAATTAATTACTTAGTTACTTAGTTACTTTTTAAAAACACAATTTACAACCTGAATAGGTGATAAAGCGATAGATCTTTCAGCCCAATTCTACTTTTTCTGCATAATCCATCATACAAAATGTAATCAAATGGAAAAGTCCATTTTTAAAACTTGTTTTATTAGTTTTAATCTTTTAACTTTATGCATCAAGCAAAAATTTAATTATATGCAACATTCTCTGACTGGAAGAAATTTGTTTAATATTTTAACCTATTTTCTGCACATTCCAGCACATAATTTTTTTTTTGTGTTTACACTCAGTCTTTCAAATAGATGCAAGTAAAACACAGCAGAAAATAAATAAAGTCAAAGACTAGCGGTCCTGTTGCTCTATTTTCACCTGTAAAGCAGGAGTAGGGTAGGCGGAGGTTTACCCTGGTGCAGGTGTGCCGCGGCGGTCAGTGGAAGAATCCGCGAGTTTCTCTGTGAGTTTCCCATTACGTCGTAGCTACTCGGAGCTTGTTTGGAAGTTTAGGGGTTTTTTTGCTGTAAAAAGAAGTTTTCTTCCCACGCACAACGGACACTAATGTTTTTGTCACTTTTTATGGAATCAAACTCAAAGTAAGGTCAGTACTTCCACGCTTTAAACGCTGCACGCTCATACTCTCTCCGCACTCGATATATGATCCATTGTTGATCTGCACACAGCTGTTGTCACAAACGTCGCACTTGCTTACGTCACTGTCATGAGACACTCTCAAAAAAATCACGGTTTTAGTAATGCAGTAACGCAGCGTTCCTACGGGAAAGAAACGGTAATCTAATTACCGTTTTTGGAATAGTAATCCCTTACTTTACTCGTTACTTGAAAAAAGTAATCGGATTACATCTCTGGTGTTGACACAATTTTATAATATTTAAACATTAATACGACAAACTAGCTAAATTAAATGTCAAGCTCTAGGTTAGCTCAAGTCATTTGGCAGGTGAACTGACCCGGGTGAGCGGTAGAGTACAACCAGGGCGGGTTGCCAGGTTTCCATTTTTGCAATATGAAGCAAAATAAAAAGTCTTTGAGTTTATTAAACGTAATGTTCTCTGACCTTTAGAAACCCAAATCCTCTTTCCATTCTAATTTCCTGTATGTTATTTTCACAAATGGTTAACGTTTCTAGCTGTGAGGAGATGCATTTCTAGTATAAACCCAGAGCCCCATTAATCCATGAGACGGTGTGGCATTTACTAGGGTTTTACTTTGATGCCTTTTTATAGTGGCCGTGTGACCAAACACCTGTCTCAGCCTTTGTGGCTTAGCTATGAGGGTCTTCAAATGTCTGTGTGGAGACAGAAAATAACTTTCCCTCCATCACAGTGGAAACTTGGTGTGACTGAGCTGGAAAGACACGAGGAACACGTGCAAGTTTGAAAACACAGACTTTGATCCTGCAGGAGGACTTACTGTGCTACAGCAGCACAATAAAGAATAAAAATATAAAAAAAGACTGTATAATCTACAGTAAAAATAACATAGTGGACCCTCTAGAGTTGATGGATGCACCGGTATGTACATATCACTTACTCATTGAAGTCAAACTACATACCACTTTCTAATTTGTGTTGAAGTCACATTCAATGCAGGAAGAAACCATAAAAATATTTTTTAAGGACAGAGTAGAAGAAACTATGACTTCTCCTCTTGTATCAGTGGAAAAAAGCACCACAATAGCCAATCACAAGATTATATGGGAACACGTGGCATTTGGTGGCTCTGGAAAAAAAGGGGCCGTTGTGGGAGTGTCTTCAAAATCAATAACGGTGATTTTAATAGTGAGTCTTTAGATTAGTGTGTTTAGAGTGCATAGTTATTGTGTCATGTAGTCATTGTTTGCTAAATTTGTATTTAAATGCTTGAAATTTCCAATTTGTATTTGCATTTCAAATGATGAAAATGATTAAATGTATCTTTGGGTTTCACAGCAAATAATCTCTTCAGTTCTTTTTGTGATTTATTAATACAGCATATAACAATAATTTTAACATCTTTTAAACACTTTATTTGTAGTTTTCCAATTATCATACAGAACATTTGTATTATTTTACAGATAGCCACAAATCATAAAGACAGATAACACCAAGACAAGAAGAGAGAGAAAAGAAAACAGGGGTGCACCTCTCAGTTTTTACAGGCCTGTTCCAGGACAGACAAAAACATTCAAGGTTCCCGTTCCAGACCAGGTGGATTGTTGACGTATGTTAACAGAGGCTCCCATGTTGTGTGGAATTTGCTGATGGATCCGTTGAGAGTACATCTGATTTTTTTCAGCTTGACATTTTGCATAACATCCCTTATCCAGTGGTGATGTGATGGAGCAGTAGTAGACTTCCTTTTAAATAAAATCAGGCGTCTAGCTAATAATGACAAAAAGACAATGCCAAAACATATGAAGGGACGTAGCTGGAGTGTGTTTACATCTATCACACGATGGGTCCATGTTTGGAAATATTGTTGCTAGTTTAGCTTTTGAGAAATGTAACCTGTGTAACACTTTGAATTGCATTTGTGTCTTGAACATAGAAGACGAGTGGACCCTGGAATGTTTAGATCTTTCCAGAGATCTAACCAGTCTGGTGATGGTTTACATCATTAAAAATAAATAATTGATTCTTGGCAAGACCATCTGTTACTGGTTTGATGAAAGCTGCAAACAGTGAGGGGAGAGCGGGCATCACTGCCTGGAGCCCTCTGGAGACAGAAGCTGGAGGATGTTTGGTCATTTGTTCTGACACAAGCTGTTGGGGAATTATTTAATATTTTTAACCAGTTTATCAAAGAGTTTCCGAAACCAAATTTGTGTAAAGTTGCAAATAAAAATTTCCAGTTAACTCTGTCAAATGTTTTTTCTGCATTTAGAAACAATATTGTGGTTTTTACTGGATGAGTAGTCTATTAAATTAATCTGCGTGTATTTGTTGATGAGTGCCTACCTCGCCACGATCGCCCCACAAGAGTTGGGAGTTCGCCTTGTAATCGGAAGGTTGCCGGTTCGAGCCCCGGCTCTGACAGTCTCGGTCGTTGTGTCCTTGGGCAAGACACTTCACCCGTTGCCTACTGGTGGTGGTCAGAGGGCCCGGTGGTGCCAGTGTCCGGCAGCCTCGCCTCTGTCAGTGCGTCCCAGGGCGGCTGTGGCTACAATGTAGCTGCCATCACCAGTGTGTGAATGTGTGGATGACTGGATGTGTAAAGTGCTTTGGGGTCCTTAGGGACTAGTAAAGCGCTATATAAATACAGGCCATTTACCATTTAATGAAACCAGTTGGTCAGGATGAATTAAGAGTGGGGTTATCTTCTCTAATCTCTCTGAGAGAGCTTTGCAGATTATTTTATGGTCAACATTAATAAGGGACGATAGCTCATGGGAAATACAGGGTGTTTGCTGGTTTTAGCAGGAGACTAATGTTGGCAGTATTCATATTTGATGGTAGTCTGCTGTTTTCCTCGATTTCCTGCAACGTCTGTGGAGTACTGGTGCCAGAATTGTCCAGAATTATTTGTAGAGTTATGTTGGAAATCCATCTGGACCTGGAGCCTTATTATTGGGCAGACTTATCAGAGCTTTCTGGAGTTCGCAGGTCATGAACTCACGATTGCACTGGACATGCTCTGGAGTGAGGCTCTTATCTTTGAGATGATGTTCCCAGTTCCTGATAACAGTGCTAAAGATTCTCTCTGTCATGACTTGAGCAATTTGAGGTGCATGAGCCTCCTTTCAGGATAGACTCGCTTATATGCCTGTGCTTAATCCAGCTATTAAGTGGCTGTACCTCAGGTGGTAGAGCAGGCCACCGACTACCAGAAAGGTTGGTGTTTCCATCCAGTCTGCATGCCGAATATCCTGGGAGATGATAGTAACCTCATGTTGCTCTCTGACACACCCATTGGAGTGTGAATGTTTAACTTTATTATGACACTCCTTGCAGGCCCAATATGTTTGATTAAGTATACAAATAAACTTATCATTATTAAATATTTTATTTTGTTCCATTTAGCACCTTGAGTAAACCTTTGTTGTGATTTGTGGCTCAAGAGTTGGGAGTTCGCCTTGTAATCGGAAGGTTGCCGGTTCGAGCCCCGGCTTGGACAGTCTCGGTCGTTGTGTCCTTGGGCAAGACACTGGTGGTGGTCAGAGGGCCCAGTGGCGCCAGTGTCCGGCAGCCTCTGTCAGTGCGCCCCAGGGTGGCTGTGGCTACAATGTAGCTGCCATCACCAGTGTGTGAATGTGTGGATGACTGGATATGTAAAGCGCTTTGGGGTCCTTAGGGACTAGTAATGCGCTATACAAATACAGGCCATTTACCATTTAGTGCTATATAAATAGAAACTTGTTAAAAAGAAAAATCCAAAATAAGTTCATATGGTTGAAATCTCTGGATTCTGCCAGACCTGTAGTGCTTTTTCAAAATTTTCATTCAGCATTTACTGGTAATCCAGATTTTGGTGACCATTAAGTCACGTACAAGTGACACATGTTGAATGTGACACATGAAAATGAAGTTTTGTTCCAACATCGCCATATATTCACATATATGCTAAGATCATATAGTGAGAGGTGGTGGAATGCAGGGTGGGCCATTTATATGGATACACCGTAATAAAATGGCACACCATTGTTTTTCTTGTGACATTACCAATAAGTTTGATGTGTCACATGGCCCTCTTCCCATTGAAAAAACAAAAGTTGTATCCAAGATGGCCGACTTCTAAATGGCCACCATGGTCACCACCCATCTTGAGGAGTTTGCCCCCTCACATATACTAATGTGCCACAAACAGGACTTTAATATCACCAACCATTCCCATGTTATTACGGTGTATCCATATAAATGACCCACCCTGTAGATTGTAATAAAACAGCTGTTTCTAAGGCTACGTCCACACGTACACGAGTATTTTTGAAAACACAGATTTTTCTATGTTTGAGCTTTTCGTCCACACGTAAACGGCGTTTTGGGTCACTGAAAATGGAGATTTTTAAAACTCTGCCAGGGTAGAGATTTTTTTAAAACTCAGTTTTTGCGTTTACGTGTCAAAGGTCAAAGGTGTGCGCCGTTTTTGACCTCAAGCTGTGCTCACGTTATTGTTTACATGAGATTAATTTCTACAATGGTGGACAGAGACAAAATACTGTTGCTGTTAATCTGTCTGCAGTTTTTAAACACTGACATACACACAGTTACTGTCCCTCCATTTAGAAAGCCAAAGGCGGACGAGGCTTCTACATTCAACACAGACGCTCTCACAACCCAAATCCCAATGTCGATTTTGAATAAGTTGAATTTGTAAAACATTAAATGTATGTATGCTGTATGCATTGTGTTCATTATTAAGTTGTGAGTCTACACAACAGCCAAGCTTCTGTCTTTAGTTAACATTTGAAATGCACGTGTGGACGGGATTTAAAAAACAAACGAAAACGGAAAATCGCCGTTTTCAAAACTACCCGTGTACGTGTGGACGTGGCCTAAATATTTTATTTTATTGCAATCTCATTATGATTCTGTTGTGTGTCAGTTGTATCCGGGGAGGTGAAAGAGTTCCCCCTCATGTCAAAAACAAGTCACGCCTCACTTAGCTGACACCTGATTTGAATGACTGTATCTTGTTTTTCACATACTAATGTGGACTACTCTTTATTGAAATAAACTGTGTCTGTTAGTCGACCTATTAGCACAGAAACCCACCAAACCCAACCAGCATCATTACAGTTACAGGTCTTCTTATCTTAGAGCTGTAAAAAAAACATGATATACTCTTCTTAGTAAATTGATATTCACCACCTAGACATATTTATCCTGCAATTTTAGTCACTATTAAACATAAGCAGCTTTTTAATCTGCAGTAACAGAACCAAAAGCTGTTTATGCTGGTGAAGCTCGGACTCTGTCAGACTGCTGTTGTCTCGGTGTTGAATATTTAATAAGTCTTTTCTCAGAAGCCGCAGCAGGACAACACGTCGACGCTGGCCATGCTGCACACTGATAAACTACACCAGGACGTGCACACGCACTGAGAAAGCCTCACATAGATTAACTAGTTGCTAAAGATAGAGCATTCAATCCACCCTTGAGATGATTATTTATTTTATTTAATATGATTCAACTGGCTGTTCGGGGTTGTCTGTCTATCCTATCCAATCTTAAATCCACACTGGTGAAACTTTCATACTTCTGTCTTTTCTCGTCTCATTTCTCCCTCCCTGATTCTGCCTGTTCTCCGTCCTCTCCTGTACTGTAATCACATTACTCTCTCTCTGTCTTCTCTGTAGATCTGAGCGTACACAGAGCATACCCTGCCGTCCTTGTCTGATGAAAGAGTCACGACATCTGCTTCAGATACACAGACCATATTCGCATACAAAGATGCAGCCCACTGTGGTTCTTCTCTTCTCCTCGATCTTCCTCCTGGCTTTCGTCATCCCATTCTGCTTCTCCCAGAACGAGGGAGACCTGGTTGTTCAGACACGTACCGGTCGAGTTCGAGGCATCCGCCAGCTGGTGCCGGATCAAAGCTACATAACTGCTTTTCTGGGCATCCCCTTTGCTGAGCCCCCACTGGGGAACCGCCGTTTCCGTCCTCCGGAACCCAAACGTCCGTGGACTGGAGTGATCGAGGCCAAGGAATACCCCAACGCGTGCTATCAGTATGTGGACACAGCATTCCCAGGCTTCCAGGGCAGTGAGATGTGGAATCCTAACAGAGACATGAATGAGGACTGCCTCTACCTCAATGTCTGGGTGCCCTCCTCGCCCAGACCTCACAACCTCACAGTCATGGTGTGGATCTATGGTGGAGGTAGGGCTGGGCGATATGGCCTAAAATTCATATCGCGCTATAATTTGAAGCATGTGCGGTAAAGATATATATTATTTTCTTCTGTATAACGTATTTTCCACACTATAAAGCACACTTAAAATCCTTTAATTTTCTCAAAAATCGAGAGTGTGCCTTATGTATGAATTCTGGTTGTGCTTACTGACCTCGAACCGATTTTGGCATGCAGAAATCTGTTAAAAATGTTTTAGTACAACTTTGTAGCTGCACTGCTTGATGGATTGTCAGAGCATTACGGCTGCCGTAGTGAGGAGCTTCACGGAGTAATCTGGGTCCAAAACTCCGTCTATTTCAGGTCCCAAAGTCAAATGAACACTGAGAGTTTAAAACGGTCTAAATTCTTTCATCTTTAATTAAATCATCAGCGTTGCTGCTTTATCGGGTGTAACAATTAAGTTTAACATCCATGAAAACAGAATTTATTAAATTTAACGGAGTTAGAAGTTAACAGGAAGTTAGCTCGCTAGTTTCCACCTAAACATTTCATACCATGTTCTGACTGAGAGATTTTTGAAACTAATTAAAATGTACAGCTCTGCTACCACTTCCAACATAAATGAAGACAGAAAACTAAACAGCAGTGACGTTTGCAGGGTTACTGAAGTTGGACTACCTGGTATATAATGTTGTGTTACGTGATTGCTAGCGACACAGCTATGTTAGCATAACATTAGCACAGTGAAGCTGGAGGATGAACGGCAACTTTTTTTCCACTCGATAAAAGTTAACGTGAGGGATTCTGGTGGTCAGCGACAAACCACCCTAACCACCAGTTGAAAGCATTTGGTCGATGCTTTCGACCAAAACGGGCGCAGCTTGATGACATCATCAACATGCGCTATCGCGATAGAGCGATATAGTCAAAATCTCTATCGTTGGCCAAATTTATATCATTTCTATCGTATATCGTTTATATCGCCCACCCTTTGGTGGAGGTACTTAAGAATTCACAAACCATACTAGGAATATCACTCCAATTGTCAATGGAGCACTGGGTTAGCCGTTCCTGATGTATTACATTAGAAAATTCATCGTCTGTCAGATTATTTTTTATGTAGAAGGATTGAGGATATTACGCTGGGAATTCTAATCATTAAACTTCTTGAATAACAGCGATGAATTGTTGTAGTACGCTCTAATATTGTAGGTTAATGTTGTGATATTCCACGTTTCCAGGGTTCTACAGTGGATCTTCTTCTCTGGATGTGTATGATGGTCGTTACCTAGCTCACAGCGAGACAGTCATTGTGGTTTCGATGAACTACCGGATCGGTGCTTTCGGCTTCCTGGCTCTGCATGGCTCCTCCGAGGCTCCTGGCAATGTCGGCCTCCTTGACCAGAGGATGGCGCTGCAGTGGGTACAAGACAACATCCATTTCTTTGGTGGAAACCCTAAACAGGTGTGTTTCTCATTGCTTTATTTGTCTAGCCTGTTTTATGCTAGAATTATTATGAGCCTGTTTTGATTTAGTTTTCTGTTTGTTCTCTCTGTGAAACAGGTTACGATCTTTGGCGAGAGTGCTGGCGGAGCTTCAGTAGGATTCCACCTGCTGTCTCCAGACAGCCGACCCACTTTCACTAGAGCCATCCTCCAGAGTGGGGTCCCCAACTGCCCCTGGGCCTCAGTGAGTCCCGCTGAAGCGCGCAGACGTGCCACACAGCTAGCAAAGTTCGTCGGTTGCAACGGAGGCAATGACACCGAGATAATAGATTGTCTGCGCGGTAAAACTCCACAGCAACTTATCGATCATGAGTGGCAGGTAATTTACACAAATTCTGCTTGACTTATCGTGTTGCAACGTGGACGAGAGACTTATTTTCAGTTTGATGTTTTTTTAAATTCAAACCACTAGTTCTGAGATGCAATGACATGGTTTATTACCTGTGGTTCCTACTAAGTGCACAATATGTTGTTAAGGATCAAAATCAGACCGGACTCAAACGCAAGACTCTCTCAAACAGTTCAGGAGAGTGTTCCCAAGAACACAAAACAGCCCACTGCTCTCCAGCACGGGCTTCTCCAACCAAAGGGATGTAGTTAGTAAGTTTTTCTCATTCAAAGCCAAGTTGCACAAACACGGATATAACGAGCCGTGTTTCAGTAACTGAAGACCGAAATGGGAGGTCAGACTAACGAGGACAGAGGGACAGTATGTACCTGTATCAGTCAGGGCTGCAACTAATGATTATCTTGGTAGTTGAAAAATCTGCCAGTTTTGCTTCCATTAGTCGGTTAGCCAGCAATTATTAACTGTCACAGTGCTGTGGGCAAACCTGTTCTAGTCTTCAGTCCTCACCTGCTCAAATCTGCCCACTCTGCTGTCTCGTTCCACAGAAAATAATGAAACACATGAATTTGAAAATAATCAAATGTATTTTTAAAAGGACTCAATAGGACTTTCAGAATAAAAATCATATAAATAAAAATATTAGTTATACAAATTAAAGTGCTATTAGTATTTAAATACAAAATAATGTGCAAATAGGAAACTAATTTGCTTTCTAGTCCAAAATAACAAGTTAACCCTGTAATGCTATAAGTTTCTGAGACCTCTGTCTCATCAACATGATCAACACTTCCCATAATTTCAAAATGTTATAGACAAAACTCTTTTTTGGCTAAAATTAACATTGTTGCCAAAAATGCCCAATGTATTAAATGCGATACAAAAAATATATAATAAATATATGTCATACACAACACGATAATAATCTTTTCTGGCATCGTTGTATTTTTATTCAGTTGTATATAGCATTTGTATTCTATTTTTATCTTATTGTATATTTTATTCTACTGTATATAGTATTTTATTTTATTCTATTCTGTACAGTTGTGTACTGTATTTATTCTTATTGTATTCTAATTTTTGCTTCATAACTTTTGCACTGTCCACTTCCTGCTGTGACAAAACAAATTTCCCACGTGTGGGACTAATAAAGGTTATCTTGTCTTATCTTATATAGCAAAAAATTGTGGATTTTGTTTTAAGGGTTAATAAACATGAATTTTCTTTCTATTTTTTGATGGGTTGGGTCTGACAGGGTTAACAAAGTTTACAGATGATTCAGTTCATGAATCCACAATTACTCTGAACATGTTCATCACGATCATTTACCAACAAAACAGATTTAGAAAAGACCGTCGCTCATCACATATTTGTTATAGATTATAGTTTCTCAGATGGTGTCGTGTTCAGCAGTTAATTATTGATATAATCCAATCCACAGATTAACTACCTAACATTAGGTGGAAGAGGTTTACTACAATATTAAAGTGTTTCATCCTGAGAAGTTTCTGACAGCTAATGTAAACATTACTGTAAAAACATTCATATAAGCAACGTGTCAATGCAACCCACTAACTTCATAAAACTGACCCATTTGGAGTGGACATCGCAGCTCCAGCGTGCCAGCGTTTTAAATGCTCGTGCACTGCATCAGTGCTGTCATGGAAGGAAAGCTCTGCTTTGCACAGTCTGCATTTAACTTTGTTTGCTGTTACATGCTTCCACATTTGTTTGAATCTCCCTGTCGCCAAATCGTTATAATCGACGTCATGTTGACGAATCGTTGCAGCCCCAGTACCAGTATGTAAAAGTCACACAAAAGGAGTAGCTTGGTTCTGGAGTAGGAAGTAGCACTTCTTGGTGTTCAGTGTTGCATTATTTCACAGTCCCATGTGGGTTTGTCATCCATGCAGGTTCTGCCATGGTCCGCTCTGTTTCGATTTTCCTTTGTGCCTGTTGTGGATGGTGAGTTTCTGCCCGACACTCCTGAGGCCATGCTCAACTCAGGGAACTTTAAAGACACGCAGATTCTCCTCGGCGTTAATCAGAATGAAGGCTCCTACTTCCTGCTGTATGGAGCACCAGGCTTCAGCAAGGACAACGACAGTCTGATCTCCAGAGAGGACTTCCTGGAAAGTAAGTTCTCCAAAATCATGTTTATTTTTTGGATGGATAAATGTAACTGAGCAGAGAGACTTGTATAAATCCATCCAAAACATTCAAGTTAATCCTACTTCAGGTTATTACGGCACAGTTTTACTTCTATCTTGTTAAAAACTTCAGTGTCACTCTTCCAGGTGTTAGGTTGAGCGTACCTCATGCTAATGATATCGGCCTGGAAGCAGTGGTGCTGCAGTACACTGACTGGATGGATGAGAATAATGAGATAAAAAACCGTGATGCCATGGATGACATTGTCGGTGACCACAACGTCATCTGCCCGCTGGCCCACTTCGCTCGCTCCTATGCACAACACAATGCCCTCAAGGCTAACATGGGGGGCATCAACTTTGGTGGGGTGAACAGTGGAAACTCACAAGGTAGGATACCCGAGTTAGTGTGGTCTGACAGATATAGAAGTATATATATCCCATACTCAGACACGCTACTGTTTGAATGACCTGCTTTCTGTTGATAGAACAATTTGGTACAATACTTAAATTAAATTTCACGTTTTCACTTTTTAATGCAGATGATAACTATTTAAAATATGCTATAATGTGCTGGACAACTTTACAACAATTTAATCTGCATTTGTCATGTAAGCGATGTTGATACTCTGAAGATAGATCAGTAAAATATGTTGGAAAAATTATTTATTTTTTAACTGTCCTTGTAAAAGATGAAATCATATCTGTAGTTTCAGAGTAAAAATGAAATAATAATGATGATTAATTATTTATAATTGTTCTTCCACCATTTATTTCTTAAGGAGGGATGTATCTTTACCTTTTCGATCACCGGGCATCCAATCTGGCCTGGCCAGAATGGATGGGGGTGATCCATGGCTATGAGATTGAATTTGTTTTCGGGCTGCCACTGGTGAAGAGACTCAACTACACCCGAGATGAGGAGAAGCTAAGCCGACGTATGATGAAATATTGGGCCAACTTTGCTCGGACTGGGTGAGGCCACAAAAAAAAAACTACCTATGGAATTAGGGTCCATGTCCAGTTTTTTTTATGCAAATGCACCTCAGCAGCCATGTTTTTCAGTCAAAATAAAGAATGCAGGAAAAGCTGTATGAGTAAGCAGCCCTTTAATTCCTGCAGGTTAATGAGTCTTGACATGAATTTGGAGGCACAGAGAGCTTCTCCTGGCAGTTAACCCTCATGCTACTTGGCTTGAAGGAAAGGCTTTAATAAGTAAATGTTAACGCTGTGAGGTACACAGTGGGGGAAATTAAATTATTTGATCTCATTTTGAAATTGTATCCAGTTACAAAGAATTGAAAAAGCTACAATTTGTTTTAATAGTAGCATAAACTGTCAGCAAAAACAAAACATTCTGTAACAGTTACAAATTCATGTGCATTTTAGTGAGTGATCAGTATTTAATCAGCTTGGAAGACATAATTCAGTACTTGTTGGAATGACTGCAGCAAGAAATACTGTCAGACATTTCCTGTATTCAATTCAGTTTTATTTATACAGCACCAAATCACAATAACAGTCACCTCAAGGTGCTTTATATTGTAAGGCAGACCCTACAATAATACATTAAAAAAAACAACAATCAACTGTAATTATCTAACAACTATTCTGTGTGGTGCTGTCCATTTTCATTTAGTGATCCTTAGTGAGCACGTACAACTCAGATATGATTATCTGAGTTGTTTCTCATTGAGCAAAATGGCTTTGTTCTGCACCATGCTGCAATGGAACGTGAAGTAGTGATGTACTATGAGTACTGACATCGACTGCAAGCAGAATTGTTGTGAATCTAACAGTTAGTTTGGAGATCATTTTACTGCTTTTTCGTTTGATTTAGTTGTAATTGTAATATCCTTTCTTGTTCTGTTTGTATCAGAAATCCCAATGACGCGCAGGGAGATAGAGGGAAACGCTGGCCTGTGTTTACCGTCAGCGAGCAAAAACACGTTGGCCTCAACACCGAATCACTCAAGATTCACAAAGGTTTGCGAAACCAGATGTGCGCATTCTGGAATCGCTTCCTGCCACGCCTTCTCAATATTACTGGTAAATACTATTAAATATTACTTCATCTCTACACTTGAAATCTGTATTGAATGCAGGTCTTCACTTATGTTCCACTTACAATTATGACACTTCTCACTGGATGCATGATACAAGAATTATTTTAAACTAAAGTGGAGCTTTCCCACATAGCAAGCAGGTCCGGCCCGGATCTAGTGTCAAGCCGGCACTGCTGGCTGACTTCTGGCACGGTAAGTTGTATGTCATCCAGATATGGGCCAGGCCTGGCATAGATGGCACTGTTTATGTGATGGCATGCTACATCTGGCCCGATTGTGGTTTGGTTTATGTGAACCAGGCTCATAGAAACAGGTCTGGCCCGGATTCGGCATCAAGCTGGCACTTCTGACTGACTGGTGTCATGGTAGGGTGTAATAACCTGGTGTATGTCAACCAGATGGGAGCCAGGTCTGCCAATGATGGCACTATTTATGTTCCTATTTTCCTATTTTAGTTAGAAGACCCAAATGCCTTGTTGCAATACTATACTCCTATGGTAGCCAACGTTTCAAATGCAGGTTTGACAGGTTTGTTAGTGTACACTTTATCCAAAACCTAGTAAGGGTTTACTCATGGTTACCACTGGGTGGCTGTAGAGCAGGTCACCTACTGATTGGAAGGTTAGTGGTTCGATCCCTGGCTCCTCCAGTCGGCATGTCAAGAGTGTGAATGTGAATGAATGCAATTAGGAAGCTCTCGGTTTAGAGAAAGTGTGTGAATGTGGCATGTTGTATAGAGTACTTTGAGTGATCTGGGAGAGTAAAAAAGCGCTATATAAGAATCAGTCCATTCACTGTCTCAACAGTTTCGTCATGCTACTTTTGCACTATTATGTTCCGGCACATGTTGTTATTACATGTCTTTATTAAGGTATACATTAGGCTGACATCTGGGGCCAGAGCTGAAACTGTTCTGGGCCAGCACAGGACCACCAGTGTGTCTGCAACTGGCCTTGTGCTGGCCCATGTGTGGGCCACCTCTGGCAAACCAGATCTGGGCCACCAAAGGGCCGTCATTCTTTGCAGTATGTGGGCCAGATCTGGGAAATACCAATTTTGCTATGTGGGATGTAGCAGCTTGTGTCAGTTCGTTGTTTTGTTTTTCTTAAATAAATGCAGCTCCTCCTGATTGGTATCAGATGGTTGACTCCCCCCTTGAAAACTGTTTGTGGTGTTGATTTCAGACCATGAAATTATTTCATCATATCTTTATATGTAACCCCAATTTTTGAAAATTTGGGACATTGTGTAAAATGTAAATTTAAGAGAAGAATGGAGCGACATTAAAATCTCATAACCCCTAGTCATTCACAATGGAAAACAGAAACTCTATCAAACTGAAGAGAAGACAATAAAGCAGTTTTCAAATTGATGATAGCAACACATCATAACAAAGTGGGAGAGGGCCACATTTACCATTGTGTAGCATCAACTATTGGGGTGGCTGTGGCTGAGAAGGTAGTAAAGTTGGTGGTTTAAAGCACTTTGACGGCTCAAGTAGAGTAAAAAGTGCTATTTATGGACCAGTTCATTCCCTCTGTATTGAACGACACTCTGAGGAGAGCAGTTGCTGGACCTTTGGGAGGGGAAAGCTCTCCCATGGATGTCTGGTACAGGATTCTAGCTGCTAAACAGTAAAAAGAGACATATTCTATTTTGTGAAAAACATTAGCTCTGTTTGAATTTGATTGCAGCAATACATATCAAAAGTTGGAAACACTAACTCTAAAGGCTTAGAAAGCAAGAGCTTCTAAAAATAGAACAGCTTGAAGATCATTTTGCAACTAATTAGGTTAACTGGCACCAGGACAGTAACATGACTGGATATTAAAAGGCAGACGGAATTTCTCAGAAGTAAAGACGGGCAGTGTTCTCCAAGCTTTTTCTGTCACGTGACAGTGAAATGGAGCTTCGCCAGTCTGCAGAAAGCTGCATCTACAGATTGTGGAAGAGTGTCGACTTAATAGTCCTCAACGTGAAATTGCAAAGACTTGGATGTCTTATTACTTACAGTATATAATGTCCTTAAAAGATCATGGGAGAAATATCTGTGCACGAGGGACAATGTGAAAATCAATCTTGGATAGTGATCAGGCGGCACTGCATTAAAAAACACAGACATGATTCTGATATTTATCCAGAAATCACAGTATGTAAAAGGAGTTTACCATACCATCCACAAATGCAGGTTAAACCTCTGCCATAGAAAAACTAATCCAATATGGTCTGGGGGAACATGGAGAACTGTGGTCAGGTGAATCAAAATTTCAAATTCGTGTAGGAAAACATGGACCCTGCATGACCTAAGGAGGTATCTGGTTTGTTTAGCATGGATTTGGTATGTTACACAGACCTTTTATCAATGCTAAGGGTATGTACAGCATTTAGAGCAAATAAACTCTTTAAACTTGGTCCTGTCCCAACTTCAAGATGCATTGCTGTCATCAAATTTAAAATGACCGTATTTTTTCTTTCTAAAATGTTACTCATGTTCTCATTTTAAGCATTTGATATGTTTTCTGCGTTCTATTGTGAATAAAATATGGGTTTATGAAATTTGGAAATCATTACATTCTGTTTTTATTTAGATTTTACACAGTGTCCCAAATTTTTGGAATATAGTATTGTATTGTATTTGATTTACATCTAAAATGAAACAGTGTTGTTATCGAGTTTGGGTGACTTAATTATCCAAGAGTAGCTGTGAAACAGCTAACTGACCATCTGTATTCAGTAGGTGGAATTGGACCCAAATGCAGACATAATTGAGACAGGGATAAGTCTTTACAAGCTTTTGAGTGCACAGGAATTCAAGATAGTGGAACACTGAAACATAGCGGGAATCTTTGCTGGAAAAGCACTGAAACAGATGGAGAGTGAGATTAGATGCGAGGTGGGGAAGGAGCTATACTGAGGAAAGGACAGAGGAACAGAGTGCACAGGTTTGATGAGAGATGTGGAATATGGGATGTATGCACATGGATGTAGGAGTCTAGGATTAATTGTGGTGGGACTGATGATGGTTTCTAATTGATATAGTCCAATGTAGCCTGGAATGATGTGGAAGAGAGTGATTTGAGGGGAATGTCTTTGGCAGTAAGCAATACATTTTGTCCTGGTACATACTTGGGAGTCAGTGTCCGATCGACAACCCTGTTGATCGATGGCCCTTAGCACTGCCTCCCAAGTTAGGGTCCAAATGCGCCAACAGCGTTGTAAGTGGTTTTGGAAGGAACAGTGAGATCAACTTTGGCTTCCGGGAACAGGGGTGATTGCTAACCTAGGGAAGCTTCAGAGGGCGAGAGACCAGTTGCAGACGAGGTAAGTAAATTATGCGCAAACTAAACTCAAGGGAGATATTAAGACCAGGTTGCCGGGTTTTGTGTGGTGACACAGCAAAGAGTTGATTCCAGTTCTTGATTAACCCTGTCCAGCTGATCATTGGATTGCGTGGATGTATCCGGTGCTGACGCTGACTTTGGGGTGACTTGTGCAGCTACCGGACTGTAATTCCGAATAAAGCGATGGTAGAAGTTGGTGAACCTGAGGAACCGCTGTAGCTGTTTCTTTGATGAGGAAGTGGGCCATTTGCTTACGGCTTGAATCTTTGCACGGTCAGTGGTCACCGTGGCGATCCTGTCCTCCTGCCAGGATATAACCGAGATAACTAAGGAACAGTCAAACTCACATTTTTCTGCTTTGACAAATAACCGGTTTTCCAGGAGGCGTTGCAGTACTGAACAGACATGGACTCTGCTCCTCTGGAGAAATCGGAATGTCGTTTAGGTTGACAAATACAAAAATATTCAGGAAATCCCTCGACACATTGTTTACTAATGCCTGGAGACTCCAAGGGCATTAGTGAAGCCAAATGGCATAACAAGATGCTCAAAATATCCTAGGGTTGTATTGAATGCAGTCCTCCATTCGTTTCCCTCTCGGATGCAGAGCAGATGGTATGCATTGCGTAAATAATACGTTTACTGAAGATGGTGGCCCCATGAATGGGTTCAAGGGCAGAGGGTACAGTGATCTCATTCAAATATCTACAGTTTATACAGCTACTGTGTCTTATCCTTCTTGGCAAAGAAGAAAAAACCTGCACCTACCGGGGAAGGAGGCGGGTGGATGATGATCCAAGGACTCTTGGATATATTTCTCCGTTGCCTTCCTCTCGGGCCAAGACAAGTCTGCTAGAAGGCAACAGGGCACTGGGAAGGAGGTCAATGGTGCAGTAACAAGGCCTGTGGGGTGGAATGGAAAGTGCTTTAGTCTTACTGAAGACCTCCTGAAGGTCTTGATATTCCTGGAGAATAGAGAAGAGATCCAGTGGAGAAGAGACTACAGGAGCTGTTGCAGGGGTTCCTGAGGGTAGAGCTGAGGTTAGACAGTTTGTGAGGGAGAATAAACTCAACCTGTAATCCTTCGTAGCCATAGATAACTGAGTATTAGAGGTGTTTCAGGGGAGGATAAGGTAAAGAATGAGTGTTCCCAATTGTTTCCAGATGTGACTATGCACACAGGTTTGGTTTGTGGAGTGGTTACTGCAAAAACCTGATTATTGAGTGTAGGGGTGAGTATGGGTGGGTCAAGTGGAACGAACAGCAGTTTTAACTGTTTGGCCAGCTCTGTGTCGATTAGGTTCTGCTCCGACCCAGAGTCGACGAGGGCATGAAGGCAATGAATATTATGATTAAAAGTACGTGTCATTGGTAATACCAAACAGGGCTTGGAGTTAGTCAGGGATCCGCCCACCCAGATCCCTGAAATTAACAGCAGGTGGAATCATTTGGTCGAACCGGTCAGTTCGTGAGGAAATGATTGGATGCTCCTTAATAAACACTTAATAAAAAGCGCCTTTCTCTCTCTTCCAGATAGAGCCAGTAAGTGACCAATCTGCATGGGTTCAGGGGGAGGTTTAGAGGATGACAAAGTGGTAGCTGAAGTGGAAGTGAAGTGGAAGTGGAATAGCAGACATGGAAATTAGAAATGAGCTTTTTGGCCTCTCTCTCAGCTTTATGTCGATTCTGAGGGAGAGAGAGAGACCAGGTCCTCAAAGGATGTGTACTTCCTCTGAACAGTTTAATAGGAAAACCCTGGCACCGGCCCAGTTCCCCGGAAAAGAAGGGGGAAGGGTCCCGGGAACTAGAGATTAGATGCAAAGCGGGGATGGAGCTATGCTGGGGAAAGGTAAATACTGAATTTGTAGTATGGGAATCTGGGGGAGGCTAGCCAGGTAAGCGTCCAAGAGGTGTGAGATCGAGTGAGGTTCCAACCTTTTGTTTCCAGGAATCCAAAAATGATGGTAGGTAGCAGGGCAGGCAGGTGGGAGCTGTAAGTAGTTTAATTTCCACAAGGCAGGTTGCAGAGGTTTACAGTGGGTTTTACCTGGGAGAACAGTGTCCAGGTAAGTAAGGTGTCGAGTCGTGGCAGAGTAACTGAAGGCTCAAGGAGATCAAGTTAAGCACAGCGCGTACACATAAAGATCTAAAACAATAAGGTCTGGTTACCACCATGAGCTGACGAACTGGCGAAGAAATGATGGCAATGCTGGTCCTTACAAAGAGCCTCGCTGATCGCCGTTAATGGAAATCAGGTGAGTAGAAACAGGTGAGACGGCAAGGCTCCGCCCAGAAGGCACAAGCAGGTAGTATAAAAACACCAGACGCTCACCTGGATCATGACAGAGTCTTTACCTTACAATATAAAGTGCCTTGAGGAGGCTGTTGTTGTGATTAGGAGCTATATACACTGGACTGAAGAGGAAAAGAAGTTACCCCTGGTCACTCTTAATGAAGAGTCGCTGTGTGCCTGGTGTGACATCATTCAACTCGTGGTTAGGCCGAAGCCCCCTGGGCTCATTCTTCTGTCACCAGTATTTTAATGAACAACACCAAAATATTCCACATCCACCATCCTTTTCTCAACCAACTTGCTGTAATCTTACCGAAACATAAAGAACAATCAGTGACATCAACAATGTATGTGTATGAAATTCTAATGCAGGTATAGCCTGCAAGCCGGGGCTGCCACAAACGATTGTTTTGATAGTCGACTAATCAGATCATCCATTGGACGTAACACGTCCAGCTTATTGCTAAACTCTTGACGGTCTCACACTTCTGTTTAATCAGTTTTCTGTTTGACGTTTATTCAGCTGTGTGAAAACTATGGCCCTTTCTCAATTCTAAGTACGCGAGCCCGTGCTCGCGTTCTAGGCGAGACCAGACTTGCAGAGAGCGCACGGGCGGAGCGAGAACACATCTGGGAATTTTTCACATTCTCAGCTTGATGCGTACTTTGAACTGGAGCAGTACTTGGTCTCCGACTGATGACGTATCACGAGAACGCACAAGTACGCATATTGAGACAGGGCCTATAACTTTAATCTCAGCCAAACCGATTTACTCAGGAACAAATAAAATACTGAAAAAAGCCAAACAATAACATTTTAAAGTTATCTAAGTGACTTATATATGTTTAACCTGAGTGGCGAAAGACCACTGAAAACAATGTGCCGGGAGTCCGGTGTTCTCACCGGCTCTAGTGAGCCTTGAACCCTCTAGTTATCGAGCTGGTGGGTAACACCGGAGAACTTTTGCAAATATGTGATGTCTTGATAAACCGAGCAGATATTTGAGGTTTACACAGCTACATTCTTGCCTGACAATATCTTAAAAGTTTATTTTGTGACCCAGAAAGAATAATAAGAGTAACATTAAAACTAAGTAGCTGCCACCATTGTTAGAAACTGCAATTGGCTGGGCCGCGCTATGAATTCTGGGATAGGTTGGCCACGAAGGATTCACCTGACCCATCCTTCAAATCTGGGGAAATGAAGGACGCATTTGGAGGAGTTTTTGAATTTGGAGAGCCTTCCTTGCGTCACTGTAACGTAATTGGCCTACAAATGCGGTTCCTGAATTTGGACACAGCTCCGATACCAGACACTGCTTCTTCTTCTTCTTCGGGGTTTAACGGCAGCTGGCATCCTTGTACATGCAGTGCTGCCATCTGCTGTTTCAGTCCGTTATTACACTCTTAAATCCTACTACTTATTCCTGCGTCTTTTGTGATCTTACAAAGCTTCAAACGACGGATCGACTATTAAAACCATCAACGAATCATGACTAGTCGACAAATCGTGGCAGCCCTACTTCAAGCTCAACTGCTAACCGTTTTTGCTGTCCTGTCTCTGTTTCTTCTCTCAGACAACATAGATGAGGCAGAACGTCAGTGGAAGGTGGAGTTTCACCGCTGGTCTTCCTACATGATGCACTGGAAGAGTCAGTTTGACCACTACAGCAAGCAGGAGCGCTGCACTGACCTCTGAACGTCTCGGCGAGGAGACGACGGAGAGAAGAGCGGCGAGCGAGCCGTGGCTGTTTTCCTCCATAGTTCCTGAGTGAAGGCTGACATCTTTTTGTGGTTCTTTTGGTTCACAGCATACACAAGCAGAGGCACTGTTGTCATTTATTTATATTATTTATAATATTTATTGTTTTGTTTTTTTATCTGTGTGTCTGTGGAACTTAAGGGCTGTGGAGTAAAACTTGTCATTGGAGGAGTAAAGATGCGTCATTACCTCGAATGTGTGTGCGTAACTATGTGTGCGTCTCAGAAACCGCCCAGTTTGACTCAGATAACTTAACTGACCCGTCACACTGCTCCACTACGGATTTACTGTAACCTCACTCGTCTTTTTTTGCTTTCTGGGGATTTCTTCTTTCCAACATATCAGTTGTATTTTTGGTCTCATCACTGTTTCGTTTCTCTTTTATTTATTTAGTTATTTTTATTAATACTGTTACAACCACTACTCCCATTACCTGTACTGGTCTTGCTTTGTTTGAGTGTTTCTCCTGTGGTAAGCCATATACTATTTTGCATTTATCTAACTGTTGCTGTGTGTGAAAATATCCGATTCCTCACATTTTACTCGATGTTAAAACTGCTGTATTCTAGTTTGATGTGAGATGTAGATAGTATATTACGTTCAGACCAACTGACTGGTGCCTAACTCGCATTATATTACAAGTTCGCTCAGTTTCACAGTTGAATGGAAACAGAAACGAGTCCCGTTGATGTTGATGGGTCCTCTTGAGCATCGCCTGTCTGTTGAAGCGCGTCGGTGCTCAATTCTTCTAAATGTTCGGCCTTCCTGTGAGGGTCAATTCTTCTGCACAACTGCACTGAGTTGTGCATGTGTGCGTGGCCACCCAGTGTCCTTCACAGGGATCCCGTGTGCCACTCATGTGTGAGCTCGATCTTTCTTTTCCTCCTTTTTTCTGTCACTCATTCTGTTTGTCTTCCACCACAACAACCCTTCATCCAGTCCCTCTCTCCATCTTCCCTTTTACTGTCCTCTCCACTCTAGTCGTCATCTTCATCTCTAATAAACCTC
Organism: Neolamprologus brichardi; assembly: GCF_056152115.1. NCBI lineage: Eukaryota > Metazoa > Chordata > Actinopteri > Cichliformes > Cichlidae > Neolamprologus > Neolamprologus brichardi. The sequence goes on along the minus strand of NC_142106.1, from coordinate 51,256,305 downwards.
CACCCACCCTCATTTCTTTCTTACTCTTCCTTTATCCATTATTCCCGCCTCTCCCTTCCTGTTTCTCACTTTTATGTTAGGCCTTTTCCATTCCTCGTTTGTTTCCTTTCGCTCCCTCCTTTTAGTTATTCCTTATTCATCATCTGCCGTATCGGTCCCTCCTTTCTTGTCGGCTCTGTTACATCACTCCCCCCATCCTCCCGTGCGTTCTGCTCCCTCTCCCATCCCCCTTCCTTGGTGCTCCTGCTTTGTTGTTAGTCTAATGGAGGTAGAGTAATTCACTCAGCTGCAGGATAATGTGACAGAGTACTGGCTCAGCCTCTGGCCTGCTAGCCAACAGGACCTGCTGAATGCAGAGGTGGAGAAGTGATGGGAAAATGACAGAGAAATGCACTCCTATGTCACAAATACAGATATGCACTGATCATTTGAAAACTCAGATGTGCATTTTGTTACATCCATTACATACAGTTCGATCCTGTGATTTGGTTGTAAACACTCGTGTGTAGCAGCATTCACCTGCATTTGAAAGAAAATCAAGAAACTTTAACTTTTAACCGTTAACTTGATGCTCACAATTTTCCCGTTTCCGGGTGCTTAGGTGACCCAAGCCGCCTCTTACTCTTACTTAATGACGATAATCTTATATTTGCATATCTTATGCACAAAGAAGTCGGAGCCTGCATCGTTCCCTGTGTTGTGAGCATGTTATACTGAAGAATCAAGACAGTTTAGTCAGATTACAACCTTGTTTGAGTAGGATCCAGACACCGTTTGATCCCCTTATCTTTGTTAAGATATGTTGCCTCATGAGTAGGGATGCAACGATACCAATTTTTTCAAACCGATACGATACCGATACTTGGATCTGAGTACTTGCCGATACAGAGTACAAAAAACGATACTTCTACCACACACACACACACAAATACAATTAATTGGAAGACAGGTTGTATTATATTCCCTGCCGATAAAAAATAAAATCTCAATAAAAATGACCACAAAAAAATTTAAAGTGAAAAATAAGCACTTCTGTTAAATTATTGCAGAGTGTCCACATTGTAATTTTACAAAATATCACTGAACTATTGGCACTGTCTCGAGCTTTCAGAATAATAAATAAACACTTCTGTTTGGAATAAAATAAATACAAATTAGGTTTGAGAATAAAATAAACTTTTAAATTATTGCAGAGTGTCCATATTGTAAACAAACAAACAAAATAATTATTATTAAATAAATAATAAAATATAAAAAATTATAAAATAAATAATAAATGAAATAATAATTGGCCCCCTAGTGGCCAATCTAAAAACTACAACAGAAATGACAAGCCACCCTCTGATTAATGAAATAAGTTGGTATCAGTTCATGGTATCGGTTAACTCTTACGAGTATGAGTACACACACATTTTACAGTATCGGCCCCGATATCGGTATCGGTGCATCCCTACTCATGAGTTATCATTGTGTCTGCAGAGCATTAGTTTAGCAGTAAATGATTCACTTTACATCCAGTTGTCTTGTTTACACAAGACCTGTGATACGAGCTCGTTCAGCTGGCAGGTTGTTATTCATCCATATTTTCTGCACATTAAATAACTTGTGAATATCTATTAAAGTAATATTTGCATTCAAATCTATTATATTCTACATTAAAAGTATAATCGTGCAAGACTTTGGGGCAACTCTGCCTGAGTTATGAGTCACTACCACCCATATCACTGTGTATGTATGTGTGTGTTATCACTGTACTTCTGTCAGCCTTTCTTACATTTCCATTTGAGTATTGTGAGGGAGCTGAAGCGACGCTCTGATTAGCTGTTGGCCGCCCCAGCACAGTGTCCCCGTTGGCATGTAAAGCTCCTGTTTGTGGCTCAGTCGTGTAGTCTAGCTTTAAAAAGAACTAAATATGACAAAAAAAAGTATTGTACATGTGTAAAATACCAGTAAAGAGTGCATGTTTGAAAGGCCATGTGACTGACACCTCCTCCCTCCAGCTCCTCTCGGACAGAGAGATCCTGCTTAAGCCACTTCTATCGAGTCCTTGTGCATGTCCAGAAGCCCATCATCTGCAGTATATCCTACCAAACTCTGACTGTTATATTCTGTGAAATTTGTACTTTCAACAAGCCTATTATCCAGTATCTCATGTAAGGTACGTTTGATGTTAGCAATAACAGAAATGCATCAGTAAAGGAATATATTTGATATTTAACGCAGTGAAAATAAAACGTGATAAAACGGCAACGATGAGGGACAGAGTCATTTTAAAAGCAATATTTATTCAAAGTATGAACTTAATATGAGTGCCGATGACTATTTTCTTGTATAAACTGTTTGTTTGACTCCTTTTCAGTCCTCTGCCTCGTCGTTGTTTGTTTCAGTCACTAGTACTGTAAGTGTTGAAGGCTTCTGTAGCTTCCCAGTATGTCTCTGTGTATGACGAACGCTGACTTTATTAAGCTATAGCAACAGAAATAAAGGGAGCCTGCTGTCGATCTCAAGTTTTTTATTGAATCTCAGCACGTACCGACAGACACACAAGTTTTAGTCTCGGTCTGGACTATAAGAAGTGTCCCGTGTGAAGATTTTTAGTCTGCAGCACTGAAACAGACACACAACTACCAAACATTTCAGTCGTTTGATTATCTCTCAACTTTTAATAGTTTAGGTCAGGGGTGGGCAATTCCAGGCCTCGAGGGCTGGTGTCCTGCAGGTTTTAGATCTCACTTTGGGTCAACACACCTGAATCACATGATTAGTTCGTTACCAGGCCTCTGGAGAACTTCAGGACATGTTGAGGAGCTAATTTAGCCATTTAAATCAGCTGTGTTGGTTCAAGGACACATCTAAAACCTGCAGGGACACCGGCCCTCAAGGCCTGGAGTTGCCCACCCCTGGTTTAGGTTTGTTTATTTGTTTGTTTATTTATAAGGAACCCCATTAGCTTCCACAACAGTGGTTGCTAGTCTTCCTGGGGCCCAAACCATCAAATACCACCAAATAAAATGTTACACAATGAGTTGTTAGCAAAATGTCCACATAATTTGGCTCTTACATCCACAATAAGGTTTTACAATTCTGAAAATGTAAATATTAAAAATTATAAAAAAAAAAAACACTCAAACAAAATATACAATTTCCATACAATTGACATTACCCTCTTACAATTTTTACAAATAGATTAAAAACTGCTTAAATAGGCTTTTAGGTGATTTTTAAAATTATGAATAGAAGCCAATTCTCTAATTGCATAAGGCAACTTATTCCACTGAAAAGATGCTCTAAATATAACAGAGTTTTTCAAAAAGTTACTTTTAACTCGAGGAGTTACTAAATTGTGGTTAGTTGAGAATCGTGTAGCATGATTATGTATTTCATCTGGATACTGTAACTGAGCATAAAAAAAGTGTGGTGTGTTTACCAGTATTGCTTTCTTTAAAAATACAAGTAAGCCATAGTATAATTTAGCTTGTGCAGAAAGCCAAGAAAGTTTATCGTGCATTTTTTTTTACAATATCTGTATAATATGAACAGCTTAACACTAATCTGGCCGCCCTATTTTGGACTAACTGAAGTCTGTTCAGATCTGTCTTATTAGCTGCTGACCAAATGATTGAGCAGTACTCTAGATGAGATAATACTAGTGCATTAATGACATCTTTCATAATTGAAGAAGTAACATAAAAAGAGCATTTCCTAGCTATAGCTATGCCCTGTCCCATTTTCTTAATAACAGAGTTGATGTGCTGAGACCATGAAAGGTGGTGGTTTATGGTAACACCAAGTAATTTAATCTGGGTGACCTGTTCTAATACGATTTTAGGTGATGCAAAACACTGAGCCAGCCTTGCTGCTCCAACAGTATTTGAATATCTGTTGCCTAGAAATGAGAATAAAATCCATCAGTTATTGTGACAATAAAGACATCAGTCTTGAAGTCATTCACACAAAGTTAATAATGAATGTGTGAATGCAAATACATGGTTTCAAATGATTGGCGATGTGTGTGCAAACGTTTCACAGCTACTCTGTCATCTGCTGAAATATATGAACATATAGTTTAATACTGACCGCTCAGCGTCTCCCTAATGAAAACCAGCCTCACTCTGAACCTTGTGAGTAGTTGAGCCACCAGGTTTATCATAGAGCAGCACAGGATAAGGTAAACATTTCTGTGATGCTGTTTTCAAACAATAATCCGTTAAACAAGAAATTAGTTTTGAATTATCACTTTAAACCGTGTGGGACTGAACCAAATGAGAACTAATAAAGTTTAAAACTGGCACACACAAAATAATGACACTAACAAAAACGTCAAAGCTTTCTGGAGCGGAAATATGGAAAATGGAGTTCCACTGGGCACAATCAGGACGTGGATTAACTGCCTCGGTGGGTCTGCTGGATTAAAAGTGACAGTTTGTAAACATGAGATGCTGTGAAATTGTGACAAAAACACAGGAGTCGACTTTTCTAAATAATAAAGTACATTCATCCAGATAAGACCGAAATAACAAATGTGTTTGATTGAGTTTGTGATGAACAGCAGAATTTTTCTACACATCCTGAATTATTCATTCACTCACGCATTTAAAGCGAACAGGAATGTTCAGGGAAATCTGATGCAGCAAATCTTAGAGAGCACTGAAAACAATCCAGTAATTTTCTTTCGGTTCTTTGATGTCGGCAGCACCAGCAGAGGGCAGCAAACCCGGCGTCTTACTTTCTTAAACCAAAATAATTCACATAAATCAGCCTCAAATATGAGGAAACTTACCTTCTGCTGTTTTTTCAAGGTTCCATGTGATCAAATACTACGCTGTAGTATAGCAGGATAGTATAATAGCAGCTCATATGTAACGGAGGGAAAAAAAAGACTGAATAAGAAAAACAATATTTACAAATATGACCTAAATGGTAAATTTAGGTCATATTCAGATAGATTAACAGTAGTTTTAGTTGTCGATAAGCCACTAAAACTACTGTTTTCTATCTGATTAATAGCTGCTTTGGGAGACACCATCTGGAGGAGGAGCAAAAGGAGGAAAAACATATGTTGTTATTGTTCCTCATCTGTTCGCTGCTGATATCATAAAGTGTGCTTCATACAAGTTCTGGCACAGAGGCAGCAGGTGATGCGGATGCAGCGATATGGATGCTCTACCGGTCTATCGTGGTGAACAAAGAGCTGAGCGTAAAAGCGAAACTCTATATTTACCAGTCGATGTATATCCCTGCTCTCAAAGCTGGATCATGTCTACACACATGAAATGCATTCGAACAGTCATTTACTCAATTTAACATATTCATCAGACTTATACTTTGATTATATCTTTGATTAAGAATAAAGATGATCTACTATTATTAGCAAAGAGCTCCTCTCACAACAATTTTACCATTTCCAGGGCGCGAGGCAGCCCATCAGGTGAGGCCATGCACTGTGAGTTTATCCCAAAGTTCTACTGTAATGTCATAAAGCGTCTTAAAAACATTCAGCTGTGACAACCTCAACCGTGATTGGTCAGTGTGCCACTGTGTGCTGCCACACACTGAAAACACGGGCTTATTAGCCAATGAGATACAATAATCACTTACTGTCCTAATCCTCAGATTCAATTCAATTTAATTTTTACAGCACCAAATAACAACAGCAGTCCATTCAATGTGCTTCCTATTGTGAGGCCAACAATGATCCAGAGACAACACCAACAACCTCTTTTGAGCAAACACTTGGAGAAAAGCAAAACTCGATTGTAACATGAAGAATCATCTGGCAGAACCAGGCTGAGGGAGGGGAACAAAACAAAAAACAGAGGATCAACAGGGGGTCCACGACCCTCTTAGGGACACTCCCATAGGGCTTAAAGTCTGGGACTCTCCACCAATTGCTCGTAGAGCTAAAGAAGCTTTTTGGATGAGAGGTGAAACGTCTTCAAAAACCTCAAAGAAGTCCAGACACTTTTATTTCCAAGCTCCTTAGACCACCATGACCTGGATGGCTGAAAGCAGGCATCTGGTTAGATATTATATTTGCAAGATTTTTAGGGTCCAGTACAAAAACCTCAGTTTGACCTGAATTTAGAAGCACAAAATTAGAGCCCATCCAGGTTTAGACATTAATGCAGTTTAAATAACTGCTATGTGGTATGGCGCTTTCACATTAATGAACATGTATGCCATGCCTTCATATTGCCTGAGGGAAATGTGTATACTGTAAACAGAACTGGAACGCTGTGGAGTGTGTTTCCATTAACAAACTGGTCTCCATCAGGTAGATATGATTTAAACCACTGCAGCAACCAACCTTTAATTTGTAGGTATGGCCTAATCTCTGTAATAAAATACTAAGTCAACAGTGCTGAGGACTAGCACAGAGATGAGTCCACTGTCAGAGCCCATAATAAAATGGCCTATTATTCACCTTCCTGCAAAACACAGGATCCACGTTTAGTTTTCACACAGATGAAGCTATTCTTACGATTCAATGGAATTAATCAAGGCTTACCAAAATGTTAGCAGTAACTGATTGTGGTGCTTAGCACTGTCCCATCACAGCAAGAAGGTCCTGAGACGTTTCTCCCACTGAAAACATCCAGATGAACAGAATCAGTGTTTGTAGATTTGCTTACCTGAATGATTGAACGTGCATCAAGAGGGTCCAGAGTACAAACCCATTAGCTGACTGGGCCTTCTATGGAGTTTGCATGTTCTCCCCCATCTTGCGAGGGTTTTCTCTGGAGCACTCTGGCTTCCTCCTACAGTCCAAAGACATGAATGGAGATTAGGTTACCTTGCAGTTCTAAATTGGTCCTAGGTGTGGATGTGAATACTTGTGTGTCTCTGTGTTACTGTGATGGCCAAAGCCATGGCCAACCTCTAAAAGTCAGTAACTCTTATGTATTCGTCATTTTTGATTTAAATAACACACTTTAGTTTGCAGTAAGTGTATTGATTGGTTTGGATATATTTGCTCTATTTGTAAGCACATTTAGTTTATCTATGTATTGATACCAATTCATTTCTTATTCTTGGGTTTGTCTAATCTTCGTTTCCTTCACCTGTAATGAGCCCTGGGAGCTGCCAGACAGAAGGTGGCAGCCAGGGTTTAAAGCAGTTAGGGGGCTGATTGGATCGCACCACCACTTCCTGCTGAAGGGGGAGAATGTGTATTTTCTTTAGTTAAATAAAGCTTTTGTATTTAATTAAATATTTGAGTTTAGGGTTTAGTGGTTTATAATTTCTTGTTTGGTTTTTAGTTTATTAACAAACTGGACTTTACTGCATTGTTTTTGTGGTTTATGATTTTGCTTTGTTTAGTTACCCCCATGTTGTGTCATAGTGGTCTGATCAGCTGTTATATACACCCCTGTGTGTCGTTTTCTGCTTAGGTCAGTTATGTTTTTTTTGGGGGGGGGGGGGGGGGGGGGTTGTTTTGTCAAGTTCACAGTTCTTTGCCTGAGTTTAGTTTTGATTCTTTTACCTTTTTTATAAGATGGGCGTTCATAAAGTCAGCAAAGAGGCACAGAAAAGAAGATCAGACACCAGCGAGGGAGGATAAGAAGGACAGGCGCAACAACATTGTCATCCCCTATGTAGCCGGTGTATCAGAGAAACTCAGGAGAGTTTTCTCCAAGCATGACATCCCGGTGTACTTCAGACCCAGCAACACACTCAGACAAAAACTGGTTCACCCCAAAGACAAAACGCCAAAACACAAACTTAACAATGTGGTGTTTGCTGTACAGTGCAGCGAGGAATGCCCAGACCTCTACATTGGAGAGACCAAACAGCCACCTCACAATCGCATGGCACAACACAGAAGAGCCACCTCCACAGGACAAGACTCAGCAGTCCATCTGCATCTAAAGGTCAAAGGTCACTCTTTCGAGGATGCCAATGTTCACATTTTGGACAGAGAGGACAGATGGTTTGAAAGAGGAGTGAAGGAAGCATCTATGTCCACTGTGAGCGACCATCTTTGAACAGAGGCGGTGGTTTACGACACCAACTCTCTGCCATCTATAATCCAGTTTTTAGATCCCTCCCCAGACGCCTTAACGCCCACTCACATCCTGGTGATAAGGTGGGGCCAGGTTACACAAAGAGCTCACCCGAAACTCTGGCTGATTGGGACCCACACCCAGTTCCACACCTTGGCTCATGTAATTAGAGGATCATTGGGGGGAAACTCCCACTAGGTTTATATCTGGGACTCTCCACCATTTGACCTTAGAACTGAAGAAGCTTCTTGGATGAAGGTGAAACGTCTTCAAGCAACTTAAAGAAGTCCAGACACTTTTCTTTGCAAGCTCCTTAGATTCTACAAAGATATTTTAGAAGGAGAAATAAGAAACAGAGTGGTTTTAACGCCCACTCACAGCGCCAGCTGTAGCTTGTCTCCTCCTCCCACCTTTGGCTGCGTGCACACTTATTTTGAAGGCATCGACAGGAAGTAAACCCCTAATTCCAAAGTGGACCTCTGCAGGAAAGTTTCTCAAGGGATTCCTTTGTTCGTGGGTTTGGACCGGGAGAAAGTGGATGTATGGCATGAAATAAACCAGAAGTTAATAACGTGAGCTGAGTGAGAGCAGAGTGGGGAGGAGGAAGCTGTGGACACAACGAGGAGTTCTCGGTGAAAAGGCAGAAAGTTGCTAATGGAAAGAGAGGGAAGGGGAAAGATGACGAGGAGGAGCCGAGGACGGAGCTGAGCTATGTGGCAAATCTCCGAAGAACTTCTCCGTCCGTGAAAGCAGCAGAGCCGCCTTTATTTCGAAAAAGCGGTGAGTTAGAATCGCAGTGGGCCTGACACGGTGAAGTGGTCTGATGTTTCCGCCAAACTTTGAATCCACGCGGGGGAAAAGTTTCAGAGGAAGGGCCGAAGCTTCAAGCTAGGCTGTGGAAGTTCCTCCAGTTAACCCTGAGGACATTCAGAGTCGGGCCCTGCTCCGGGAGGTTTCTGTAATTCAGCTGTGCCTCACGATACTGCTGTTTATTTAATCTGTTTTATTTATTTATTTAAACAAACTTCTTCCCACATGTGACAGGTTGTCTTGTTTTCCGGTGGCTGCACAGTGTGAGTGTTTCGGTGCTCATCAGAAAACGTCCTGTTTCTTTTTCTTACGTTTTCCTTTTTTTAAAAAGTCCCGACTTTTGAATATTTAACTGCTCATACCGGTCATACGATTAGCTCGATTCACGTTTATTTTAAACTTGTTTCTGTTCATAACACCGTAGATCTGAAATCAAACAATCAATGTGTGATTGAGTTCAAATGGTTTAAAAAAGTATTTCACTAATAATGTAGGATTCCCGGCAGAGGATCCAAAGTAAATGGACAAATGAACGTGATTTTAATTAGTTTTTCTTTAATCTTCTGCAGTCAAATACTGCTTAAGGAATAGCACTCATAGATAGTACCAAACACTGCATTTTCCTGTTGTTTATTCCATAACACAGTGAAGAGGTGACAGGAAGGAGAGAGCGAATGTTAGAAGACGCCCAGCAAAGCCTCAGGCTGCTGCACTGAGCCTTGTAGCTGTGTTTGCTCAGTCTGTGAGCTACACCAATGTGCTCCCAACATTCTGGTGCATGTTCATTTTCGCCTCCTCTGTCCACTTACAATAATTTTTTCCAGAGCTGGGCACGTTCTGGCGTTCCCTAGGCTTCCCATCCTCCAGTGTAACCAGTGGGTCCCACCTCGTCATAAAGCTTCTGTACTTCCTGTCATGAAGTTGTCTGTTGATTGCAGACTGTTCAATTCAATTTTATTTATATAGCGCCAAATCACAACAAAAGTCGCCTCAAGGCGCTTCATAGATACAGAGAAAAGCCCAACAATCATATGACCCCCTATGAGCAGCACTTTGGCGACAGTGGGAAGGAAAAACTCCCTTTTAACAGGAAGAAACCTCCAGCAGAACCAGGCTCAGGGAGGGGCGGGGCCATCTGCTGCGACCGGTTGGGGTGAGAGAAGGAAGACAGGATAAAGACATGCTGTGGAAGAGAGACAGAGGTTAATAACAGATATGATTCAATACAGAGAGGTCTATTAACACATAGTGAGTGAGAAAGGTGACTGGAAAGGAAAAACTCAATGCATCATGGGAATCCCCCGGCAGCCTACATCTATTGCAGCATAACTAAGGGAGGATTCAGGGTCACCTGGTCCAGCCCTAACTATATGCTTTAGCAAAAAGGAAAGTTTGAAGCCTAATCTTAAAAGTAGAGATAGTGTCTGTCTCCTGAATCCAAATTATAGGTTAATGTGTTGATGATAGGCCTTCCTCAGTGCCTCATTGTGCAGCCTATGATCTAACAATCAGATGATCTATGAAGAAGCACTTGGTGACAGTAAGAAGGAAAAACTGCATTTTAACAGGAAGACACCTCTGGCAGGACGAGGCTCAGGAAGGGGAGGGGCCATCTGGTTGTGGTTGGACATGTGATTGGCTGGTTGGGTCAGAAAGAGACGCCACAAAAGGCAAACTATGGTAGAGTTTTATAATTGTGACTACATGCAATCTTCACTGGGATAAAACAATCTTTATCCCAGTGAAGATGAATATTTCATTCATCAGGATGTGATTGAAGCAGTCTGATGTAAAGCTGCGAGCATTTTTCACCCAGTGCTTCCCTGCTTCCAGATGGAGGGAGAGAAGGAACGACTGAGACAACACCGGGATGAGAAGGAGAGCAACGAAGCAGATGATTACGGCAAGTGTGACGACGACAAAGACAAGGTCGAGGAAGACGATGAAGACTTGGTGGGGGCAGCGCTGGTCTGGCAGGAACGCTACGGCGAGGACAATCTAGGTCTTCCCATCATGCACTGGGAGGCCCTGAGCCTGCGTATTGCCGAGCTTGAGAAGCAGGAAGAAGAGAAGAAGGAGAAGAGGTTAAAGGTCAGAGATGTTGTTCTGTCTTGCTGAAAGATGTTTGTGTACACACTGACTCTGACGATTCACTCTGATCAGACTGTTCAGTAATGTTTACCGATGTTAAAATGGTTTTAACATGTGGTTGCTGTGCTTGTCAGACTGGCCTTTCTCTGGAGCAAGGAGGAGCCCCAGTCAGCTGGAAAGAGGAGCGAGGGAAGAGAACGGAGAGCTGGGAGGACGGAGACGACGCCTGCAATAGTCACGTGCTCGCACTGACCTCTCGGTACGGGCGCGCCTCTTATTTCTTACTGGATGTCTGTTAACGCACCGTGTTTGTCCATCATTATGTCATTTGTGTTGATCGTGTGTGTCTCAGTGTGTGGTCATTGCAGTCTGCTCGCATCTGTTGCAAGGTCCAGTTTACACACAGTCAAAATCTTTTAGGTGGAGATTCTGATGCAGTATGAGCTGCAACCATGCTTTCCTCATACGGCATGACCGACCTGACAAACATGAAGGAATTTATTAACAACAAAAGTTAAGTTTTCGTTTGGTCACGTTGGAGAGGGAGACTTTACCTCTGAACAGGAAAGTGAGTACAGGGCAGGTTAAAGTGGGGAACTCCCTAAAATGAGCTTTGATGGCTCGTGTGGGGAAACGAAGCACCGCTCACAGTAATTTCTAAAGTGAGCTCCAACAGATTTTCTTAATCTACAGGTTCTGATCAGACCTGCTGCTCTTTGCAGATTTATGCATCTGAATTCACTAGAGGTGGGAATCACCATACAACTCACGATACGATATTATCACAATACTTAACGCACGATACGATATTATTGCAATTTTTAAAAATATTTTGCGATATTCAGATTCTGTACATAAAGGTAAACTTTATCAATATTCATTTTCTCTAATATCAAAGTCTCACACTCAGTCTTTCTCTCATTTCAGTTTTATTGTTGACAAACTGAACGGTTTGTATTACAGTCTAGTCCAACTTAACTGAATCAACCATCTGGTACAATTATAGCTATTCTGAACTATGCAGTTTGTGAAAACTATGCAGCCCCTTCAGCAACTGAAGAATTTGAAAGTAAATTAAAACCAAATATAATTTTACATTAAATAAAAAAGTTTTAAACTTAATTAAAATAAAACATGTCTTAAATTAAAATAAGTAAACTGTCATGTTTATTGCTGCCAAAAAAGTTAAACACATTTGGACAGTGAAGGAATGTCAGGATTCTTGCTCAGAAAAAGGATCAACATGCTCTGAAGTCAGAGCACAAAAACCTTTTTTGTAACAAAATATCGATTTCTGCTGTCCCTGTATCCATACATTATTAGCAAACAAAATATCACCATACTACACAGTATCGATTTTTCCCCCACCCCTAGAATTCAGCCAGATGTGAGCAGATGTTTCATGAGTTGCTCTTCCATCCTCCACACTGTTCATGCTGCCTTTATACTCGATGGCTACTGTGCACCAGTCACACACACGTCCATCACATTACAGCAAACTAACCTGCAGAGGATTTCATGCAGTCTGTAAATGACACCGTTAGTCTGCCTCAGTTTGATTTGCAGCATGAAAAAAATAATGTCACAAACACAACATGTGGTTTAGAATAAAATGGAATAGAATAGCTTCTATTGTCACTACATGTTCAATGAAATTATGGAAATTATTATTTGAAAACATGAGAACAAGCCTTAAATGTGCAGTTTATCAAATCCCACGGAGCAGTCAGCTGTTGGTTGAAACAAGATATTATTTTACCTGTATTTATAAAAAAAAAAAAATGTAACATGTAAAATGTCCATAACAGATTCTATTTTTTAGATTTAGGTTCTGTTGTTTATTAAAGTGATTTCTGTCAGTTTACAAAATAAGCCTTTATATTGCCTTAAAATTATCCCTTAAATAAAGTCAGTAAGCAGTTTTCTGACAAACTTGAACAGTTCACTGGATTTTAAGTGACTCAATTTGACTCTCAGACACAATTGTGTTTGTTTATGTAATTACTGGAAAAAAAAACCTATTGTTTATATTCGCATTCACATATCCTGTCTTTATCTTTCTCATCTCTGAGTGACGTCAGCTTTTTCTGTCGCAGCTCATCAACACAAACTGCACACACAGATTGTGTGTTGATTATTTTTGTTTAGCTGATAGAAATGTTGCATTTGGAATCACCCCACACTTAAAAAAATCTTACTCCTTTTATGTTCGCTCCTCTTTTGTGCTGCTAGCTAGATGCTAAGCTCTGCAACCATTTTTTTGGTGCTGCAGGAAAATAAACCTGACTGTAGCACACGATTGTGCTTCTTTAAGCTGTCTGTATGCGACATCCTCTGGTCATTAATAAGTGAATAGGATTCAGTTTAATAACTGAAACTAACATGTCCTGATTTTCTAATGTTCTGACTTTGCTTTGATGGAAACCTGCCGGGTGACTCTTCACCACCTCGGCTGTGATGTCAGATGTGTTCATGATGGTCCACTAACTGTTGTCTAACCCTCAGCCTGCAGACACGGATGAATCTCCAGCTCTGCTTCATCAACAACAGTGAAAGTGAAGAAGAGGAGGAGGAAGAGGAGAAGAAGAAAGGAGATGTTAGAAAGAAAGAAAGCAGCTCATGGGTAACACTTCATGTACAACACAGCAGAAATCAGTTAATATGTAGTTGCAAAATGTGATGCAGAGCTGAAGAAGTAGCAGCACTGTCGCATCGCCTCATTTCATAAGCGTGCTCAGATTTCCCGTCTGTTTTCTGCTGAAGAGAGGAAGTGTTCAGATTCACAAGGATCCTCAGCCTTCAAGCAAACCAGAGAAACAAAAGTCGAGAGGCTTCAGGAACACTCTGAAGAACCTGCGAGACCGACTGAGGACCGACCACAAGTCTTTGGTGAGTCAAATATTCAAAGGTGGAACAAACTGTGTTTATTTCATATAAGAGAGTTCCAGTTATAGGAATCTGTCCTCTGCTCCCTGCAATGCATGCTGGGAGTGGTTGAGACGCTTTTATCTCTCACCTTTGTTTGTGTGTTTCCGCGTTGTGGCTACAGTTTTGTCCGGCATCATCTCTCTTCGGATGTTTGACCGCCGTGCATTATTGGTGATTAAATCTGCTATGGATAATTTTCTGTCAACGTATTGAGGTTGTTTTTCCAGCGGTTGCTGGAGCGCAGCTCCCGGTATACTTCCGGGTGCTACTTCCCCTCTTGCCGGTCATCTCGTTTTTGATTCGGAGGCCTCATTGGTGGAAGTGCGGGAAGAGAGCCGGGTTTCTTGCGCTGCTTCGTCAGCCTTGGAGAGAAGAAGTGGATCTTTGTGTTTGCCACCTTGGGCAGTCATGTGAAAGCGTGGAAAGCCACGGCTCATCATGGTAGGATTTGCCGTGCAGCTTACCCCAAAGTCGGGACTCCAGGCCCCTCTCCACCTGCCCCCGTGGGCCTCAACACTAAACTGCCAACAAGTCTTAAATGAGTTGTTCTGTGCAGAGAAGCCTGATATTATGTTCATCTCAATCAATCAATCAATCAAAATTTATTTATATAGCACATTTAAAAACAACAGTTTTGATCAAAGTGCTTCACAAATTTAAAAAAAAAATGAATAAATAAATAAAAAATAAAATAAAATAAGACAAATACAACGCAAGACGAGACAAACATAGAAACCAACCAAATGATAATCAAACTATCTTACATCAAAGCCAGAGTAAAAAGATGGGTCTTTAAACGAGATTTAAAAGACTGAACAGTCTCAGAAGAGCGAATGGCAATAGGGAGGTTGTTCCACAATCTAGGAGCTGCAATAGCAAAGGCACGGTCGCCTCTGGTTTTCAACCTAGACTTAGGTTGCATTAAGAGCATCTGGTTAGAAGATCTTAGTGCTTTTACGGGGTTATACAAATGAAGTGAATAAAAGAATTTTAAAATCAATGCGAAATTTCACAGGGAGCCAGTGTAACTTGGCTAAAACTGGAGTCATATGGTCATGCATTCTGGCACCCGATAAAAGACGTGCAGCAGCGTTCTGTACTAATTGCAGCCGGTGAAGAGAGGGGTGGGGGAGGCCTAAATAGAGGGAGTTACAATAGTCCAGTCTAGAGGTAATGAATGCATGAATAAGCTTTTCAAGGTCCTTGGGGGAGAGGAAAGGCTTAACTTTAGAAATTTGACGTAGCTGATAGAAACCGGATTTAACCACAGTAGATACTTGTTTCTCTAATTTGAACGAGCTATCCAGGAGTACCCCAAGGTCTCTTACAACGTTGGAGAGGTAGCTAGCAAGTGGGCCAAGGGTAACAGTTAGTTGGTTCAATGGAATATGGCTGTCAAAGACAATAACCTCAGTTTTACTGTCATTCAATTAGAGAGTTTTGAGATAGCCAGGTTCTCACATCATGAAGACAATTAAACAATGTATGCAATGGATCTGTGACATTCAAACTCAAAGGGAAATAAATTTGAATGTCATCGGCATAACAATGGAAAGAAATATTATATCTTTGGAAAATAGATCCCAAGGGCAACATGTACAGAGAGAATAGCATAGGGCCCAAAACAGACCCCTGGGGCACACCACAGAGAAAAGGAGCCGAGGAGGAGGAATATTGCCCCATAGTGATAGAGAGTGACCTCTCTGAAAGATAAGATTTAAACCATGATAAGGCATCTCTGAGACGTGGCAGCGTCAGTCTCACAGAACCACAGACTGCTCATTTCTCTGTGCACATCGGATCCTAACTTCTTCTTAACTTCATAACTTCTGCTATTAAATTGGCCATCACTTATGGAGTTTCCCTTCACCATTTGGACACAATCGAAGTTGTTTTCATTGACGGTTGGTCTATTTGAATGTGTGTTGCAGCTCAGCGTCTTTTCCCCAAGTCTGCATCAGGAGCAGGAGCTTTATTGATGACTCTATCAATTCTAAGTTGTCTTCTCTTTTTAATTTTACAACTTCTTCTGATGATGTTGAGCTCCACATACCACAATCCACAGTTATGGGCTATTAGCAACGTCTGGGCTGACAAAGCTGACAGGGTTGTGACTGGGAGGGCAGTAGAAATCTGCTGCCATCCTCAGGTCGATGGGTGTCATGCTGGTGGAGCACGTGGGGGCTGCTCTTCCTGGCTTCTGTTAGAATCAGCTGTAGGAGAGTCTGAGCCAGTAGTTTGCACTGATTTTCCACAGGAGGAGGAGGAAGAAATAATTCTGTCTTTTAGAACATCAGAGAGAACAAATCCTGTAAGCATGAAAGTTCTCAACAAAACCAAGAGACTCGGTGACACCAGGTTCTTGCACAAACATCCCAACATCCCACAGAGAAATGCAGCGTGGAGGCTCCAGCAGAGGGTGGGCCCATGGCCACATACAGATATGTGGCACATATGGACTAAAGAGTAGAGGGTCACTGTGTGTTTTGCTAAGGAAACCATCCAACATTTGTGGGTTTTTGGATGACAGCTTTCATTTTATGGCCCCAAGTACAGCCCGGTCAATTTCCCCATATGTTGGGAATCTGGTTAATCAGGAGGAATAAAATGAAAGGAACGGCCCTGTCTTCCTCCTCCCAGCAGATGGCGCCCTCCCTGAGCCTGGGTGTGACGGAGGTTTTTCCCTCCCACTGTCACCAAAGCGCTTGCTCACAGGACGACTTCTTCACCTTACAATGTAAAGTGCATTAAGGCAACTGTTATTGTGATTTGGCACTGTCGTATAAATAAAATATAATTAAATACAGATGTTAAACTTATGATCAAGGGTCAACACTGATTTGCTTGTTGTCAGATTTTGACATGTTGTTTGTCTGTGGGGGGGGGGGGGGGTCGTGAATATGTGCAGTGATATTTTTGTTTTTCTTTGTTTAGCTGTTAATCATGAATTGTTTCATTAAAAGACGTGTAAACGGTCAAACTCTGCTCTCAGACCACAGCGCGGAGTGATCCTGTAATCCAGAGGAGACATTTGGAGCACAGCGATCTGCAGGGTTTCACTATCAAGGAGCTGAATGCTCTCTGTGCGTCTCTCAGCCAGGCTATACAAGGTACTACATAACCTTAGTCACGTCGTTTAAAAATAAAAGCAGTTTTCTTTGAGTGAATTTTAATGTTTTTTTTATCCGTGTTAGATCTGAGCTCAGAGCTGGTGGGTCGCCTGCAGGTCCGAGACCAGCTGAGGACGGAGCAGGACGCCATGCTGCTGGAGGTACAGGATCTAACGTCACTGTGACATCACGTCCACGTGTGAGCAGCTGGGAGGAGTGGTTATGACTTAAACATTATTAGGGCAACTCCACAAAGTTCTCCACGACATCTGAGACTTTCCCTGCTGCTGTTGGTCGGACTGGTCGATCACTGTGAGGTGTTAGTCTCTATAAATACTGGGACTTTTTTAATGTTCTGTGTTTTTAGGTGTGTAAGGGAAACTCTGACCCGCTAAAGACGTCCATAAGGTCAAAACCTCAAAGGTAGAAGCATGAGGGGGAAATATGACATCCAGGTTTGGTTTTGTCTGTTTGTGGAAATGATTGTGATCCACGTGGAAAGGTGAAAGGTTTCACGAGTGTTACTGGAATTCCCGTCTCTCTGGAAAGTGCTCTTAGATCATCCGCCTTCAAGCTGCAAGCACTGAACCCAGATCAGTGTCTGTGCAGGCTAAATGATGAGGAGGGTCATGCACAATTCAAAAAAAGGGGTTGTTTTTATTAAAAACAATAGTTTTAGCACCAGATTCTATTGCATTATGTTTCTGTTATGTTCATTTATTAACTTGAGAATCCTACTTGTACTTTACATCATTTCTCCCACAGATACAGTAGAAACAGTCATTTCTGCATAATAGTGAGATAGTAAGAAGCCTACCAGCAGTCCTGTGTAAAATATCCATCTGGCGAGTGAGACTTAAACTCTTAACTCTGCAGTGAAATAGGGACCAATATGGAAAAGCTCATTAACATCTGTTATTTGCTCTGTTTCGATATAGTCTTATGATCCTGACAAAGTCTTATTTTTATTCGTGCTTTTCTGTCTACACTTTTTAATTGATGTTGGTAAATAAATGAAATGTGCTCTTTTGTACAACAAAATGATATCTTTAGTATTAATCCGAATTTTGACACTTTTTAACTTGTTGAATTGACTAACCTGTAAATTGTAATTTACTATTTTTTGTTTGTTTTTGGTCACAGTGAAAGTATTTCATCTCATTCCTGATGAGCTGCTGATATCAAGTTTAAAAACAGCAAACTTTTTAAAAGTTGAATGTAAATATGAACAGTACACGTTTATTTGTAAACCATCAGTGTCTTACAATATACCAGGTGTTGAAATGGAGATCACTGTTATTGAAATGTTCTCTTGGAGTGCAATGCCATCTTTAAAAAAAATCATTTATTTATTTAAAGTTTAAACAAAGCACATCAAAACCTGAAAAAATTAAAACTAATTAGAATAATTGTTACCACGGTCAGCAACACAAGCGTTTGTTTCATTCTGAGTTTTTGAGATGCTTTAAGTGGAAAAGGAGGTCCACTCCCCGCTGCCCCTCCAGTCTACTGTGATGCTTTTCACAGTCAGTATCCATTCTGCTGATTTGTACTGAGATTATGTGGATTAAAGCCTGTCGTTTCCTCAGCAGGACAGATGGTAAATGTTGAAGACGTTAACACTTTTTTTTGAAGTCACAGTATCCCAACAAGATTAGAATCTAGTTTCAATCTTCTGGTTGATGTTATCGACCAATATTAGCTATTTTTATATAGCTATGTGCTATCAGTGTGGGCATTTATAATGGCCAAGAAATAAAATTAGTAATTATAAAATAAAGTTGGTCTCCTCAGTTTCCAAACCTGTGCACAGAATCAATTTCTCCGCTGTGGACAAGACCAAAGACGAAGGATCAACAACTGGGATGGTGACAACTGTAGGTTGTTTATAAAGCACTTTTCACAGGCAGTCACAAAGAGCTCTACACAAAAGGCTGAACTAATCGAGAACATTAGGTGCCAAAATGGACAATACGAATGATTAAATAAAACACAAAAATTAACAGTTAGTTTAAAAAGTTTTAGTTTTAAAATTAAACAAATTCTTAACACAAAGCTTGTTTTCAATTCAATTTTATTTATATAGCGCCAAATCACAACAAATGTTGCCTCAAGGCGCTTCATAGATACAGAGAAAAACCCAACAATCATATGACCCCCTATGAGCAGCACTTTGGTGACAGCAGGAAGGAAAAACTCCCTTTTAACAGGAAGAAACCTCCGGCAGAACCAGGCTCAGGAAGGGGCAGAGGTTTCTTCCTGTATAGTAAAGATCTGAATTGATTTTCTACATTTTTTTTTTAATTTATTATCATTATCATCATTTAAACGTTGCTTCCCACCAGCACAGGTGTAGAGGAGCCGGGAACAGAGTACGGACGATGGTGTAAGCTGCACGGGTTTCCACGCTTTCAGATGGTGGTAAACACAAGTGGGCATGGAGATCAATGCAGCCCTGACAAGTCTGACTGAAAGGAGCCCAGGAATGAAGCTCCCAAAGATCAACTTCTCTCTGAAGTGGGCAAAGCAGCACAAGGAAACTGTCTCTCTTCCTCTGATGAGGCCTGAAAGAATACGAAATGACCATCAGCCGCCCTGGGTCTGCTGCTCAGTGCAAGATGTTGCCTCATGGGGTGATCATGATCACGAGAAAGGTGGTGGATCAGCCCAAAACTACACAGGAGGAGTTTAATGATCTAAAGCAGTCGGCGCCATGGTCACCAAGAACTGGCAACACACTAAGCTGTAATGGATTGAAATGTTGCCGTGCCTACAAGCTCCCTCTCTTCGAGAAGGCACATCTAATCAGAATCAGAATACTTTATTGATCCCTGGGAGGAATTATTTGTCGTTACAGTGCTCCATTATAAACCAACATTAACAGAGACAGACAATATGCTAACTAGCACAATATATACATAAAAGTCACGTATTAATAAATAGCTGAAAAAGAACATGTGCAAGAAGGGTGCAGCTGTTGCAGTAAACAGTGTGTTAAGTGGATGCGTTGTACAGGGAGATGGCCACAGGCAGGAACGTGCTCCTGTGACTGACCAGCATGTCATGGAGTGGGTGGGAGGTGTTATCCAACATTGTCTTTATCTTGGGCAGCATCCGCCTCTCCGACACCACCTTGAGGGAGTCCAGCTCCATCCCCACAACATTACTGGCCTTATGCATCAGTTTATCGAGTCTGTTGGCATCTGCGACCCTCAGCCTGCTCCCCCAGCATGCACCAGCATAGAGGATCGCACTGGCCACAACAGACTCGTAGAAAATCCTGAGCATTTTCTGGCAGATGTTGAAGAACCTCAGTCGCCTCAAAAAATAGAGACGACTCTGGCCCTTCCTGTAAAGTGCTGTGGTGTTTGCAGTCCAGTTTATTGTCAATGTGTACTCCAAGGTATTTATAGTCCTCCACAGTGTCAACACTGACCCCCTGAAACAGGGGTCAAGTGTTTCCTGGTCTTCCTGAAGTCCACGATCAATTCCTTGTTCTTTGCCACATTGAGCTGCAGATGATTCTGCTCACACCACGTGACAAAGGGCCGTGTTAAGTTTGCAGCTAAACGTCGACAATCGCCAAAAGTTTTGAGAATGTGAAAAACAATATTGGAGTCAAAATTTGCTGCTTCAGTGTTTTTACATCTTTTTTTCCCGGTTGTTTCTGTGATATATTGAAGTATAATTACAAGCACTTCATAGGTTTCTAAGGTTTTTCTTGACATCAAGTATATGCAAAGAGTCAAAATTAGCACTGTTGGCCGTCTTTTTCAAGACCTCTGCAATCCCCCCTTGTGTGCTGTCGATCAACTTCTGGGCCAAATCCTGACTGATGTGACCAATGACTGTAGAATGATTATGAAAGATTGGGTCACATCCAATGTGTAGAGTTTGTCACAGTTAGTGGGTTTTTGACAAACTAGAGCTGAATTCAGAGCAGAAAAACCGGGGGTCAAAAGTGTTGCAAATGCATATGATATGATCCACAAGCATAAACAAAGACTTACAAATGTGCACAATGATTTGTGTATAACCTTTGAGGACTTGCAAGAATGTGCTGACCACATGTATAACTACTTTACAAATGCATATATCCAAACCTAAATAAATACTGATGATTGCACACTTATTACTTACTTATTACGTTCAGCTTCACAAATCTGGTAATTTTCTCTTTCAAAACCTGTCTGTGCCGGACCTTTGCTTCAAATGGACAAGACAAGAGTCTACTTTACACACCAAGTAGATAAAACATTTTCGAGGTGCAAATATTTTATGTGTGTATACACACTGACAGCTTTGTCCTCAGGAAATGAACTGCAAAAAAAGCTCTGTGTAGGTCTTTGGTTGAGTCATGGACTAAAACGACTCAGAGGATGGTTGGTTAATAAGCTGGAGTGAAAGATTACTGCTGCTGTTCCTCAGTTTGTGCTTTCAGACCTGTGAGTGATATGTTTTTTATTGATTAGCATTCAAATATCTCAGTGAAGACAGAACAAAGATTTACCACAAAGCAAGAAAGCATGAGACAAGGCTAATCAAAAGGTATTGGCTGAAGCATTTGCTTATTACGCCAACCCTTTTAACAAAAGATCTTTTAGCATGCAGCTCCTGTACACAGGGCTCGAAGCAAATAATAAAACAAAGCAAAAACAAAACAAACAAACAAACAAACAAGAAAAAAACAAAAAAACAAAAAACTTTCCACCTTAGTAAGTAACTACATCAAAGCAAAAGAATCAAGAGGTTTTTTTGTTTTTTGTTTTTGTTTTTTTTTGCTCTTTTCATTCTTGATATATATATTTTTCTAATACTCTATTTTTAAACATATTTTTAAACAAGGAAAATGAACTACACCTTTTTAAATCACTGTCATAACTATTCCACAGGTTAACTCCTCTAACAGAAACACATCTCTGCTTTATATTTGTCCTTATCTTGTATTTTTTTAAAGAAATCTGTTCCCCTTAAGTCATATTGACTCTCTCTGACTTTGAACAGCTTCTGAGTACTGGGGCAAAGCAAGTTATTTTGTGCTTTATACATTATCTGTGCCATTTTATATTCAACTAAATCATAAAATTTCAGGGTATTCAGATTAATAAACAAAATGTTAGTTGGTTCTATATAGTTTGATTGGTTTATAATTCTTATAGCTCTTTTTTGCAACTTGAAAATAGGAAGAGTGTTCGTTTTATATGCATTACCCCATATCTCCAGACAATAAGTCATATATGGAAGCAACAGAGTACAATAGAGTGTGTATAATGATTTTTTGTTCAGGACATGCTTTGTTTTATAGAGAATAGCAATGGTTTTTGACATTTTTGTTTTCACATGGTTTATATGAGACTTCCAACTCAGCTTATCATCAATTATCACTCCAAGAAATTTATTTTCGTACACTCTTTCAATTTCAATTCCATTAACCCTGATTTTAGATACATTTTTCATTTGTCTAGTGCCAAAAATAATCAATTTTGTTTTCTTTATATTTAATGATAACTTATTTACATCAAACCAGTTTTTTAATATATTTAACTCCTTTTCCGCTGTAGTCAGAAGCTGTTCCAGGTTTTTACCTGAGCAATACAGAGTGGTATCATCAGCAAACAATACACATTTTAACAGTTTGGAAATGCTACATATGTCATTTATGTATAATATAAATAATTTAGGGCCCAGCACAGAGCCCTGAGGAACACCACAAGTTACCTTCAACTGCTTAGATTTTACATTATTGAATTCGACATATTGATATCTGTCATCCAGGTAACTTTCATCCACTTGTATGCTAACCCTCTTATGCCATATCTCTCTAGTTTATTCATTAATATAGAATGATCAATCGTATCAAACGCCTTTTTTAAGTCTATAAAAACACCAACAGTATATTCCTTATTATCTATAGCATTAGATATCCCTTCTACAAGTTCCATCACTGCCATCGAAGTGGACCTTTTCACTCTAAAGCCATATTGGTTATCACTTAGGAGATTATGCTTCTCAATATATTTATCAAGTCTATTAACAAATAACTTTTCTAAAATTTTTGAGAACTGTGGGAGCAGTGATATTGGCCTATAATTGGTAAACTGACTTCTCTCTCCGTTTTTATGGATTGGAATAACTTTTGCTATTTTCATTTGTGAGGGAAATACACCAGTTTGAAAGGACCGATTACAAATGTATGCGAAAGGTTGCACTATATATTCTATAATACTTTTAACTAATATCATGTCAATACCAAAACAGTCAGTGGACTTTTTTATTTTTAAATGTCTTCACAATGTTAATTATTTCTCTATGAGTTACAGCACCAATAAACATGGAGGACACATTCTGAGTAATATGTTTATTTAGGTCGTTATTATTTCTTGACTCTGGAATTTCTTTTGCTAAATTAAAGCCAACATTTACAAAGAAATCATTAAATTCATTTGCAATGTCTTTAGTTTTATCAAGCACAATATCTTTATCTTTTTTAAAATAATCTGGATAATTCTTATTTTTTGAGCCCTTTTTGATTATACTATTTAATATCCTCCATGTTTCTTGTGTGTTACTTCTACTTTGCTCCAATAATTTGTGGTAATATTCTTTCTTACTTGTTCTTATAACATTTACTAATCTATTTTTATATAACTTGTACTTTATTTCAGCATCTTTTGTCCTCTGTTTTATGAATCTCTTATATAGATTATTTTTCTTTTTACATGCATCTTCTATCCCCTTTGTGATCCATGGCTTATTTGATCTGTGATGCTTTCTAGTGATTTTCATTAAAGGACAATGTTTTTCATATAGTGAAATTACAGTTGATAAGAATACATCATATGCACTATTTGAATCTTCATTTGCAAAAACCTCATTCCAATTGTGTTCCTTTAAGTCCACCTGGAGGGCAGCAATGGCTCTTGTTGTTCTAAGTCGTATCATATCAAATATTTGATTCTTTTGTTTAGTTTTAATCCAAAAATAATTTTGAAAAATTGCAAAAACAGGAAGATGATCGCTTATATCAGTTATAAGAAGTCCACCTACTATTTCATGGTCAATTTTATTTGTGAATATATTATCTATCAATGTAGCTGTATCAATTGTTATTCTACTTGGTTTTATAATTACAGGGAAAAGGGAGTTACTATACATTGTATTTATGAAATCTGTTGTTTTCTGATGTCCATTTGGGTTTAGCAAATCTATATTAAAATCACCACAAATTATTTGCACTTTTTTATCATTTAGGTTGCTAAACATAGCAGCAAGTTTTTCATTGAATGTCTCAAGGCATGAACCTGGTGTCCTATAGATGCAACTTATAATTATATTGTTAGCTTTTTCAACATGGATCTCAATAGTGACACATTCCAATACGTTATCTATGGTGCTTGACATACATTCAATCAGACTACATTTCAAAACTTTATCTACATATAAGGCAACACCGCCTCCTTTTTTATTCACCCTGTTCATTGTAAATAATTCGTATCCTTCCAGTCCCATTTCACTAATTTTCTCATTATCGAGCCATGTTTCTGATATTGCAATTATATTAAACTTTTTTAACTTACTTAAACATTCTGTAATTTTAGAAATTTTTTTATACAGGCTTCTACTATTGAAATGTATGACCGACAATGCATTTGCCATTTTAATATTCATATTGAATTGGTCATCCGTATAGTACTCACAAGTATTATTGGTGTTATTGTAGAAGTGGGTATCTGGGTCAATGTTACTTTCAGGGTCATGCATGTTGTGCTCTGCATAGTTAAACGTTTTGAAGTTCGTTTTCTCAGTGTGTGTGGCAAAATAACCACCTTGACAGTCCTTTTCATAATCAAATTCTTCCTCTTCAATATCTCTGAATGGAAACCTATAATCTGTGTCCAAACTTGTCATTTATGTGTTTTTGTTTTTGTTGTTGTTTTTTGAGCCGTAAGGCCAGAAACACTTTCCATACCCATTGTTCATTATCCAATCGTCACTTTTCCAATAGATTCCAGAGCAGATTCCTGATTATTTATATTGCTCTAAGTCTTTGAGTTCTCTTATCATCACAACTTTCGCTTCTTCGGGATTGCCATTTAGTCTTATCATTACTTTGCAGTTCCTCGTCCATGTCGCTTGTATCTTATTTTGTTTTCTCAGGCTGCGTGCCTGTCTTGCAATTTCAGCAGTCTTTTTCGTTAAATGTTCATTTAAATACACACCAGTCCCTTTAAGCTTCTTACCCTGTTTCAGTAACTCAATCTTTGTTTTGCGACTCACAAACCGAAGAATAATTGATGGCTTTGTTTTACTGTCTTTCCTGGGGAGCGTGTGGCATGCTGCAATATGATGGCTCTGAATACTTACATTCTTCGTTTGAAGGAATTTTATCACATGCTGTTGAAGCGTTTGCAGCTCCTCTACCGGGGCATCTTCACTATCTTTACCTCCCCCAGCTGTTACTCCGGCGTAGGTTCGGTGTTGCGTCTCCAGTCCACTTATGACTAAATCATCCATTCTTGTGTAATGTTCAAGGTCCTCGATTCGCCGTTCCAAGTCGTCTATTTTCTTGTCCTTGTCCTTTATGAGGTTTTTTAGTTGTTTTATTTCATCCATTAGGTCATGTAGCATACCTTGTTGTTTAGCCACTTTGCTCAGTTCATCAGACATGAAATTAAGCGATTTCCTAATCTCCTCCAACTCCTCTTCAACTCCTGGGTTTGCTTTTTTAGGCGGCATTTTGAAAATGATGAGATTTGTATTTCCTTGTGATGGCCCGTTGAAGTCACTGTTGATTAACTTGTTGGTTGAGCCTTGGCCTAGTGGCTGCTGCAGGAGCCTGGGCCTAGTGGCTGCTGGAGGATCCTGGGCCTAGTGGCTGCTGGAAGAGCCTGGGCCTGGTGGCTGCTGGAAGAGCCTTGGCCTGGTGGCTGCTGGAGGGTCCTGGGCCTGGTGGCTGCTGGAGGGTCCTGGGCCTGGTGGCTGCTGGAGGGTCCTGGGCCTGGTGGAGCAGGAGGGTCCTGGGCCTGGTGGCTGCTGGAGGGTCTTGGGCCTGGTGGCTGCTGGAGGGTCCTGGGCCTGGTGGAGCAGGAGGGTCCTGGGCCTGGTGGCTGCTGGAGGATCCTGGGCCTGGTGGCTGCTGGAGGATCCTGGGCCTGGTGGCTGCTGGAGGGTCCTGGGCCTGGTGGAGCAGGAGGGTCCTGGGCCTGGTGGCTGCTGCAGGGTCCTGGGCCTGGTGGCTGCTGCAGGAGCCTGGGCCTGGTGGCTGCTGGAAGAGCCTTGGCCTAGTGGCTTATTTTTCAGTTTTGGTGCAACAAGCTACCAATTGTCTGGTGTTCGTTTCTTTTTCCGTAGATATGTGTGCTGCACTGTGCTGCTGTCCGTGTCTGACAGTTATTGTGACTAACTGTCAGTGACTGGCAGTGTTGATTCGTTTAAACTAACACGTTCATCTCCCTGTAACCAGGTTGCTCTCCTCACATCCAATTTGTGGGGCACATGCTCTAAAAACGTTCAACAACACCAACACAACTCTTCACATAATCCTTTCTTCTACCACGGTGTAGAAAGGAAGAGTCCTATCTACCCCGTGGTTTTTGCATTAAACATTATGGGACAAAAGATTTCCTATATGTGTCTTGGTGATAGCAGAGATGAATCCGGCTGTTTAGATGGAGAGGTGCTCCATCTAAACATTTATGCAGAAGGTCAGAATTAACTTTACAACTACAAAATAAAGTTAAACCCATTTTGATGTTTATTTCTCTCTTTCTCTATTGACCAACCTAGAATGTAAGTGTTGATTATACCTTTACCCATGCTTGTGCCTGCACTTACCATTGCATGCTGAAGAAGACGGAGGATAACCAGCCAACAACCAAGTCTCACATAGTGTAGGTGTAGGTGTGGAAGACAATGTTCTTCTTTGCTTGTCAATTACTGTGATGGACCGAGCAGTGAAAGAAACTTAGGCACAGGTTAAAGTCCAAAAAAATGATTTTTTATTTAACCCAAAAGCACAATTGGTTAAATCATGCAAAAAGAATCAAAATCTTGGGCCCATAAAAGAGGTCAAAATAACAGAACTCTACTCAAAGTTGACAACACTACTGACAACTCAAACAAACCTAACTTAAGGAGACAAAGGGGAAACTTAAATAGTGGCTGATCAGCCCACAAAACAGGAGAAGGGGTAAAACACAACTAACTAAACCAAACATAATGAACTCCAATCCCCCCCCATGGTCCTGAGTTATGACATGAACCAATTTGTAGTCTTCCTTTAAAACTCGCTCCGCCCCTTTTCCACCTCTTGGCTCCTTAATCAAGGGACTGGGACAGCTGCAACTAAGAAAACAAACAAGATTAATCATACATAACAGTGTAAACTAAAATGTGCGCACTTATTTTAGAATACAGTGTCATGTGGATATGTGAATTAACTCTAAACCAAAACCAGTTACTTATTGTCCTGTAAATTAATTCCTATATTTAAAGAAATACAAATATGAATGCGATGTTACTTATAAGCCTCTACACTAACATGGTGGGTATTACCACTGTGTGGCTGTAAGTGCAGCCATCACAATTACAAATACTCAAGAAAAGCAACGTAAAACAAACCAAAACTGTTATAAAACCTTGTTTTAAAACAGTTACTGATTTCTATTCATCATATGATGATCAAAACTGGTTTTACTGGCCAGTTATGATAATTTGGGGATGTAGTGTAATGAAGGTCCTACTCCTGACAACACTTTATACAATACAATTGTGTTGAAAATAGGAGAATTGAGGCAGAGATGAGGTGCAGACCCGCCGTGTGCTTATTCACCAACACTGACGGCCACTAAAATGTAACACAAAACAATGTAGCCCACTGGTGGGACATCTGATGTTAACTGTAGTGATGGTCTGTGGAGCTAAAGTGTCATAAAGACAGTGCTTCAGAAACACTGAGGCTGAGGTCGGCTGGCCAGAGTCACATGACCTGATGCAGTGGTTTATAATCAGGTCCTGAAGCAGTGACATAAGGAGACGACTCAATGGTGGTTACTTTGGTGATGATTTTGGTGAACCAGTGTATAACACACACACACACACACACACACACACACACACACACACACACACATATATATATATATATATAAAATAACTAATTAATGTGCATAAACAATAGAATAGAGAAGCTGCTAATAGTCAAAATAGCTGAAACAGCTTAATTTAAAATATGTTTTTGCATTTCTTTGTGTCTGACGGTGTTGACAAAAACCTTGCACTGCTCCAGCACGAACATAAATTATTAAAAAATGTTTCACCTGGGAGATCGTACCAAAACATGGTGAGACAGCCAAAACTTTGTGTAACAATTATATGTAAATATGTTTTTGAAAAATCTAAAAATATATTTTAGAAAATTAAAACCTGTTTTGTCCCTAATCTCAGGAATCACTGTCTAACCTTAACCAGCACTTTAATGACGTTAAATAGTCTTTTCCAAACTTTGAGGAAAATGAACGAACATGTGTGGATTGATTCTAAACGGTTCTCATGTTTCCTTATTTTTCCGATCTCGTCAGGGACGTGTTGGGTGCCCGGAAGCATAATAATATAATAATATGTTGACGATATTTTACCTAGCCTAAAATATTACACTTTGGGAGTGAGAACGTGTTTTGTATTCACACATCAAGTAGTTCAGATACTTTTCTGGGCCCAAAGGGATTTGCCTCTTTTCCAGGGATCAAATAGGGATTCCTGTCAGGAGAATGTGTAAACCTTTACACTGTAGAACTTCCTTATTTGAGTTACTGTTTCTTTCAATGAGGCATTTTTGTTTTGGGGTTGAGCGTAGAGCATTCATGAGTTGTCTTTATAAAAAGGCAACTCATGAACTTAAGATGATTGGTGAGTTTTCTGTAAAATGAAAGGGAGTTTGGGAATCAAACCCAGGAATCTTTAAGTGTACAGAGGTTATTCATAAAATGCTTTAAACTTAAATGGAGGTGTCGTAACTTGATTTGTTTTCAGGGTAGTTGTTTAAAAAGTAGTGAGGAACACACACACACACACACACGCACAAACACACACTCAGAGGTGAAGTGGGGAGAAGAATTGGATGACACACAATGAGGGACAGAGGGAGGGACTGGATTACCATAGAAACTGCTCTGACTGCTCAGAGAAGCAGGCAAAAAGGTGAAAGCTGTCCAATCGTCAGGGTCACAGATCAACCAAGCCGCTCTGCTGATGACTGACTGCAGCTAATGTTCACTTATTGCTGAAATACAGGGAAAGGTTGCAGTCGTGGTGTCAATCACAGCTGCGCTGCAGTCAAAGGCTTTTGGATGTTTCTGCAATTTCTCAGCTATTCTGATGGGCAACAGAATAGAAGCCATATGGAGTAAGAGTCATCGCCGGCAGGGGTAAGCTCTTTGTCTTACAGCAGATTGTAGTGATTCAGGTATTTATGAGTTCGATGCTGTTGCATTTACACAACAACTAATGAACTTCCAGACACTTATTTTTGTTCCAGAACATTTTCCAAAGCAGTAATATCCTCTTAAACATCCATTCAAAAACACATTTTCTGACTTAGCCTTATGTAACTGCATGCCTCACCCTGGAACTACACTCAATATGAGTTCAGAGGCAAATGGTTTGAGAGTTTCAGGCTTTTCCAGAAGCTACTTTTTATATTAAATTTTTTCCTGATACTTAATGTAAAGATTGGATTCAGTCAATACCCATACAGGATGAAAATGCGTTAGCATATCGTGTCCTATCATGCTATTATGATTAGACAGAACAGTTCAGGTGTCTGCAAACTGTTCTTCATAGTTCTGAAAAGCGTAAGGGAGCTAACAGAAAAGGAAATAAAGAAGCACCAAAGGTTTATGGGGGATTGCAACATGCTTTGCAAAAGGAATAGCTGCAATATACAATCTTTGTGATTTGCAGGAAACATGTATTTCTGGCACATATCTTTGTATTGTATAATTGTGAAAGACTCATGAAAATGTTTTTCATTTGTCAGTGGACACACATTTTCTTTCTTTTCTTTTGGCTTTGTGCACTTTTATATTTTTGAAAATGTCATATATTTGAGAAAGCTACAGATCTGAGACACATTAAAAGAAAGGCGCCAACAGAGACACCACGACACATTTATGGCCTTGAAACTAATGCTCCAAATATTGAACCTATCGTCACACTTTCAAGATATATTTATTCCCCTTTTTGGTGTTTGACACAAAAACGTGTTCTCACTGAACATTAGTTTAGATGTAGATGGTCATTTTAACTCGAAACAAACATATTCCTTTAGTTTACTGGAACTCTATAATAAGCTAACATGCAGAGGTACACCTGATGTGACTCTTTCCGTGAAGAAGCTACAATGTTGCCTGAGTGAACCCTGTTTAGTTGGAAACTGTTGACTTTGCTGATGCTGTTGCTGACTGCATGACATGAAATTACTCAGGGATTGTGATGACAGGAATGGGTAATATGTAATCAGTGGAGTGAGAGAGACCAATGTACAGAGGGATGCATAAAGACACGTAGGGAAAGTGTGGTTACTTATTGCTGAGTTAATGGAGTGAGAAGGCTCTGAATCAGCAACATACCCTTGTACACAGGAAGGCAAACAAGCACTGTGAATGAGCAGCATACAACAGGGGGACAAACAGATTGTGCAAAGGCCCCAGTGAACAGTTAATGGGAGGAGTGGGGTTGGAAAGCAGTAGCTCTTTATTATATTGCCCTCAATATAATAATAAGATAAGTTAAGAGAACATTTTTTAAAGGACTTTTATGCTTTTAGCTATAGATAGGTGGCAGATTTAGATTGCAGGCATGGTTTCATTGTAAGCTGATGCAAAGTTGTTCTGAGCAAACAGCGGATGAGAAAACGTTTCTGTTTCTGATGGGAGCAGATCCTTAGAGGACGAAAGTTACTAAAAGTTTAATAACAGAAAAAAACAAATCTATGTTATAGATTAAAAATTGTGTGGATTTGTATAATTTTTCTGTGCTAACCAGTGATAACAAGAAATAAAACTGGTTTTTGAGTTTTCCAGTTAGAGTGGACGAGGCTAAGCATCAGGCTTTCAAAAGATTCAAAACTCTGTCTGAGTCTTTGGTTGATTAATAAGCTGGTGTGAAAGATTGGTGCACCCCCCTTCATGGATTCTGACAGTATAACTCGGGGGTGTTCATTCATTTAAACTAACATCCTGCTGCTACCAGGTTTCTGTCGGGCAGAGTTGATCGATTTGTTGATCTTTACTCTTTGTGGAGATGTGGGTGCTATATTGTTCTTTCTTTGTAGTTTTTTTGTGTTAAATTTGTTTTTTGTGATTTTTGGTTTGTTTTTTGTCTGGGAGCTGACACAGTCTCTAAGGGGATGTTGTTCTGGGGGAATAACAGGAGGATTGAATCTTGAAGCTCACATCATTTTTTGGACACCAGTCAGACAGCCAGAAATTTAAGGAGAACATGCAGCTAAACATGTCACTCCTGGTCCAATTGGCGAGCAGACCAGCAAAAACGACAGTGTTTTGGCAAAGTTACACACCAGTTTATTATTAATTTTACTGAATCTATGTTTACCCTTAGCCAGCAGTTTTAAATTTCCCTTAATGTCGCTAACTCTGGCCCCTGAAAGACAACTGACTGTAGTTGCTAGTGTCTCTAGCTTCATATGTCTCAGAATCGCCAAATACAAGAGATGGTTAGACATATAAGCAGGTTGGTGGTGTACCCGGGACATCTGTTTAGGACTACACTTCCTCCTCACCGTTACCCAGACATCCTATTTTCCCGGCTGCTTGGGATAATCTGCCAGGGAAAGCTAACGGGAACTAAGCTACCTTCGGTTGCACCGAAATTCTAGCTGCTATACTGCTGTGAAAAAATTATTTTGCCCCCTTGTTGATATTAAACAAAGATAATCAAAATCAGAATACTTTATTAAGTCAAGAGGAAAGTATGTGTTGCTGACACTTCCCACAGAGTGCAGTAGTGCTTTTAACTCAGTCCAGTTTATTGTCAATATCCTGTCCGAGGCATTTGTAGTCCCGCTCTATGTCCACATCGACTCCCTGAATTGACACAGTGGTCATTGTTTTCCTGGTCCTCTTAAAGTCTGCAATTGTTTCCTTGGTCTTTGCCACATTGATCTACGGATGATTCTTCTTGCACTACACGACAAAGGAGTCCACCACAACCTGGTACTCCATCGCATTACCCCTAGCAATACATCCAACCACCGCAGAGGAAAAGCCTTGGACGGTGGCAGATCCCTGCAGTGGACGGAGTCTACGGTGTTAAGGGTGAACAGGAAAGGGGAGAGAGCAGTCTCTTGTGGTGCTCTGATGTTGCTGATCACCTTATAAGACAGCGGTCCCCAACCTTTTTTGCACCACAGACCAGTTTAATGTCAGACAATATTTTCATGGACCGGCCTTTACGGTGTCACAGGTACCAGTCCAAATTTCGTCAGACAGGTTGCATTTACTATATTTTTCAGACCATAAGGCGCACAGGATTATAAGGTGGACTAAGCGAAACAAAACAGTCAGACTTTACTCAACTCATTCTTCTTGCTTCCGTATCATTGATTCATTAATTCTGAATTCTCTGGCAGCTGCTCTATTCCCATGTTGTTGCAGTCTATTAATGACTAACCTCATATTGTGGATGAATGATCTCAGTTGTTCTCCTGACTGAAGTTTGGTCCATTTACAGCATCCTGCCATGTGATTGCATTTGTCCCTCACCATCAGGAACCCTCACGTTAACTTTTATCAAGTGGAAAAAAGTTAGCGTTCTTCCTCCAGCTTCACTGTGTTTATGCTATGCTAACATAGCTGTGTCGCTAGCGATCACGTAGCACATCATTATATACCAGCTAGCCCAACTTCAGTAACCCTACAAACATCACTGCTGTTTAGTTTTCTGTCTTCATTCATGTTGGAAGTGACAGCAGAGCTGTACGTTTGAATTTTCTCAGAAATCTCTCAGTCAGAACATGGTATACCATGTTTAGGTGGAAACTAGCGAGCTAACTTCCGCTAACTTCCTGCTAACTTCTAACTCTGTTACATGTAATAAATTGTGTTTTCATGGATTCCTGGATGTTAAACTTAATAGTTACACCTGGTAAAGCAGCAACACTGATCATTTTATTAAAGATGAAAGAATTTAGACAGTTTTTAACTCTCAGTGATGCCGCAGGGTTAGTTTGACTTTGGGACCTGAACCGGACGGAGTTTTGCTCCGCGAGGCTCCTGACTACGGTAGCTGTAATGCTACGACAATCCATCAAGTGGTGCGGCTTTGTAGCTTACCAAAGTCATGCTAAAACATTTTTTGACAGATTTTTGAGCCTACCAAATAAAAATCGGTTCGAGGTCAGTAAGCACAACCAGAATTCATACTTAAGGCGCATCGGATTATAAGAGGCACTGTTGATTTTTGAGAAAATTAAAAGATTTTAAGTGCACCTTATAGTGCAGAAAATACGGTAATCTTAAAATTTGATGATCTGAAACATGTAAGTATGACAAGAAGCTGTCCATGAATCTCAATGAGCTGAAGCACAAATGTTAAGAAGACTGTGTGAAACCATCTGAAGAACTGACAAAGGCATGGTTTACAAGCTACTGAATAATGCTACTACTTTGTTTTTTAACAGAACTCCATAAAATACTGTGAAAAAGTTTTAATGTACCTTTGAAACCATTGCAGATGCCCACAGAACATACACAGAACCAGGAACACTACTTGATAAGATAAGAGAAAATCTGATGAAATAAAATTCCGATAAATGACTGCTGTCTTTGTTTATTTCTAGGTAAACACTCATACATGGACAGGACCAATGATGGTAGAGGAGAAACCTGCCAGAAGTCCAAACATACATGCTGAATCCTTCTCTCTCATATCAAAATAACTTTTGCTCTCACGATGTCATCAAGATATGAGGTTCCTTCAGATATCAATGAGGATACGTTCCACAATATCCTCAACTCTTCCTCCCCATCCTCACCAACTCAGTCTTGCAGCATAGACGAGTCGTACAAGTACATCTTCCTTCCCATTTGTTATTCCTTCACATTCATCTTTAGCATCTCTCTTAACTCTGTCATCCTCTACCGTTCTTTCCGTCGGACCAAACGCTGGAATGCTTCTTTAATATACATGGTTAACCTGGCCTCTACAGACTTTATGTACGGCCTGTCGCTGCCATTTCTTGTAGGAAGTTACATAATGCGGGACCGCTGGGTTTTTGGGGACTTCATGTGCCGTGTGGTTCGTTTTCTCTTCTACTTTAACCTCTATTGCTCCATCTTCTTCCTCACTTGTATCTCTGTGCACAGATACCTTGGTATTTGCCATCCAATGAAAGTGATAACGCTGGAGACCAAGAAGGCCGTCAAGTGCACTTGTGTCCTTGTTTGGATAATAGTATTTGCTTTGACTTGCCCCATCTTCCGTTTTGCTCAGACTGGTCATGTGACAAGATTAACAGGGTTTGGAAGCAATGTAAGTACTGACAACCCGAGTAATGGCATATCATCAGAAAATGGTAATGCGGGCTATGGCAAATTGGACGGGGTGATTGAAGAGTACCAGAACTGCTGGGATGATGCCATCGATAAGGAGTTTCCTGATTATGTACCCTATGGCATCACGCTCCATTTGCTGGGCTTTTTTGTGCCATTTTCCATAATCGCTTACTGTTACTCTCACGTAGTTCTGACCATATTTAGGACACTGCATTCTCAGCCCTCACTGTGCAGAAATCCAATGGATGAATGCATGGAGAGAAGAGATGGGAAAGCCTCAGCAGTTGTTCGAACGGGAAGAAGACGAAGCAATGGATTGCAGAAGATGGCGGGACGAGATGAAGGGATTTCCATTTCACTTGGTGCGCACTCCCCATATGCCAGTCGAAGGCGTAAATCTATCAAAACTATTATCACTATCACCCTGCTATTTGCGCTGTGTTTCTTCCCCTTTCATGTTACCAGAACCATCTTTCTTTTGCTGAAAGTGACCAAGGGAGTTCCCTGTCACACCATGACGGCAGTCTCTATGTGCTATAAGATTACCAGACCTTTAGCATCGTTCAATGCATGGCTCAATGCCCTTCTTTACTTTCTGACTAAAGATAAAGGAGGAGCTCACTGCTGCCAAGCAGTAAACACCCCTACCCAGCAGCATGCTATGCTACGGTTGCCACTAAGAGTGATGGGAAAAGGAGAGGGTGAAGTGGACAAAGAAACAGAAGACCGTATTGACAAAAAAGAGAATAAAGCATGTCAAAGTCCATCATATATGAACAGAGCAAAAGTTAAATATATAGCTGAATGAACTTCAGATGCACTGCTGGATGTTATTTATAGACACCAATGAGCAACATTAGTAACAAGTGAATCAATCCTGCTTCATGTTAATCATTTATGTAAATCTTATTTTGAGATCCACTACCCACATCTTGGTGTAGGGACTCACTGACATTGGTTTTAGCTAGCTGGACAATATGCATTACAATACCACGAAATTACTCAAGGAACATGGCAAACCAGTAAAGACACTGTCACCAGCTGCTAAGCTCCCAAGATCCCAATCAAATTCAACATCTGCAATACATACCGGGAGAAGTCTTGATTCCCTGGGCCAAACCTTTAACTCCAGAAGACCTACTGGCAACATCCTCCTACCAGACACCAGTAAACACCAGATGTCCACCATATCCTGACAACTGGAATCAAAGAACACAGAAGACTGAAATTAACAACTATAAATATCCACGCATATATACAAGGGAAACAAACAAATGTCACCATTTTTAGACTCAGTGAAATCGAAAGCCAATATCACAGACTGTACATAAAAGATCGAAGTACCAACGGCAAGATTTGTGAAAGCAAGCAGAGGATGTGATGTAACTTCCTCCCAAGGGAATACTTCATCAACTACTGTTGGCTGAATCCTGTCAGAATGCTTATTTATTGCTACTGTCAATGTAACATTTACACAATAGTTATAAACTTTAATTCTGCAGGTTAAAAATGTAAATGCATAGCCATTGCATTTATAATATTTTAATCTCTTCATGTAAAATAAAATAATTATGTACGATATTCTTAGTGTCATGGTTTCTTCTTGCAGACACATGATACAATCAAGCATTAAATGTTTGTTAAACGATGGTGTGTCACATCAGTATTACATAAAGTTGCTGCTCTGTACAGGGAATGAAGCTACACCTTTAGTTACAAAGCCAGCAAACCACTTGCATCCCTACACGTAACGATTTTGCAAGGGGAAATTAGCCGTTGAACTATTTGTACCAGTCTGTAAACATGTTTGTATATGTAAGTCTACAAAGGAAATGATCCCACTGAAAATTGAAAAATTAAATTTGACTTAAATTTGGTGGCCTGTGGATAGAATGAATGGGTGATGCCTGAGGAGCTACTCCTTTGATATCTGTCTAAGGTCGCATGTTTCATTCTCAAGGCTTCCATAACAAATGTGGCCTTTGGCAAAGTTTATTTCAGCCTGCATATAGCATAGGTTCCCAGTAAACATTTGTTTATTGTTGTCTGCACAACACATGCTAGCCAGCACAGAATCACACAGTCATCCACAAAATCCCATGAAAGGCACTGGAGCACAGTTTATAAACATTTCAGGGGGGCGACCATGACTCCAGCTGAACTAAAGCACCAACAAGTCCAAAAGCCCCACTCAGGAGCTCGAGCCGGAGGACGGCTGCACAGGAAACTATACAGTTCAGGGAGCATTGAGGGGGCTGACCAGGAGGCCGACGGGTCAACAGTCCAAGACCAAACGGCTCAGGAGGCCGGCCGCGGAGCCAGCGGAAGCAGTTTCAAAGGTTGTCTGCGCCGGTGAAAAAGTCCAGTCAGCGGCCTGGAAGGTGGCCACAGATGCCAAACCAGGCGTGGATGAGGTGGTGGGGTGGCAACCGCAGGACCAGGCGACGGTGTGGAAGCCGCTGGTGGTGGAGCAGGTGTGGGCTGAACGGACTCCTCAGACCCTCCAGGATCGTGACACCCTGTCCCCTAGCAGAGGGGGCTGTAACATCCTTGAAAACGGCCTTTTTATATAATTCTGAAATGTACATTATTTTTCAGTTTTGGATAACCTTACCTTTTTTTAGCCTCTGTCAGTTCACCACTTACCTTTGGAACCATTTCAACTATTCATTGGACTTGAACGACTGGAATTGTAATAAATAACTGGAATAATTGAATTGTTCTAAAACCGGTAGAATTTTATGCATCCTTATTTTGTCAACTTGCTGATATGGACTGTACCAATACAATTCTCAGAGGTGATTTCAACTGTTTATTATGCCCTATATTGGATAGGTATCCATCACAGGTAGCTCAGTCCAAACATGTCAATGCACTTTTAAATACAACAAAGGAGTTTGATCTCTTGGCTGTATGGAGGCAACATAATCCCCTTGAACAGCAGTACACATTACATTGTCCGCCACATCTGTCAGTGTTCCAGACTGATTATATATTTGTATATATCTGACAAATAAACCCAACTGCCTATTAGCACAGCTATCAAGGAAAATCTGGTAAAATCCTTTATTCCAGCCATAGTGGATGAGAATAGTCATCCACTATGATATCTATGGAAAAGTTCATTTATTTAAGAAATAAAAAAACTTTTCCACAGATACTATTTTAGAATCTCCCATATAAGTGGACAAGGTTGTTTCAGCACTTCAGTCAGGGAAATCTTTACTTCCTCAACTTGCTTCCAAGTTGAGGAAGCAATGAAAGCACAATGTAATAACTTAAGAGTCATTGAAGAATTAAAGCTGCTGGTGCAAACATTACACTAATAGCCATGAAAATAAGAACACTGCTCTTCCTTTTAGTCAATGAGCCTTCTGGGTGTGGACAACAAAATACTGTCTAAAATATTGGCTTATTAGGTTAGAGCAAATATTGATGTCCATTGTGGATGCAGACAGGTTTTATTAAAATGCAGAAACTTATATTACGGCACAAGAGGACTTTTTAATATTATTCACTATTTTAATATTAGTTAGACTCCCGGGGCCCAGATAGGATCTACTGCACTTTATCTAGTGACTCTACAACTGCCAAAGGTTAAGAGTGGGTGGGGCCTACCAAATTTAGACATGTTGGTTATTCAGGCCTGAACTCTCTCCTCCTGGGTGAGAGGTGGATG
Source organism: Neolamprologus brichardi (assembly GCF_056152115.1). Taxonomy (NCBI): domain Eukaryota; kingdom Metazoa; phylum Chordata; class Actinopteri; order Cichliformes; family Cichlidae; genus Neolamprologus; species Neolamprologus brichardi. The sequence continues at coordinate 51,218,111 of NC_142106.1, read as the reverse complement.
CAGTGCTGTGAAAACCCTTTCCCTCGATAAATTTCATAGGGAAACACCACCTCCTGTTAAAGGCAGTTTCCTGATTAAAATGTGTTATGAGCATGGGGCAAACTAAGGACAATGTCTGAAAGTAGCTCAGTTAATATTCTTGTAACATTAGATGACCCAGAACTGTCATTGCAAAGTGTAGGATCAAACTTTACAAGTTGGCAAAGAGCAGGCATAAAAAGAATATATAATCGTTTTGATAACGGAAGCTTTAAAACACCCTGAAGTCTCAACATCACCTTTCAAGTAATGATTTCTATAAATACCTACAAATTAGACATTATGTTCTTCTGAAAGCTGGCTCATGAGAACATTTCCACCAGAAACAGTCTGCTGGAAAAGTTTTTCTCTGAACCACAGAAAGCACAAACACTTTGTGACAAAGTTTTATCCGATCGTTCAGTCTGACGTCACTAGCCGTGTCTGGGCCTAAACTCCGCTGCAGGTCCATATATCAAACGATCACTGTGGCATTACTGAGAGTTGAAAAACTGTCTAAAGTCTTTCATCTTTAATAAAATGATCAGCGTTCTGCTCTGCCAGGTGTAACAATTGAGTTTAACATCCAGGCATCCATGAAAACGCAATTTATGACATTTAACTGAGTTAGAAGTTAGCAGGAAGTTAGCTCGCTAGCTTCTATCTAAATACAATATAGCATGTCCTGACTGCGGGGTTTTGGAAACAAATTCAAACGTACAGCTCTGTTATCACTTCCAACATAAATGAAGACAGAAAACTAAACAGCAGTGACGTTTGTAGGGTTACTGAAGTTTGGCTAGCTGGTATATAATCATGTGCTACGTGACCGCTAGCGACACAGCTATGTTAGCATAATATAAACAAGCTAACTTTTTTTCCACTCGATAAAAGTTAACGTGAGTGTTCTCGGTGGTCAGGAACAAATGTAATCGCATGGCAGGATGCTGTAAAAGGACCAAACTTCAGCCAGGAGAACAACTGAGATAATCCATCCACAATACGAGGTTAGTCATTCATATACTGCTGCATGGGCTGGGCTGTAGTTACATCGTAAGGTTTTAAAACTGAGCTTAAATAAATAATTAGCGGTAATAAAAGCCGAGGGAGGTCAACGGGGATCACTGACTGTTTTTAGGAGCTTTTTGAGATTAAATAGAAGAAAATACAAAACATTAAACATGTTAACAACCCAAAAGCCATATTAAACACAGACTACTTTAGGCCCGGAAGTAGGATTCGTCACGTCATCACTTAATAATCGGATTCTGATATATGTAGTTTGAACTTGGATAAACTTGTAAAAATCAGAATGATGTTTGGGACAAAATGTTGCTGCAGCCCTTCAGAATCTCAATATGTAATAGATATAAAGAGTTAAAATATAATATACTGCATAATATTTATATTTCACCATATATTTATAGTAAGGATAAAACCGTTTGGATTCGGGCGTCTCCCGAATCCAAACTGGAAGCTGGTTCCACAGAAGAGGGGCCTGAAAACTGAAGGCTCTCCCTCCCATTCTACTTTTAAATACTCTAGGAACAACAAGTAGGCCTGCAGTGTGAGAGCGAAGTGCTCTAATAGGGTGATATGGTACTACAAGGTCATTAAGATAAGATGGGGCCTGATTATTTAAGACCTTGTATGTGAGGAGCAGGATTTTGAATTCACTTCTGGATTATATCAAATCTAACTTGATATCTGAGACTCGTCTATTAGTCAATTTCTTTTCAACTAAGAGATTAGTCTTGAGCACTAAATCTTAAAATTTGTTGGGATGTGCTGAGCTCTCTTCTGTTCCTGCTCCTGTGCGTGGGGTGTCCTGTTTCCAGCTCCGGGCAGGACTATCGGCTGATGTTGTTCCTGGAGGAAAGCCCGGTCCTCGTAGGACAAAGCTTTTGGTGATGGCAGATACAGTCGGGCCACATTATTAATGTGTTATTAAATAGAAACAGGCCATTTTCCTGCTTATTACACAGAACCTACCGCAGGTAATAGAGTAGTAATAACATAGAAATTAGCACATTATTGCATTCTTGTTTCTGGCTTGTTACCCTGCAGTTAGCACATCATTAGCTTCAGTTTTTGGACCATTATTATCCAATTGCATCAATTTCAGTGTAATATTACTCGGCTGTAACTAAGTGGTGTGGTTAGCGTCGACGTGTAGTTACGTGTCTCAGCAGGTCCACGTCAGGTTGTGGCATAGGGTTAAAATGGGATACTGATTATAAGTTATGATGTAGTAAGACACGTTTCCCATCTTGTGATGATCTGCAGCTGTAAAGTAAAATGCTTTCGTTTGTTTTTTCCATCATTTAGCATTTTTGGTGTATTGCAGGAGAGACTCTTCATTTTACTGTTCTTAATAACGAACGATTACACTGTTGTGTCCTGTCGATTCCTTCAAGCGGCTCCATGAGGTGGTTCTGCCACTGTGTGTGCGCCTGCAGCAGCAGCAGTCTTGCAGCAGCAATGCATGTGAATCTGCAGGGAGCGCGAGTGGGCAGTACAGCAGTGCTCTGACTCGACGAGAACTGTACAGGTACGATCTTCATGTTAACCATGAGCCACACATTAGTGTTTCAATAGTGTTACGGTGCTCCTCCTGCTTTTTGCTCAGGTTGAGTTTAAATTTTCCGACCACTGTTGACTGAAGGAATGTCCACACAGTGCTTTATTCAGACTGGACCCAGTCTGACACCACCCTAGCACCAGCACCACTGTGGGCCCCAAACTGGTCTATGTTCTGTAGATGCAAAAGTTCACTTTAGCTTCGTGTTGGACTGAAGGAGCTGTTTCACTTGTATGGATTTGAAGGTTATTGCTGGCCCTGGTCCTGGTCCCCTCACCCTGTTGGCCCCCACCTCTGACCTGTGCTGTGTCAATCCTCAGTAATGGGCGCACCGACAGGTATGCGTGTGGGCCCAAGTGGGATTCCCGCTACAGTGTTTTTAGCTTGTGTGTATAATTCGTTCGATAGTCTTTATGGCAATGGGGCCACGTTCGTTCGGTTGATAATCTAGATCCTGGGCTATGTTCGCAGGCTATCCGGTCGCTAAGTGATGACATGATGAATCCTACTTCCGGGCCTAAAGTAGTCTGCGTTTAATATGGCTTTTGTGTTGTTAACATGTTTGATGTTTAGTATTTTCTTTCAATTCAATTCAATTCAATTCAATTCAATTTTATTTATATAGCGCCAAATCACAACAAATGTCGCCTCAAGGCGCTTCATAGATACAGAGAAAAGCCCAACAATCATATGACCCCCTATGAGCAAGCACTTTGGCGACAGTGGGAAGGAAAAACTCCCTTTTAACAGGAAGAAACCTCCGGCAGAACCAGGCTCAGGGAGGGGCGGCCATCTGCTGCGACCGGTTGGGGTGAGAGAAGGAAGACAGGATAAAAGACATGCTGTGGAAGAGAGACAGAGATTAATAACAGATATGATTCAATACAAAGAGGTCTATTAACACATAGTGAGTGAGAAAGGTGACTGGAAAGGAAAAACTCAATGCATCATGGGAATCCCCCGGCAGCCTACATCTATTGCAGCATAACTAAGGGAGGATTCAGGGTCACCTGGTCCAGCCCTAACTATATGCTTTAGCAAAAAGGAAAGTTTTAAGCCTAATCTTAAAAGTAGAGATAGTGTCTGTCTCCCGAATCCAAACTGGAAGCTGGTTCCACAGAAGAGGGGCCTGAAAACTGAAGGCTCTCCCTCCCATTCTACTTTTAAATACTCTAGGAACAACAAGTAGGCCTGCAGAGTGGGAGCGAAGTGCTCTAATAGGGTAATATGGTACTACAAGGTCATTAAGATAAGATGGGGCCTGATTATTTAAGACCTTGTATGTGAGGAGCAGGATTTTGAATTCAATTCTGTATTTAACAGGAAGCCAATGAAGGGAAGCCAAAACAGGAGAAATATGCTCTCTCTTTCTAGTCCCTGTCAGTACTCTTGCTGCAGCATTTTGGATTAACTGAAGGCTTTTCAGTGAGTTTTTTGGACATCCTGATAATAATGAATTGCAGTAGTCCAGCCTGGAAGTAATAAATGCATGAACTAGTTTTTCAGCATCACTCTGAGACAGGATATTTCTAATTTTAGAGATGTTGCGCAAATGGAAGAACGCAGTCTTACATATTTGTTTAATATGTGCGTTGAAGGACATATCCTGGTCAAAAATGACTCCAAGGTTCCTCACAGTGTTACTGGAGGCCAAGGTAATGCCATCCAGAGTAAGAATCTGGTTAGATACCATATTTCTAAGCTTTTCAGCGCCGAGTACAATGACCTCAGTTTTATCTGAGTTAAGAAGCAGAAAGTTAGTGGCCATCCAAGTCTTTATGTCTTTAAGACATTCCTGCAGTTTAACTAATTGGTGTGTGTTATCTGGCTTTATGGACAGATAGAGCTGGGTGTCATCTGCATAGCAGTGAAAATGTATGCTATGTCTTCTAATGATGCTGCCTAGGGGAAGCATGTATAATGTAAACAGAATTGGTCCTAGCACTGAACCCTGTGGAACTCCATAATTAACCTCAGTGTGTGAAGAGGACTCTCCATTTACATGCACAAATTGGAGTCTATTAGATAGATATGATACAAACTAGAGATGGACCGATCCGATATTACGTATCGGTATCGGTCCGATACTGACCTAAATTACTGGATCGGATATCGGAGAGAAATAAAAAATGTAATCCGATCCATTAAATATCAAAAAAGCACCTCACAAAACTTGCGACACGGCGTAACTCGGCTCATAACTGTAGCACGTCGGAGCAGTGTGGTCACGTGATAGAGCGGCTGTGTGTATTTGTAGCCTGCTAGCAAACATTTCATCTCCGAGGAAGTTATCCCAGAGAGAAGTAAAGCAAGTGTGTAAGTTCATCTCTGAATGTTTGTAAAGCATTCCCGTGTTAAGCTTAACAACCGATATATGGACCGACTGCCTCTTCTCTCTCTCTCCTGCTCCTACTTCAAACGTGAAACTGATCAATGATCAGCTGATCGGCTTTTCTGTCGCGAGTCCGTCTCTCTTCTTTGTTTTTGGCCCACTTTGCACCAGAAAGAGGAAACCAGCGGCTGAACAACAGCAGCACGTTTAACCTCGATAAGCTGTTGTTAGAATTTATTTAATATTACTTTCTACACCAGGATCTTTTTCTACGTAGCTGACGGCTGTAACTGTGCAGGGGCGGATCTAGCAAAGTTTAGCCAGGGGGGCCGATAGGGCATGAACAGGGAAAAGGGGGCACAAAGACATACTTTTCTTTCTTATTCTCATTTAAAATATCTAGCTTTTAATTATTTAATAATTATCTGAATCTTACACCCAAAGTTTTAATCTGATGTAAAATGTATAGAAGTCCATTACTGTATATAGTAACTGTTAAGTCTAATATACCCTAGTAAGCTATAGTACTTTTTACTTTGGGAAGACACCATCTGTGAATTCTGCAATTCTGTTGGAGAAATATGTTGAATCTATTTAATTATTCTTGAAAAATAATTTATTTCTGTGCATTTTTTTTTTCACCCTGCATCAAATTAAAGTTGATTACATCGATTAAGCATCATGAGGTGGGGGGTGGTTCCCTATTTTCTTTTGCTGGGAGTTTGCAACCCTATTAGTTAGGTTGCTTAATATTTCTGCTAAGTACTCTTTAGAATACCAGAATAGGGAGGATGGAGCAGGTTTAAGTTTATTGCTGTTAAGTGTTAAGTGTTGCTGAACTATGAAATATTTTGGGTGCAGTGTGTTTTTTTTTTTTTTACATACAGGTATAACAGAATAGCTTTAGTGTTGTTGTTTATTTAAACTTGAGTATGAACTTATACAAAATGCAGCAAGATATTAAAAAAACATTTTTGTTGATTAAAAAACACACTATATCGGATTCATATCGGTATCGGCAGATATCCAAATTTATGATATCGGTATCGGTATCGGACATAAAAAAGTGGTATCGTGCCATCTCTAATACAAACCACTGCAGTGCAATACCTGTAATACCTACAGCATGTTCTAATCGCTCTAACAGGATATTATGGTCAACAGTATCGAACGCTGCACTAAGGTCAAGAAGGACAAGCACAGAGATGAGTCCACTGTCAGAGGCCATAAGAAGATCATTTGTAACCTTCACTAAAGCTGTTTCTGTGCTGTGATGAGCTCTGAAACCTGACTGAAACTCTTCAAATAAACCATTCCTCTGCAGATGATCTGTTAGCTGTTTGACAACTACTCTTTCAAGGATTTTTGATATGAAAGGAAGGTTGGAGATTGGCCTATAATTAGCTAAGACTGCTGGGTCTAGAGATGGCTTTTTGAGTAAAGGTTTAACTGCAGCCACCTTGAAGGCCTGTGGTACATAGCCGATTATTAGAGATAGGTTGATCATATATAAGATCGAAGAATTAATCAATGGCAGGACTTCTTTGAGCAGTTTTGTAGGAATGGGGTCTAAAAGACACGTTGATGGTTTTGAAACCATGCTTCTATTTAATCTCAAAAAGCTCCTAAAACAGTCAGTGATCACTGTTGACCTCCCTCTTTTTTTTATTACCGCCGGTAATACCACTTTATTACCGGCTTTTATTACCGCTAATCATTTATTTAAGCTCAGTTTTTAAAACCTTACGGTGTAACTACAGCCCAGCTCATGCAGCAGCATATGAATGACTAACCTCGTATTGTGGATGGATTATCTCAGTTGTTCTCCTGGCTGAAGTTTGATCCTTTTACAGCATCCTGCCATGCGATTACATTTGTTCCTGACCACCGAGAACACTCACGTTAACTTTTATCCAGTGGGAAAAAAGTTAGCTTGTTTATATTATGCTAACATAGCTGTGTCGCTAGCGGTCACGTAGCACATGATTATATACCAGCTAGCCAAACTTCAGTAACCCTACAAACGTCACTGCTGTTTAGTTTTCTGTCTTCATTTATGTTGGAAGTGATAGCAGAGCTGTACGTTTTAATTTGTTTCCAAAACCCCGCAGTCAGGACATGCTATATTGTATTTAGATAGAAGCTAGCGAGCTAACTTCCTGCTAACTTCTAACTCCGTTAAATGTCATAAATTCCGTTTTCATGGATGCCTGGATGTTAAACTCAATTGTTACACCTGGTAGAGCAGAACGCTGGTCATTTTATTAAAGATGAAAGACTTTAGACAGTTTTTCAACTCTCAGTAATGCCACAGTGATCGTTTGATATATGGACCTGCAGCGGAGTTTAGGCCCAGACACGGCTAGTGACGTCAGACTTAACGACCGGATAGTCCCTCTAAACTGTTTGGGTTTAAATTTGGGGTTGACAAAGCTGAATTTGCGTCTAAAACGGTGTGTTTGGGTTTTGCAGAGCGAGACACGCACTCTGTATGGTGTGTTGAGTGTGAGGGAGAAGTGTCTCCCAGAGCAGAGTGAAGCAGACTGACAGAAGAAGGAGGGGCAGGAAGCCCGACTCAGAGGGGAGGAGCTGAGTGTGAGGTGGAGGAGCTAGGAGAGGCAGCCTGTGTGACTGCAGGGGAAAGTGTCTAAAACAGAGTCATGAGCAAAAAAAACCATGGGTAAAACTGTTATGAATTATGCATAAAAACTACAGCAGAACAGGAGGAATTGGGAAAGAAGGCACAGGATTATTTAAATTAGCAACAAGGGGAAATGTGTTTAAAATTAGAGAAGTAGAGTGTCAAATAATTAGGGATGAAATGATATTAAATAAATCTTTTAATACAGGTGACCACGGACCTGGTCCTCCACAAGCACATCGGCCAGAGTAAAATGATAGATTAACATAATTGGAACCACAACTAGGCCACGTTTGGCTGAACATTTCACATCTCCACCTCCACGTAGAAGCTTCGAGGACGGTCAATCTCTCCCTGAAGACAAAAGGGCATTAAAACTGAGTTGAAAGGTAAGGCTGATGGACTTGTGGAGGTTGAGAAAGTGTCCAGACTATCGCAATAAAATGAGAGAACACACACACACTCAAACAGAGAGACATGAAATGCTTTTTGTAGAGAAATTTGAATCCACAGCTCCACGGCATACTGCCTACTAACCCACACATGCAATAAAATCAGCTTACGCTTATGAACACGTCAATTCTTTTCAGCAATATTAAAGCAGGGAAACTTAATGCTGAGTTTAGCCACTACTGACAAACAGCCTCTCTGGGCTGCAGGACAACAGCTTAACTTTCACAAAGCAAGAGACTGTGAACTTGGTGAGGTATGAGTTGATTATATTCTTTTTTTAAAAAATAACAAGGGAGGAGAGAAGGCTGACACGGCATGGCACGGCCCCTCTCCGTGTAACACAGCAAACATCATTTTCCTGTTCGTCCACTCCTGTCTGTTTTCTTTTTCCTTCTTCTTTTCTTTTTATGCCCCATTACAGGCTGCTTTGCAGGGCCTGGAAGCCGAGGCTGACCTGGACTCCTGCTCTCCCCTCTACCATCTTTGACCAAACGCTGCAGCAGCTGGACCCACAACAATAACCTGAAAATTTCAACGGTGCTGCAGGAAAGCGATCTCACACAGACGGAGACGAAGGGTGCTAAACCCAAGGCCAGTTTCACTACACAGGGAAATTCCCAGTGACAAGACGCCCATTAAACCTGGATGAAAAGTGAGGCCGAGCAAAAGAATGCTGACCTTGATAACTCTGCATTAACACTACAGGGCAGTGACGGACATCAGATCTACAAACTGAGCCTACAAACATCCAGATGGTGAATTAGAGCGCACAATCTGCCTTAGATTAAATTTTGGCTCTCACCAAAGGCAATACAACTTTCAGGAGGAGGAAGGAGTAACACATCTATACAGACTCAGCAGACCTGACAAATGAATGCTCTAACAGAGGAGTCATTGCCATCATTTGACAGAAGATGACATTAAAACAAAAGGCAGGAGCCTACAAGATCAGTGAGATGGAGAAATAAACAACACAGAATAGTGGACGCTGGAAAGTACGTGGTGAGAGATCAAGTTGCCCCAACAAAACCTGGTCAACTATCATTAAAACAACCACATGGTCCTTCACATGAGAGCAGAAACAGACTCAGAAGAACATGGAAGGCCTGTACGTTGCACCCACACATGGAAGAGATGCGGAAAACTGTGAGGGAATGCAACACCTGTGACACCCTGCAGAGAAAAGACGCAAACCCAGTCATGAAATGGCACATTTGACAGTCCAGACTAGGATGGCGTTGGACATCCTCTTCTCTTCTTCTTCTTGTCCTTTAGTGGGCGACCAGCGGCGGTGGTCGGCCGCGCAACCAGTACGCTGCTGTAGGTGCCGCAGGTTGTCTTGCTTGACCAACGATTATCTTCCACGCTTTTCGATCTAAGGCGATGGTTCTTGCCTGCTCGAGGTCAAGTCGAAGGGCCTTCAAATCATCCTGGATTTATTTCATCCATGTCTTCTTTGGTGCATTTCGATGCACCCTCCAATCGGTGGGGCGGGTCAACCAGAGTAGGCCATGGGGGTAGCGGCTCTGGTCCATTCGACAAATGTGGCCAAACCAACGGAGTCGGCGGCGCTGGATTAGGTCGCCGATCGTCGGTTGGCTGCCGCAGCTGGTGAGGATGGTGTCATTCGAATGACGGTCGCGAAGGGAAACACAGAGAATGCATCTAAGGCAACGCATTTGGAACTTCGAGGTTGCTCAGGTCATGTTTGAGCATTGTCCACATCTCCGTGCCGTAAAGTAGAATGGGCAGGATCAGGGTTCGGTAAAGGCGGATCTTTGTCGTCAATGAGATGTTGTTCTTCTTCCAGACGCACCAGCGCAGGGAAGCGAACGCTGCTGCCGCCTGCCCAATTCTGGAGCGTATCTCCACTGATGATGCCACTTTCTTCTCCTCGACGAGGGACCCCAGATATTTAAATTGTTGGACTTGTTTGATCTGCACACCGTCGAGGTGGACGATCGCTGGTGAGCCGTCAGTGGTCAGGACTTTGGTCTTCTCGGCGTTAATCTTGAGGCCGTACGATGCGGATGTGAGTCGCCTCGTTGTCAAAATGGCGCTATCGTCAGTTGGACATCCTCAGGGTGGAGAAAGGGTTGGTGTGACCAAGGTGTGGTTGTTGTATGTACATTTCAAAATGATACAGCTCTGGATGGGCCAGTTACCAGGGCATGGAAGGATGACAGACATTATTAAATGAGGAGAAGGAATTTTCCTCTGGGTGAGTGTTTGACTGAAGCATGCAGAAAATAAAACTATTATTTTATCATTGATTGGTAACTGATTCATAATTGGCCACATTCACAGCTGTATTGACTTGTTGTGGACACGGTCTATTTCATGTTAAAGGACTCTAATTAACAGATTGAAAAACAGTGACACTAAGAGAAGAAGATGCAGGGCCGCACTGTCAGATGCCAGTGACGGTTGGGCTCAGTGATGAATCAGCTGAGCTGGACTCATGGCTGAATCAGGACATAAATCCCCTGCTGTGGTCAGTGAGGGAAGGACAGAGTTGCAAATGTGAAGTTCATGTTAACACACAGGTTTTGTTTGCAGGCAGTTCTGCAGATGCAGGCTGTGGGCGGAGCCAGGAGTTCAACAGGTTTAGGATGATAACTAAATTGATTTAACACAGGGTAGCAGAGCTGGAGCAACGACACTCGAGAGGAGAATTTTTGATGTTTTGTGAAAGATGATGTTACTAATGTTTTAATTTACTAGTTCCGATGAATTGACACATGGAAGTGTGTCAAAAAAGGGAGGAATTTCATGTTTAACATGACACAATTTTTCCTGGGATCATTTTTGTGACTTTATTTGTGTGTTTAACAATTTTGATCACACTTACCTGGGAAAAGGTAGATAAGAGGGGACCATCTCTAGTGGAAAGTTACTGAGACACTGTTGTTTAGACTAGAATGAGAGAGCTTCTGTAAATAAAGTGTTAAATGGTCTGCTGAGCAGTGTTTTTGCCTTTCACAGGACCAGCAGATTTGAGGAAAGAGGGAAAAAATGGAGACAGGAAGTGATGTCATGAAGAGCAACAGCAGGTGGTGCAGCATGAAGAATAAAAAGGTTTATCAGTGTAATCAACAGTGTTGGGTAAGTTACTTTAAATTAGTAACTTAGTTACATTACTAGTTACTTCTATCAAAAGTAACTCAGTTACTTCAAGTTACTCGTTACTTTCAAAGTAACTAGTTACTAGGGAAAGTAACTTTGGTTTTACTCAGAATTCTCTTGTTAATGTGTTGCTTCCATAACTTTGTCAGTCTTCTAGCTTGCTTACTTGCAACAAGTGCACTGTGCCACCTACCAATAGAAAAAATAATAATAATGTGCATATTTCCACGCGAGAAATCCCACGCCTGGACCGTCACTGACTGCTGCCATGATTCTAGCCTACGTCACAGCATCATGTGCGCTTTTTACATCCAACACAGAAACTGCAGTCGTGATGCTTTTGATTGTACTCAGAACTCGGAAATTCTGCCTTCTAAATAGGAAGATGTAAGCAACACCAGACTGCAGATGAGCTGCATACAGGGCTGGACTGGGACAAAAAATCGTCCCGGGCATTTTGACTAGAGACCGGCCCACCATTATAGCAAAAATCATAAAGCCTTTGAATGAAAACAAACGCTGTTGTGACAGTGATGTACACTGTTCTGATGGTATATATGCATCAATCTATCAATCGTTTGTTGTAAGATTCAGATAATTATTTTTTAAAAGCTAGACATTTTAAATGACATAACAAAGAAAAGTATTTCTTTGTGCCCACCTCTCCCTGTTAATGCCCTACCTGGCCCCCCTGGCAACACTTTGCTAGATCCGCCCCTGCACAGTTACCAGCTGTCAGCTACTTAGAAAAAGGATCCTGGTGTTATTTGTCTCTCAGAAACAGTTCATAACTTCCCTTCAACTCATTCATGTCACCTAAAAGGTAAACCTGTTTCTCCATCACCTGTTCAGCTCTGATGATTCAGTAAGGACATCTCCTGTTTCATCTACATGTTTCCCTCTCACCAGATAACCAAACCGACATCATGACCAGCAGCTTTTTTGCAGCTGTGGCTCCAGCAAACATCAGCTGATACTAGAAATTAATATTAAATAAATTCTAACAACAGCTGATCAAGCTTAAACGTGCTGCTGTTGTTTAGCGCGACATCTGCTGGTTTCTTTCTGGCGCAAAGTGGGCGATAAACAAACAAGAGAGCCGATCAGCTGATCATTGATCGGTTTTCATGATTGAAGTAGAAACAGGAGAGGGAGGGGGGAGGATGAAAGAAGAAGAGGCAGCTGTGCAGCAAAGACACAGAATAAATCCAGCTTTGTGTCTTTTTCATTGTAGCTGAAGTCCGGGACAAACTGTGTGTCTTTTCAGCTCAATACGAAACACGTAATATTTTCTCTGAATACGAGACGATTCTGTTTTTTAAGGACGGTTGGAAACTCTAATAATTAACCTTATGAACAAAATAAAGTTCAACATCAGTAACTTCATAGCACCCACCCAGCTGTATAGAAACTCCGTCATGCTAGCTAGTACGCAGTCCGGAAAAAGTCAGAAAAACGAGAATAAACTCCACCTAAACTTGGTTTATATCTGACCCAGATAGACTGCAGGTTATAACTTCTTACCTGAAGTTCAGTTCACCTGATACTCGGACCAGCGGCTGCCTCGGGTCTCTGCTCCTCCTCCTGCCTCCCCTTTCTCTCATCCACCTGCTGGCCTCCACCACTTGCTAATGTTACTGAATCTGTGGAAGCTCCGCGATAACCACCACACGAAGTAACGAGTAACGACCCTATCTAAATCCCAGTAACGACTAACGCGTTCCTGATTTTGGCATAATAACTAGTTACCGTGCTCGTTACCACAATAATAACGTAGTTACTGTAACGCGTTACTTAATAACGCGTTAGTCCCAACACTGGTAATCAAGGCCACTGATATCCATGACACGCTTCATGGAAACAAAGTTGTTGCTTTCAGCAGTGTCCTGTTGAGAAAGTAGTTCAGAGTAGAAAGACAGACGCCCTCTACTGGTAAGATCAGGCTTCAAACTTTCCCTTCATAAAGTCAACAGCTGGGGCTGGATCAGGTGACCCTGATTATGCTGCAGTGGCCTTATATGCAGAATATACATGATTTTCTAATGTGATTGTCACAGTCTGAGCTCCAGATGATCTCAGCAGCTCAGTCGTATATTTGTACAAATGCACATGAAGTATTACTACACAGTCTCTGTTAGAAATGTGTTTTTCTCCTATATATGATAAATAAAGCTTACAAGGAAACTGAAGTTAACCACCTAAAGCTTTCTGTCTGTGTCAGCAGGAATCAGCAGCTGAGCCTGCAGAGGACGCCAGCGTGAGCGATAACCAGCTGCCCAGCTGTGAGGACGAACAGCTGGAAGCTGCTCAAGCAGGAGACTCGACAGCAGTGGCAGAAAACGCAACAGAAAAAATACAGAACAAAACTAAAGAGAACGTGACAGATGTCCAATAGGAATAAAGAGAAAGCTTGATGTAAATATGAGCCTGTAGAAGGCAAACCAGTAGTGACCCTTGATGACTGCTTTGATATTGTTATTACAATAATAATTTGTTTCTTTTTTTAATGCAGTTTGATGAAAAGTTCAAATACAGTGTAAAAGTAGTGAGCCTCCCCTCGTTTCTTTCCATTTTCCAAGGAGTCTTTTTTAAATCTTTTTCCTTTGGCTGCTTTTTCTCTCACTCTTCAGTTTAGACCTTCTACCCGACAATTTCCTGAGGAATCTGGTTTGTTTACTTGGCCACATAACATTGACTAAGAATTCATTCAAGCCTCAAAAAGCTCCGTACTCCAGGGATGAACCAGTTATTGAAACCGTAGCCTCCTTTGACGCGGTCTCACTTGTGTACCTACAGCTGCAGCAGTGGAGACTGTCAGGAAACTGAACCAGCTCCAGTGATACTTGCACACTGATAGGCCGCTGCCTCAACGCCACATTAAATACAACGAGGGTTTCTACAGAGCCATGGAGGGAGTGGAAGTAGGGCTCTTGGCTCCTTCATAGTGAGAGCACCAAGCCACAGGCATAGATATGTGGATAACACCTGGGTCAAAATCAACATGCAAGACGTAAAAGTTCAACTTTGTTCTTCTGCTGTTTTAAAAAAAAGTAACAAAGTCGAAAAACTCCAGTTTTTACTGATTTCTTTGTCTTTTTTCATTTTCAGTGTGTTTCTTATTCTTATTATTCCAACACATCTGCCTTCAACCTTTAGGAAGCACACAGTGTCTGATGTCTTATTTTAATTTCACTAAAACATTCTAATAAATCATTTCTAAAAATTGCTGTAACTGAAAGTGTGAAAGACTTCAGGGCTGGGCTGATGCTTCAAGATCCTAACGACTGATGTGTGATCAGGCTGCTGCTGCTACCTCAGTGAACTGTTGTCTTCTTTGGAAATTACAAACCAACTAACCAGGCTGAAAAAGTTGTGGTTTTGAGACCCAAAACGAAGCTTTGTTTCTTCTGCCACAAACCTGGACACCTCTTTGCTAACTGTTTGAAGTTGAAACGCAAACAGAAAGCCCACTCAAAGCAAAAAGGGCCTGCTTTGAGAAAAGTCAGTCGTGGCTCTCAAACCGACAAGGTTGCCAGCCCTACTAAAAAAGGCTAAACTTGGAGCACAATTGCTCAGTAGCACCCTGTAGTCAGTGTAAGAGGTCAACTAGCCCTGAGCTGCTGCTGGTTGAGGATGTCCGAGTTCCTCAAAATGACCTGCAGGTGGACAGATCATGTATAACACCACCACTCAGACCTGCACCCCTGCCAAACATGCCTGTACCCGTGACCTGAGCAATCGTCTGAACTGTTGCAGTAAGGTCTTCTGACTGCCTGCTGTGTGCTCCACATGTGATGGCTCAAAAAAGCCCTGGCTATCACATGACACATTGTTTTGAGGGTCTGCGGCCACCTTCAGTATGTTTTGAACCCATTGAGATGGGGTCGGCAGCTTCCGCAGGCAATGCCTAACCGTTGCTATGGGGTTTGGTAGGTGGAAAGCCTGCAATTTGTTGATGCGACGGTTACAGACTTGGTTAGTTGTTTTGGTTATCATAATCATGTGACAAACCACGGGTTTGGATTTATGGGAGGGGGTGTTACGGCCCTAGCAGGGCCTCCTCCTGAAGGTGCCTGTGTGGGCGTGTCCCACTACCTCTTCTGCCTGAGGTGCCTCCTTTCCCTTTTGTGCAGCTGACTCTCGTCAGTAATTAAGGAGATTTAAGCCCAGGGAAAGGTGAGCTCTGGGCCAGTGTGCCATTAGTGTGGTTGCAGTGAGTGAGCTGTGTGTTTGTGTGGTTGCAGTTAGTGAGCTGCTCTCTCTTTTTGACTTACTTTTTACTTTATGACCAACGCTTGAGTTTTGTTTGTTTTCCTTTAATGGTGATAGCGGCTTGTCCGTCTCTTTTAGTTGAGCTACTTTAATAAAACTATTTAATTTAACCCTTTTGCCTTCTTGACTCCTTTTTCTGACCCGGACACCTTTTGTTACTTCCCCCTCACCGCCTAGACCCCTTTCAGGGGAACGTAACACTGACACAACTGCAACTTCTCAATGCCGAACTTAGCAAAGTGTGAGGAAAAACCCCAGAACAAGACAGACGGATGTTTTCCTCGCAGCTGTTTGGAGATGATTAAAATATTCTGCAGCAGCTCCTTTTTCAGCGTCTGCCAACAGCTTCAAATATTTAGCAGCATGACATCAACTATTTAGATTGTCTGCAGTAGATACTACACCCTCAATACCCAGAATCACCTTCAGCAACTGGAAACAGCTGTGAAAGCTTTGTCGACAGCTTACACTGTTACTAAAACTGGAAGGTTTAATGGAAAGTTACCATATTGTGTTCATTTCAGCAACTGTGTACAAGTGGTGACAAAAATAGAAGACCCTGAAATCTGAGGTTGTCCAGTTACTTTGAAATCTGAGGTTGTCCAGTTACTTTGAAATCTGAGGTTGTCCAGTTACTTTGATTGCTTCATTGCACATTTTGCTGTCAGTGTTTGTGTTCAGTTGTTCCCTGAAGGATCAGTGCACATCAGGACTCTAGGAACAACAAGTAGGCCTGCAGTGTGAGAGCGAAGTGCTCTAATAGGGTGATATGGTACTACAAGGTCATTAAGATAAGATGGGGCCTGATTATTTAAGACCTTGTATGTGAGGAGCAGGATTTTGAATTCTGGATTTAACAGGAAGCCAATGAAGGGAAGCCAAAACAGGAGAAATATGCTCTCTCTTTCTAGTCCCTGTCAGTACTCTTGCTGCAGCATTTTGGATTAACTGAAGGCTTTTCAGGGAGTTTTTAGGACTTCCTGATAATAATGAATTAAAGTCGTCCAGCCTGGAAGTAATAAATGCATGAACTAGTTTTTCAGCGTCACTCTGAGACAGGATATTTCTAACTTTAGAGATGTTGCGCAAATGGAAGAACGCAGTCTTACATATTAGTTTAATATGTGTGTTGAAGGACATATCTTGCAAAAATGACTCCTCACAGCTTTACTGGAGGCCAAGGTAATGCCATCCAGAGTAAGAATCTGGTTAGATACCATATTTCTATGATTTTTGCTGCTCTGTGTTGGTACAGGGCATTGAAGATGATAACAGTGGGTGGATTATATTCTCAGAAAGACATCTACTTTGATAAACGTCTACTCTCCACTGCTGTGTAATCAATTATTGTAAATGTAAATGTTATCAGGAAATGATCAGACAGGGTTTGCAGGAAACACTGTTAAATGTTCAGTTTCTATGTCATATGTTAAAACAAGATCTAGAGTGTGATAATGTTGAACATCCTTCCTGTGGTATGAGGGAGTGAGTCTCACTATTTTTAAATGTACTGACCACAGAAGCAGAAAAGTGCTCGTCTCATACAGAAAGGCTGAGAGAATAAATGAGTGTAGAGAGAGAGAGAGCAAATAAAAGGAGCTCTGCAGGCTGCAGATAGTGCAGGAGGGCCAGGCTATGTTGATCTGAGACTGCACACATTAAAGCGGAGAGATGGTAGCTGATTAAACAAGTGTTACGAGATAATAAAAAAATGCAAAGGTTGGTGACAGCGTAAGGCAACAAAAAAGTGTGAGAAATAAACTCGGCTCTGCCTGTGAATCAGTCTTTGCTTCTCTTCCTCCTTCATCTCCTCATCTCAGCTACAGCTCTCCACTTGCTGTCCATCTGAGAACAAGGCGCAATTTGCTGTTGCATTTATCTAATATTTAATTGTCCACACTTAACAACTCTTGTACTTAATCTATAATAAAGTGATGACAGAAAATGTTATAGAAGCATCTTTACGAGGCATGTCTGGACTGTGTTATGTCATGAGCAGTAATTTTTAAAAATCTATATACATAAAACACACACGCACACACATGCACAACAGTGACATTTTAGACCTTCTTCAGAATACTGTGAGCAGACGTTTGCATCATGGTGCTGATCCAGAATCCTTCCCTTATTATTATTTATTCCTACTGCTATAATAATAAAGTAAGAAGAATCCAAAAATAAATAATAAATATAAAATATTGTATGTCTGACTATCCACTCTGTACAGGCAGAAAGTTTATTAAATGTTTAAACTGTAGAGATGCTGCTGTAAAATCAGCATTTTGTCATATTTAAAATATAAATCTAATATAATCTGTTTCTTAATGTATGTTCTTTAAAATACAGTGTGTTTTTTTTAAATATCGTAATTATAATAACCCATAATTATGTGGATATGCATATTAGATCGTTTTTAGTGAGATATCAGCTCTGCAGAAAGGCAGGAAAAGCCCTGGTCCAGATAAATACAAAAAAGCCACCAAGGACAGAGAAAGGCAACTGATTGCAAAAAGTTGCGACAGGGAGAATTATAAAAAAAAATACAGGTTTCAGAAGTTTGCAAGTGACTCCCTCGGATTTTCAAACAAGAGTTTTAGACATCATGACAGTCTTCATTTTGAAAGAAAGAGGACCAGCAGGTTCACTGAAGACTTCAACAGAAAAATCAAGGCGTTCAATCTCAAGGATGACGTGAGAAGAATGACCACAGGAACCAAACAAACACTCACAAAGGACAAATTAAAAATGCAGAAGAGGTTCCTGATGGACAGATGATATCCTATTCCCTTTTCTGTCCTCTTCGCCCCTGTCAGGGTTCCTGGGTCGGTGACCCAGTGCTTTCCGTTTTGTTCACGTTCAGTTTATTTCGTCACTTCCTGTTTGTTCCTGTGTTAGCTCGTCTCGTGCCGTTAGCCAGATTATGTTCAGCTGTGTACTCACCGGTCTCTCATTATCATCCTCATCAGTCTGTGTATTTAAGTCTTCTGTTTCTATTCGTTCTTTGTCGTGTCATTGATGATGTTTAGGTTATGTTGTTGTTTCCGCCAGTGTTCGGTCAGCCAGTCAGTCAGTCCGTCCTTCGTTCATTCATTCAGTCAGTCGTCCAGCCAGCCATGTCCTTCCTCTGTTCTGTGTGTTCACTCCATCATCAATAAATCACCCAGCTTCACCTACCTGCGAGTCCTGCGTTTGGGTTCCTTCTTCCTCGCCTCCACTCCACAACGCCTGACAGAATGACACGACCCGTGCCACGAAGACACGATTGGGACCCAGCGGACTCGGACCTCTACGAGCGGCAGGTGGCAGCGCTTTCCCGTTGGGCAGAGTTGGTCAGGGGAAAACAGCGGCTCTTCGCGGAGAGAGAGCACGTCTTCGAGGGGACTCGCCTGGCTCTGGGCGGGCCTCGGAGACGGCGCGTTCCCCCACCTGCTGCCTCACCTGCCCCGGAGCATTTGCCGCGGAGAGCGGACGTTTCATGCTGCGTTTCGGCCGCTCCCTCTCTCGCCGCTCCGCTCCTCGTTCACACACCCGCCGCCTCATTCGCCGGACCTCCGCCTTCGCCACGGCACCGCGGCTACGCCTCCCACCTCGGCTCCATGGAGGCTACCGCGCCAGAGGCTCAGCTGTTTACCCCGGCCGCTTCCTCTTCCCGGAGAAAGCGGCGCACACGCCGCCATAACACGGACTATTGTCAACAACTCCCGGTGGTGAGTTCCGGTAACTGTTTTCCACCCTCCTCATTTGACACTTCACCCAGATTAACTAAGGGACTCATCTCCGATACATGGGGAGTTTCCCTCCTGGAGGATGTAGACTGGGAAGAGTTTTTCTGCTGTGCTCCCGCAAAGACTGTAAATCGTGGTGGCAGAAGAAACAGACTAATCCCGGATAAACCTGCCTGTATCACACACCCGGTCACTATTTCCACACCCGTCACTCAGCCATTTCCCACCAGCACGGCAGCCATTTCATCACCTCAGATGACTAGGGCCCGGCCTACACCCACACCAGTACCAGCTCCCAGGAGGAGGGCAGCTGCGACGCAGCCTACCTCCACATCCGCTCTTGTTTCCCGGGTGGGGGTGACTGGTGTCCAGCCACCTCCCGTGCCTGTCCCAGCGCCCAGGCTGAGGGCAGCCTCAACCCAGCCTGACCTCCCTGGAGGCTTGGAAGAGCTAACCGGCCCACCTACTACTTCACCTCTTCATCCACCTCCTGATCCAACCTTTCACGCCCTCGCACTGTCCCTGGTTAGGCTAGCCGAGGTGTCCCCTGCTCAGGCACCAGCCTTATTAGCCCAGGCCGCAATCTTATCCCCCTCGGTAACTCTGTCATTAGCTCAGCCATTAGCATCGCCAACCTCTGTTCATCCCTTAGCTTCCCCACTCCAGTCAGTTCACTCACCTGCTGTTCAGCTTCCACTCCAGTCAGTTCACTCACCTGCTCTTCAGCCTTCACTCCAGTCCCCTGTAGTCCAGTCTCCTTCTCCCGTCCAGTCAGTCCAGTCTCCTTCTCCCGTCCAGTCAGTCCAGTCACCTCCCGTCCAGTCAGTTCAGTTCCCGGACCTGCAGCCACAGCACCCAGAGCCAGCTGTGAGCCCTCCTGCTTGCCAGCCAGGGGCCTCCGCGCCCGCTGGCCCGGCCGCTCTCCCGCCAGGGGCCTCCGCGCCCGCTGGCCCGGCCTGTCTCCCGCCAGGGGCCTCCGCGCCCGCTGGCCCGGCCTGTCTCCCGCCAGGGGCCTCCGCGCCCGCTGGCCCTGCCTGTCTCCAGCCAGGGGCCTCCGCGCCCGCTGGCCCTGCCTGTCTCCAGCCAGGGGCCTCCGCGCCCGCTGGCCCGGCCTGTCTCCCGCCAGGGGCCTCCGCGCCCGCTGGCCCGGCCTGTCTCCCGCCAGGGGCCTCCGCGCCCGCTGGCCCGGCCTGTCTCCAGCCAGGGGCCTCCGCGCCCGCTGGCCCTGCCTGTCTCCAGCCAGGGGCCTCCGCGCCCGCTGGCCCTGCCTGTCTCCAGCCAGGGGCTTCCGCGCCCGCTGGCCCTAAAGCTGTGGCTCCGTCACCCCCGGCTCCCGTGCCGTCGCCTGGTCCAGACTCAGCCTCAGCGTCTGCCTCGCCTGGGCCAGCCCCAGACTCAGCCTCAGCGTCTGCTTCGCCTGGTCCGGCCTCAGCCTCGTCGCCAGCCTCCGCTTCGCCTGGTCCTGCGGCTGCCGCACCGTCGCCCCAGCCACGTTCTGGATGTCATCACCGGCGCGGCCGCCCACCGGACCTGCTCAGCGGCCGCCACCGCCTTCCTCGCGGCCGCCGCCGGCTTCCTCGCGGCTGCCCACCGGACCAGCTCAGCGGCCGCCGCCTTCCTCACGGCCGCCCACCGGACCAGCTCGGCGGCCGCCGCCGCCTTCCTCGCGGCCGCCCACCGGACCAGCTCAGCGGCCGCCGCCGTCTTCCTCGCGGCCGCCCACCTGAACTGTCTCGCCTCGGCCGCCGGCCACGCGGCCGCCCGCCTGAACTGTTTCGTCTCGGCCGCCGGCCACGCGGCCGCCCGCCTGGACTGTTTGTCTCTCTGTGGACTCCGTCCCTCCGTCCTGGGCCCCCTCCGCCCGCCCTGTTCCCGTCTTTTTCTCTTTTGGCCGTCGGGTGCCGTCCTTTGGAGGGGGGGGTACTGTCAGGGTTCCTGGGTCGGTGACCCAGTGCTTTCCGTTTTGTTCACGTTCAGTTTATTTCGTCACTTCCTGTTTGTTCCTGTGTTAGCTCGTCTCGTGCCGTTAGCCAGATTATGTTCAGCTGTGTACTCACCGGTCTCTCATTATCATCCTCATCAGTCTGTGTATTTAAGTCTTCTGTTTCTATTCGTTCTTTGTCGTGTCATTGATGATGTTTAGGTTATGTTGTTGTTTCCGCCAGTGTTCGGTCAGCCAGTCAGTCAGTCCGTCCTTCGTTCATTCATTCAGTCAGTCGTCCAGCCAGCCATGTCCTTCCTCTGTTCTGTGTGTTCACTCCATCATCAATAAATCACCCAGCTTCACCTACCTGCGAGTCCTGCGTTTGGGTTCCTTCTTCCTCGCCTCCACTCCACAACGCCTGACAGCCCCTTTGGGGTTGTGAATCCAAAACTCTCTGAACGTGACACATGCATGTGTAAGTTGCATGAAAATCTCAGCTTTCTGGCAGTGAAGCTTGAGACTGCCAACATTGAAGAACTGATAGAGAAGGTTTGCTGCAACTCATCCAGCAACAGTTGCATGTATGGAGAGTGTGTCCATTGCAAGGACGAAACTGTCCACATCACAAGCGCATACAACAGCACCGCAAACACACCATTGACCCAGTGGGTAATAGAGGAGAAGGAGAGAAAAGGCAACTGTCAAGGTGACAGTCAGGAAGCCTGTGGAGGGCACACAAGAGAACCTCATTGAGCTCTTCCGCAGCTTTGTAAAGAAATTGAAAATGCATCACTTTATTATCACACAGCAGTATGCCTTCTGCCGTGAGCTGAAGAACAACATGTCAGGGGAGGAGGCTTTGATACATGTTGACTTCTCAGAAAACTACAGCTGTAAATACAGTTGTCAAGTTCAGGCGGTCCACCTTGGGGCTTCACATCAGCAGGCCACCCTTCATACTGGTGTGTTGTATGTTGGTGGACTCTCAGAGCCTGTGTGCTTTAGCACCATCTCCCCCAGTAGACATAAAGGCCCTCAAGCAATACGGTAGCACCTAAATCCTGGGCTAGATTACCTTCAAGGGCAACATCCACAAGTGTCTGTGCTGCACTTTTTAAGCGGCGGACCCTGTACGCCATAGGTGTCAAACTCTGGCCCGTGGGCCAAATTTGGCCCGCAGGATTAATTACATTTGGCCCGCAAAGCCATACCAAATTACTATTAGAGCTGGCCTACTGGTATTATACAGCTAATATATATATTGTTTTGTATTAAGCTTTGCTTGTTCCATATTCAGTTTTTCAGCAAAACGTATTTGTGTCAGGGCTAATGGGCGGTATGGATTCAGGCGCGGAGCTCTGGGTTGAAGCCGACAGTGCGTTTATTTACAGTGCTTGAATTACAGTCTTCAAACAGTGAAACAATGTCCTTTCTCTAAATCCCAAAAGTGGTGAAGGCGAGTTTCCCCCGTGAGGTCGGTGTGCACTCCTTCCGTGTGAATTCCTTCTCCCGAAAACACCAGTGAATCCCTTTTCTCCACTCCTCCGTTCCGTACTTCTCCACCTGAGAGACGAGCAAAGACAACAGCGGATAAGAAGGCTTGCCTCGCTATGCAGGTTATAGGATCACGAGCACACTTATCTACCGAGCTCAGCGTACAATCCAGCGTCGACTGCTGTCTGGACACACCGTTAAATACCTCCGTGTAGTGAGGAATGATTAGCGGCAGCTGGAGCTGAAGGTTACTCTTCCGGGTCAGAGGTCGGCCTCTCTCGCTCTCTCGGAGACGCCGCCCCTAGGCATAGCCCGACCCGCAGAAAAGGGAGGAAGAGAGAAAGAGAGGAAGGCGCACACACATCACAAATAAACAAGCAGGTTGTCCGGGGAGGACCGTGACAGTACCCCCCCTCAACGGGAGCCTCCGGGCGACCCACGAAACTTATCCGGGTGCCGGCGGCGGAAGTCCCGCACCATGCCAGGATCGAGGATCGCAGACCGCGGCACCCAGGAACGCTCCTCCGGACCGTACCCCTCCCAATCCACCAGAAACTGAAAACCCCTACCGCGGCGCCTGGCATCCATGATGCGAGTAATGTCATACGCCGGGGCGCCAGCGACAAGCCGGGCGGGCGGCGGGGGCCCAGGAGGCGGGCACAACGGGCTGGTCCGGACTGGCCTAATTTGAGAAACATGAAACACGTTGTGTACCTTCATGTTGCCAAGAGGGCCAGTCGGACAGTCACTGGATTCAGGACGGCCTGCACAGAAAAGGGTCCAAGGAACCGGGGAGCCAGCTTCTTGGACTCAGTCCGCAGAGTGATGTTCCCAGAGGAAAGCCATACCTGCTGGCCCGCCCGATAGGCCGGTGTAGGAACGCGACGACGGTCAGCGAGCTCCTTATTACGTCCGTGCGTCCGCAGAAGAGCCGCCTTGGTCGCCCTCCAGATCCGTCAACAGCGCCTCATGTGTTGTTGGACGGAAGGTACGGCCACCTCGCCCTCCGTGATGGAGAGAAGCGGAGGTTGATACCCCAGGGACACTTCGAAAGGTGAGAACCCCGTAGCAGCCGACGTGCTGGTGTTATGAGCATATTCAGCCCATGCCAACTGTTCACTCCAGGAGGACTGGTTGGAGGAGACGACACAGCGCAACATGGCCTCCAGCTCCTGGTTAGCTCGCTCTGCCTGTCCGTTAGTCTGCGGATGAAAACCAGAAGACAGACTGACCTGGGCCCCCAGCTCTGCACAAAACTGCTTCCACACCCGAGCGGTGAACTGGGGCCCACGGTCTGAGACAATGTCCTGCGGAATGCCGTGAAGGCGAAAAACGTGCTGGGTAAGGAGCTGGGCGGTCTCCAGTGCGGTGGGGAGTTTGGCCAGGGCAACAAAATGGGCAGCCTTAGAGAAGCGGTCAATAATTGTGAGTATTACGGTGTTACCAGAGGATGGAGGAAGGCCGGTGATGAAGTCCAGAGCGATGTGCGACCATGGCCGGCCGGGGACGGGCAGCGGTCTGAGAAGTCCTGATGGAGGAGAGTTCGACGACTTATTTCGAGCACACACCGGGCACGCCGCCACATATTCTCGGACGTCCTGAGAAAGAGATGGCCACCAGAACAACCGTTGCAAAAAAGTGATTGTGCGGTTCTTACCCGGATGGCAGGCAAATCTCGCGGCGTGGCCCCAATGGATAACTTTACTCCTGGCCGCCGAGGGAACATACAGTCTGCCTTCCGGACCGGTTCCGGGGTCGGGTTCCTGTTGCTGGGCATCCCGGATCACCTTTTCAATCTCCCAGGTAAGGACCCCCACAATACAGGAGGCGGGCAGAATGGGCCTCTCTTTCTCCTCCAGGTCGACGTCAGGTGCGAACTGGCGTGACAAGGCGTCCGGTTTCGTGTTCCTGGACCCGGGTCTGTACGTAATGGTCAGGTTGAATCGAGTGAAAAACAATTCCCACCTGGCTTGCCGGGCGTTCAGACGCTTTGCCGCTTGGAGGTAGGCGAGATTCTTGTGGTCGGTCCAAACTACTACCGGATGCTCACTCCCCTCCAGCCAATGCCGCCATTCCTCCAGCGCCAGCTTGATGGCCAGCAGCTCCCGGTCGCCCACGTCATAGTTCCTCTCAGCCTGGGTGAGACGACGGGAGAAAAAGGCACAAGGGTGTAATTTACCTTCTAAGCGCTGTGAGAGGACGGCTCCAACCCCTGAATCCGACGCATCCACTTCCACCACGAACGGCAAGGTGAGATCAGCTTGGGCGAGTATGGGAGCTGATGCGAACAGGTGTTTGAGGCGGTCGAAGGCCTGTTGAGCCGCTGGAGACCACAGAAAAAGCTGTTTGGGTGAGGTGAGTTGAGTGAGAGGCAAGGCTACTTTACTGAAGTTCCGGATGAATCGCCGGTAAAAGTTGGCGAAACCGAGGAAACTCTGCAACTTCCTCCGGGTCGTGGGCACCGGCCACTCCAGAACGGCTTTGATTTTTGCGGGATCTGCTCGCAATCTGCCCTGTTCAACGATAAAGCCCAGGAAAGAGACGGTGGAAACGTGGAACTCACACTTCTCTGCTTTGCAAAACAGGCGATTCTCCAGCAGCCGGCGCAGCACCAGCCTCACGTGCTTGACATGTTCTGTTTGGGTTTTGGAGAAGATCAAGATGTCATCAAGATAAACAAACACAAAGTGGTTAAGAAAATCTCGCAGAACATCATTCACCAATGCCTGGAACACAGCGGGGGCGTTGGTAAGCCCAAACGGCATTACCAGATATTCAAAGTGGCCCAGGTGGGTGTTGAAAGCCGTCTTCCACTCGTCCCCCTCACGGATACGAACCAGATGATAGGCATTGCGGAGGTCGAGTTTGGTGAAAACGGTGGCTCCCTGGAGGAGCTCAAAAGCTGATGCTAGAAGAGGAAGAGGGTATCTATTTCTGACCGTGATTTTATTCAGTCCCCGAAAATCTATGCAGGGGCGTAGGGACTTGTCTTTCTTTCCGACAAAGAAAAACCAAGCGCCCAGAGGGGAAGTGGATGGGCGAATGATGCCAGCAGCCAAGGAGTCTGTTATGTAGCGCTCCATAGACTCACGCTCGGGCTTAGAGATGTTATAGAGGCGGCTTGAGGGCAAGGGTGCACCAGGGAGCAAGTCTATCCCGCAGTCATACGGGCGATGGGGCGGCAGCGATTGGGCCCTGTCCTTGCTAAACACCTGGCTCAGGTCGTGGTAATCCGCGGGCACAGAAGACAAATCGGGTGGAGCGGGCAGCCCAGCTGGGTCAGTTGTCATGCAGGCAGGCACTGCAGCGCGTAAACACTGCCCGTGGCAATAAGTGCTCCACCCAGTGATACACCCCCTAGCCCAGTCTATCTGTGGGTTATGCTGCTGAAGCCAGGGAAAACCCAAAACTAAGGGGGTGTGGGGCGCCTTGAGGAGGAACAGGCGAATCCTCTCTGTATGATTGCCAGACAGGGTGAGTGTAATTTCTTGGGTGCGGCGAGAGACAGAAGCTAGTGTGCTGCCGTTAAGCGCCGAAACCTCGAGTGTTTCAGGGAGAGGAACGACCGGCAAACCCATCTTGAAGGCCAGAGCCTCATCCACAAAACTTTGCTCGGCCCCAGAGTCAATTAGAACGGTACATGGGTGAATGCAGGAAAGAAACTGTAATTTCGCGGGACAGCTGAGGTGGAGAACCGAACTCGCAGGTGCACCCGTCAGTATCCCCACCTTTACTGACGGGCAGACTCTTTTGACCGAGAGGGGCAGGCGTCCGCGAAATGCCCCCTCTTCCCGCACTCAAAGCACTCACCCACCAGTCGTCTTCCTCTCCGGGTGAATCTAGTCCTCCCCAGTTGCATGGGTTGCTCCTCATCAGCCGGAGAGCCAGGTTCCTCCTCCCTCCATTCCAACGAGGGAAGTCCAGTTGGAACTCCCACGCCCCCTGCTGACCGCCGCCCCTCTCCAGATCGCCTGCCAAACTCTCGCATATGGTCATCCAGACTGATACACAAATTCACCAAGCCACTCAATGACTTAGGTAGCTCTTTGGTTGCCAACTCACGTTTGATGTTCTCGTTTAGGCTGTTTAAGAAAGCCCCTCGGAGCGCCTTCTCCTCCCAGCCGGCTTCTTCGGACAGGATCCAAAAATCCACGGAGAAGTCAGCCACGCTCCGCCGGCCCTGTTTCAATGTAAACAAACGATGAGCAGCACTGTCTGGGTTAGACCCCTTATCAAATACACATCGAAATTTGCTTAGGAAGTTACTGTATGAGATAGAGGGCCGAGCGCTCAGCACCGCTTGAGCCCACTGCAGAGCCCGTCCAGTCATTAACTCGACCATAAAGGTGATTTTGGCAATGTCCGAGGCATACGCTTGAGTCTGCTGCCTAAACACTAAGGAGCATTGAGTCAAAAAACCCCGACATTTATCCAGGTCCCCGCCGAATTTCTCAGGCACCGGCAATGTGTGTTCACGTCGTGGCGGGGGTGGAGATGGCGGAAGGGGAGACGCCGCTGCTTCGTCTAGCAAGGCTACAGGTGGTTGTGGTTGTGCAGGGCCCCCCTGTGGCTGAATGGGGGCCCTGGGGGTAGCGAGCAACATACCTTTTAGCTCCGATACCACCTGTAGTAACGCGGACTGCTCCTCGGCGACATGCTGCAGCATTTTTTCATGTCGCTCCAATCGTTCAGCCTGGAGCGCGATCTCGCGCTGGAGGGGGGTAGAGTCCGCTGAATCCATTGCTGGCTGGATTGTTCTGTCAGGGCTAATGGGCGGTATGGATTCAGGCGCGGAGCTCTGGGTTGAAGCCGACAGTGCGTTTATTTACAGTGCTTGAATTACAGTCTTCAAACAGTGAAACAATGTCCTTTCTCTAAATCCCAAAAGTGGTGAAGGCGAGTTTCCCCCGTGAGGTCGGTGTGCACTCCTTCCGTGTGAATTCCTTCTCCCGAAAACACCAGTGAATCCCTTTTCTCCACTCCTCCGTTCCGTACTTCTCCACCTGAGAGACGAGCAAAGACAACAGCGGATAAGAAGGCTTGCCTCGCTATGCAGGTTATAGGATCACGAGCACACTTATCTACCGAGCTCAGCGTACAATCCAGCGTCGACTGCTGTCTGGACACACCGTTAAATACCTCCGTGTAGTGAGGAATGATTAGCGGCAGCTGGAGCTGAAGGTTACTCTTCCGGGTCAGAGGTCGGCCTCTCTCGCTCTCTCGGAGACGCCGCCCCTAGGCATAGCCCGACCCGCAGAAAAGGGAGGAAGAGAGAAAGAGAGGAAGGCGCACACACATCACAAATAAACAAGCAGGTTGTCCGGGGAGGACCGTGACAATTTGAGTCCATAAGAAAAGATTCATTCTTATATCTGGAGGAAGATTTTTTTTTTCATTTAATGTTAGCCCGCGACTTTGTTCCAGTTTTGAATTTTGGCCCACTGAGTATTTGAGTTTGACGATGGTTGTGAATCGCCATGAGTCTCCAGTCAAAGTCAAACTTATAGACTTTGGCCTCGCATGTCCTGCGTCTGCAGTGATGCCTGGTGACCGTGTGGGGACGGTTGGTTATAGTGCACCTGAAGTTATGCTTGGCCTTCCTTATAACGAAGCAAGTGACATGTGGTCTCTGGGGCTGGTGGCTGTGGAGCTTGGTACAGGGGTGCCACTCTACCCTGGAAATGAAGACTATGATGTTTTGAAATTCATCATAGAGACTCAGGGTCAGCCACCAGATCATGTTCTGGACTCTGGCGTGTACACTGAAGACTATTTCATTGAAGACAACGACAACCAACAACGCTGGACATTTAAGACTGACCAACAATTTCAGTACGAGACAGGATATGAGTCCCTGGAGACAAGATACATAAAACTGACGCGTCTCGATGACCTCGAACAAGTAATGATGTTTAGACGAGGACCTGAAAATGGCCAACGTTTGTTTGTAAGCTTAATTAAACAGATGTTGGCCTTGGATGCAAACCAGCGCATAACACCGTCGGAGGTTCTCCGGGATCCCTTTTTCAACCCTAAGAGTTCCCCTTGCATTGACATGAGTGCTGAAAGACCACAAAACCCTGTGGTCTTTCAGCACCCTTCAAACTTGAAATGCAAGAGATCAGAGAAAATCAACTGCAGTTTTCAAAACTCAGTTGAATTTTCTCAGCAAGTATTCGTCCACACATCAGCCAGCCCATCCTTCAGCTCAGATGAGCTTGAAATAGTTGAAGGGAGCATTTTGGGAAACCACTACAAGGTAGAGGCTTTCCTCGGAGAAGGGGGCTTTGGTATTGTTGCCAAATGCCGTGATACCAAAACCAACCAAGCTGTGGCTATTAAGGTGAACAAGAAAAATGGAACGGCTTTTTCCACGACGGAGAGCGGGTTTGCTTAAAGTTCGAACTCCTTGATCAATGCCTGTGGGACTATATAGGGGACCGGAAAAACCAGGGTCTCCCCATAAGCGAAGTCAGGCCAATTTTAGGTCAACTCACAAATGCTCTGTCCCACCTGGGTTCTTTGGGAATAGTGCACGCTGACCTCAAACCTGGAAACATCATGGTTGTGAATCGCCATGAGTCTCCAGTCAAAGTCAAACTTATAGACTTTGGCCTCGCATGTCCTGCGTCTGCAGTGATGCCTGGTGACCGTGTGGGGACGGTTGGTTATAGTGCACCTGAAGTTATGCTTGGCCTTCCTTATAACGAAGCAAGTGACATGTGGTCTCTGGGGCTGGTGGCTGTGGAGCTTGGTACAGGGGTGCCACTCTACCCTGGAAATGAAGACTATGATGTTTTGAAATTCATCATAGAGACTCAGGGTCAGCCACCAGATCATGTTCTGGACTCTGGCGTGTACACTGAAGACTATTTCATTGAAGACAACGACAACCAACAACGCTGGACATTTAAGACTGACCAACAATTTCAGTACGAGACAGGATATGAGTCCCTGGAGACAAGATACATAAAACTGACGCGTCTCGATGACCTCGAACAAGTAATGATGTTTAGACGAGGACCTGAAAATGGCCAACGTTTGTTTGTAAGCTTAATTAAACAGATGTTGGCCTTGGATGCAAACCAGCGCATAACACCGTCGGAGGTTCTCCGGGATCCCTTTTTCAACCCTAAGAGTTCCCCTTGCATTGACATGAGTGCTGAAAGACCACAAAACCCTGTGGTCTTTCAGCACCCTTCAAACTTGAAATGCAAGAGATCAGAGAAAATCAACTGCAGTTTTCAAAACTCAGTTGAATTTTCTCAGCAAGTATTCGTCCACACATCAGCCAGCCCATCCTTCAGCTCAGATGAGCTTGAAATAGTTGAAGGGAGCATTTTGGGAAACCACTACAAGGTAGAGGCTTTCCTCGGAGAAGGGGGCTTTGGTATTGTTGCCAAATGCCGTGATACCAAAACCAACCAAGCTGTGGCTATTAAGGTGAACAAGAACCGCACTGATATTCTGCAACAGGCAAAACTGGAAATTTTCATCCTGGAACAGCTGCGAAGGTTGGATCCAGATGCCGCCAACATTGTCAAATGGAACGGCTTTTTCCATGACGGGGAGCGGGTTTGCCTGAAATTTGAACTCCTAGATCAATGCCTGTGGGACTACATACGGGACCCAAATAATCGGCGTCTCCCCATAAGCGAAGTTAGGCCAATTTTAGGTCAACTCACAAATGCTCTGTCCCACCTGGGTTCTTTGGGAATAGTGCACGCTGACCTCAAACCTGGAAACATCATGGTTGTAAATCGCTATGAGTCTCCAGTCAAAGTCAGACTTATAGACTTTGGCCTCGCATGTCCTGCGTCTGCAGTGATGCCTGGTGACCGTGTGGGGACAGTTGGTTATAGTGCACCTGAGGTTATGCTTGGCCTTCCTTATAACGAAGCATGTGACATGTGGTCTCTGGGGCTGGTGGCTGTTGAGCTTGTTACAGGGGTGCCACTCTACCCTGGAAAAAAATATTATGATGTTTTGAAATTCATCATAGAGACTCAGGGTCAGCCACCAGATCATGTTCTCGATCCTGGCGTGTACACTGAAGACTATTTCACAAAAGACAACTACAACTACAACCAACAACGCTGGACATTTAAGACCGCCCAACAATTTAAATACGAGACAGGATATGAATCTTTGGAGACAAGATACATAAAACTTAAACGTCTGGATGACCTCGAACAAATAATGATGTTTAGACGAGGACCTGAAGATGGCCAACGCTTATTTGTCAGCCTAATTAAAGAGATGTTGGCCTTGGATGCACACCAGCGGATAACACCCTCTCAGGTTCTCCGGCATCCCTTTTTCAGCCCTGGCCTCTCCAACAGGTTCCCAAGTATCAACATTGAAAAACCATACAGAGTCAGTCTCCAGCATGGCATCTTCCACCCTGGACAAAAGTGATAAAAACACAAACTGGGGTTGGAAAAGGATATTAACAGCAAATTACACTGGAAATATTAATTAAGCTGCTCCAATAATTATCACTTTGGCTTTTTTTTTTTTTTAAATTTTCACTCCCCCCACCCCAACCAGTCGCGGCAGATGACTGTCCCTTCCTGAGCCTGGTTCTGTCGAAGGTTTCTTCCTTTTTAAAGGGAGTTTTTCCTTCCCACTGTCGCTAAATGCTTGCTCATAGGGAATCTTCTGATTGCTGGATTGGCCAAAACTCTAGGGGAAGTAGCAATTCTTGTGAAAATTAAAAAAAAAAAAGCCTACCAATATTCAAAGCAGAGCAGCGGACACCTTACCATCACATCAGTCCTTTAATCCGACCTAAAACACCATGTTTACAGAAATAAATTCCATACAAATTGGAAATAAATTGTTGTTTTTGATTGTTTATAAATATATAGTGCTACCCTTCAGCCTCCTAGTAGACATACCTGTGTTATAAATGTGAAACTCCTCCGATTTTCAGAAAAGTTGACCTCTGACCTTGAAGTCAAGGTCACTGAGATTTAAGCTTCACAGAGATTTTCAGTAGATGCAACCATGGTATTGATTTGAAAAATCTACACAATCACAAACTTAGGCTACATCCACATGTACACGGGTATATTTTCCGTTTTCATTTTAAAAAATAATCCCGTCCACACGTAAAGGCAGAAATGAAGGAAAACGCTGCTAGGAACACGCCAAAGGAACAAGTGGCGATATATTCCTAACCGTGCAGAAATGTTGGCCAATCAGAAGTCTAGAAGCCTCGGTGGGAAAAAGTAAACAAAGCTGGGGCATAGAAGCAGAACCGAGTCGTATGTGTGGAGGGACAGTAACTGTGTGTGTATATGTAAGCATTTAAACACTGCAGAGAGTACAAGTAACAGTAACAGTATTGTAGAAATTCATTTCACCGAAACGATAACGTGGCGCACAGTGTGACGTCAAAAAAGGCGCACACCTTTGACGCTGCGTTTTCTCTGTTTTCTCCGTTTTTCTCGTCCACACGTAAATGCAAAAACTGAGTTTTCAAAAATTTCAAAAGTTTTTAAAAATCTGCGTTTTCAGTGACCGAAAACGCTGTTTACGCGTGGACGAAAGGTGCAAACGCATAGAAAAATCTGCGTTTTCAAAAATACCCGGGTACGTGTGGACGTAGCCTTGGATGTCCACAGCGCCTCGCCATATACCAAAGATTAAGAGGTGTTTTTTTCTAGGTTTTTATAGAGATTACAAAACACAAATAACAAAAATGTCAATGCTATTTTGATGTTGTCTAATGTAGTGCAAAAAAACAAAAGTAAATAAGGTATATACTACATAGTATACAAAATTTGAGTGGTCCACAATGGGGTCAATGAACAGAATGAAGGAAGTAAGTCTTTTATATGACAATGGTGTGAAAAAGCGTTTTCCTATTTATTTGTATGTTTGTCACACTTAAACATTTCAGATCATCAAACATTTTTTTTTCCTTTTTTATGTAAAAAGAAAAATCCTTTAACTGTCCGGTTTTCTTGATGGTATGATGCTTCTACCACTGGTTTGTCATTAATAAATCAGACTTTGGCTGCTGCAGCAGAAAAAGACAAAGAGAAAATGTAATCACACAAATCAGAGGTGCAGATTTACACTTTACCTGAAACAGAGCAAAAGTGCTTTTTAAATAGGTTAATGAATATTAAGTAATATAGGCTAGATGTCTGGACATTACTAGTTTCATTTGGGCCTTCTGGGCCATTAGTCCTCTGGCTTATTGCCAGTTACCAGCCAAATAGCTTGTGTATTTTATTATCTTAGTGTGTTAAAGATTCTAGTTCTTATTCTGGTCAAACTGTGCTTCATTATTTGTTTACAGCACAGCTACAGTTCCAGGTGACTTCAAGTCAAAAGGATACTACATGTCAATGGCTAGCAGCCTGTATTCAGTTTGAATATTGCAGTAAATGTACCTGGATCTGTTACTATTGACCCTGTGCACGAGAAAATGCTAACTTCCTGGTTTGAGACCGGATGTGGGGTTGTACATTTCCGGTAGCTTTACTTTGCGGTCAATCGCTACTGCGAAGATATACTCCACAATCATGTCCAAAACTCGAAAACGGAACGATCGCGTTAAGTTACAAAGAGCAGAAGGTGGGAACACTCACCACTGTTGTGTCATAAAAATCTAATGATCAATTTTGACGTTTAAAGAGTTTAGATCGATCAGTTGTTTACATCACTAAACACAAGCAGAACTGCATCACTGCAGCAGAAGACACATCGTCCACATTCAGAAGCACATCTCTGTACAGTGACTGGTCTCATGATTTAAACAGGCAAATGTTCAGCATTCAAACTACAGGTGAACAATAGTCAAACCAGATGTTTTCCCGTTATGTCGATATCAGCTAGTCAAGTACACACCTACACAGCATGTTAACAAACCGTGAAAAAAAGCCACAAAAAATTAATGATTGCTGGTAACGGTTTCTATACATTAGTATTTATGAAGGGTATGTTGTGACTTACCTTCAAAATTACAGCGGTCCCTCGCTACAACGCGGTTCACCTTTCACCTCGCTGTTTCGCAGATTTTTTTTGCATGCTTTTTTACGTCCTGCGTCCTGATCGCTGCAGACGATCTCCTCCGTCTCTCCTGTACAGTACAGAATCGCTGCATCTATCGCTAGCAGTGTGACTCTGAAGTGCAGTGCTGTGTGTCCACGATGTCCACGAAACGTTTTGCACCGTCAAAAAATAAAATTGGCTACTTGATTTCACCTATCGCTGGTTATTTTTAGAACATAACACCCGCGATAAACGAGGGACAGCTGAGAAATATAACATTTAAATCCATTTTCTCTTTTCCCCTGAGGCGTGGGGGAAAAATATCGACAAGTCGATGAACATCATTTACAGATATATTGGGTAAATGCCCGAGACATCTATAGAAATGTAAATCGCCGCTTTATTTATTTATTTGCTTAACTTGTTTTGGACCGTAAACAGGGCGCGAATAGGACACCGGAAACAAAGCTCCCCACAGGAGTTTCCGCACCGGAAGTAGCATATGCTAACGTGCACATAGTCTATTGGGTTGTGAATTTGGTCTCACTGTTACATCAAACTTTTAGAGTGGGATAAAGACAAAAAGAAACAAGAGAGAATGGATTTGTAGTTAGAAATCCAAAGTTGCTTCTGTTTTGTCCACACACATTGATGATGATTTCACATCACTAAGCAGGTTATCAAATGTGGACAGAATGTTAGCAGAATCTTATAATTCTCATAAGATTCTGTTTTTGTGTCATTCAATACAATGTGTTTATGTGTGACATACTGATATGAATCATGGCTGCCAGGACAGCTGCCACCACACTGATGTGACACACTACAAATCAACTCTTTGATGCTCTGTGCTGAGTCTGCACAATAACCTGCACTTAAACATTCATTTAATATCACGTACACATATACACATACTGTCCCTCAAGAAGACACTGAGAAAAAATAAAGAATAACATTGAGACTGTAACTTTGCCATAACGCAATACAAACAATGAGGAAACTTCTACCTTTTCACTACAGAACTGGACATAAGAGGATTCAAGGCTGGTTCTTGGAATTTTTTCGAGGCTAGTCATGGAAAAGGAGCACCAGATGGTGTCGGGGGAGCCTTAAAAAGAGCAGCTGACATGATGGTAGCAAAGGGGCATGACATCCCAGATGCAGAAGAGTTATTCAGGACCTTGTCTGAAACAAACACAAGTGTGAAACTGTTCTTTGTAAAAAGTGAAGATGTTGAGAAAGCTATGAGAAAATGCCGAAGCAGATACCAGCTGTTCCTGGAACCATGGGAATTCACCAGGTCATTACTGTAGCTCCAGGAGAACTGATGGTTCATGATGTAAGCTGCATGTGCACAACACGGAAGCAGTTTAACTGCAAATGCTTCAACTCCCAGCGTTTCACTTTTGGCCAGAAGATAGAAACAGCTGTGTCACAGACAGGCAGTGGGGGGGATCCAGAAAAAGAAATCCAGTGGGAAAGTCCAGAGCTGGTTGGTAAATGGTGTATTCTCAGATATGACGATGATTGTATCCAGGCATCATTCTAAACATACAAACAACACAAGTCCAGGTCAAATGCATGCATCGTGTTGGGTCAAACCGATTCTTCTGGCCGCATCAGGATGATATCCTCTGTTTGATGATGTCCTTGAACTCATTCCACCCCCACAGGCTGTGACAAGGTGCCATGTGGAAGTCTTGAAAGAGGTGTGGAACCGACTCACGAGATGAATTCATGAAACAAACGGCACATTCATGCATATATACAGACACACACTCTGACACAGACACAGGCGCTGATACAGACACACACACTGATGCAGGCACACACATGCAGACACACTCTGACACAGACACATGCACTGATACAGACACACACACTGAAATCGTTAACTGATTATTATTGTTATTAGTTCAACCAGTTCATCAAGTTTAATTGTTACCGGAGCAAGAATGAGGTGACTTTTAGCACCTCATCAGCACTTATGCCTAGACACACACACACAGACACAGACACACGCACGCACACACACACACACCCTCACACACACTCACACGCACGCACGCACACACACACACACACACACACACGCACACACACACACCCTCACACGCACGCACACACACACACACACACACACCCTTACACGCACACGCACGCGCACATTATGTTACATTTGAGCAATTCACTTTGCAATGTTTGTTAGTTGTAAATATGCTGTTGTGGTTGCTTTTACTTTAGATTACAGTTTTTTCTGATGGCTTGAGCACATTTTTTGTAAATATTGGCTATTTTTGCAAAACTCTACACACAAATAAGAAAACTCTTCACCCAGTCACCAAAACATTGTAGTTTCCTTGTAAAAGCGAATAACCTTTGCTTAAAAGTTGGGGTGGCTGTAGCTCAGGTGGCAGAGCAGGTCAGCCACTAATCAGAAGGTCAGTGGTTAGATCCCAGGCTGCCTCCTGGCTGCATGCCAAATATCCTTGGGCAAGATACTAACCCCATGTTTGCCTACTGGTGGTGGTCAGAGGGCCCGGTGGCGCCTGTGTCCGGCAGCCTCGCCTCTGTCAGTGCGCCCCAGGGCAGCTGTGGCTACAATGTAGCTTGCCATCGCCAGTGTGTGAGTGTGAATGGGTGAATGACAGAATGTAGTGTAAAGCGCTTTGGGGTCCTTAAGGACTAGAAAAGCGCTATACAAATGCAGGCCATTTACCATTTAACTCTCCACACCTTTGTAAAAATGGTATTTTTGTATCCAACAGTTAACACAAGCCATCATATTAATAAGCACACAATGCACCAACTACACACTAATGGTATGAATGAAAAACACATCTGGCTTTTGCTTTCTCTGTGCACAAGGTAGACTATGTCAGTTTGAGCTCATACTTTTGTCATAGATCCGTAAGCATAGAGGGATCCAAACTTCAAGTACTGGTGTTTATTTACACACATCAAAACAAACACAAGTGTTTATTTCCAAGTATAGGATTATTTGCAATCGCCATGTTGACTATATGGGTTTCTTGGTCTGCAGTGAACATGCGTCCTCTGCCCCCAGCATCTGGTCATCTAGCAATTCTGTAAAGTAACAATTTCAGTATTTTTACATCTATGGTATTGTTGTGTTTCTCATTGGCATACGGCAGTGCTACAAATCTTAGTGCAAAGTGACTGTACTAACCGATTCTCATTTCAAAATGTCCTTATGATGCTTGCTACAGAGTAGTGGCTCGAGTTAGGCTGAACCCGTTGGCCAGCTTCCCTCAGGGTCATTCCACGGTTGATTACATGGTCCACTATTGTAGCTCTGATGTCATCAGCAAGTCTGTTTCTTACTCTTCTTACCCTTCCTCTCCCCCCTCCTTGTCCTCCTCTCCCCCCTCCTCATCCTCCTCTTGCTCCTCCTTGTCCTTGTCGTCCTCTTCATCCTACTTCTTCACCTCCACGTCCTCTTCCTCGGCCTCCTCTACTTCTCACTCTTCCTGCTCCCTCCATTGTACTCCACATGGACAGCTTACCTGTATTATAGTGCTTAGGCTGATTGCAAAGTGAACTAATTATCTAAAACAGTTTTCACATGTGACAGTGTGCCAGACAGTTGGCAAAATAGTGTAAATAATGGCCTTAAACGTGTATAGTTTTGCTAGGAGTGCGTTGATCATTTGGGAATTGAGTGTAAAGCAGTGAGTTGTGTTTAAAGTTCTGCAAAAAGAGTGCTGTGCAGTGGATTGTAGCTACAGGTTTGCAAAGTGTGTGTTACAAAATGGCAAACTGAGTGCAAAGCAGTGTTTGTGCTTTTAGTTTTGCAAACTCAGTGAGTGGTTTTGCTATAAGTATTAATCGTTTTAGAAATTGTGCTATGAGAATCACAGTTAGGGTTTAAGCATTCTGGTAAAAATGTACTGTTTAATAATGGTAAAAAATAATAATAATGGTAAAAAAAAAAAGCAGCAATTCATTCATTTTAAATGATCAGTAGTTTCCCTGGTGTATAGACAGTAGCAGGGTGAGCAGTCACCGCTGCCTCGTTTGTGCCTCTGGGAAATCCCATAGAGTGCTGCTGCGCCTCCAACCAGAATCTCGGTTAGCTTGCCAAGGTCGCTGAAAAATTTGGTGGAAGTGATGTGAGGAAAGCAGGAACAACAGAATAAATACACATTAAAGTTTGATGACACTCCAGATACTGAGGCAAAGCTGCATCCATCAGAGCATGAATGTAGTTAGGAAGCACTCATGGTTCAGAAGGAAGTGCTGCTGTGAATGTGGCATGTTGAGTAGAGCGCTTTGAGTACTGCGGGAGAGTAGAAAAGTGCTATATAAGAATCAGTCCATTTACTATCTAACTTCAGTCAGATGTTCTTCATGGCAGGAAGTTGAATAAGAAGGTACCTGTCTCATTTGGCAGCCAGTCTGGAAGGCTGTAAAGCAACAATACAACCCAGTGAAGCAGCTAAAATATATTTAATATATCAGTGTAGAAGATGAGGCTCCTGTGACAGGTTGGACTTCCTGAGTTGCCGCAGTAAGTTCAACCTGTTGGGCCTGTTGGGGTGGCTGTAGCTCAGGTAGCAGAGCAGGTCAGCCACTAATCAGAAGGTTGGTGGTTCGATCCCAGGCTGCCTCCTGGTTGCATGCCAAATATCCTTGGGCAAGATACTAACCCCATGTTTGCCTACTGGTGGTGGCAGAGGGCCTGGTGGCGCCAGTGTCTGGTAGCCTCTCTTCTGTCAGTGCGCCCCAACGTAGCTTGCCATCACCAGTGACTGAATGTAGTGTGAAGCACTTTGGGGTCCTTAGGGACTAAGTAAATGCTATGCAGGCCATTTACTATTTAAGTAATGTTTGCTTTAATGTCAAAGTTTTCCCCCAAGAAGTTAACAAGTGAAAGAAAACAGATCTTTGTATTTGTCATTTCATTACAAACCAATCTTTTTTCTCTTGTTTCAGGTATGTGTCCTCCAAGTGCTCCACACTCAGTGGAATAGCTTCATGGAATATTCGATTATCCAGCTGAGCATTGTTGCAGACAAATGCAAAGTGATGTTGCAAATGTTGGACGTTTTCCAGAGCAGATATCCTGTGGCAATAAATGTCCTTGATTACCTCGATGATTTGCAGATATACCTGGCTGCTAACAAACAGCTTTGTGAAGAAGTGTGTTGAGTAGGAGCAGAAATCTAAAGTCAAGCTGACCAGATACATAATAAATGGTCGACAGCTTCACCAACACCACCCCTGGCTTCTCTTCAGTACCTTCAGGAGATGAGCAGCTACTTCAGCAGCCTAGGACCAGCAGCACTCCAAGCATCTGTGAGTGGGACTGTGGACCGTGATGCCTTTGGGCATGGTGTACAGGAGTGGGTTGCTGTGATGAGCAAACTAGCTTTGTGCTACCAGGAGGCAGATCCTAATTCTGCTGATGGTGAGCAGCACATCAAGCAGGAACTTGACGGCTCTGGTTTTCCTGGACCATAATCGCCGACTTGAGAGTACTGTCGCTTCAGTGCACTTGACGAAACTGAAATGTGAAAGCACATAGATTTTTAGTAACCTTATTGTAACACACCCAAAGAAAGATTCTAGGTCTGACCAACCGTCTCAGCCGTGGGCAAAAAGATGACAGTCAATAAAATTCTAAAAGATAATTTATTGACAAAAAAAAATCAAGAGATAAAAGATAAAACAGTCCAGTGTCCCATTTATGAATCAAATAAAAACACACAGTCCCAAGGCCAGAGCCAGCTATGCCACACGGCCAGTTGCACTGCATGTGTTGCCTTTAACAGGGGTAGAAGTTGTCCTTGGAGACCCACCACCCTGAAAGCATATAGCCAGTGATCACTCCAGCCTCTGCAACTCTGCTGCCTTTAGGCTGTGGCATATAATAGGCCCTGGCCTGCACAGAGAGACAAAAACAACACCTTCAGTATAAAATTCATAGCGCAAAACCCATCCATCCCAAACATATCTGATTTCATCTCATCACATACCTGCACAGAGAGACAAAACAACACAGCAGTGTTTGTAGTGTGGGCTATAAGTAGACCAGTGTATCAGTGCAATCAAGTATACCTGCCTCTAATTAGGCCAGCCCCAGCCATTGGCTCACCAAAAATGTGACACACACACACACACAAAACCACTCCCAACCCAGTGCAACTTCACACAATAATATGGAGCTGAATTAACACAGGCACATTAGTCTACCATGTTGCATTATTATTTGAAGGTATGTTTGCTGTTTTAACTACACACTGAAATGTTGAGTTTCTGTTCAGATGCACTGTAAACAAATGCAGATGATTTCTTTCAGTTATTTCTTTCATTTTTCTACTGAGATCGATTAAGAAGGACCACTGTTATTTGAAATGTGTTGTGGAAAGAGGTGCAGAAGCAATATGAGCTGAACTGAATCCCAAACTGATTTCCTTGAGGTAAACATAAGTCAGTGGCTTTACTTTTATGGTGCCTAATGAAGGTTTTCTTTCTTTTTTTTGAAGTGCTATTTCAAAAGAATTTTATTTATGTCCATATCAATATAAATATATAAAAATATATAATAAACTTCATTTCTAAGCCATCTACCTCATTGATACAGGAGGGGGGGGGGGCTCCACACAAGTATTCATACATGTTTAGAAAACACCACAACAAAATCAAAGTAATTTTGATCGTTAAAGATCAAAAAACAAAACAGAAAAGACACCGCAAAATCTCGGAGCAACTGAATAAATTTCATATCACAAGTCGTGACGAATGAGTGCACGCGCAGTG
The DNA here is from genome assembly GCF_056152115.1 of Neolamprologus brichardi. NCBI lineage: Eukaryota > Metazoa > Chordata > Actinopteri > Cichliformes > Cichlidae > Neolamprologus > Neolamprologus brichardi. The sequence continues at coordinate 51,177,755 of NC_142106.1, read as the reverse complement.
GCTGTAGGGGGAGCCACTGAGCCAGCACGTTAGCTGCTCCGGTCAGTTCGAAATTCAAAACACAACCGCCTTTCAGAAATCTCCCGTCTTGCACCGCGGCTCAAAAAGCCTCTGACGGTTATTTTAATTTAACATAAAAAATAAATAAAAATCGCAGAATGTATATTATTCAAAACTATGGACACGAGTGGGTCGCGGTGGTCGGCAGGCACATTTTGGTATGAATGAAATATTGCTACTTGCACGTTTAAATTTCTATTTATTTTTTGTGTGTGTGACGGCTGCGTGGGTAGCAGAGGAGCCACTGCCGTTGGCGCCACTTTCAAATCCTCCACTGACACAGAATGAGAGCCCGTCTTCAAATACATTTACGCACTATTTCGCTTTTTCATAAATACTGTAAAACCAGGATTATCTTAACATTATTTCTCCTTTGGATATTCTTTTTCTTCCGAAGGTAAGAGTTTCTTTTTCCGCCCCAATTTTGATTAATAAAGTATTTAGTCTTTATCTTTTTATTTTAATTTGTAGGTAAGTAACTTAAAAGTGTTTACGTGTTATGGCCGGTAGCTGCTTTGTAAGCGTGGACGTGCTGTATAGTAAAGGCTTTGTGCGAGCGATGCTTAGCAGACTAAATAAAGTGCCGCTTGAAACAAAAGGCTGCGTGACTGCACTGCGTCAGACACTGCTGCGCGTCCATTTCTGCACTGAGACAAAGTAATCATAATATAGCATCTTAGCAAATGTTCAAATATAGCTTATTGTTAACAGTGCAGAACTTATATTTCTTTACAAAAGAGTTTAAGCGATAAGTGGAAAAGTTGAGGAAGGGGACACTCCCCTAGTCACAGCCTCCTCCCCAGCAACCACGCCAGCCCACTCGGCTGCACACTGTGTCTAAATACGACGCTAATCTCGCCTTCAAGCACAATAAACAATCAAATAAATAAACTTAAGACAAAACGCCCTGTTAAATAGAGGAAACATTGAGTCCAAAAAGTCCAGGCTCGGAAAACGCAGTGACTCAGCAGTTTCTCACCTGCGCAGCCTGTCAGCCTCATCACAGCGGACTGCGCACTTTATTACGGGCAGTTATCGAAATAACTTTTAGTTTACTCTAAGATCAGTCAACTCTGATTGTGTGTTAGTTTTTAGAATAATGAAACTAATTTTAATAAATTGTTAATATAAAGCTTTAGGCAACATGACAAATAGATGATTTCTAGGCAAACTATAGGGAAAGTTTTTTCTTTTTAAGCGTGTCGTTTACAAACTGATAGAAAAACGAGGTAAAAAGCGGAGCAGCTACAGACAGCTGAATGACCGAGAAACGGACTCTGACATTAAAAAGTCTCCCTCTTACTGTTCAACGTTTTTAGGTAAGACTCTGGTTGTGTATGTGCTGCACACCATTATCTGAGAGTGAAGTAACATTTCTAATGTCTTCACTTTTATTTTTATTTTAGATTAAATCATGTTTGGTGACTTACAAAGAAAAGGTCACGATGACTGTGCCTCACCAAGAAGATAGTGTTTGCTTATTCTGACAGAAACTGCTGCTCACAAAAAGGAGAATATTTTTGCAGTATAGTTGGCATCACTTTGTTCTAAATATTACTTTGTTTTAATTTTTAATCCATAAAACATCAAAAAATACAAAGTATTAAATTAAAGTAGCAACAAGTGACGCCTTTAAAAACCGAAGTTGAATCGATTTTGTTTAAGAAGACTGTAATGACTGAATTTTGTTTCCTGTCGACTGAAACAATTAATTCAAAAATGTATCAGCAACATTTAGGGAAATTCTGGAAATAATTATAATTCTTTTATTATATTCGTTAGAGCTGTGTTCACTGAATAGTGAAGTGGCCCAAATTGAAAAGCTAAAATTTCTTTACTGTATTATTTTATATTTACACTGATTTAAATCCATAAGGTCAATTTTAATAAAGTTTAACACTGCAGCTGTGGATATTTTTCACCATTTCTTATAGCATCAGATATTTTATCTGATCCATAAAGATCTTCAGCTGTGCTGTTATGCAGCAGGTCAAATATTCACACATGCAATATAAAAATTGTAAAAGAAAAAATAACATAATTCCAGGAACAACAAACTTTAAACTTCAAGATGCGAATTGCTATGGAAATATTTCCCAATGCGTCACATCCAGACTTACACAGTAGAGCTGAGTAAACAAATCTTTAAACTCTTTTTTGTCTTTACTACAAACACATCGAGGGCCTCAGCCTGCAGAGATGTTAAGAAATGGATTAAGATCATTTCAGGATTATTCTATTAAGATTCGATTGACATAGACGTGAAGAAACCTCGTGTGGCTTAGCCAATTTGAATTCTTCTCCTGGACTGATGGTGTGGTGTTAGCCATTATCATCACCTGTAAGTGATTAGAGTAAGACTGCTTCATGCGAGTGGAAAACGAGCATACTTTGTATTTTGGGGCATCCCACTGTTACACCGAGTAATGCTGGAGGAGTTGCTCCATTAGAGCCCGGTCAAGGATTGATCTCAAGTTAGCGCCGGGCCTTTTTCTTAACGTGCACATGTTTTATTTTTCTGTGTGTAAAAGTGCGTAGAACAGAAAGAGAGGTAGGCAGGGCCACCTCCTTGTAAAACAGTGTAGTTTGAGAGCAGCACTTTCAGCAGTGCGAGTCTTCCTCCTTCCTGTCGACTGCCATGTCACGGCCATATGAGAACATGAGAAAATAGAGTCAGGCAAACACTGAGTGTAGCTCTCAGTGCGATTACATTTGTGCATTAATACTAGTCTGTGTGTGTTTCTGTACTCAGCTTCCTTTGTGTGTCGCAGCACAGAGAAGCTGGCGGCTCACTGTACGTGCCCCACTCGTGTGTTTGCTGTGGTTTCTGTTTTTTATTTCGCAACATTAGCCTATAAAGTCGGCTCCTCAAACTGTGTGAATGCATAAAGAGCTTCCTCTCAGAGCCACACTATTCTTCATTTTATATTCCTCCCTCTCCTCCCTCCCTGTCTTCTCAGGCTCTTTCTTTCAGTCTGACGGTGGAGCAGCTTGCCAGGCGTACAGCCTCACTGCTCCGCGCTGCGCTGCAGCCCCTCTGCCTCGCACAAATAAATTTTTTACGTGCAAACGGCAGCTCCGACAGACCCCTCGCTTTACACCTGTCTCACACACACACTCGGGAGCGTCCAGATATTTTCTTTCGATTTTTCGCCGCCCCCGAAAATGTCGATTTGTATTGTAGAAAGTGACTGCTAGGGAAAAAGGCTGCAGCCCTGTAGGTTTTTATGCCTACTGAGTCTTCTCACTGTCTCAGTGTGCGTAGCTAGGGCTCAGCGAGGCAGCACTGAGAAGGACTGGGACATGCACACACACATAGCTAGAAGGTGAAAGGCCAGCAAGGAAGGATGAGGGGGCACGAAGTTGTTGGTTTTTTGTTTGTTTGTTTGTGTTTGTTTGTTTGTTTGTCTGTTTTTTGGGGGGGAGGGGGTATTTTTGGGACGGGGACCAAAACCTGACCAACCCCCTTCCTCCCCGGACACCCCCTTTTACTACGAACAGAAGCAGGAGCAACCAGAAACCCCAAACAGGCCTTTTTTCCAGCTCTCCCTGTCACTGTAGTAGGCTAGCTCTGTCCCTGTGATGGGTGTTTGTGTAGAGCTGCTGTTGGGACTCTCCCTGGTTTTTACTTTTATTTGACAAATAGTCATCCTGTGTGTGTCTGTGTGCGCCTCTGTTGTTCCTGTTTTATGTTATTTTTGAGGACTAGTTCTGACTGTTGGTGTGTGGATTGTTACAATGTATCCACACGAACAGGCAGAAGAAGGTGCGAGTTTACTTTCAGTGTTCTTAGTCAGTAGTTAAGCTAGTTAGCTCATCCATCATCAGGTTAACATCTCAGCAGCAAATGGTAAGTGAATCTTTTTTTTTTAATCTGAAGACTGTAAAATGGCCCGTGGTGCTGCAGGAGCAGGCCACAGACAGGAGCTTTGCCTTTTATTCCCTCCATCACTCTTTGATTCTTCTGTGAGTGAGAGTGGATGTTTGGGACGTAGTTACCTTTTCTGATCACATGCCTTTATAAGGCTTCGTTTGAGCAGCCTTGGAGGTTAAGCATCAGCACCAAACATTTTACATTTAAAACTGTTTGTTTTAAATAAAAACTTCTCGGCCCTTTAAGAGGATTTTTTTTTGCAGACAGATATGCATGCGTATGTTTCCTGTTTACAGCCGAGTTTTATGGAAGTATAAATCTTAAGTGTATCCTGTCAAGTGTGGTGCATCAGGTTCAGTGCTGGCCCCGCCCTGTCCAGTTCAAATCTGTTTTTTCTTTATTCTGACGAATCGGTCAACTAAGTCTCAGTTTCACATTAAAATGACAGAATACTGGCTCCAGTGTAGGGATCCACATGTAAAGTAAAATATATCAATCAACAGAAAATCCTTTAAGTCACAGAGTACAAATTGTCACAAGGTTTCAACTGTTGATCACATGTGAAGGATATTTGCAGGTATTTTATAAACAAAAACAGATTTTTCATCACTGATCTTCTGTAGTTATCTCTGTCGATATATCTGTAGTTGGAAATGCATTTAAATAAATAAAATCCCAGCAGGTTAAGATGACTACTTCACTCTCACTTATCCTTAAAAAGCAACCCTCCCTTGTTTTCTTCTTTCCTCTGACACATGAAATACTGAACTGCAGCCAACATTCACGAATTAGATGACGGGAAAATTGTAAGAGAACCTCTGGGCTGGACCAGAGCAGCTGTACCTTCAATAATACTGTGTGGCATGAGTCTGGATTAGTTCCTAGGGGCTGCATCAACAAGACATGACTTCTTGGACAATTGCACTAACTGATCTGCTCTGATTGCAGTGGTTAAAGCGTGACCCTCTGCAGGGCTGCAGGTAAGATGCTGTTTTACACTCTTGGTATAAAAATACACATTTGGTTCAGTGGAGATTCATGAAAATTGGGATGCAAGTATTTTAATAAATCACTTTCTTTTTTACTTTCAGCTTTTTGAACTTGATGTGTCTTGAAAACTCAGACAGATGTTTATATTTAGTTTCTTTTTGGTGAAAGACTTCTCCTAAAAGCTGCATGTAAATGTCGTTTTTCATTTTCTATCTTTGTTTACATTAGAGTAGGTAGCTTGTTACCACTCAGCGTTCCCCACTGCTGTGTGCTGTTAGTGGTTTGCCTTTAAGGATATAGTCGGGGTAAGTACAGTCATACTTTTTATTTTATTTCAGTTGATTTTTTTGTCGTATGTTTCAGGTGGAAATCATCAGAAAATAAAATGTGTGGATTATTTTAGCATTAAATACTTTGTGGTGAAACATTTTTAATGTTATTTTTCTTCAAAAATATCTGAGCTATATGTCTCCCCCCCCCCACACACACCCCCACACACACACACACCTCACCCCAACTGCTTCCTCTTTTTCTCCACTTCCTCCATATTTTCTCTGTTTTTAAAACAAAACCGAACAGATGAACGGAATCAAAAATTCATACGTGGCTGTCCTCTTCAGAGAAAGGTCACATGGATTTCAGTTTTGTCTTTGCCCTCCCGCCCCCGTGGACATGCACCGGCCTGAGTCATGGACACTCGTCCAGGGTGCGCTCTAGCAGCACATCATGTTTTGCAGATGTGCTGAATGGCTTCAAATCATCATGTGCTGCCACTGTGAGCCCTGGGATCCTCAGCATCACTCTGCTCCTGGTCCATTTTCCTCCAGCTTTGACTTTGATTGCAACAATTTCTGTTACTTGTCTTAAAGCTACGAACCACATGTGGGAGAATGAATGCATGAGTCGCTTTCCTGTTCTCTGTTAGCAGCTGGATGCATCTCATTATCTGAGTATCACTGAAATATGTGGTTTATTTTTCTGTCAAGATCTGTGAAAAGAAAAGAATTGCACTGACATGAATAGTGAGCACAAACTCACATTTATTCTGTTTCAAGCTGAAATCCTTTTGTCTCTTGACAACAAACTCATTGCACCAGTGAGCTGAAAACAGCATTTCCTACTTATAATGAGGTTAGAAAATTAGGACGAATGGTTTAGATAATTTCCTTATTTAGGGTCGACAGCTTAGACACGTTTTTAGGTTTTTCTCTCATAACTATGTTGATTTTATGTTAGTGTTTGTGTGGAACAACCAGCGATTAGACTCCAGCCACAGTTCTCTTTCTAAAGGTTTTTATTAAAATAAGGGAACAATGTGTTTTATCCACATCATATAAAACTAATTTCTGTTTATAATTGTTTAAGAAACTGTGGAACAAACACACAGCTGACCAGGAGTGCCTGCATGTTGCATTGTTTATATTTTGTTGCTGTTTTTCTTGTTTTCGATAGGTACTCGTGTCAAAGCCTGCCAGTCTGTGGAATCACTCATTTCAAATATGTTCTCGTCCCTGCAGAGATCACTGATCCAGCCAAAGCTGCTGTCACAAACAACCTGAGAGGTGTTTGCATTGAAATCTGCTCTTTATATTTCAGATCAGTGTGTGGGAGGCAGATCACTGCACGCTGAAAATATGCTGCGTTACCTGTAGTGCTTGGATTTATTCTTTACTTGTTTTTCCAGAAATGCATGTTTGTGAGTGCGTGTGAGTGTTGGTCACATTCAGTGCATCTGGCTGTAGCAGCACATCATTACTGGTATTTTTCACTGCATTACCAGTATGTTATGTGCTGCTTCTGTCAGACACACATCACTACACTGCTGTGATTGTCATTTATGTTGTTATAAATAAGCAGCACTGCAGTTTAATGTGTCTGAAACGTCCCAGTGGACGAACAGAATGGTCTGTGGGTCGATTATGACTGTTACACATTAATAAAAAGTCAGCATTTGAAAACTAAAATGTCTACTGAAACTGATTTTAGACTCAAAGAAAAGGTTCAAATCTCGTCTCACCTTAAACCACGTGCACGCTAAAGTTCTTTGAGGTCGCGATGGCTTTGTTCCAAGCTCAATAAAATCACACTGTTGGTCACTGTGTTCCTATAACTACGTCCTTGATGCCGTCAATCCACCGTCAGCACCTTCACAGCTTTTAGTTCAAGGGATATTTGTTTAAATCATCCTTTTGCAATTTACTTTTCACTCTGCAGGAGAGAATTGGCATCACTTTTCTTAGTGTCTTAATGTGTTGGGGTGCACTTTGAGGCTGGCAGATAAACTAAAATAATGTTTTCTTCTATTTAGACAAAAACATTTCTTTGGGAGCTAAACAGCAGAATGGAAAAGATGCACAAGCACATTCAAATTCGCAGTATTGCATCATCCCCAAAACATCTGTTTCTTTTAAGCCAACGTGTTTACGCAGCTACGCTTCGCTGCACTTCAAAGCTCAAGCACTATCATGCAAAATGATACTGATGAAAATTCCCCGTCTGCGACGCTCCTGCCAGAGCAATAAAATAAATGAAAGGCGTGAAGTCGAGATAAAATAAATCTTCTATCACGTTAACTTTATGTTCCACTCACATGAATATAACAAAAAGATTAAACAGCATGAAACATGCTAAAATAGACAAAAACTGACAGTTTCTACATACAGAAAAAATAACAATAATTAATCATTTGTTACATTGTTTCAACTTCCAGACTCCAGTCTGGAATAACAGGAGCTTGATGTGGATGCTGGAGAGGTGCAATATCTCTTTTTATTCCCAACACTTTACTCACTTTTAGTCACTTATTCAGTCACTTTAATATTAAAACTGTATATTCTGTGTATTTATTATCTCACTCTTATTTCCTGTTTATGCTCTGTCCTCGTCTTCAACGTCATGCTGCTCTGTTGTATCTTAATCGTCCCTTTGGGATGAATCAAATCTGGTTCTGATATTCAATTGGAATTCATCCACGTTGTCTCAGCTCACTGATGTCATTTTGTTTAGTGGGAAACCAGTTGTGTTTCAGAGCTCTACCAAGAAATCCTGGTAAAGTTAGTTGAGATGTCCTCTTATCATTTTGTTACTGCCATGTCAAAGTTTTAACCACGGATATCTGCCAAAAGTAAGATGTGGATTTCTCAGGACACTGGCTCGTCAAAGACATTAGTCACACATGCCAGCAATTATGCTGTCAACATGACAAATCGAATCTTACAAAGGCATTTGGAGACACTGAAGTGGGAATTATAGAGGAGCTTTTTAATGAGTTTCTGTAAATGCTTTAACTTTGATTAAAAAAAACATGTCCTGCGTCGAGCGGGAGAACTTTTGCAAAGGTTATCTTTAGTCAGTGTAGCCAAGGTTTTTCTGCTGAAATGTAACTTAAATAAATAAAGTGGGCTATTCTAAATGTTTCTCCAACCAGAGTTTAAGGAAATGAAAATTACACAAGGTCACACATTATGCCAACTTGCCTAGAACTAACTTGATCACCAACACATTCTGACTCCTAGTGCTCAGCATCCACTGCTTACAAACACGAGTCCTGATTTTTACTAATTATTTCAAGTGTTTCTTCATCGTTTCTATGACGTTTACAGGAGGATCAGCGGGACAGCAGAGGCAGGTCGCTGGGGTTCATAATGAGGCTTGAGTCCAGGTTCAGAGTATCTGTGGAGACAGAAAAGAAAGTCTCGTATAGTTACTCTAGATCAGCGGTCTCCAACCTTTTTTGCGCCACGGACCGGTTTATGCCCGACAATATTTTCACGGACCGGCCTTTAAGGTGTCGCGGATAAATACAACAAAATAAAACTAGTACCGGTACCGAAAAAAAGACAATTTATTCATAACATGCGTGAAAAGACCAAGGAAAACAGAGTAAATGATAGAAACGATAACAAAATAACGCTGAAAACCGATAAAAACCCTGAAAACTATATCTGTGAAGGTTCTCAGTCATCCAGGTCATCGTAGTCAAAGGAGCTTGCAAAGAAAAAGCGTCTGGACTTCTTCAAGTTACTTGAAGACGTTTCACCTCTCATCCGAGAGGCTTCTTCAGTTCTAAGGTCAAATGGTGGAGAGTCCCAGATATAACCCTAGTGGGAGTGTCCCCCCACAGAGGGACAAAAGGACCCCCTGATGATCCTCTAATCGCCTGAGCCAAGGTGTGGAACTGGGTGTGGGTCCCAATCAGCCAGAGTTTCGGGTGAGTTCATTGTGAAACCTGGCCCCACCTTATCATGCGAATTCCTGAGGTCAGATGGCCCAGGATGTGAGTGGGCGTTAAGGCGTCTGGGAAGGGAACTCAAAACTGGATTATAGATGGCAGAGAGTTGGTGTCGTAAACCACCGCCTCTGTTCAAAGATGGTCGCTTACAGTGGACATAGATGCTTCTTTCACTCCTCTTTCAAACCATCTGTCCTCTCTGTCCAAAATGTGAACATTGGCATCCTCGAAAGAGTGTCCTTTATCCTTAAGATGCAGATGGACAGCTGAGTCTTGTCCTGTGGAGGTGGCTCTTCTGTGTTGTGCCATGCGCTTGTGAAGTGGCTGTTTGGTCTCTCCGATGTAGAGGTCTGGGCATTACTCGCTGCACTGTACAGCATACACCACATTGTTAAGTTTGTGTTTTGGAGTTTTGTCTTTCGGGTGAACCAGTTTTTGTCTGAGTGTGTTGCTGGGTCTGAAGTAAACTGGGATGTCATGCTTGGAGAAAACCCTCCTGAGTTTCTCTGATACACCGGCTACATAGGGGATGACAATGTTGTTGCGCCTGTCCTTCTTATCCTCCCTCGCTGGTGTCTGATCTTCTTTTCTGTGCCTCTTTGCTGACTTTAAGAATGCCCATTTAGGATAGCCGCTGATTGGGACCCACACCCAGTTCCACACCTTGGCTCAGGCGATTAGAGGATCATCAGGGGGTCCTTTTGTCCCTCTGTAGGGGGACACTCCCACTAGGGTTATACCTGGGACTCTCCACCATTTGACCTTAGAACTGAAGAAGCCTCTCCGATGAGAGGTGTAACGTCTTCAAGTAACTTAAAGAAGTCCAGACGCTTTTTCTTTGCAAGCTCCTTTGACCCTGAAAACTATACATTTCACACCTGAGCCTCAACTCTCGCGGCCCGGCACCAAACGACTCACGGACCAGTACCGGTCCGAGGCCCGGGGTTGGGGACCGCTGGTGTAGATCATCAAATGGTCCAAATCTTTACATGGAGCCCATAAATATACAGGCTTGTGGGGTCTTGCCACAGTTTATTGAATTACTGTACGGTCTTTACCTTGCAGTGGCCTGATCCTATATAGATCTGCCTTTATTACATAACCTCCTTTTGTGCTAGTACACATTTACATGTTTTGGATAGTGCAGATGCTCCCAACGTCACTTTTTTAATGTGAAAACCCAAAGTTTCCCTGCTTAAACTCAACTTTAGCTGAATAACTTGCCCAAACTGCTGATGGTAAGGCCAGTGAGGTGCAGGACTTACTGGACGGGGTTTTCTACCTAATTTCTTCTGCTGAACAACAGAAGTCAGACCCGATGATGTTAAAGCAGAAGCTATCTAATCTTTTGACTTGATCCCAGCTTCTGTTTGTTTGTGTAATTCAGCGTAAAACAATCCATCTGTGTTTGATTTCTGTTCATGAACTTTACCTTGATCAAAATTGTTGAGTTTCTTGGAGTTGGATCGCTCGCCGAGTCCCTCGATGTCCACAAGATCGCTGTTCACATCCGAATCATTCAGAGCGCTGAGGGTCACATCTGCACACACACAGCACTCACTTCACTTCTCTGTATCATTTGTTCATTTTTGTGTATTTAACATTTACAAAAAGTTATTATTTACAAGCTACAAGAAAGTTGTTTTTTTTTAATGAAATGAATAAAACTGTTGGTGGAGTCGAGGAAGGAGACCTGCAGTCTTCTGTTTCTTCAGAGGAGGCTGGCTGGAGGGGGGACCCTGGAGACCTGCTGCCATGACAACCTGAGCTGTGGACACAGAGATAACAGCTGGAGGGCCCTGCGATGCTCTGGCAACAGCAAGAGTGGATTTCTTGATGACCTTCTTCGGACTGTCAGAGGTTGCAGGCGTAGCTCCATCTTCATATGGTTTCCTCTTCACTGTGCTCTTTGTCAAACTGCTGGAGGACAGATGGGAGCTAAATTAAGGATTAAGCTATTCCGGCCCACAGTGGGTAGTCTCTGCACATGTGATGACGCAGATGAATCACACGTTCTGTGACCATTTATTTGGTAACTCATCTGACTCTGACTGTAACACTCTGTGTCTGATTCATGTTTATTATTAAAACCGGCTCACAAAGTTACACATGAATAAGACATGTCCAGATTTTTAGTAGATACACCTGTGGTATCAAATTAAAAATTCTACGTTGAATTATTCTCGAATTTTCTGAAAATCTTATGAATGTGCAAACTTAAACCCCTGACCTTGAGATGGAGGTCACAGACTGAACTTGTTTTAGTAGATGCAGCTATGGTGACCCACAAGTTAATGCATTCACAAACCTAACTTAAATGAGGTTATTTATAGTTTATAGATTATTTACAGTACGTGAAATTGTGACATGCATGCTATGCACATGTATAAATTTTGGAGTGTAGACTCACGTAAATGCTCATCCTGTTCTAGCAGATGGTTTCCTCTCCTTAAGGGGAACCTGGTCTGATTGTTGGAGTCTTTCCTTCGATATTTGGGCCTTTACCTTATATAAAGCAGTGACTCCATAGTGTAGTGGTTTACACTACTCAAATCCTTTGGAGTTTGCATCAGAAAGGACATCTAGTAAATCTACTTAATCAAATATCCATCCACTTAGGCTACGTTCACACTGCAGGCGAAAGCGCATCAAACCCGATTTTTTTGACCCTATGCGACCCATATCCCATCATGGTGACAGTGTGAACGGCACAAATCCGATATTTTTAAATCCGATCTGGGTCACTTTCGTATGTGGTACTGAATCCGATACATATCTGATGTTTTAGAAAGCGACTGCTGTTTGAACGGTCGGGTCGCATTAATTTTACGTCACTGACACAAGACAGACGCCAATTATCAGCGCCGGAGAAGCGCCCGAGAAGACGTCGCGAACGCTTCCTGGCAATCCGGTGAAACTGCTGGGAAGACAACGTTGGAGAAACGTGAACATTTTATTTGTTCTGTATAATCTGCAGATTCTGACAGAAATCTGCAACTATCCTTTGAAGCAGCGCTCCTCTAAAACAGCAATAAGGATCATTATTAGGCCAAATGTAAATAACACAATAACTTTATAACTTAAAGCTAAATTGGGAAACGTAAAGTCTAAAACAAGTCTTTATATTAAGGGCCATCAGTCAAACAATATTGCTTGGTTTAGGTCTAAACAGAGCGCGTCATGTGTGACATCTTCTTCTGCGCATGCGGCCGCTTTGAGCGTTCACACTAGAGCGCGTTTGCTGTCACATTTTATTTGTAGTGTGAACGAGCAGACAAAAAAAAAAAAATTGATTTGATAAAAAAATCTGAATTGAGCATCAAGACCTGCAGTGTGAACGTAGCCTTAGAGACCCCTCGTGAAAACGTTTACCTTACTACAGGGGTGGGTAACTCCAGGCCTCGAGGGCCGGTGTCCTGCAGGTTTCAGAGCTCACCCTGGGTCAGCACACCTGAATCAAATGATCAGGTCATTTCCAGGCCTCTGGAGAACTTCAAGATGTGTTGAGGAGGTCATTTAACCATCTAAATCAGCTGGACACATCTAAACCTGCAGGACACTCGAGGCCTTGAGTTGGACACCCTTACTATATAAAGCACACTGAGATTAACCGCTGTTATAGACAGAAAATTTATTTACTTACTTCAATGGTTTATAATGAAATTAAACTTATATAAAGTACATCTTAGTTTTTGGCTCCAACAACAAAAACAGCTAAAGTCCATACGAAATGCAACAACATTACTTTTTATATCATTATAGATAAATTATAATTATACAAGGTGTGTGAGACTAGTGTTACCCGGCAGGACTGGACTCTGCCACTGGGTGAAGCTGCATGGTGAGTTCTCCTAGCTTGGTGAAGGCCGCTCCTGCTGCAGAGAAGATCTCGCCCACCTGGCCAACACAGAGTGGTTAAGTGGACACGTAGCATCAGTGGAAAATGACTACGTATCGTTTCACATGAACGTTGTAATAAAGGGATGTGTACCGTAACATGCTGCGATTAACATTTAGGTGGTAGAGCAGGTCAGCTGAGAGAAGGTTGGAGGTTCAACCCCTGTCTGCTCCAATCTGCTTGCCAAATATCTTTGGGCAAGATACTAAAACCAAATATGAATGTGTGTGGGTGAATGAGGCAAGTTATATAAAGCACGCTGAGTGCTCAGATAGACGTTTATCGTTCTGATCCAGGTTGTTTATGTGCAGTGTCCAGGTTTAACCAGTGTCGTGCTGCTTTGAGACACTGGCTGAACCTGCTGCACGCAGTCACAGCACAGAGCAATACAAGGTGACGTCAAAGCCTCGGTGACGTACACCTGGAGGTATACAGATTCCCCCTCACTGGAAAAGAAGGACCAAAAGCAGCACGTGGGCATAGATGATCCATGATTTCCCACTGTTGCTTTTTAGATAATTTGTCCTGAAACTTAAATAGCGATTTTGCAATATTGTTTGATGTTCCCCTGGAAAAGTTGAGTCCATGTTTTGGCCATTGTGTAGAAGCAGCGGGAAGCTCAGTGCAACCTGGGGTTGGTACGTTTGTGTAAGGATAACTGTATGCACACCGTGTAATACATGCTAGATGTTCACGTGTCAGACTGACTTACTTTAGTAGAAGCTGAGGTCATTTCGCTGGTCTCTGTGATAGCACACACTCAATGATGTCCTCCAGTTGAATTGCAGCTACTACGATGCTAACAGCATAGCCAGGTAGCATTTGGTGCGCTTGCTAATGTAGCTCCACAGCTAGAAAGCAGCTCTCCCGCCGTCTTTAGTATCGCTGCTTGGAAAAGGCAGTCTTTTTCATACCGTGCTGCATACTGCTGCAAAAGGTGTTTTATCTGCCTTCAAACTTCTTTCCTATCACGTCACTGACGACAGACGGACGTGCGCTCGCTCAGTAGATGGCTCGCGCTGGCTTCAGGGTGCACTCGTAAATCTCAGTTTTTAAGAACTCAATGTGACCCGGTGTGTTGTGCCAAAAAGTGATTGCCTGCCAAAAACTGATTTCCAATGTTTGCGTGTATTTTTTATGTGTAATATCTTTACGTATGTTGGTAAATAGACTTCGGTGAACAGCGTTTACAAAGGGGCTATATATGGAATTAAAAAATTAGCTGTTTTTTCAAGTACCTTTACAACTCTGTGTTATTGTACTTACATTATAACCAATCCGGTCCTTTATCCCCACTTAAAATATTTTTACAGAACTATTGTAATATTTGAGCCATTTCTGCTGTCCAACTACTTCTTACAAAAGACATTTTTAATGTTAATTCGATTTTTTTAACGGCATAAATAAAGGTTATATAAAAGTCACTGCCAAAGACTGATTGCGGCTTCTACCTTGTTACACTAATGTTGTTTGTAGCTCAATATGACTTTATGTCATCCATGAGGGATGCATTTGACATATGTTTCACATATTATAGCCCAACAAGTTACTTATAGCAATTTAAATACGAGCAATCAGTTTTTGGCAAATACCAGAAATCAGTTTTTGGCAGACAATCACTTTTTGGCACAACACCGGATCAATCTCGAAACGGGGTAAACTTGAGGACGTTAATACTTACAAGAAAAATATATAATTGGAATCAGATTAGTAGATGATATTGAGGATAAAAACTGGAAAAAACAACTAAAAAAGGTTAGCAAGAAGAAAGGTTTTAACAGAATGTTCAAAAACCTTTTCATAATGTTAAAGTGCTGGCACACTGTTGGAACCACAGATTCTTTTAAAATATATATATATTATAAGTCTGTCCATCCTTAAACTACAATCATACACACTGTGATGTCTACACTGAGTATAGTCCCGGGGAAACGCTTCAGCAGTTTGACACTCAGGCCAGTGCTTCGTGGTGCTGCAGTGCTGTCACCTCACAGCAGGAAGGTTCCTGGTTGAAACTGATACTCTTACCTTGGCTTTAAAGAAAGAAAAAATACTGAATAACAATGTCCTCAGAACATCTTTCACAATAACTTCTTGATGGGTGCAGACTAAAGCTAAGCACACCGATAATTGCATTCGTGCTAATCATGATCAGTTACTGTAGTTAAAGAGCAGGGGATCTGGTCTTTTTGGGGCTTCTTTGAGTGACATATGGTGGTTTACATTGTTAACATTTAGGCAGTCTATTGACAATTTATATTGTATTTATATTTTATATTGTTGGATTTTACCATAAAACAACTTAATTGTTTACATAAATGAGATCTGACTACACACTGGTGACGCTACTGTAGACACAACAACATACACGTCCAGAGGGGATAGTAGGAGGTACAGCATGACGGATGGCTGTGGCTCAGAAGGTAGAGTGGGTGATCCACCAGGTGGAAGGTTGATCATTTGATCTCTGGCTGCTTCAGTCTGCATGTCCAAGTGTCTTTCGGGTTGTCACGATACATCCGTGAGAGTGTGTGTGCCAGTGTTACGGCCCTGGGCCTTGGAGGGAGTGAGATTGCCTTTTTGTGTTCATGCAAATCCATGTGTGCCATGACTTGTGGGTGATTGGTTACTGGGAGACCCGTGCCAACCCTCTCTTATGCAGAATGAAGTGTGCCAGACCACACGGACGACTGGCTGCCCGGGGATCCCGGGATGCTCCAAGAGGCAATCAGTGGCTGATCGTGCCCACCTGTGGCTGCAAAAGGCTGGAGGTCCTTCACTCAGTGGCTGCTGCTTAGGACTGAACATGCAGTTTGCCCTTCGTGCCTCCCTCTTCGATCTTTGTTGAACTTGTTCATATTGCTGAACTTTGTCAAGCCTTGGTGCATGCTTGAACTTAGACTGATTAGAGTTTTGAGTTGCTAGCTGGCTGTAAGTAGAATTTTGTGATGCTGGCTTGCCTTAGTTAACCTTTAGCTTTTACTCTAGCAGAGGGGGTCGTAACAGCCAGTGTATAGAAGAAAGTGCTTGTCTGTGAATGGGTGAATGAACCTTGTAAAACAGAAATAGAAAAAAGCAGATAGAGTTAGAAAAGCGGTACATAAGTCTGCTTACCAAAAATATATGTTCACACGATGAAGGGAAGATTGAAAAACAGAAACATGCTTATTTATGCATAAATAAATTTATCCCTAGGGTTGCTGCATAGTTTACTTAGTTCTGATCCAGATTAATGTTTCATACTGAGAATCTTTTTCCTTAAACACTCCATCTCCATTTATATGCTGTAGGTTGTTTTAATCATCAGTTTGTTGTGTCTCCCCCCCCCCCCCCCCAGTGTATTACCAGAAACCAGATTAACCATCCAGGGTGCCTCTTTCTGTTACTCTGTGTTATACAAGTTGTGATACTGAAACTATAATATTAGCTGTTACGCTTTGAGGGACATAAACTGTTAAGTCACTCCATTTTTATTTAAACGTGGATGTCAATTCCCCACTTACTTGCTGAGTTAGCTTTTAATTGTACTTAAACTATAATAAATTTGGTCTAAATCCAGCTTATCATCAGGTACTGTTGTGGTGTATCTACCTCACACACGCTGCACAGTCCAGGCTGGTGGAAACCTATACACAATCATACTGTACCACTACAAAGGCACATAGATACATTACAGTGAGTTTTTTCTGAATATATATTATCATTCAAATCACGTGCCTGTCATGTGCACAAGAAGACGCGTTTACTGCAAAGCAGAGCGTTTCAAAGTCTATCACACAAAATAAGCGCAGAGAATAAAAGAGACAGACGTGCGTTCATGTTGTTGTGAAATCAGGAAATTACTGTATTTCCAAAGGTATCTGCGCGCGGAGAGTCACATGACTGAGAACATTGCGGTCACGTGATTTCGTTTACAGATCGTTACAGGAAACTTGTAATTAGACGGTTTGTGTTGGTTTGTACGTGACGGACGTGTCAGGCTTTTATCACAGTAAGTTAGGACCAAACGTATCGCACCCCACGCTGATATAAAACACTTCACTCGATCGGTTTGTTTACTATTTCTAACTTTCAACATCCCGGAACCTGTTCGGTCACAGTCACGTGTCTGAAGAAGCTACAGTAGTCTGAGATTAGTTTCTCTCTGTGTGGACTAGTAAGAGCACCAGAGTGGAATCATGCGTGGCCTCGTCTGTGGACCTAAACTCGCCGCGTGTGGGATCGTGTTGAGCATGTGGGGAGTTGTCATGTTGGTAAGTGTGGAGATTTTGCTTTGCTGCGCCACGAATTTACTGTTCACTCAGTCACGTGATTCCAGTTTCTTAACATTACATATTTAAATGTGTCTGAAAACGGAGCCTTGACTCTTACATATACTTGTGTGTGAGCCACGTGGGTTGAAATAAAGTTAGATTTTGAGTCCAGACTGACCTTTTTAAACTTAAAACGTGATGTGCATGACATGTATGCTGTTTCTGTGAAGGTGCAGAGACAGTGTCAGGCCTGTTAAACCAGCAACTACAACAGCAGATCTATTGTTTGACTTTTCTGAATCTCCCTCCCAGTGTTAGTAGAGGGCAGCTTAGGAAGCTCCAGTTAAAGAGTAAAGAAAGACTTCTTTAAGTCAGTTTAATCCAATAGCGTATTAAACAGTCCTGTTTTGTGTGAATGTTTAGGAAGCATTACAAAAACATATCTGGATCATAAAGAACTGTACCATGCTGTTATGTTCATTACATTTGGGACCACATTACAAGTTACTCTGAGCCGCTGCTTGACTAATACACCCCTCTCTGTCTCAGGGCTTGCTGGGCATCTTCTTTACAACACATTCAGCAGTACTGATTGAAGATCTGCTTTTGACAGAGGAAGACACATTTAAAGAGTAAGTCTTGTGCTATAACACATCACTCCAGATCTCTGCCTATGCAGCTGCGCTCTGGCTCAATACTGGTCTGTTTGAGCTGGGCTGATGCACTGCATGTTGCTCATCCTGTCAGCTGCAGGTATCCTGCTCCTGCAGAGACAGTCACCAATTTTCTGCTTTAAATAGAAGGAATGAAAACAGACAGCAGAAAAACGCTCTTTCCATCGTAAGATATAAATGAAGAAAAGGTTAATGATGTTATTTGATATTGCTGTGTCTTTTGTAGAAACACGATTCTTCCTTGAAAGTTGAAATCTGCCTCATCAATAAACCACAGGTCACCAAATCTGTCCAGCAGACAGAAAGAAATCCTGTTTTTGAACACGATGCAGCGTTTGGCCTCCACTTAGCTACTAATGAGCTAAACATGGACATTTTAAAAGGAATATAAAGAGTAAAATGGTTCAATCTGGTCCAGAATGAAAAACAGGAAGTTTGGACTCAAAGAGTAGCAGAGTGACTTCCTCATTATCAGCTGACTGCAGGTTTCCAACCTTATAAACGCTCGTTTTAAGAGAAAACATCCACATGAACAGAATCAACCTTTTGGGGGAGGGGTAGCAAATCTTGGGCTAAACGACCGTCCTGTGTTTAATAAGACTTACAGGCACAGCTCAGTTGAGCTCAGTTTCTATTCGATAGCACTAAATCACAAAAACAGTTGCCTCAACTCACTTTGACAAACAATCAACACAGAACTACATAAAGTGCAA
The DNA here is from genome assembly GCF_056152115.1 of Neolamprologus brichardi. NCBI lineage: Eukaryota > Metazoa > Chordata > Actinopteri > Cichliformes > Cichlidae > Neolamprologus > Neolamprologus brichardi. Next base: position 51,159,062 of record NC_142106.1, on the reverse strand, counting down.
GTGTGCAAAACTGGCAAAAAACCACCAAACTGTGCAACACCAGACAGAACAGAATGATGCAGACACAACGGTGCACATCAGTACTTCACATCACATCAGCCGAGTCAGACAGTAGTCTTCCTCATCATCATGAGAGTCAAACCGTGCGTAGAAGTCTTTCAGCACATCTGGTACGGAGGCGTCACCCTCACAGGCAGGTGTTGTCTTCCTGTAGTGGACTGGATGACTGAGAACCTTCACAGAGTTTTGGAGAGTCCGGATTCCCCACTGAGCCATGATCCTCTCTTTCAGCTGTACTTGCCCTCAATGTCTTTACTGCACAAGTTGTTCTTGGGGCTTGGCAGGTGGGAATGGCAACAATATCTCTCTCTCTCTCTCTCTCTCTCTCTCTCCCCCCCCCACCCCCCCAACTTGATGTCCTGGCTCCCCTTTGCCATAGTGTTTGTGTTGTACCTCTTCAGTCTCTAGTTGCTTCTTCCAGATGATGCCCTTGGTTACAGAATTTCTAAACTACTGTAATTTCCAGCGAGCACTGGAGTAAATAATGTGGAAAGAAAATCATTCCACCATAAACCCGCCACGACCAGGTGCTCCCACATACACATTTCCACATACAGCACTAGAGCCTTTCATAAACTGAGGGAACAAACAATGTACAGAGACAAAATATTGAAGAAGAAATACTCAGAAACTTTGTCTGTGAAGGTTCTCAGTCATCCAGGTCATCGTAGCTAAGGAGCTTGGAAAGAAAAGCGTCTGGACTTCTTCAAGTGGCTTCCAAAATGTGAACACTGGCATTGAGGATGCCAGTGTTCACATTTTGGACAGAGAGGACAGATGGTTTGAAAGAGGAGTAAAAGAAGCTATTTGTGTCCACTGTGAGCGGCCATCTTTGAACAGAGGCGGTGGTTTACGAACACCAACTGTCTGCCATCTACAGGGTGGGCCATTTATATGGATACACCGTAATAACATGGGAATGGTTGGTGATATTAAAGTCCTGTTTGTGGCACATTAGTATATGTGAGGGGGCAAACTCCTCAAGATGGGTGGTGACCATGGTGGCCATTTAGAAGTCGGCCATCTTGGATACAACTTTTGTTTCTTCAATAGGAAGAGGGCCATGTGACACATCAAACTTATTGGTAATGTCACAAGAAAAACAATGGTGTGCTTGGTTTCAATGTAAACAGGACTTTAATATCACCAACCATTCCCATTTTATTACCGTGTATCCATATAAATGGCCCACCCTGTATAAATCCGTTTTGAGATCCTTCCCAGACGCCTTAACGCCCACTCACATCCTGGGCCATCTGACCTCAGGAAATCACATGATAGGGTGGGGCCAGGTTTCACAATGAGCTCACCCTTTACCTTGGCTCGTGTGATTAGGTAGAGGATCATCAGGGGGTCCTTTTGTCCCTCTTTGTGGGGGACACTCCCACAGAGCTTAAATCTGGGACTCGATGAGAGGTGAAACGTCTTCAAGCAACTTATAGAAGTCCAGACGCTTTTCTTTCCAAGCTCCTTAGACTCAGAAATTTTGTTGCCATCTACCAGACAATGGATCCCAAACACACAGCCAAGGAAAGTCTCATTCGATTTCAGAGAAAGAAGAAGCTGCTAGATTAGTTCAGTCAGTCACCTGACCTGAATCCTACTGAAAACGTATGAAAATTACTAAAGATCAGAGTTCATAGAAGGGGAACCTTCAGGATTTGAAGACTGTTTGTGTGAAAAAATGGACCAAAATCCCACCTGAGTAATGCACGTGACTAGTTTGTCCATACAAGAGGCATCTAGAAACTTAGAAGCTAGAAACTCATTATAACACACAACTTAAAGACATCTGTGGTTTGATTTCTCTGCATGTATGAATGGGATGTGTTGTAGTTAAGATCTGGTCAGAGTTTCATGTCAATAGCATCTTTAGAAATATATTTACATAGAACATGCGTGATGTGTTCAATACTTGTTCATTCTGCTGTGTATCTGCAGTGACTGAATCATTCATGAGATATGTAACTTTTCTTTTGCAACGTTTCTATTTTCTCAGTTTAAATCCACCTCACAGGGTCTATGACGTGTACCAGAAGGTGGGCTACAACTGCTTCATCGCAGCTGCTATGTATCTAGTGTGTGGACTGTTCTCCTTCTGCCAGATGAAGCTCAATCAGAAGAAGGTGAGTTAATGCTTCTGACTTTTTACCTTGCAGGCAGTTGAATTTATTTTGGAAGAATCACAGGATCTCGATTACAAGAGACTCCATCTCGTCAAGCTGTTTGCTCTTAGCCAAACAACGTTGTTCAGTTGAACAATTTGATCCAGTTAGTTTCTTTTGAGGTAGTACTGAGATTGAGATGGGTCAGACCATGAAAAATCCATAAATGCTTCCCATGTAACTGTCCCAGACATCAGCTTTAAAAAAGGTCATGGAAAAAGACTTTTGGGCATCCTTGACGTGATTCTGGTAAACTGTCGGATGACTCAGGACGGGGAAGCATTGATCTACCCACGCAGTATACACTGCAGAGGGGGCATTGCTGACTTCAGTTGAGAAATACTGAAAGAACCTCTTTATCCCGCTGACACGCCTTCGTCAGAGGAAGCAGAGTCTTTGGACGAGGGTGACGTCACTCAGGCAAGTTAAAGGATGAGGTCGGCCCGAGTTCATGAAGCCTCTGAATGTTGTAGGCCTGTCTTGGTTGGTGCACCTTTGCAATGCTGCATGGAGATCAGGGGTGGTACTTGTTGGTTCCCATCTTTAAGAAGGGGGTCCGGAGGGTGTGCTCCAAATATCGGGGATCACAGTCATCCTTATTCCCCTGGGTAAGCTGGAGGAGGTGGCTGGGCAGAGGGAGGTCAAAGCTTCTCTGCTTAGGATGCTACATTCGTGACCTGGCTCTGGATAAGCAGAAGAGTATGGAGGGATAGTTTGTCTGTTTTTCTCCTGCAGCCCTGCATGTCCTCTTTGCAACAGTCATGAGGTTCACTTTATATCAGTTTTTCTTCTTCTGCATCTTTCTTTTCTACTTTTGTGTCCAAACAGCTCAACTATCTGTACGTCCTCTGATTTTATGGAGATGATGGAAGACAACTAGTTCAAAATTCATTTGAAGTAAAACAACCAAAAACAAGCCAGAGACATGAGTCATGATGAGTTTATGGTCTTTCTCTAAGCGTTATTAAATGTATTATGTCAGTTAAACAAATGGGACTTTTATTTAAGGTCAAAGAGGAGGATTAACTATAGTTTGCCTTCTTGTTTAATTTATAAACTGATGGTTTATTGTATTTGCTACAGTTTCTCATTTCTGCTCCTCTGTGTTGTTCTTCAGGAGTATCTCGTGCAGTAGCGCCACCTGGTGGAAGGATAACCTCCCAGCAGCCCACTGACAGCAGGGACGGCTGTGTTGATTCTGTCTTCTTTCTTCTGTCTCAGGATTTCAGGGACCTTGTCAAAGGGGACGAGGTCGGACACTTTGAGAACACTTTGTCGCCAAAGTGCTTGCTCATAGTTGGGTTTTTCTCTGTATCTATGAAGCGCCTTGAGGCGACTTTTGTTGTGATTTGGCGCTATATAAATAAAATTGAATTGAAATTGAATTGAACAAAAAGTAATTTGACTTGTTAATTCTAAGATTACCTTTGATTACTGTGTTATAACTGTTTGATTACACTAGTCAGATTGAAATAAAAGCTGTAAAACACTTTGGTGTACTTCTTCTTAAATCAGAGAGTATGTTTGTAATCCTTATCAGTGACCATGTGACCGTGTTGGGAATGTTGATAATGAAATGGCGCCTTTTAAATCCTACGTTTACCTTTTCTGTTCCCTGGAGGACGTCCGGCTGTCTGCTGTAAGCAGACTTACTGTATCCAGCGTGTTCTTCCTATGGTGAGCGTCACAGTGACCCACTCTTCACCTGATGAGTCATGCAGTAATCTTACAGTTGTACTGAAGCCACAAAGTACACAACGGCTGTAGCTATTTGTTTATTTCTCAACATTGTAAACACATGGATATATCAGGACGTCTTGCTTTAAGCTTCATAATACATTTATATGTTTTAAGTAAAAAAGTTAAACATTGAAGTTATTCTGTCAAAAGTACTACTTACTGATTACCTCCATTTAATCCAGGCTGAGCAAACTTAACTTACTACAGAAGGAAATATCTGTGCCACAGTAATAAATTCATATAATTAATGCGAACACAAACAACGACTCATCTCTCCAAACACGGCACATGCAGGTTTATCTCTAATCTGACCCGTCGCCAGATCTCAAGCAGCTGGGAACTGACATGTCAGACACTTCCTTTCACTTGCTCGCCCACTCTGGACATGACACATCAATTCCAACTGTTAGTGGTCGAGATGCAAATAAAGAGCTTCCAGGAAATCCTGCGGCTGGAGCTCCGGAGGTGGAGCGAGGCATCGGCTGATCGGAGGGTTGGTGGTTTGAAATATGCTTGGGCGAGATACGAACCCAAGATGCATCCATCAGAGTATGAGCGAGTCAATATTAGATAGAAAACACTTAAGCATAAAAAAGTGCTTATTTGAACGTGTGTGCTGTGTAAAGCACTGGCTGCTCTGGGAGAGTAGAAAAGTGCTACAATAGAACCGCTCCATGTACAAAATGTTTTTATAGTCTGTAAAGAAACGTTTTTGGTTCATATTTAAAGAACAGAAAACAAGCTCATATAACTCAAGGACACATTTCCAAAGTTTAAGATAATGATCTAGTCCAGTATTTACGTGACTTAACCAATACCAACCTGTCATATGTCAGCTGGTTTATCTATGAAGATGTGATTGGTTAATTTCCTGCCTTTTATTTAAGCACACTTCTACTATGTGTTACGATGACCCTGATGAAGGCTACACGCTGAAACACGCTGGTCAGTCCATAAAGTTGCTCTTCTTTGCGTGTCGCTGGAATTCCTGCACTGCAACGATTCACTCAGCAGTCTGGGAGTGTTTCTATATGGTGATGCTGTTTTCTATGCGACTGGGCAGGAGAAAAAGGTACTGCAGCTCCAGTCCTTCATTCTCAGACAGAATGTGTTTCTCGATCTCCTTCAACTCCATCCTGAACCTGTCGATCACCTCCAGGGCTTCGGCCTCGGTGAAGTGGTCCTCTGTGTATCGGCCCAAAGGAATCTGAGCAGAAAAGAAACAATGTGAACCGCAAGCAGCTGAGAAAAAAGGATCAAGTCCATTTTTCATTACAAAATATGATTTAGGGGTGTTGCAAGACTTAATGCTTTCCTGCATGTCTCGCTGTCTCCTCCATCTTAATAAAAGGCAAGAAAATCCCCAAAGAATAAGTAAAAATAAAAATCAACCCATGCTCTAGAAATGCCATTTTCTTTATTTAAGACGAACTGAGGTGACATGTTGTCTTTGAAATTGCTGCAGTTAAAGAAAACGTATGATTGTCAAATATTTGCATTATGTTTATAAACATAAACCATTAGCAAAGAGCAGATGGCTTGAGTAACCATGATATACACGTATCAGTAGATACAGTGACATTAGTGTTATTGCATCTATTTATATTAGTTATTTAACATAAATATTGTTGACATTTTTATTTCTTTTTGAATATTCATATTTTTAACCGATCTATCGCTGCATTACATGTGTATACACATGTTATAAACTGTATGGGACACAGTATGGTGAGCAACTTGGACTCACTGCATCTGGCTGTGCTCGTCCCAGATGCCATGTGATGGCCATCTGTAGACAGGACTGGCTGACATCAGGAAGCGTGGCCATAATCATATCCATGGTAACAGCATCTTTGTCTGTTGGTGGCGGTTGTCTCATGGTGCAGGGGGTGTTGGGAATCCAGGCACACCAGTCAAACTAAAAGGAATCAGAGTAGAGAAGCGTTTGCTGTACGTCCGTGGTCATCTTTTCTTAAATAAGTCGCCCCAACAAACCAACGGTGTCAGTTTCTGCACCTCAGTGCATCTTGTGTCTTTAGGTGTGTGTGTTCAGCACCTGTCCGTTGTTAGTTGCAGCATGCTGGGCTGTGCTTGTGAAGATGGCCACTGCCAGCAGTGTGCAGAGTTCCTCTCTGCTGCTGAGTTTACTGGGCAAACCTGGAACACGTGAAACATTAAGTGGATGTCACACATACACAGGATATCCTGCCGAGAACTTCTGCTAACTGGAGGTGATGTGCCTGTAGTCTGAAACTATGAAAGGAAGGATGTGACACAATTGTTGCCTCGTGCTGGCAATCGCTTTGTTTTTATAATCTTGTGCAAATATATGCGAGTTAAATTTCACCTGGTCATGTTTTTAAATTCAATTAACAAACCAAATTGTGAATTCTGCATTCATGTTTTGAACTTAACTGCATAGTTACAGATAAATGATCAAGTAAAAGATCCAGACTGATATGTTAGCCATCAACACTCATCAACTACAGTAACCATGAGTACCATTCACAGAGAGTTGGGGTATGGCTGCAATCACAGCATTGTAAGATGGTGACAGATGTACCCTTAGGCCTCCTCCTCCATTCAGAGATGGTCTTTCCCTTTTCACGTAAATGGCCTCCTTGACTTCCTCCCTGTCCAGGATGTTACATCCTCATCCTTGAAAGAGTGTCCACTGGCCTGTAGGTGTAAATAGACTGCAGAGTCCTGGCCTGACGAGGTAGCTCTGCTGTGTTGTAGCCAGAGGTTGTTTGGTTTCCCCGATGTATAAATCCTGGCAATCCTCCTGCACTTAACAGCGTAAACGATGTTACTCTGTTTGTGTCGGGGACCCGATCCTTGGGGTGGACCAGGTTTTGGCACAGCGTGTTTTGGGGTTTAAAAGCCACAGAGACCCGGTGTTTAGAAAAAATGCGTCTCAACTGCTCTGATACTCCTGACACGTACAGGATCACTACAGGTCACTTAGTCAGCGGTCGTCCTTCTCTCCTGGATCAGATGGAGCTTTCTTTAGGTGCCTTCCCAACTTTGACAAAAGTCCAGTTGGGATAACCACATTTACTCAGGGCCTTCTTGATGTGCTGTTCTTCTGCCTCCCTGGCCGCTGTTTCAGTGGGGATGGTGTTCGCTCGTCGCTCGCTGTAGCGTCCTGATGACACCCAGTTTGTGCTCCAGTGGATGATGAGAGTCAAACCTTAGATACTGATCCGTATGTGTAGGTTTACGGTACACATCAGCTTTTAGATGTTCCCCATTACTGATGGAAATCTCACAGTGAAACAGGTGGAATTGAGACAGTTCAAACACACTTGGTTGATGCTGAGAGTGGTCCTGTTGCTGAGGTTGGGGTCATCCTGTAATCTCTTACGAACTACCTCCAACACTTCCATGACTGGGATGCAAGTGAAGAGAGACGTAACGTCGTACGAGACCATGGTTTCATCTGCCTCCATCATGACATCTCTCACCTTCTCAACACAATCCAGGGTGTTCTGGATGTGGTGTTCAGAGCTGCCCACCACCGGGTTGAAGATCGAAGCCAGAAACTCAGGCTGACCGAGTTGATCATGCAGACAATCGGTCTTAAAGGTGCACCCTGTTTATGTATCGTCAGTAAACCATACAGCCTTGGTGTAGACTCCCCTGGGTACATCCTGTGGCATGAGGTCCGCTCAATAGCCTTGTCCTGTTCTAACTGCTTCAGACAGTCTGTCACCCTCTTCCTGTAATCACTTCCTGGGTCTCGTTTCAGGGGCTCATAAGTATTTTCGTCACTGAGTAGTGACAACATTTTCTCATGATAGTCTGTCTGGTTTAGCACAGCTGTGCACCTAACAGGTCCAATGGTTTACTGTCATGTGCAAACATATATTGCATGGCGTCTTGACAGCCACCCTTCCACTGAGACCAGTTTAGAGCAGTAGATGGATCAACTGAAGGGCCAGATGCATCTCAGGTCGCATCGTCATATTATCCCTATATAACATATATGGATAACATCTTTATCTCTCTCTATATATTATATAGATAAAGATAATATCTATATAATATATTTCTATATGATATAGATATATATTAGATATCGAGATAGATATCTATGTAGATAGATCAGGGCTGTCAGGCCTTCGGTTAGACACTCCAGATGTCTCTCATCAACAGCTGGTTCATTTGTGCTGCCAGGCCCTCATGGAGTGCAGTCAGCTTCTTCAGCCAGTAGGCGTGAACTTATGTGGGGGCGGGTGCAGCCCAGCTCTTCATACTGGAGACTGGATGTCTTCCACTGATTGTTACTGGATCCAGTTCAGAGAGGTTGCTGTGATCTGCCCTCCGATCCTCTAACCACTGAGCTGTGCTGTTATGGGTTGCGTCCTGCTCCCATAGGCTCTTTGGAGAACTTAAGATGAACTTTTTATTGTTTAAATCTACTTTTGGCTTTAAACATTTTAACAATTTATGAAAAATGTCACAAATCTTTTAAACCAGCAGTGAGAGCGTAGTATCTCGAGAAAAACTTACCTTCAGACCTAATCAATAAATGAATAACTTACTATACAAGTGCAGGTGATTACATTAATAACTGACCAAAGTTGGGGAGCTCTGTGAAGCCTTCCTCCGTGATGTCTCTGATCCAGGCCTGCAGCTCCAGGTCTTCTTGCACATCATGGTCTGACTGGTAGTACAGGTTTACCATACTGGAGACAAAACTGGAGCAAAGGTAAAAACTTTGTCGTTATTTATAAGAATACACTGTTTAAAATAAATAGTATGGACATTCAGAATGATACTCAAAACATGTAAAAATATCAGGCTTTAGTAGTTTTTGCTGGTATTATCTTTGAGATATATATATATATATATACATACCTCACATCTATCTCATACATACCTCACATCTATCTCACAGATAGATAGCTATGTGTGTATATCTATACCTATCTATCTATCTATCTATCTATCTATCTATCTATCTATCTATCGAGAGAGAGAGAGAGAGAGAGAGAGAGAGAGAGAGAGAGAGAGAGAGAGAGAGAGAAATATAGAGAGATATATAAAGAGAGATAGAGATATAGAGAGATAGAGATGAAGAGAGAGAGATGTATAGATCTATATCTATGATACATATATGTATATATGGAGGAAAGTTTACTCATGTGTGATGAAATTATTCATAAATCACGTTGACGTACAACATAGAAAAGATGAAATTGTAATGAAGTGATTTTAGGGTTTTTTTTAAACTATGTTTTAAATCGTGTTGAAGTTTACAGGATGAGAAGGCGTGGCTGGACATCAGGTGATTAAAGGTCATCAATTATGATTGATGTCACTGTGACGTCAGAGCTCATCTCAGATATATATGTTATGTGTTTATACACCTCTTTGTATTTAATTATTGATTTTGTTCTGCTGGAGGTTTCTTCCTGTTGACAGGAAGTTTTCCCCACCGTCACCAAACTGTGTCCTCATAGGAGGTCATATGATTCTTTGATGTTTTCTCTGTTTTCTTATACTTACAATATAAAGCCATTGTTAAAACTGTTGTTGTGATTTGACACTATATAAATAAAACTGAATTGAACTTGATTGGATTTGACATCCAGACAAAAAGAGGGGAGAGATGAGGACCTGGTGTCATTAAGTTTTATGCAGAAGAGATGATAGGCTCTTCCCTTTGTCTTCTGTGAGATAAGCAGTTCAGAAGATTGGATCTAAGAATTCCCAGTTGGATATTCCAGCAAAGGTGCCAGAGGGATCAACCGCTGCCTGAACTATGGACTTACAATTTGGTTTTTTTCTCTGCTCATTTTTGCTGTGTTCATTTATGAATTTAAGAGAATTCGGACTTCCAAGGACTTCACTTTTTTCCAGTGAAGCAGTAAAGGTAAAAAGCTGAGTACTAATAGAGTAGAAACAGCTCGTACAGGTTACGCCAGCCTTTTAAAGTAACAGAGTTTTCCAAACCACTGAATTAAACCCAGTCGTAATCCAAGAACACTGATCTAGAGCTGCCACCGCAGACCTGCAAGGCTGGGCCAGTAAGCAGTGTAGACGTCTGGAGAATAGAGGCAGTTAGAACTGGCCATCAGCTCTATCCGAGCTCTGCACTGCCTCCTGGGTAATCCTCATAGGATCAGAGAGCGGACTTTTTAAACACAGAGTTGATCCACGCTTCCTGTACTCAGGTGCTGGTTCCACAGATCATCGGTACCTTGTAGAACTACACAGGAACAAGGACAACATGCGTACTCTGTACCTGTGTATGGCCTCCCACAGCATCAGACTATGCTCTTTGTAGAAATAGTTGGGGAGCTGAGACACTCCTCTGTCACAGAAATCATACAGCGGCTGAATGGAGCGGTAGGTCAGCACCTTGTACTCCCTCTGGGCCAAAATTAACAGGCCATCACCACCTGTAGACACAACCTACACAACATTTCAGGAATATTAGATCGGAATATTGAAGAGCTCAGTAATATTGAAGCCAAGCGTGCTGTGGCATACTCGTTTGAAGATGCCATTTGCAGAGATGAGCTGAGTGCGCCCCCTACAGTTGATCTCTAGAGTGTAGCGTATATGAGGGGACAGGAGCTGCAGGAAGAAAGAGAACATTTTGATTATTGTTGGAAATTTAGATTCTACTGGATTTATGTTGCAGAAAGGAAATTACAAATGAAGGCTTCATCTCTTTGCTTTTAAACCAATTCATATCAGATAACAACTATGACCAACAGTGGAAGTGCTGAATAATACGACTTATATTAATATTTACCTTGTAAATGGGGTGTACAGCAGGCAGCTGTCTCAAAGTGGCCACACAAAACACTTCCACCACCAGGTGAGTCCTAAGTAGGTGAGACAGGAGCTGGAATACCTGGAACTCGGAGTGACGCACCCACATCTTAGCCAGCAGCCAGGCCAGAGGGGGGTCGCTGGGCAGGAATATGGGCGTGTCCCGGCCTGGAGTCTGTTCAAGCTGAGACGGTGAAAGAGAGACTACTGAGCTGTGGCTCAAGAGGTAGAACGGGCTGTCACTTAGCTTGTATAGCCAACACATGGCTTCAGAAGCACCGTGTCAAGGCTTGGTTTGTCTGAACAGAGTCACATGACCGACGCTTCACCGTCGCTGCTTCAACACCTGATTCTGCTGTTTAGAAAGAACTGAATCATTGGCGGTGATTTTGTGCGACAGAGAGCAAACCGGTGTGTGACGTAATGACAGACATGGAGCCAGCGAGGACTTTCTACCTGCTCCTAAATATAAACAGGTCATAACCAGTTCTACCCCCAGGTCTCAAACGCACATAAGAAATAGACAAAACATAGTTATAAACATATATGTTATAGTATATTATATATAAAAGTACAACTAAATCTTTCCATAGCTGGATCGGTATTAGAACAGGTCACCCAGATTAAATTACTTGGTGTTACCATAAACCACCACCTTTCATGGTCTCAGCACATCAACTCTGTTATTAAGAAAATGGGACAGGGCATAGCTATAGCTAGGAAATGCTCCTTTTATGTTACTTCTTCAATTATGAAAGATGTCATTAATGCACTAGTATTATCTCATCTAGAGTACTGCTCAATCATTTGGTCAGCAGCTAAAAAGACAGATCTGAACAGACTTCAGTTAGTCCAAAATAGGGCGACCAGATTAGTGTTAAGGTGTTCATATTATACAGATATTGTAAAAAAAATGCACGATAAACTTTCTTGGTTTTCTGCACAAGCTAAATTATACTATGGCTTACTTGTATTTTTAAAGAAAGCAATACTGGTAAACACACCACACTTTTTTATGCTCAGTTGCAGTATCCAGATGAAATACATAATCATGCTACACGATTCTCAACTAACCACAACTTAGTAACTCCTCGAGTTAAAAGTAACTTTTTGAAAAACTCTGTTATACTTAAAGCATCTTTTCAGTGGAACAAGTTGCCTTATGCAATTAGAGAATTGGCTTCTATTCATAATTTTAAAAATCACCTAAAAGCCTATTTAAGCAGTTTTTAATCTATTTGTAAAAATTGTAAGAGGGTAATGTCACTTGTAATGGAAATTGTGTATTTTGTTTGAGTGTTTTTTTTTTTAAATAATTTTTAATATTTACATGTTTACATTTTCAGAATTATAAAACCTTATTGTAAATGGCCTGCATTTGTATAGCGCTTTTCTGGTCCCTAAGGACCCCAAAGCGCTTCACACTACATCCAGTCATCCACCCATTCACACACACACACACACACACACACTGGGGATGGCAGCTGACAGAGGCGAGGCTGCCGGACACTGGCGCCACTGGGCCCTCTGACCACCAGTAGGCAAATATGGGGTTAGTATCTTGCCCAAGGATATTTGGCATGCAGCCAGGAGGCAGCCTGGGATCGAACCACCGACCTTCTGATTAGTGGCTGATCTGCTCTGCCACCTGAGCTACAGCCATTGTGGATGTAAGAGCCAAATTATGTGGACATTTTGCATCCAACTCATTGTGTAACATTTTATTTGGTGGCATTTGATGGTTTGGGCCCCAGGAAGACTAGCAACCACTGTTGTGGAAGCTAATGGGGTTCCTTATAAATAAACAAATATCCACAGGTTCACTACACAACCAGACACCTTACAGCACAAGCATGCTCCCGGCTTATAATAAGACTCTGCTGTATATTATTATATATAGTGTGTTTTATTATTTTTATCACAAGGACACAAGCATGGGGAAACAAATAGACACAACATTATTTTTTTTACCCCCAAAAATACACGTTCAAAGCACCACAACAGCCTGATATCACCAGACCTGTCAGGGTGTACCTCGCCTCTCGCCCTAAGACCGCTGGGATAGGCTAATTTAGTGAGCTTACTCATTATCTGCTGTAAGGTGTGCACTTGAGAGTTATAACAGGAAGTCAAGTACAAAGTCAAGCTCAGGACCTTTTTGTGGTGGGTCAGCGGTGCTAATCACCCCACTGTCCCTGTGCTTCTGTGTAAGCATGTAAACAACACACCTGTATAGCAATAGGTATAAGTCCTTCATCTGGGTGTTGGTACAGGAGACAGATTGGAGCAGCGATGTACTGAGGGTGTCCCTTGATTGTGTTACTGGGAATCCCATCCATGATGGCATAGTCTAACAAGTATATGTTTCCTGCCTGGACAAGAGTGTAAAGGAAATTTAAGATATGATGGCAAGCGTGCAACAGAGACCATGAAATCAGCACCACCAGTGAGACAATAACAGCGTCTACATTTGTGGCGTTCCTTTTATTTCATTGTAAAAACCAAAGTAGTGCTTTTTCTCAACCTTCAGTTCTTTGTCCAAGTTGGTCCTGGCAGCCATAGAGCGCTGCACCATATCTGCGGTAACAGGGAGGTTCTCCGGCAGCTTTTTGCACCTCTGGATCATCCTGGGGTTGGACCCATTTAGACACTGGTAGCCAAAGAACCAGTCCTCCTTCCAGTGCGTCATACAATACTCTGTTGTATACACACAGACACACAGAGCATCAGGTTTCTGTCGTTGTTCAAAGGCCTTTGCAACAGAAACTACCACCGCAGAGAACAAGTTCAGCCCTGCCACTGATTACAGTAGAAGGGGGAGAGAGAAATAATATGCTTGAACTGAAGTGAATATTACCCACATGCTTTTATGGATCATCTTCAAATTTTACAACAATGAAAAAGTCAGAATAGAACAAAGAGAAAAGGCTTTTAAATAGGCTGCCCTCACTGTCTGCAATAATCTAAAGAAGGAGGTGAAAGTGTCAGAACTGGTAACAATGGGAAAGTTGATAGTAACAAACTTCTCTGGCACAACTTCACCTACTCCCAAGGTGCATGGAGAACCAGCAACACTTAAAGTGTCTGGGAACAACTTTATCAAGTGTGGCCTTCATCAGGTAACGTCAAACAGTTTGTGTTTAAATAAAAGTGGGCAACAGGAAACCAATCACACCTTCACAGATAAACCAGCTGACCATTTCACATTTAACAAGGCGTTATCGGCTAATTGGTCCAAATAGATTCTGGACTGAACCACTACAGATTAAAAGGTCAGAAGATTAACCAGTTAACCAATCAGACAAACCACCTCGTTAAAGTAAATTGGTCAGCTGGTTTATCTGTGAAGGTGTGATTGGTCCACTTGGGTTTTTTTCTCTTTCCTGTTTTTTATTTAAACACAAACTGTTTGACATTTTGCAATGACCCCGACGAAGGCCACAAGTACGTTGGTCACTTATTCAAATCGTTCCCTGATACTTGAAGTGTCGCTGGAGTCTCCATGTCAACGATGGGAACGTTTAAATCCGTTTAAAGCAGCGGTCCCCAACCCCCGGGCCTCGGACCGGTACCGGTCGGTGAGTCGTTTGGTACCGGGCCGCGAGAGTTGAGGCTCAGGTGTGAAATGTATAGTTTTCAGGGTTTTTATCGGTTTTCAGCGTTATTTTGTTATCGTTTTTATCATTTACTCTGTTTTCCTGGGTCTTTTCACGTGTGTTATGAATAAATTCTCTTTTTTTTTGGTACCGGTACTAGTTTTATTTTGTTGTATTTATCCGTGACACCTTAAAGGCAGGTCTGTGAAAATATTGTCGGGCATAAACCGGTCTGTGGCGCAAAAAAGGTTGGAGACCGCTGGTTTAAAGGACTGAGAGACTCTTTTGGATCTGCTGCCAAGGAACATCAGCGTGATCCCTCAGGAGACCTGATCCAGCTGCCTACTGATGCCACCATGGTGATGACCACAAAGATAATTTTTTAGGTAGCATTTTGAATTTGCATGAAACTACTATTAAAGCTGTTGTATGCTATACTTTTTTACTCACCCGCTATGGGACTTTTCAACTTCCAGAAGATACGTTTGAAATCTTCAAGGTCATCCCAGGACTTCCCAAACCAGATGGTCAGCTTCTTCAGAGATAACTCCAGCAAACTGAGGAGAGGAAATGAGGCGTTTGTTGTTTTAAAATCAAATTTGTTACAAATGTGTTGAATCATGAACCACCTACGCGTAATGTAATGAATGTTCAAAGTCACTCCTCTTCTCGTTGTCAAAGCGAGCGTCTTGGGGCAAGTCTGCTTCTGTTTCAGCATCAATACATCTGGGAATCCCTGGAGCCCACGTTACCCATCTAGCACAAAAATATCCAATGCTTCAAATCTATGTGTTGTTACAGAATGTATTTGGTCAAATGTGGCTTGTAGTTTGTACAGTTTGAAGGGTTTCATATACCATAAATGTGAGCCCCTACCTGTAAGTCTTCTGTCGCTCCTGCAGCTCTGTTCTCCTGTGCTCCAGCAGCTGCAGTGCGGAGTCGCCTGTCAGCGTCTTTGCTACAGGAGACACAGGGAAGTATAACAGCACATTATAGAGTAGGGCAGTGATACTGATGAAATCGAGCACAAAGAAAAAAGGGTCACACATGAGATAACTGGAGTTCTGCTTATATGTAACACTGGAAATATCTTCTTGTGTGGTCTGTTGCTTACATAACCAAAGTCTAAGAGGAACCTGTAAACAAATATGATGCAAATGGGAAGCAGACACAGCAGCCCAGCGTTTCACCGTTTTTGCATGAAAGACACAGACCTCATTTACACCTTGTGGTCTTATCTTATATTATCTGATACTGTGTCTATATTTATGTCTCAGCTGCACATTTCTTAGGCGGTGATGGCAACTTGTCAACAAAGATGATGTGCTCCAGCTGAAAATCTAAATCACTGATCATCATTATTACAGCAGCCAGCTGCTGCGCTGTAGTTTTTGCTGAGCATAGGGGCAGGTTGTACTACCTTTGAGTCCAGGGGTGTCGGACTCCAGGCCTCGAGTGCCGGTGTCCTGCAGGTTTTAGATGTGTCCTTGATCCAACACAGCTGATTTAAAGGCTAAATGACCTCCTCAACATGTCTTGAAGTTCTCCAGAGGCCTGATAATGAACTAATCATTTGATTCAGGTGTGTTGACCCAGGGTGAGATCTAAAACCTGCAGGACACCGGCCCTCGAGGCCTGGAGTTGCCCACCCCTGGACTCAAAGGTAGTACAGCAACAGCTACACATCCCCAGTGTGCTCATGCATGAGTGGAAGAGTAGCCTTAAATAGCCTTTTAATCTCACCACCAACTGCCTAATGTGGTAAACTGACTGGGACTTTTAACCCAACATTCACACACTGATGGATTTATCAGGTGCAACTTGGGGTTCGGTATCATCTACTAATCTGCTGCTGGTTTGTTCTGCAGCTCCTCCTGTCTGCTCCAGCCCAAACTATCCTTGGACAAAATACTGAACCAAGTCACTCTCAGATGCATCCATCGGTGTATGCATGTGTTGATGCATGGTTTATAAAATGCCACATAGGAATCAGTCTTGTACTAAAATAGAACCTGCATGGCTTTAAAGGGAAATTTGCATCTTTGCTCAAAATGACCTCAGGACTTCTACACATGTAGGCATTGTGAGGCAATGAAGGAATGAGACTCTTTCCTACCTGTTCCTTCTCGTATCTCCATCTTGACATCGCCTACAAACCATCGGTAACAAGGGAAAGTCAGCACTTTACCTCCATCTGGAGGCTCTACAGTGACATATAGACAAAACCAGTTATCTTCCACCCAGTATCTTTGTTTCTCTAGTCGGACCAGTAGCACCGAGCCTAAAGGTGAAGGACTCGTCACCTTGTACTGGTCAACCTGATGGAAGAATAGAGGAAGAGAAATACAAAAGAATTAGGTACTTTCTATCTCAGAGTGACGCTGAAAAGCTAGTTCATGTTATTGTGTCAAGTTGTCCTAAAAACTGAGCTGATCTAAAATGCTGCAGCAAGAGACCAAGACTAGAAAGTGAGCTCTTTACTGGCTCCCTGTTAAATCCAGAATTGAATTTAAAGTCTATTTATTGTGCAAAAAAAAGAGCTATCCAAATCTGGACAACACAAGAAAAGCCCAAACTACACTTACTGCTCCTCGACAGAAATCCAGTCCAGGGTTGTCGAGTTGAGTGCGCTCGCTCTCGCCATTCTCCCCCACAAGCGTCAGATAAATGTAGTTGTTGGTGCCTGAATACTCTGAAGTACCAGTTGCTACTGTCACGGTGTAGACTTCCATCTAAGAAGACATGAGTCATACATAAGTGTTCAGCTAGCAGCATGTGTGCACCTGAATACACAGGAAAACCAACATAAACTTGCAGCTGTCTTGGCTCAGTGACGTCACCATGGTTAGTGGAAGATGTCACAGCACCGTGATTCAGAGTGAAAATAAAGGGTGTAGCAATAGGAAGAGGTCAAAGTTCAAAGTCACAAGGCTTTTGTTTTTTTTAGCCCTTTTTTCGACTCTTCAAGTTTTAGGCTTTCTTGTCATAATTGGAAAGTCTGAGTCTCTGATTCTTTGCTTTAAATCTGCCTGCAGACAAACAGAAGCTTCGTGCATGTTTCAGCTATTTGTATTTGTCATTTTCAGTTTATCCTTTAGCCCAGCTACCGTTTCTGTGACAGCTCCTGTTGGGACCTCATCACCCAACATTAGCATGTGTCATTTGTGGGGTGGCTGTAGCTCAGGAGGTAGAGCTGGAAGGTTGGAGGTTCGATCCTTGGCTCCTCCAGTCTGCATGCCAAGTATCCTTGGGCAAGATACTAACCCCAAGTTGCTCTCTGATGCATCCATCGGAGTGTGAATGTGTGTGAGTGTAGTTAGAAAGCACTCAGTATAGAGGTAGTGCTTGTGGACTGGGTGAATGTGGCGTGTTGTATAGAGCGATTTGAGTACTCCGGGAGAGTAGAAAAGCGCTATATAAGAATCAGTCCATTTACCATAAGTAGCATTACCCAAACCAAAACTCTTTTGCAAGAGTGTCCTGGGTTCACACTGAGAGACAACAGTACTAAGCATTGAGTCACCATGGGGACTGACTATGTTTTTATTCTCCAAGCTGTGATATAATCGTAGAGCTGGAGTAGATTTGCGTGGGTGTTTTAATAAGCAGTGTTCTCGGATGTATTTGAAGTTATATATGATAACATTTGCATTTTATACAAAGTCCACAAGCTTCTCCAGGAAATCAGGTATTTTTGGTGATTTTGCATGCAATGATATATGATGCATTAATATATAAGAGGAACCAAACTCTTAAAAAGATCACGCACTCTACAGCTCAAACTGAGTGAACATGTTTTCTAATTATTTAAATATTAACCATAACCAAATGTTCAAACCACAATGATGCAAATGTAACACATTTCATCTTCACACACACACACACACACGCGCATACGCGTGTTCCTGTCTAGCTATCTTTGTGAGGACTGAAATCTGCATTCTACTATACTTGTGAGAACCAACGGACACTTGTGAGGACACAAACTGGTCCTCACAAATTCCCTCACTAAGATCCTCATTAAGATAGCTGAACGCGCGCACACAGACACAGGCATTAAGTAACCATTTCCTTTGGTCTTATATATTTCAACTCAGTTAATTTTATTTATACCTCATCAAATCCCAACAACAGTCACTTCAGTCTGTTGCTGCATGCAGACCCTACAATAATAAAAAGACGTTACTGGTAAAGAGCCTCCTGTGAGATGAGTGATTTATTTTTCCTTAAGGAAAAGTTTGAACATCTCAACTTCAAACAAACTGTGTGTGTTACACCTCTGACTATCAATATGCATCTACAGATAATGCAATCAACAACACGCTGCAGCTTCATTCAGAATCCAGACACAAGCGTTTCCTCACCGCAGCTTTTCTGTGTCACTGTCAGGTAACAACGCCTCCCAGCTCCAGCTACTCAAATCTCTGACGCCGAGGCGCTGCGCTCGTCTCTGCTTTTGAAATATTTGCTAACAGCTCCTAACACTGACAGCAGTATGCTGTGATAAATCAGTAGTAAAAGTGTTTGTATCGGCTATCTTTGTGCAAACGGACCAAACCTTTGCTGTGTCAATATAAACGTTTTTTAAATGAGAACCTTTTTGTTCGTTTCTTTTTTACTTTGCCTCCACATCTGCACAGAAAACCGAGTGTGATTAGTGTAGGTTTACTGCTTTCTGTGCATATACACAATTAAATCAGCTAAAACCAACATCTTGGTTGATTCCCTGTACAGACAGAATACTGTTCATACACTAAACAGTATACAGTCACTATAAAGGTTAAATTCTGTAAATTAATCTTAGCATCGTTAACTTGAATACAAACACCACAGCCATACTTCACCACTCTGTTTATCTTGCATTGAACAATCTTGTATTTGAAAAACACAAACACAACTCTCTTGGTTTTGGATGAAAAACATAACTTACATGTTTTGACACACAGATCCAGTGTCTGATTTTAGTTTTTTATAATTTATGTTTTATTAGTTTTCTTATTTATACAACATGTACAACAAATTCAACTTAATCACCGTGGCGGTGGGGGGGAAGCAAAACCAAACCGAACAACAACAGAAGAGACAAACGGACCAAAACAAAACAAAACACAAGAGCAAACAAACAAACCAAGAAATACAATGACATTATACAAAATCGGGCCTCCAATTTTGTACATATTTCAACCATTTCAACCAATTTTCTTCAAATGAGTCCGC
This sequence comes from Neolamprologus brichardi, assembly GCF_056152115.1. NCBI lineage: Eukaryota > Metazoa > Chordata > Actinopteri > Cichliformes > Cichlidae > Neolamprologus > Neolamprologus brichardi. The sequence goes on along the minus strand of NC_142106.1, from coordinate 51,139,495 downwards.
CTGGCACTTCAGCCTAAAAGTTATTCTTTCCATAACAAAAATATTATATATCACATCAATCCATTCATCTATGGTAGGAATATCCTCTTTAATCCAAAGGCGAGTTATGACCTTTTTGCAAGCTACCGACAGCACACTGAACAAATATTTATCCGGTTTGCACAGATTATAACTCTCTAGGTTGCCTAGGTACAATAATGCAAAATGAAATTGTATTTTCTTTTGGAAGATTGTTTCCATGACCTTATGTATTTCCTTCCCAAATGGAACCACACGGGGACATTCCCAAAAAACGTGGAAATGATTTGCTGTTGCAGCGGTGTCTGATTTTAAAACGAGGACATCCTCCCACCTGACCAGGCTGAGGTGAGGCGATAACATTCATCGATTCTCTAAGAGCGCAAGCAGAAAAAGCAAAGCTTTCTTCGTCCTCTGTGTTGAATGCCGCGCTTTGTGTTCTGTAACTTTTCCTATTGCATAACCCTTCCAGACGATGTATGGCGTCAGAATGAACTACCGTTGCTGCTGCGTGTTCAAATGATACAATCTCGCACACACTTTTGCGTAAAACACTTGCGTTAGTTGTCTTGACCGAAACAATTTCAGCTGTACTGACTCAGTCGCGACATTCCGGTACTTCAGCAATAATATTATTTTTCACATATTTAACGTGTGATGCTGAGCGTTTACTGCGGTGGTTTATATGAAAGCTGAAAAACAAGCTTCTGTTGTTTTCTAATGTTGCTTTTGTCGCTGGCAGCGTGTCTGCACGACGCCGCTATCACAGGCCGGGCAGCGGAGACTCTGACAGTCAGCTGTGATGGAGATAATCTGGAGTTTGGAGAAGACAACAGAAAAAGACCCACCTTAGTCGCGCGCCGTGTTCACAGTGGAGTGTCGCTTTGGTGGAGTGGAGTGTCCGGTGGCTGTCGGCTGTTCTGACACGTCCTTTTATCCTCTCTCTCTCTCTCTACACTCTTGCTACACTCATTTTTTCTCTCAGCCTTTCTGTATTAGACGAGCACTTCTCTGCTCCTGTGGTCAGTAGGGGAGACTGGGGATAGTTGTAACATTTTTCACATTTCTGTCTGTAAATTGGAGCTCTTTTAAGGTAGTGGATTCAAAATGTAATGCAAAGTATTTGCATGTCTCGGCTATTAAATAGTGCAGCTATTTTCTCTGCAGCACAATTACTCATTGCATGGTATGGTCTCAAACACAAAGAGTGAAATGTTACAATTAACCCCAGAGTCTGGGTTAGTTGTAACATATCCTGGGGTGAAATGTAACACAATGAAATAAGGGTACTGACAAAACATTAACATGTAATCTTTGTTTATTCAACACATGAATGCACTTAGAGCCATTTATGTAACTGTGTGTACGTGTGTGTGTGTGTGTGTGTGTGTGTGTGTGTGTGTGTGTGTGTGTGTGTGTGTGTGTGTGTGTGTGTGTGACAGAATACAGAAATCTAGCTTTTGAACATATTCCAACCCCCCAAAAAAGACAAATTATGGAATTTTTTGCAACTGAATATTTCATTGATTTTGGTTGGTCTTCCTTGAGTTTGGCCTCATTGGCTCAGTGGGCATTATAACCTACAGCTCTTGCACCAACTTTGAACATAACAATGAAGCTGAAAAAATGTAGTTGTTCACCAGCATCGCAATTCCATTACTTTTTATCATGGCTTACCTTGGTGTGGTTTGCAAAGTGCTTCAGAAAGATGAGGAAATCTGTTTCTTGCATCCATCCTGATTTATTTCCACTACCAGTACTTCCTACTGGTCCATCTCTGACACAGTGGTCTGCATAATGTATGTGTGGGAACACAAACAGTGGAGGAATCGTGTTGCCAATGGCATTAACCGCATATACAAAAGCCACCAGTGAACCTCTCTCTGCTGAGGTCGTTGCCCCAACTTGCTTAATATGAGTTAAAGTAATAGTGTGGTAAGTTGTAACATTTGCATTATTGCTACAACTGACCCAGACTGTTGCTGTTACAACTGACCCAGACTCCTATAGCCATGAGCTAACATTACAGCCAACGGCTAAAACATTAGCACTAAAGACCTACACAGAATATATCCGCATAGACATACAAATAACATAATTTAAGTTTGATGAGTTTAACTGCAAAGCAGATAATGCTATTAGAAATTGAAATAAAGTAGAAAACTTACTTTTTGGCATACAAATTACTTTTTTTTTTCATGTTAAATTGTCTGTGTTTGACAAAATGTGCTGATTTTTCACATGTGATAGCAGAACTGAATTGGGCATGCACAGGATGAGTCACATCATTTGAAACTTAGCCCTGATTGGAGAAGTGTTACAACTGACCCACGTTACAACTATCCCCGGTCTCCCCTATATTTAATTATCAATCAACCAAAGACTCAGAAACACTAATCCTCGTCCACCCCAGCTGTGAAACTCAGAAACCAGTCTTACTTGTTAGCATCTATCGTCCACCTGGGCCTTACACACAGTTTCTGATTTCTCAGACTTTGTATCTGATTTAGTTCTGAGCTCAGATAAAATAATTATTGTGGGTGATTTTAACATCCATGTAGATGCTAAAAATGACAGCCTCAACATGGCATTTAATCTGTTATTAGACTCAATTGGCTTCTCTCAACATGTAAAAGAACCTACCCACCACTTTAATCACACTCTAGATCTTCTGTTAACATATGACATAGAAACTGAACATTTAACAGTGTTTCCTGAAAACCCTCTGCTGTCTGATCATTTCCTGATAACATTTACATTTACAATAATTGATTACACAGCAGTGGAGAGTAGACGTTTATCACAGTAGATGTCTTTCTGAGAATATAATCCACCCACTGTTATCATCTTCAATGCCCTGTACCAACACAGAGCAGCAAAAATCATAGAAATATGGTATCTAAGCAGATTCTTACTCTAGATGGCATTACCTTGGCCTCCAGTAACGCTGTGAGGAGTCATTTTTGCAAGATATGTCCTTCAATGCACATATTAAACTAATATTAGGACTGCTTTATTCCATTTGTGCAACATCTCTAAAATTAGGAATATTCTAGTTCATGCATTTATTACTTCCAGGCTGGACGACTGTAATTCATTATTATCAGGAAGTCTTACAAACTCACTGAAAAGCCTTCAGCTAATCCAAAATGCTGCAGCAAGAGTCCTGACAGGGACTAGAAAGAGAGAGCAGATTTCTCCTGTTTTGGCTTCCCTTCATTGGCTTCCTGTTAAATCCAGAATTGAATTCAAAATCCTGCTCCTCACATACAAGGTCTTAAATAATCAGGCCCCATCTTATCTTAATGACCTTGTAGTACCATATCACCCTATTAGAGCACTTTGCTCTCGCTCTGCAGAACTACTTGTTGTTCCTAGAGTATTTAAAAGTAGAATGGGAGGGAGAGCCTTCAGTTTTCAGGCCCCTCTTCTGTGGAACTAGTTTCCAGTTTGGATTCAGGAGACAGACACTATCTCTACTTTCACGATTAGGCTTAAAACTTTCCTTTTTGCTAAAGCATATAGTTAGGGCTGGACCAGGTGACCCTGAATCCTCCCTTAGTTATGCTGCAATAGACGTAGGCTGCCGGGGGATTCCTGCAATGTTAAATGTGATCTGTACATATGAAATAATGCTGACTTTGACACAGTGATGTGCAGTTAAGACTTATGTTTGTGTTACATATGAACAGAACATTGACCAAGAAGTGTTGAGGAACCTCTGTGGTTATTGTTGCAAACAGAAGATGTGTTACACTTCTTTTTCTTTTTGTGAGATCTTAGTGGTTTCCTGTGTAGTAGTCCATCATCAGCGTTCTTGTTCAGTAATTTCACTAGCTGGGCCCACATCCTCATTTTAGGTTTGACAGTGTTTTGGTGGGTAAAGGTGATGCTTGGACATGAATTGAGCTGGGGCTCCTGGGCCTGGCAGATCCCCATGTACTAAATAGGAGTGAAGAAGTTAAGGAACTGAGAACAAGGAGGGGTGTGGCACGTAAACAACAATGAACAGTTTGCAGAACTGGGGGGAACCAATGTAGATGACAGCTGGAAGGAGCGTGTTTGGAGGCGTGGTCTGGTCCTGAAATTCCGATACATAATCTCCAATCAAAAAGATCCTGATGTGCACTGATCCTTCAGGGAACAACTGAACACAAACACTGACAGCAAAATGTGCAATGAAGCAATCAAAGTAACTGGACAACCTCAGATTTCAAAGTAACTGCACAGGAAAACGGAGAGAGTTCCAGAGTTAACATCATTTTCCTCTAAAAGAGTCATTTTTACTCATTTTGGATTGTAATCATTTCGATTGGCCGCCAGAGTTGGAGCAAAAAAACAGAGGAAATTCCATTGGCGTGACCACGCCCACTACAATTTCCTAAGTTTCTGCTACTATCCCGCATTGGAACAGAGACAACAGTCAGCGGTGAGCCAGGTAAGTGAGCAAAGTGCTCAATAATGATTTAATTTAGGATAAAATGGTGAATTTCTGTTTATTTGCAAGGTCTGTAAGTAACATTACAGCTTGAGAGTTTGTGGGTCTTACATGCTGCACAATTGGCAAGGTTGATGTTTAGGTTAGCTTCTGCTAAATTAATGTCGTTAGACTACTCACAGACAGCATTAAGGTATATATCACTAAACTAAGTTTAGCATTGCTCAATAGCTGCTTTAGGTAGTATAATTAACCAGGGTAGTGTGTTTTTAGCAAATCCGATGCACCAATGTTTTATCCAAAAAAGGTCGGTGGTCACATGTGTTTTACTCCAAATTGAGTCATGAAAATTGACTTTTTTTACCTGATGTTCTGTTAGTAATATGTGTGTTTTATCGTGGATTGACGTTTGTGGATGTTTCACCTGTTCAGTTAGAAAGCACGTGTGGTTTACTCTGAATTGAGTCACATACACGATTGTTTTCGTCTGATCTTTGGTTAGGATCATGTGTGTTTAATGGAGTGAATCTTGTATGTGTACTGCTGTTGGTTTAGCAAGCACGTGTGTTTTACTCGAATTGAAAAGTATACATGGTTGCAGTCTGCACAAGTGTGCAGTTTTAGATGTTTCTTAAGCCCTATGTGTTTTGTGTGTGCCTGTGTTTTGTTCAATTTTTATTTGTAGTAAATCTAATTATTTAAAAATATCCTTTTCATATCATGAAGGATGCAAGCTGTGCGTGTGAAGTGCAGATAACAACAGAAGTACATCTGTTTTGAGGGCCAACTGACCTACAGATCATTTTTGGAATGCGGTGAGTAAAAAATGTCATCATTTCCTGTGTGTTTCATGGTGTGAATCAGTCAAGCTTTGGGGATGATGTTATAATAGCTGCTATACCAACTGTTTAGGTTTATTTTGTTCAATTTATTTAATTTCACTTTCTTTGCCTTGTTCTGGTGTTTATTTCAAATGTATAATGCAATTTTATTATGTTCACAGTTGCCAAGAAGTTCAACATCCCGAACATATGAATATGAATGATCCTGGAGAGGGATGGAATTACAATTGCCCTGTATGATGACCCAGTACATGGAACTATTGTCCAAGTTACTACTGACAACCTTGGTCTTCACTGTTTGTTTGGTTCTCTAGAGTCATTTAGTGCCAGATATTGTTGCCACTTTTGTCTTGCTGTGAAAGAGGACTTTCAGAAAGAGTTTACAGAGGATTCACCCAAGATAATCATGCGAACTCAAGCACTTCATACTGAACAATATGAAATGAAACTGATTATGTTACATGCAATAGATCAGTATACAACATCAAAGGATGTGGACATGAGAATTAAGAGCTTTAACTATGGCTAAATGGAACAAAACAACAAACCACCTACAGTGAAGTTGGGAGAAGACTCAAATGACTTGGGGTTAAATGCCATCCAGTCCAGGTGTTTACATCGGCATCTACCACTCATCTTTGGAGACTTCATTTGTCGAAACGATCAGCACTGGTATTTACTACTGCTGTTGTTTCAAATAGTGAATATTGTATTCTCAGCAGTGTTATCAAAAGGTATCACTATTTTCTTGAAACACCTGATCGCCAGACACCACAGGCTATCCAAAAGTTTGTTTCCACACAAGAAGCTGCTACCAAAGCATCATTTCATGATGCATTATCCTACATGTATACTCAAAACAGGACCACTTTTGCATAGCTGGTGCATATGCAATGAAGCAAAACACAGCTTCTTTAAAAAAAAAACAATTGAAAAGTTTCACAAATGTAATTAAAACGTTGGCAACAAAACATCAAAGTCCTATTGCTTTCAGTTGGTAGACATTTGACCCCAAGAGACTGACCACTGGATCAGGTACAGTGGGGCAAAAAAGTATTTAGTCAGCCACCGATTGTGCAAGTTCCCCCACTTAAAATGATGACAGAGGTCAGTAATTTGCACCAGAGGTACACTTCAACTGTGAGAGACAGAATGTGAAAAAAAAAAATCCATGAATCCACATGGTAGGATTTGTAAAGAATTTATTCGTAAATCAGGGTGGAAAATAAGTATTTGGTCAATAACAAAAATACAACTCAATACTTTGTAATATAACCTTTGTTGGCAATAACAGAGGTCAAACGTTTACTATAGGTCTTTACCAGGTTTGCACACACAGTAGCTGGTATTTTGGCCCATTCCTCCATGCAGATCTTCTCAAGAGCAGTGATGTTTTGGGGCTGTCGCCGAGCAACACGGACTTTCAACTCCCGCCACAGATTTTCTATGGGGTTGAGGTCTGGAGACTGGCTAGGCCACTCCAGGACTTTCAAATGCTTCTTACGGAGCCACTCCTTTGTTGCCCGGGCGGTGTGTTTTGGATCATTGTCATGTTGGAAGACCCAGCCTCGTTTCATCTTCAAAGTTCTCACTGATGGAAGGAGGTTTTGGCTCAAAATCTCACGATACTTGGCCCCATTCATTCTGTCCTTAACACGGATCAGTCGTCCTGTCCCCTTGGCAGAAAAACAGCCCCATAGCATGGTGTTTCCACCCCCATGCTTCACAGTAGGTATGGTGTTCTTGGGATGCAACTCAGTATTCTTCTTCCTCCAAACACGACGAGTTGAGTTTATACCAAAAAGTTCTACTTTGGTTTCATCTGACCACATGACATTCTCCCAATCCTCTGCTGTATCATCCATGTGCTCTCTGGCAAACTTCAGACGGGCCTGGACATGCACTGGCTTCAGCAGCGGAACACGTCTGGCACTGCGGGATTTGATTCCCTGCCGTTGTAGTGTGTTACTGATGGTGACCTTTGTTACTTTGGTCCCAGCTCTCTGCAGGTCATTCACCAGGTCCCCCCGTGTGGTTCTGGGATCTTTGCTCACCGTTCTCATGGTCATTTTGACCCCACGGGATGAGATCTTGCGTGGAGCCCCAGATCGAGGGAGATTATCAGTGGTCTTGTATGTCTTCCATTTTCTGATGATTGCTCCCACAGTTGATTTTTTCACACCAAGCTGCTTGCCTATTGTAGATTCACTCTTCCCAGTCTGGTGCAGGTCTACAATTCTTTTCCTGATGTCCTTCGAAAGCTCTTTGGTCTTGGCCATGGCGGAGTTTGGAGTCTGACTGGTTGAGGCTGTGGACAGGTGTCTTTTATACAGATGATGAGGTCAAACAGGTGCCATTCATACAGGTAACGAGTGGGGGACAGAAAAGCTTCTTACAGAAGACGTTACAGGTTTGTGAGAGCCAGGGATTTTCCTTGTTTGAGGTGACCAAATACTTATTTTCCACCCTGATTTACGAATAAATTCTTTACAAATCCTACCATGTGAATTCATGGATTTTTTTTTCACATTCTGTCTCTCACAGTTGAAGTGTACCTCTGGTGCAAATTACTGACCTCTGTCATCATTTTAAGTGGGGGAACTTGCACAATCGGTGGCTGACTAAATACTTTTTTGCCCCACTGTAACATGCTTTCTTGAAATGCATTGGACTGGGGCTGTGACATGGCAGAGACTCTTCAGCTACCAATCAACACCAAGGTTGTTGATTGGTAGATGGGCAAAACACCATGGAAATATTTATTGTGCAGATTTAGTTGTTTGTATAAAAGTCCATTGTGAAATGCCAGTTTTTCACAAGTTCTACCATGTTGTTGTTGACCTCATGTAATTTATGTCAAAGAGCGTTTCTGTTGTAAAGCATTTGATTTACAGGTGTCATACAGGCATGGTGATTCCAGTTTTTATATTGTGCCATACTGTTTCCTTTGAACAATAAAGGTGGCTGTTAAAACAAAAATATATTTTTCTGATTTATTTATTGTACCTTTAAAACCTCGCAGTGAATGATTGTAGTACAGTTACATAGTGAGTGAAATAAAGTTCATTTTTCTTCTATTTATACTTCTATTCAGAGTAAAATTCTGTTCTATTTAGAATGAAATTAGGGTGGAGTTGTTTTTATTTTATACTAAACTGAGTAAATTATCACCATGTAGAGTAAAATATTTGCACTAAATAGAGTATATTTAACTCTGAAAGTATAACTCTGCCATAGGAGTAAATTTTACTCCATTTAGACTGGGACCAAATACTGTCTTTCTTAGAGTAAAATTTTATTCAATTTGAGTAAAATTTACTCAGTGAATTTTACTGTGTGGACAACCTCAGATTTCAGGGTCTTCTATTTTTGTCACCACTTGTACACAGTTGCTGAAATGAACACAATATGGTAACTTTCCATTAAACCTTCCAGTTTTAGTAACAGTGTAAGCTGTCGACAAAGCTTTCACAGCTGTTTCCAGTTGCTGAAGGTGATTCTTGGGTATTGAGGGTGTAGTATCTACTGCAGACAATCTAAATAGTTGATGTCATGCTGCTAAATATTTGAAGCTGTTGACAGATGCTGAAAAAGGAGCTGCTGCAGAATATTTTAATCATCTCCAAACAGCTGCGAGGAAAACATCCGTCTGTCTTGTTCTGGGGTTTTTCCTCACAGTTTGCTTAGTTCAGCATTGTGAAGTTGCAGTTGTGTCAGTTTGTAATTTCCAAAGAAGACAACAGTTCACTGAGGTGAATCAGCAGATCAGCAGCAGCCTGATCACACATCAGGGACGTCATTAGGATCTTGAAGCATCAGCCCCGCCCTGAAGTCTTTCACACTTTCAGTTACAGCAATTTTTAGAAATGATTTATTAGAATGTTTTAGTGAAATTAAAATAAAACATCAGACACTGTGTGCTTCCTAAAGGTTGAAGGCAGATGTGTTGGAATAATAAGAATAAGAAACACACTGAAAATGAAAAAAGACAAAGAAATCAGTAAAAACTGAAGTTTTTCGACTTTGTTAGTTTTTTTTAAAACAGCAGAAGAACAAAGTTGAACTTTTTCGTCTTGCATGTTGATTTTGACCCAGGTGTTATCCACACATCTGAGCCTGTGGCTTGGTGCTCTCACTATGAAGGAGCCAAGAGTCCTACTTCCACTCCCTCCATGGCTCTGTAGAAACCCTCGTTGTATTTAATGTGGCGTTGAGGCAGCGGCCTATCAGTGTGCAAGTATCACTGGAGCTGGTTCAGTTTCCTGACAGTCTCCACTGCTGCAGCTGTAGGTACACGAGTGAGACCGCGTCAAAGGAGGCTCCGGTTTCAATAACTGGTTCATCCCTGGAGTACGGAGCTTTTTGAGGCTTGAATGAATTCTTAGTCAATGCTATGTGGCCAAGTAAACAAACCAGAGTCCTCAGGAGATTGTCGGGTAGAAGGTCTAAACTGAAGAGTGAGAGAAAAAGCAGCCAAAGGAAAAAGATTTAAAAAAGAAAAGTTTGACTCCTTGGAAAATGGAAAGAAACGAGGGGAGGCTCACTGCTTTTACACTGTATTTGAACTTTTCATCAAACTGCATTAAAAAAAGAAACAAATTATTCTTGTAATAACAATATCTAAGCAGTCATCAAGGGTCACTACTGGTTTGCCTTCTACAGGCTCATATTTACATCAAGCTTTCTCTTTATTCCTATTGGACATCTGTCACGTCCTCTTTAGTTTTGTTATTTTTTCCTTTGAATGTCGACTAATTCCTTGGATTCAATTATTTCATCTTATATATCTGCTTTGTCCTGTTGTATTTGCGACGGGTTGTTTCTACCTGGACTGAGGGATGGGGCTAAGCGGGGGTAAACTGATAAAAGCAATTACAAGATATGTGAGTGTCATTAATCTGCATTTTATTATTTCAGTTCAATCATTGTGAAACTTGTCTGTTGTTTAACAGTTCTGTGTATCTGTTTTTTGTTGTTGCTTCAATAAAAATATCTTTGAGGAAAAAAATGTTACATCGACTGTCCTTTGATTCTTGTTTCTGCCATTTTACGGCATTTGATTTATTTGACACAAACTGTTGTGTGCGGTGTCTTAAATGTTCACTAGATTGCACTGAGCCACAGTGAACGTTCATTTATAGTAATGCTCTTTATGTTTGGGACCATCTACATATGTACTATATTACCAGGTTTCCACTGACGTACATCTGAGATTGTTTACTTAAAGTCATGTGTTTTTATTAAAAAAGGAGGGGGGCGTTCCCCTGTGACCGTGGGTACTCACTCTTGTGCACTGGCTTATGTTCAGTTTGAAATGTGTTTTTCAGTTGCGTAAGAACATGCGTGGGAAGTATGACTGGCAGCTCTGACAGCAATATCAACGACAGCTTTATCTTCACACTGCGGCCGAGCCCACTCCCACTTTAGTCATTGACCCTGCAGCAGCTGCGCCCCGTGACTTCCTCATTTAAAAAGCTTGCTCATGGTTGAAGTGCTCTACAACAGCGGTCTCCAACCTTTTTTGCGCCACGGACCGGTTTATGACCGACAATATTTTCACGGACCGGCCTTTAAGGTGTCGCGGATAAATACAACAAAATAAAACTAGTACCAGTACCGAAAAAAATTAGATTTATTCATAACACACGTGAAAAGACCCAGGAAAACCGAGTAAACGATAAAAACGATAACAAAATAACGCTGAAAACCGATAAAAACCCTGAAAACTACACATTTCACACCTGAGCCTCAACTCTCGCGGCCCGGTACCAAACGACTCATGCACCGGTACCGGTCCGAGGCCCGGGGACCGCTGCTCTACAACCTTTTTTGCGCCACGGAACATTTCCACGGAGCGGCCTTTAAGGTGTCGCGGATAAATACAACAAAATAAAATGATACGACCAAGAGAACAACTGTGGTATTTTGCAAATACAGTATTAAATACGCGAATTAGCTAACTTTATTAGCAGCGTCCTCCGGAAATGCGCAAACAACAGACTAGCATCCTAATGCTCTCTGGTTGCTATGGCAACGCGTAAATAGTTCTTTCAAAATAAGACTCCAAACTATAACACCGGAAAAGCCCCTTGGGAAACAGAGTTAACGATAAAAACACTGAAAACCATAAATTTCACATCCGAGCCTGAACTCTGGCGGCCCGGTACCAAACGGACCGCTGCTGTAGATGAACCTGCAGCATATGCTGGAGTCCTGCGGGTTGCTGAATGCAGTTTATTGGCTCAGCGGGTTCTTAAAATGACAGCAGATGGGTCAGACGGGATCCGTTAACCTTGGAGGTACGCAAGACTAACAAAGCGGCTGGCAGAGACGCCCACACCTCCCTCTCCTTCACCCCAAATCCTTTCAACGTGCAGGAGCAGCACCTCTAACATGTACAGCAAATCAGTCCCATGACAAGGATTAATGCAAGTAGACGTCAGACAAAACCCCCAAAAAGAACCCAAACAAAAGAAAAACGTAATGGAAGTACATTATTTTATTTATTTAACAAAGCATGACGTTGATGCCAAACCATGAGAGCAAAAAAGATGCATACAAACAGAAGTAAAACTGCAAACTAGCTGGAAGATACTTGTGCTGTAAAGAACAACAAAGTCATCAGGTTAACACATTTGACGGAGCTTTGCCTCCTCGCTGGGAGGACACTGGGTGCACCGTAGAAAAGAGCTCTCTTACACCTGACAGCCAATTATAACCCGGGGATGAAAGTGGGACCAGCCAGAAATGGTCCCGATGGTTAAAAGACTGAACGCCATATTAAACTGCGTGACACGCGATGTAAAGCATGATGTTTGAGGTAACTAAACCCTGGGAATGTGACTAACGATACATGTTTTGCCAGATTCTGCCGGACATCAGTGTTAATTTCAGTTCAGGTTGGCAAATATTTATGAGGCTTTTGATCCAGAAGCACCGTCTTCATCGTCAGGTGGACACGCCACAAAATCAGCCAACATTGACGCCATGGCTTCGTCGTCCATCTGAAAGAGAGCGACGTCACACAGTGTAAAGCACAAGTTCACACAGTCAGGTCATCACCCTGACCGAAGCAGCTTTCAATCAGTGGACAAACAGCAGCTACCATCTGCATCTTAACGAGGATTAAAAGCAATACCTTTTTCTTCTCCGGGCTTTGCCCCACCTCTTCTTTTCCGTGTCCTTCCTCCCTCTTCCTCTTCACTCCTTTCCCCTCCTCTCCATCACTCTCCTGCCCTCCTCCTGCTCCCGTCTCCGGCTGCTCTGCTTCCTTTTCAGAGCTCTTCTCAGTGTCTTCTTCCTGTTTCTCCGTCACATCTGGTTCTGTTGCGTTTTCAGAGTCTGCCACTGCCGTCGAGTCTCCTGCTTGAGCAGCTTCGAGCTGTTCGTCCTCACAGCTGGGCAGCTGGTTATCGCTCACGCTGGCGTCCTCTGCAGGCTCAGCTGCTGATTCCTGCTGATACAGACAGAAAGCTTTAGCTGGTTAACTTCCGTTTCCTTGGAATCTTTATTTATCATATATAGGAGAAAAACACATTTCTAACAGAGACTGTGTAGTAATACTTCATGTGCATTTGTACAAATATACGACTGAGCTGCTGAGATCATCTGGAGCTCAGACTGTGACAATCACATTAGAAAATCACGTATATTTTGAGCTGTGTAACGCTGCCATTCAACAGTACGATTCACAAAGCTGCAGGATCTACCTGTTGACTCTGACCGGCCGGTTGTTCGGCCTCCGCTGCTTGCGGCTCGTCCTCCTTGGCTCCCTCCTCCCACGAACACTCCTCCTCTTTCTGCAGCTCTGCTCCGGCTTGCTCCCTCTCCTCCTCGGCCTCCTCCCGCTCCTCCAACGCTCCTCCGGTGACGCACAGGATCTGCGGCATGGTGGGGTCATCCATCCTTTCGTTGTCCTCCTCTTCTACTTCGCCCTCCCGAGCCGCTTCGAGGACGCCGATGCTCTCCACCTCCTGCACCTTCATCTTGTCCTCTCCGAACAGCGCCCTGTTCGTCTGGATCTCCTCTATCCCTCCTTCTGTGCGTTCCTCCACATTAAATGCAGAAATCCGTCCCTCATCCAGCTTCCCCTCCTGAACCCCCGACCCTCCGTCTTTGTCTTCGACTCCCTCCAGAGGCGGTATGTCTCCCTCCTCTTCCTCTTCGTCCTCCTCTTCTTCCTCCTCCAAATCTTCACCGTCTTCTTCATCCAGCTCCTCATATTCCTCCCCATCAAAAAACTCATCAGCTAACTCACTGACATCCTCCTCCTCGTCCTCCTCATCTATCCCCTCCTCCTCCTCGTCCTCCTCCAGCTCTTCATCTTCATCTATGTCCTCGTCATCTTCCTCTTCATCATCAGTACTGTTAATATTGATGACAGCAGAATCCTCGCTGGCGGGAGCGGCTGGTTGCTGGTGGAGGTGCCGTCCCTGCTGACTTAATTGGTTCTGCAGGTGCATCTGGAGCGGTAGCCCCATGGGACCAGCCTGGCTGGCCGTGGAGGGCTGCATAAGCATCTGCTGGAGCTGCGGTCTGCCAGGCAATGACTCCCCCAGACCAACAGGTGGAGCTGTAAAGGTGCTGGAGTTCAAAGGTGGAACCAGGGAGACCACCGAGGCACTGGAAGGAGGAAAGGAGTTGATGGAGGTGGTGGAAGCAGTGAGGAGGGGGGAGGAGGCAGCCAGGTCGTTGGGCAGAGAGACGCCGTCTATTGTGGCTGCGGCTGCCGTAGTTGGGACCATGGTGACAGATTCTGCACCTGCGAGCGTCACACCAGCGCCACCCGGTGCAGAGGAGGGCATGCTCTGCGAGTTTGCTGCTGCGTCGTCCTGCTGAGTCTCCATGTTTAGCATACCCGGAGGAACAATGACCACGCTGTCGTCCGAGTCACTTGCCAGAGAGATCTCGACGTCTTCGGCTTCCTCTTTGTCAAAACGCACAAACACGGGTCTCTGTCCCTCCGGAGGGCCCAGGCCTGCAGGATCAGGCTGGTGGTGCGTATGCGGGGACAGAATCATGTCTCCTGCAGTCGGACCCTGGCCTGGAAGTCCCGGGACCAGAGACAGGTGGTTCTCGAAAGAGCTCAGGAGGGAAGCGGGGCCCAGGTTGAGAGAGTGACGGGCGGGAAAAGGAGGGCCGGGGGCAGGACCGCCAAGCAGGGTTGGCAAGGTTAATCCAGGAGCAGGTCCCTGGGAAGAGGGGAGGACCGGAGTGGTGGAGGAAGGTTTCATGGTGAGAGGTGGCAAAGGAAGGGCGATGGAGGGAAAGCGGGGATGAAGGATCAAGTTACAGATGGTCAAGGCCTCCGCGCAGAACGAAGACACCTGAGAAAGTGGACGATGGGTTTGATTAAAACAGTGACAAACACTTCATGTCTGAAACTGTTAAAGTCAATCTGAGCTTTAACAGAAGACGTGATGCAGATTGTACATCATTGTCTCCATAATTATTTTATTTCAACTTCACAGAGAAATGTTGATCCTTCCTCTCGCTACACGTTGCTACATTTTTAAAAACCTTTTGCAGTGTTTCAGGTCCTCAGGTCTTACCTTAACATTCCTGTCGGTGCGCCCGTTACTGAGGATCGACACAGCACAGGTCAGAGGTGGGGGCCAACAGGGTGAGGGGACCAGGACCAGGGCCAGCAATAACCTTCAAATTCATACAAGTGAAACAGCTCCTTCAGTCCAACACGCAGCTAAAGTGAACTTTTGCATCTACAGAACATAGACCAGTTCAGGGCCCACAGTGGTGCTGGTGCTAGGGTGGTGTCAGACTGGGTCCAGTCTAAATAAAGCATGAAGATCGTACCTGTACAGTTCTCGTCGAGTCAGAGCACTGCTGTACTGCCCACTCGCGCTCCCTGCAGATTCACATGCATTGCTGCTGCAAGACTGCTGCTGCTGCAGGCGCACACACAGTGGCAGAACCACCTCATGGAGCCGCTTGAAGGAATCGACAGGACACAACAGTGTAATCGTTCGTTATTAAGAACAGTAAAATGAAGAGTCTCTCCTGCAATACACCAAAAATGCTAAATGATGGAAAAAACAAACGAAAGCATTTTACTTTACAGCTGCAGATCATCACAAGATGGGAAACGTGTCTTACTACATCATAACTTATAATCAGTATCCCATTTTAACCCCACACCACAACCTGACGTGGACCTGCTGAGACACGTAACTACACGTCGACGCTAACCACACCACTTAGTTACAGCCGAGTAATATTACACTGAAATTGATGCAACTGGATAATAATGGTCCAAAAACTGAAGCTAATGATGTGCTAACTGCAGGGTAACAAGCCAGAAACAAGAATGCAATAATGTGCTAATTCCTATGTTATTACTACTCTATTATTAGGTTCTGTGTAATAAGCAGGAAAACGGCCTGTTTCTAATTAATAACACATTAATAACATGTTAATCTTTTAAAACAAACTGCTAGTCAAGTAAAATGATCATGCATAATGTTAATAATTAAGTTTAAAACAATAACACACATGAATCCATTAGACTGTACACTGAAAAATTCAGTTTTAAAAGAAGAACAAGGTTTAAACAGATGATGTTCGGCAGCACTTTGAGCAACAATTTCACAGATATGGGTGTTCTCTATTTAAAAAAGTAAACATGCATCACTATAATTTGTGTATAAAGTTACATAATTTCTTTTCTGGCTACAAGAACATATGAGAACACGTTGGGATATTTCATGTGGATCATTAGAAATGCACTGTGGGTGGAGGAAATCGCTGCTTAAAGAACTGCAAACATCACGTCTGCTTAACCCTTTAAGACCTACCATAGAACCAAGTCCGCCAGAGCTTATATTATATTTTTACATGCTGTGGAGCCATTTTTGGGAGCATTTCAAGTTGCTATACATCAATACAACCATTATAGCCCAGATTTTAATAATATGTCTGCATTAAGTGCATAGTGATTACATAAATTGCAAAAAAGTGCAATAAACTACAAAAAAATTGAAAATCGTTTTTGTTTTTTTCACATATATTTCTAGTTAGAGAAATTTAAGAGGCTTATCCCTCAAAACTGTAAATACAAAAAAGTTGCACAAAATAGTTTCCCACCACAGGAAATTTATTTTGAGTGTCTTCATAGTTTTATTTTTGAAATACACCAATTTTTATATACAGCAGGAAAAACGAAAATAAATATTATAATGCAAATTTGCAAAAAAGCAGCATATGCATCAAAATAAACTATTTCCAGCAGTGCAATATGAGTCCTAAGCATCCCAGAAACGACACAGAAAGTCATAAAATCAAACATAACTTTTAAAAACACCAGTATAAGCTCATGAGGCCCTGATGGTAAAAAAAAAACTACATTTCCGCGAAAATGACGTCACTTCCGGTTTCGGGCAGGTAATGGCGGACATGCAAAAGTTCGCGCTGACGTCTATTCCAACGTAGGAAGTGTTATGAACAGCTGATCGGATCGGCAAAGCGTGTTTCTGGAATATTATGTTTTTGTTGCTGCAAGCGCTTTTTATGCAGTTTTTGCAAAGCTATATGTGGAAGGAAACTGTGACCGAGGACAAGCTGATGGCATAAGATGTAAGTACAACTCCTCTGGTTTCATATGCAAAAAAAATTATTGCGCTAGCTTACGTGGTTGCAGAGCTACCGGGATTTAAAAAGTAGTTACACAAAACAGAGTGTGCCCGCTCCCACCGGCTTTAAAGGGTTAAACACGGATCTTCTTCGGGCGGCTCGGTGCCACTCGCTGCAGCAGAGGCTGATCTGTGGATGGTTGGAGACGCCTGTAGAAAGTGTCTCTCTCTGCTACTCTTTTGCAGCGCTTATGTTACTTTAAATCACATTTACCTTGTGAATGTCGTCCTTCAGTAGCGTCCCACTGCTCTGTATGATCTGTCTCAGTGCTACAAGGATGACAAAGATCAGTCTGGTATCAGAATATCATACGTAGTGTACCAGTAAACTCCCAATAACATTAAACTTGGTTTGCATCTCACCCCTGACAGCTGCAAGGCAGGTATCTTGATTGGCTAGATGGTCTCCTTTCCTCTGCAGCGATGGCCCGACTGTATCTGCCATCACCAAATGCTTCGTCCTACGAGGGCCGGGCTTTCCTCCAGGAACAACATCCGCCGATAGTCCTGCCCGGAGCTGGAAACAGGACACCCCACGCACAGGAGCAGGAACAGAAGAGAGCTCAGCACATCCCAACAAACCACTGGTTCCCTTTAGTTTCATAAAGGTCAGAGCTTGAATTAAATGTTTTAGATTTAGTGCTCATGACTAATCTCTTAGTCGAGTTGATAACCCTTCAGTGGAAAACCTCCAAAACTAATAGCAAAGCATTTTAAACAATTACATTCTTCGGTTTTCTGTTTGAAACTTCATGACCACGACTTCAAACTAAAACAACAATCATCCAGCGTTTTTCTCCTGCTTATCTGGAGTCAGGCTTTGGGGCAGCAGCCTCCCTCTTATCACCTCCTCCAGCTCATCTGTTGAAAGGCTGAACATTTCCAAGACCAGCTGATAGATCTGTTGACATTAGCAGTCTCCTTTACATGTGGAGGAGTAGCGGCTCCACTCCGAGCCCCTCCTGAATGACTCAACTCCTCACCTTATCAGTAAAGGCGAAGCCGCTCTGATGTTTTTCTGACAGTGTTAACAAAATATGAGGCCTAGATGATCAGATTTATGGCGTCTCTCAACACTGATGCGCCATCTGGTGGCAGTGCATTGATACAGACTAGTAACGACGACTGGTCCAAATGCATCTTTCCCCTACCTTGATAGACTCTGCTCCTGGTGTGATGTCCCCGAGTAGGTGGTTAAAGAGGAGCTCCGAGTGCCCCGGGCTTCCCTGAAGGATGCTAGAAGACGCTCCGGCAACCTGGACCCACAGCTCCAAGGTTCTGTACACTGACACCCGCACTGCACTGTGGGAAGGAGGAGAAACAAAAACATTAAATCTTCCCCAGTGCAGCAGCTCAGACTGTTCCCAGTTTCCCATAATGTCACTAAAATAAGCTCCTTGATCCCCACGCAGTGTTTTCATTTCATCTTCTTTGTGTTGCAACAGATCAGTTAAGACTTTCTTTCTTTTCTCGGGACTAAAAACCTCTAAATGGTCATCGTTCACTCCTTTAGACGTCTGCGAGCACACACAGCGTGCTACGGACACTTCAGGGCATCAGCCTCTCTGAGGAAACCTTTGTAAAGATTTTGTTACTATACTTCCAGTTGTTACAGTACTTGGTGGTTGTCTTGGTAACCACTGACTCTGCTCCACAGGCTCTCAGGGCAACTGTAGGTTGTAGCTACACACACGCTGCACACACGTAATGAAATATGATGCACTCGCTGATATTAGGTGTGTACGAGGTTTCCAGCTGCAGGCTGAACTCGCTGTGCGAGGCTGCGAGTCACCTGTAGGCCCTCTGCTGTCCCACGCTGGTCTCAGGTAGGGGGGTCCAAGCAGAGAGCGTTTGAGAAAACAGCCTCTGTATCACTGCAGCGTACTGAACCATGCCGACCCGTACTCTGCAACAGCACAAATCCAAGAGTCAGGCTGGCAGGGGATCAAAACGTGGCCTCCTGTGTGTGTGTGCGAGTACTCACACGGTGATCACACTTGACAGGACTTCCAGGGTGTTGCTGTGTATGATGGGGAGGACCAGCAGCCTCACACTTCCATCTCCTGTTAAATTCTGACACAAAGTCAAACGTGCATTAAGATCAGTACTGCCTTTGACACGTCTCTGTTCATTAAATGTTATTGTGTGTGTGCTCACTATGCTCTTGGAGCTGACGGCGAGGGCTCGGCACACCAAGTTGAGCATTGGCCTGACGGGCAAACGCACAGCTGAGGCGGGATCTACTCTGATGGAAGGAAACGACAAAGGAATGCAACGAGTACCAGAAACAACGAAAGCCTTTACTGCTCGCACAGGTTTTTAACAGTTTTTATTAAACAAAAGGGCCTTTGAGTTAGGGCTGCACGATTTTGCATAAAATGAAAATCACGATTTTTTCTTAGAATTGAGATCACGATTCTCTCACGATTTTCTTTTCCAGTATAAATATTTATTGCACTTATTAACTGCACATCAACTTCTAACAGTTGAGACTGAACATAAAAACAATAAATAAACATAAAACAACAAATGTCTCACATTTTGTCGTTGCTCGACACTGCGTGTATAGAGCAGGTAGCAACAATAGAAAAATAGTTGCGGGACGGCACTGTGTAGCGTTTGTCTAGGGTGTTGATCATTTTCCTGAATCCCTCGTTTTGCACAGTGTTGATGGAGCCATATCTTTGGTCAGGTGATAAGTGATAGCCTCTGTAATTTCTTTGTGGCTGCAGGAGGTCGACGTGTATAGGGAAGCGCTGTATAAGGTTCCCGTTATTGATGTTTGGGTGGTTGACCGGGACGGATTTTCTCCTGTCACTTTCTCGTCATCCCTGACGTGCTCTCCGTTGTTTTTTCCTGCCAATTTTAGCAGCCAGCTTCTGTATCACGTGGTATGAGGCTCCGCCCTTGTCACTGGTTGAGCAGGAAGAGTGAGCGCTTGTTTTCATGCAGATTACGTCCCGGATCAAAATGCGGTACAATCGTCGTCTTTTTTTTTTTTTTTTTTTTTTAAATCGTTGTCATTTGGAAATGAGATCGCACATAAGTATGACTTGAGATTGCGATTTTCTAACGATTAATCGTGCAGCCCTACTTTGAGTGTATTTGTGTAAATGTTACAACTATGCTAAAAAGCTGAGGTAAAGAAATAAGATTTACAACTGATTCAATTTGGTGTTTTCCAGATGTTTTCTGTATCCCAGTTATCCTAATACCAGTACTTCATTTTTATCTAGCTTGGTCAATAATGCTCATTCCAGTTACTTCAGAAGTCTGATGTCAGAGCTCTGACACGACTTCACTCCTAAACTGAGCACGTCGCAGTAGTAAAGTCTAAAGACTGCTTTGCTTCTTAGTAATGCAAGTAAGTGCATCACTATCGATACAGAAAATACTCCAAACACAGCTGCAGCATGTTCATGCAGCCTGACCACAGATTGGTTTAATAGGGTCACAGATACACGACAGTGGCAGCACAGATTAAAGGTTGTGCAGGAGGGTCAAATCAGAGTTGAGAGTCATTCCAGATGAAACCTCCGAGTGGGAAACAAGAAATTCAGACTGACTTCACCTGGAACGCTCTAGAAGTACCGCTTTTATTAAAAGTATAGCGCACAATGGTACTACCAAATACGAACACAGATCATGGCAACCAGTGATATGACTGGTACTGAAAACCATCTCAGGCTGTCCTGAATCCTTTTGGTCCTAATATGCAAATTCCTGAGAAGTCAGTGAATGAAAACGATCCAAATGGCTCGAGAGCCAGCCTATGCGGAACACAAACCTTTGCTTTTGCAATTAAAGTGAACTTGAACGGTGTGTGCGCTCATCTGCATGTGTTGTACCTAAGTGTGTGTTTGAGTGCGAGGCACACAGCAGTGTATCTGTGCTGGAGCTGCAGGAGCAGCAGGGGATCCGTTTGGTCCAGGTGAGGAAAGGCCAGCTCCATCCCGGGACCTTGATACTGCATCGCTCCATCTGTGACCGCAAGAAGCAATCGAGTGTGAGTAACCGCGGTAACAGTCACACCATCACGTCACAGCACCTCCAACACTGACAGCTGTTCACTGCACGCTTCACTGACTGATTTACTTGGTTAAGATACATTTTATCTAGAAAGGTGAGGAGTGAATACACAGTGTTTGTGACGCGCTGTAAGACAAAAGAACATAACTGCACCTTTTTAAACAAAATGTGTGGCCAGCAGGAGAAGTTTGCTTTGGCATTATCGAGTTAATCAAGGTGCATCGACACGACAATGACGAAAACAGGACTTTAACCCAAGATTCAATCAAAACGTCTGTTTTTGTTACGTTTTAGTTTTAATACCACATGTAGGTCTGCAGCTCGAATGAGAAATACTTTTGTCTTATTAATAAGAAATGAAAAAGAATTCAAAGAGAAACAACAAAGTTCTTTCAGAATAAACTGCTCATTGTTTGAATCTGTCCATCGGATTGTGTTTCTACATGAAATGACTGAGTGTGTCTGTGCTTTGATGCCGTTTCTGTGGCGATAAAAACAACATGTTATAATTAATATTAATCATAATTTAGGGTCCAGAGTTTCACTGACCCAGGCACACTTTACTGGCTTATGAAAAAGCTTTTATTTTTACAGTTTTAAATAGTGATTCATTTTAATTAACACAATGTTTCATATTAGTTGGATGGAAGGAGACAGATTTGAAGAATTTCTTGTTTTCATTGTTTGTTAACCCTTTAAGACCTACCATAGAACCAAGTCCGCCAGAGCTTATATTATATTTTTACATATATTTAACCCCCTAACCCTCCCATTTTTGGGAGCATTTCAAGTTGCTATACATCAATACAACCATTATAGCCCAGATTTTAATAATATGTCTGTATTAAGTGCATAGTAATTACATAAATTGCAAAAAAGTGCAATAAACCACAAAAAATTGAAAATTGTTTTTGTTTTTTTAACATATATTTCTAGTTAGAGAAATTTAAGAGGCTTATCCCTCAAAACTGTAAATACAAAAAAGTTGCACAAAATAGTTTCCCACCACAGGAAATTTATTTTGAGTGTCTTCATAGTTTTATTTTTGAAATACACCAATTTCTATACACTGCAGGAAAAACAAAAATAAATATTATAATGTAAATTTGCAAAAAAGCAGCATATGCATCAAAATAAACTATTTCCAGCAGTGCAATATGAGTCCTAAGCATCCCAGAAACCACACAGAAAGTCATAAAGTCAAACATAACTTTTAAAAACACCAGTATAGGCTCATGAGGCCCTGATGGTAAAAAAAAACTACATTTCCGCGAAATGACGTTACTTCCGGTTTCGGGCAGGAACTGGCAGACATGCGATAGTTCGCGCTGACGTCTATTCCAACGTGGGAAGTGTTATGAACAGCTGATCGGATCGGCAAAGCGTGTTTCTGGAATATTATGTTTTTGTTGCTGCAAGTGCTTTTTATGCAGTTTTTGCAAAGCTATATGTGGAAGGAAACTGTGACCGAGGACAAGCTGATGGCATAAGATGTAAGTACAACTCCTCTGGTTTCATATGCAAAAAGAAATTTTTGCGCTAGCTCACGTGGTTGCAGAGCTACCGGGATTTAAAAATAGTTACGCAAAACGGAGCGTGCCCGCTCCGACCGGTTTTAAAGGGTTAACTGACGTGTTTTTGTTTCTTTTCACTAAAAAAAGCATACATGGACGGAGACAAACACACACAGAAGCCAAATATCACCACTGCTCAAAAAGAAAACAACACACCTGTTTCTGAACCTTGGTAGAGCTGAGCCAGCAGGCCATTGGCAGAGGCCAGTAGGCAGTGAATCTGATTGGTCCAGCCCTCAGCTCTGCCAGCCCCGACCCCTCTGTCCAGCACGCCGCCCAGGCAGGGCAGACGACCGTAGCACTGACAGGCCATCTGACAGAGTAACAGCAAAACAAACGTTCAAACAAATCTCCAAATAATGATAATAATTTTTAAAAACAGACTTGGTACTTGTTTTGTCAAACCTCTTGTGTTTTCCTGTCTGTGCTGTCCATCTTGGAAAGGAAATACGCTGCCAGCTTGTCCTTAAAAACAACAACAAACAGGTGCAGGTTTGACACAGCTGGGTTCTAAACAGAGGCAGCAAGTAACAAAGTACAGCTTTACTTAAGTAGAATACAGAGTACAGCACAGAATACTGCTAAAGTAATACTGTAGTAACATTAACCTATATAGAAGAAGAAGAAGAACAAGAAGAAAAAGAAGAAGAAGAAGAGATATTTAATAGCACCACGATAACAGTCCAAACAGTCTCAGGAAGGAGTGTCTCACCCTCAAGGATCCACAAGCTCTCGGATAGTAGGTCATACAGGCCGTCATTCCCTCCATGGCTGCCAGCTCACACTAACATCAAACGGGAACATAAACCGTTTTAAGGCCAGTTAGAAGATCGATATCTGAGCTGAAGCTAACTGAATAATAACAGATGTAACAGAACAGATGCAATTATACATAAAGTGTTACATTGTAACCAGTGTTGGGGAGTAACGGAATACATGTACCGCCGTTACGTATTTAAAATACAAAATATGAGTAACTGTATTCCGTTACAGTTACCGTTTAAAAAGGTGGTATTTAGAATACAGTTACTTTGTTGAAATAAATGGATTACACGGCGGTACTTCCCTGTTTCATATTGTGGCGGGTCAGGACTGTTTGGGTTTTGTTTGACAGCTACGTTCTGTTGTTCCAGGCAGCAGCGTTACGGTTGCCATGGTTACAGGGTGACGCTCTCTCTGCGACTGTGTGTTTCCTGGGTGAGAGAGGCCTTTTTGTTGTTGTTGTGCTAAGCTAATATTAGCTTAGCATTGGGCAGAATGCTACAGGCATAGCTCTAAAGAATGTAGCATCATAGGCAGTGTATGCGAGGAGGGAGAAAAAGGAAAAGTACGAGCTGTCATCGAGCAGAAACGGGAGCTGGAAGCATGTAAATATAATAATAACCACTGCAGCCAAGAAGAGTGCCTGACGAGCCCAGTTGTAAGTAAGCTATTAAGACTCGACTGTACACCGTGTTCGTGTTTTCCTCCAAAAACAATAAGTCCCGTTGGAGCAGCCTTTCAACGCCTCTCTCTGTCTCTCGCTAGCAAAGTGACCCAGACAACAAAGTAAAGCTAGTTTTCGGCTACGAGCCGACACAGAACCCACCGTATTAGCCAGAGGTCCCTTTACTACGGTTCGGAGCCGCGGACCTTCAGTAACAGTAATAAATCACAGCAATAGTACATTCATGTAGTTGTAAACAGCATGATAATATATTAAGTAATCCAAAGTATTCAGAATACGTTACTCTCATTGAGTAACGTAACGGAATACGTTACAGAATACATTTTGGGGCATGTATTCTGTAATCTGTAGTGGAATACATTTTAAAAGTAACCTTCCCAACACTGATTGTAACTAAACAGAATTTAGGGCATTCAATTCACCCATCCTCATCAGGGTTGTGGGGCGGTGTCAGAGGCAGGGCTAACACTCACATTCTGTGGGCAAAGTACCTGGATACACACTCCACCAGAGGGGCTCCGGAGCCCTCCTGGTGGGCCCTTCCACTCACCGCCTTGTCACCTCACCTCTGACTTGAGACCCAGCAGGGATGTGAGGATGCCCAGGATGGAGTTGAGGCCAACCTCTCTGGCCAGCTCTGCTAGCTGAGACGAGTATTGCAGCAAGTCCTTCAGAATGTTCACTGCTAGCTGCACAGTCTCAACTGGAGCCTGAGACTGTAAAGAACAAAAACACAGAAAGTATTTTTAATTTTAAAAATGAAACGATAACCTTTAATTTTTAGACCTTAAGATAAAATGGAGAAAAATAGCAATATTGTAATGATAACAGCCGACATGTGACTTTACCTGTATGACCTGCTGCAGGGAGCGCAGCCACGACAGGCAGTGTTGCTGGAATAGATCGCTGGAACTGTCTTTAACCAGCATGGAGAGCAGGCAGAGCCCCTCGAACCTGCTCACACAGAATCATGTTAGAAACATACAGTATCAAAGTGAATCTGTTTCGACTGTGTGAAATTATATTCACATTCATAACATTGTATCAACAGGAGATGTTGATCTAAAGGTGAGTAGATCTGTTTAAAAACTAAATGCTACTGAAACTGGACCTTCGCATGGAGACTCATCAGTGTGTTAGAATGAACCGAGGCTAATAAAACACACGTCATATCCTGTAGTATAGCTGATCATTTGTAAAAGCACAAAGTGGATGTTGTTTTCACGTGTTAAAAATAGGAAAAACCAAAAGAGTATCGTCATTAATGCTCACTTCAATTCAGTGTTATTTATAAAAAGTGCAAATTACAACAACAGTTGCCTCAAGGTGCTTTATATTGGGAGGTAAAGACCCAACAATCATAGCTCATTAAGATAAGATGGGGCCTGATTATTTAAGACCTTGTATGTGAGGAGCAGGATTTTGAATTCTAGATTTAACAGGAAGCCAATGAAGGGAAGCCAAAACAGGAGAAATCTGCTCTCTCTTTCTAGTCCCTGTCAGTACTCTTGCTGCAGCATTTTGGATTAGCTGAAGGCTTTTCAGGGAGTTTTTAGGACTTCCTGATAATAATGAATTACAGTCGTCCAGCCTGGAAGTAATAAATGCATGAACTAGTTTTTCGTACGCAGCATAAACAGAAGTGGTCCTAGCACTGAACCCTGGGGAACTCCATAATTAACCTCAGTGTGTGAAGAGGACTCTCCATTCACAAAAAACAGAAGTCTATTAGACAGACATGATTCAAATCCCTGCAGCACAGTGTCTTTAAGCATGACTCTGATGGTCGACAGTATCGAGGAGGACAAGCACAGATATGAGTCCACTGTCAGAGGCCATAAGATCATTTGTAACCTTCACTAAAGCTGTTTCTGTACCGTGATGAAGGAAAACCTGGGGTTGTTCTTACTCCATTAATAACTGATCAACAGTGAGACGTTCTAGCTTTATGGATGTTTTTGTTTAAGAGAGCAGCAAACTGGCTTTTCAGGCTAAATGCAGATCTTGTAAATTAGTGAGACAGCGCTTCCTTTCTGGCTTATGAATTATCTGCTTTAAGGTGCACATTTGAGCGTTATACCAGGGAGTCAGGAACACGCAGTGAAGAAGTAAAAATATTATAAAGATAATCAACCTCTATGGGAGTACAGAACTGTGTTGGTACAGGGCATTGAAGGTGATAACAGTGGGTGCATTATATTCTCAGAAAGACATCTACTTTGATAAACGTCTACTCTTCACTGCTGTGTAATCAATTATTGTAAATGTTATCAGGAAATGATCAGACAGGAGAGGGTTTTCAGGAAACACTGTTAAATGTTCAGTTTCTATGCCATATGTTAAAACAAGATCTAGAGTGTGATTAAAGTGGTGGGTGGGTTCTTTTACATGTTGAGAGAAGCCAATTGAGTCTAATAACAGATTAAATGCCATGTTGAGGCTGTCATTTTTAGCATCAACATGGATGTTAAAACCACCCACAATAATTATTTTATCTCAGCTCAGAACTAAATCAGATATAAAGTCTGAGAAATCAGAAACTGTGTGTAAGGCCCAGGTGGACGATAGATGATAACAAATAAGACTGGTTTCTGAGTTTCACAGCTGGGGTGGACGAGGGTTAGTGTTTCTGAGTCTTTGGTTGATTGATAAGCTGAAGTAGGAGCTGCCACACCCCCACCTCGGCCTGTGCTTTGAGGATTCTGGTAGTTCGAGTGACTCGGAGTCGTTGATTCATTTAAACTAACACAATCATCCTGCTGTAACCAGGTTTCTGTAAGGCAGAGTAAATTGATTTGTTTGTCATGTAACAACAGGGACTAAGAAGACAGAGGGCGAATGTTTAATAATTCACACTTCACTGTTTCACTTTACGGCACAGTTGTGGATACTTTTTTCTTTAAATCATTTTTTGCTGATTGTTTGTTGTTTTAGGAGACACAGAGGATGGGGATGGGGTTTGGGGGATAACAGGAGGAGAGGAGCTACAGAGAGGCGTGTAAGACTGCACGCCTTCTTCCTGGTCCCAACTCTGGATAGTCATATTTTGGGGGGTTTAATGAATTTAGAAGATTTCTAGAAATGAGAGCTGCTCCATTCAAAGTGGGATGGACACCGTGTTCTCCTAACAAGTCCAGGTTTTCCCCTGAACGTTTCCCCTTATCCATAAAGTCCACATGACTTTTGGACACCACTCAGACAGCCAGCAAATTTAAGGACGAGATGCGGCTAAACACCTCCCCTGGTCCAGGACAGTGCTCAGGTGCTGGTATACATCTTAAAAATAAAGACTTAACATTAAAAACTGTAGTATGATCAGTCTATGACAGCAGCTGATTGAGGTACTCCTTTCTCACCTGGTCTTGCTCGAGCCCAGTTTGGCATTGCTAAAACCCACGAGACCCCCAACGGCGCACGCGCTCTGCAAAGACAAGACGGTTTTAAAGCACAGTGAGATCAAAACGTTTAAGAAACACGGAACCAGCTCGGCTCCTGCTGCACATGGTCCTGCCATACTTCCAGATGTCAGCCACTGTACAACAAAGCCTCCCGCGGCTGCCGCACAGCGAGAGCAGGCTAACGCTGAAGCCGCTTCCAGCCGCGGAGCTCGCCCGGGCCGGGCCCTACCTGTGTCTGGAACACGCCGTGCTCCCTGTAGCCTGCTAGCAGAGCGGGCAGATGCTCCGGACGCTGCTCTTTCAGAACAGACACCAAACCCTCAGTTAGTCGCATAGCAGATGGGCCATGCAGCCAAGCCGATGTAGCCATCTTTCCTCTCCGCCAAGCGAACGTCACTACTGTGCGACTCTGATGACATCATATTTCAGTGACGTCAGTTTTTAGCTCTTTGTTGTTACCCTGCTCTCAACTATAACGCGTTAGTAAAGTTGCAGGGACTGCAGTAGTTGCAAGTTTTCTTCCGTTTAAACTCGATTAAGTGGCTTTGGGTCTCACCTCGGATCTCTGTGCTGAGCTGGTCCTCGGAGCGGCTGCTTCCCGCCTGCTGATGGCTAATGACAGGCTGAGAGCGCTGGAGGATGTGGAGAAGGAGATAGCGATGGTGCTGCAGTGTGCCGGTGAGAGAGCGTCTTCTTGCGGCTGTTACATCAAACCGTGCATCGTTGATTACTTTACTGATTTTCTGATGCTTTTTTTCATCCGACAGTAGGACATTATTCATTCATCATTATTCTCTATTAGCCGCTGTAAAGATTTGTTTTTTATCACAGAGGGGAACATGTATTCCTGTGCAAAAGTCTGAACTCAGCCCCTCGTTTCGCTCGCAGTTTCCAGGCTTTCTGAAAGTTTTTCTTTCGATATTTGGGGATTTTTCACTCAGTGTCAAATTACTCCTCAGACCTGTTACATTTAAAATGTTTTTGCTTAATAAGCCGTACACATAACAGGAAACTTAGAAAAAAACCAATTTTCAGTATCCTTAGACACAAAACAAACAACACAATTTGTTTCCATTTGTTTGGCTGACTCTACAACAACGAACAATCCTCAGCACAGTCCTTTACTAAAACAAAGAATCAAGTTTTAAATTTACTCTGTCTTTGTGTCTAATCAAGTCTTTTTAAGTCGTGTTTCTATGTTTATGCTTGACCTCGCAGGTAACATTGTTCTTGAACTCTCCAAAGATAAACACAATGCCAGCTTCATGGACAGACAGCTCATCCAGTTCCAGAACTCAGTCAGCCGAGTGGAGAACGAACTAAGTGGGCAGATCCGCTACCTCACACAGGTTAAATCAGCTGCAGACCTGTTTCAGAAACGGTTTCACCTCCACTAGAAAACAGTTTATGCGATCGATCGATCTATAGAGCTCTAGCAGCAACTCGTTCCCCTGGCTGTTTAAACCTGGGTGTGTCTGCTAAGGGGTGTAAAGCTGCGGTTTTTCACAGGATGAGAAAAAAATGTTAAAATTATAGAAAGATATTAAAAAAAAAAGGCAGGACAGAGCATAAGATATGTTTTTCACAGTTAAGAAGAACTGCTCAGTAAGTAAGATTTTTAAAAACTGGAAATTTGAATCTTAGCTGTAATGTCCTAATTCATTTCGAAGTTTCTAACTCAGCATATGTAAATATTATTCAAACGTTGCACAGAAATACTGCACTTACTGGTTAATCTGGAGTATTATGGTTGAGTTTACAGTTACAGTATGGTGGCCTGCTGCAGGCTGTGGTGTTCTCAGTCAACGTAAAGTTTCATCAAGGGTACCAGATACCAGTTTACATTTAGGACGATGATGCTGTTGAGATTCAATCTCCAAATTTCACCTTTTATATTAGCTTTATAGTATCTATTTAGGTTTATAGCTTATGAAACATCTGCTTACATTTTGCTAACTTTAATTTAAAGTCTTCATTTACAAGATCTCAAAATATCAGGCTTCATCATATCTTCAAGATTTGATATAATCCTAACAGAGTTAGATAATATGAATTAGGATAATAACCTGAGACTGCAGGCTTACTTGTGGTTCCTGGAGCTCCTGATAGTAGAATGGGAGGCAGAGCCCTTAGCTGTCTGCTCCAGCTCCCAGTTTGGGTTCAGAAGACAGAGACCCACTCTACTTTTAAGATCAGGCTTAACACTTTCCTTTTTAATAAGTTTCAGTTTATAGATAGGGCTGCATCATGTGACCCTGAATTCAGTTCAATTTATTTATATAGCACCGAATCACAACAACAGTCGTGTGCTTTCTGTTTAAAGGTAAAAACTCTACAGTATGTTAAGGTTAAAGTGCTCGGGGTCGTCTGATTGTTGGGTTTTTCTCTGTACTACTGTAAAACTGAAGAGAACATGTTTTTAATTAACAGTTATGTAGGAAATTTTTAAAATCATAAATCTAATAGATAGATGAGGTTCACAAATACAAACTGATTTTCTTTTAATTATTAATATTTATTTTTATAAATGAAGAACTTCATGATAGAAATATTGTGAGCAACAGATTCGAGTTTGTTTCTCCTTTTTCTTTCTCCAGGTAGCGACTGGTCAGCCACATGAAGGTTCTACCTATTCAGCCAGGAAGGACTGTCAGATGGCACTGAACCGAGCCGAGTATGCCAAGGTCAAACTGGGAGAACTGGGACGTACCTGTGAAGTCATGCTGGAGCAGCAGCAGCAGCAGCAGACATGAGAGTCAGCCGGTTGCTGGGATTGAGATCATTGTGCTTGGACTGGCACAGCACTTTCAGATACCTAATGCAACGGCACTTCTCCGTATTCCCCACGTGTGTCACAGCCATTCTCACTTTTATTAAAATGCTGACGTGTCTCAACAAATGTAAACAAAAACTCAAGGAAAGAAAAAAGTGTTTTTGTACTGGGGCCTGTGTATGTTGTGTTTCTGATTTTGTAATCAGTTTAAAGAGCAGGTCATATGTAGAAACTGTCGATTCTTTTAATAAAACAACGAATCATCTTTTGGGGAAAAACCTTTGTTGTTGTTGTGATAGAGAACCTCATACATTAATCTGTGGCTCCTCCAGTCTTTGAGAAAGATGCCAAACAGTGTCCCCATGAGTGTGGTCAGTAATGTGCTCTGTGCACAGGATTAAATGCCATATTTTATAAAAGTGAACTAAAGACAGGTGTAGTCATATAAAGAGTTACCAATGACAAATATAGTTTAGTATGTTTTTGTAAATTCTGATGGTGCACAGCAGGAAGCAACTCATCAGTACTTATAATATGAGGCCTGTCTACTAACATTTATACAAGTATTAAATAAGTATTCTATAAATGTCAGTTTCAGGTACAGAAGCTTAATATAGCAAATATTTATTCATATTAATAATATAATATGGCCAGAAAAACATGGAAGATCCCAAGTACTCCGCTGAGACACTGTGCTCTCATTGTAACCAGCATGTGGATAGTTTTGTTCATTGGTTATTGGTTGGGACACTTATTATTGGATGAATAATAACAAGAAATTAACGGACTAATATATTTAACCTAATTTTGAAACAATGTTTCCATTAGTTTAGCAACCAGGTTATATATAAACCGTAGCTCAAGAGTTGGGAGTTTGCCTTGTAATCGGAAGGTTCCCGGTTCGAGCCCCGGCTTGGACAGTCTCGGTCGTTATGTCCTTGGGCAAGACACTTCACCTGTTGCCTACTGGTGGTGGTGGTCAGAGGGCCTGGTGGCCCCAGTGTCCGGCAGCTTCGCCTCTGTCAGTGCGCCCCAGGGCAGCTGTGGCTACAATGTAGCTGCCATCACCAGTGTGTGAATGGGTGGATGACTGGATGTGTAAAGCGCTTTGGGGTCCTTAGGGACTAGGAAAGCGCTATACAAATACACGCCATTTACCAAAAAACAAAGCGTCAGTTTCTAGATATTTAGGCTGACATCAGAGAGATACACTGCTTTTCAAAAGATCAGCATGGAGGAGAGGAAGGCACTCACATCACTTAGTAATGACAACAACATTATCACCCATCCGGCTGACAAACATAGGTGCACAGCTCTGCTAAACCAGAAAGACTATCATGGGAAAATACTTATGAGCCCCTGAAACGAGACCCAGGAAGTGGCTGATAGACTGTCTGAATCAGTTAGAACAGGACAAGGCTATTGAGCGGACCTCATACTACAGGTTATACCCAGGGGAGTCTACACCAAGTCTGCATGGTTTACCAAAGATACATAAACAGGGTGCACCTTTAAGACCGATTGTGTCAGGGCTCTGTGTGTGGGCAGGCGGAGGTGGGGATCCAAATGCAGGACTCGGGGACTGAATGAACTCAAAAACCACAGCTTTATTGCTGGCAGAAAACAAAACAGAAACCAAAGCAGGAAAAACACAAACTGAAACACACAGGTAAAATCTGATACGACGCGACGCTGAACACACACTATAAATACACAGGCAGGAACATGTGGGCACACAGCCAGGAGAAATTAGACCTAATGAGACAGAGGACGCGAAGCTAGAAACACTGACATGAAACATAAATCTGCAAAATAAAACAGGAAACAATTCACAAAGATGCAGACTTAACACAGGGCGAAAGCTATACTACACACGAGGGAACAAGAACAAAACCCTTATCTGAAACAGAACAATAATAATAATAAACAACAAGACACAACCAGATATTAAGAATAACCCATAATACAACATCAAACCAACACATAAGAAACTCAAAATGCTGGGTCAAAACGACCCAGGACCGTGACAGATTGTCTGTATGATCAACTCGGTCAGCTCGAGTTTCTGGCTTCGATCTTCAACCCGCTGGTGGGCAGCTCTGAACACCACATCCAGAACACCCTGGATTGTGTTGAGAAGGTGAGAGATGTCATGATGGAGGCAGATGAAACCATGGTCTCCTACGATGTTACATCTCTGTTCACTTGCATCCCAGTCACAGAAGCGTTGGAGGTAGTCCGTAAGAGATTACAGGATGACCCCAACCTCAGCAACAGGACCACTCTCAGCATCGACCAAGTGTGTTTGAGCTGTGTCTTCATTCCACCTGCTTCACATAAAAGGGTCAGTACTACAGGCAGAAACATGGGCTCCCCAGTTTCACCCATCATGGCCAATTTGTACATGGAAGAAGTGGAAAAGAGGGCTTTGCTATCCTACCCTGGAACACCACCAAGCCATTGGTTCAGATATGTGGATGACACCTGGATGAAAATCAAATCTCAGGATGTACCACAATTCACGGATCACATTAACTCGGTGGACCAACACATCAAATATGAAAAGTGGCAGGTTAGCCTTCTTAGACTGTGAGATTTCCATCAGTAATGGGGGACATCTAAAAGCTGATGTGTACCGTAAACCTACACATACGGATCAGTATCTAAGGTTTGACTCTCATCATCCACTGGAGCACAAACTGTGTCTGTGGCAACATCCAGGCATCCATTAAAAACCGGAATTTATGACATTTAAGCTAGCTCGCTAGCTCCCATGCAAACGAAGAGAGGACTTTTGTTTTGAAAGCAACCGGAAGTAGCGCAGAGTGGGTGTGTCTCAGCTAGCAGTGGGGAACGCCCTGGATGCGGCTTTCGGACACGCTGAGTGCAAACACGCCCGCTGATCGCTCGTTGTTTCTTCACCTCGTCTCGGCTCGTGTGGACTCGTAGCCATGGCTCACCGCTCTCTGTGCGCTCTGTGTGTGCTGCTGCCGCTGCTGCTGCCGCTCCAAGGTAAGCTTTGTCCCGCACACCTCACCCCGTCGGCTCTCCCTTTGTGCTACACTTCGGTTTAAGGCCGAATAACGCTCCGTCGGCCTGAAACGTGTCGGTCGGTTTTCAGCCTCTACAAACCTTTACTGCTTATAGTTCAGCAGCTGGAGTGACTTGCTTTGGTCCCTGTAGTTCTGGGTGCAGATCCACGGAAAAGATCAAAGAGAAAACACCCCGTCACCTCTGCGCGTCGCAGCTGCACGTGCACTACTGGAAATGGTTCTCGTGCTCGGTGATGGAGGATGATGTGACCGGTTTTCAGGTGAAGGCGAATCACTGAAAACCCGACGATTTAATTTAGTCATGAGTTGATTTGTTTTATGAAAACCGGAAGATTTAAATGAGCAAAATGTGACTGAATGGTTGAGTGAAGTATGTATGGCACACGCTTTAATCATGACGTTTAACAATGGGTAAGTTAAGGTCAATAGTTAGCTGTGGTTGTGGTTGTAGTGTAAGTGAGGTTTGGTTAATGGAAATGCTGTATACCCCAAACCTACATTTTAAGTCCACGCACACCAGTG
The DNA here is from genome assembly GCF_056152115.1 of Neolamprologus brichardi. Taxonomy (NCBI): domain Eukaryota; kingdom Metazoa; phylum Chordata; class Actinopteri; order Cichliformes; family Cichlidae; genus Neolamprologus; species Neolamprologus brichardi. Next base: position 51,105,756 of record NC_142106.1, on the reverse strand, counting down.
TTTGTTTACTGGAACCAGCTGAAATTTGAGTGACTGTATTTAAGATTAGTTGCATGAAGCTGAACAAGGTCAATAACTGTGACTAATGTCACAGGTTAGCTTCTCTTATAGGACATGTAGGAAAGATGAAGTTTTACAGCAGATTTTTGGAGCTTCTTATCTGCAGCTCATCATCAACCAATATACCCTGTGTGCGTGTGTGTGTGTGTGTGTGTGTATATATATATATACACATATTGCACAGTAGAGAAATATAAAACGTTTCTCGACTCGTGTTCATTTATTTGGATTGGCAGACAATCAGACAAAGATGACCGCACCACAGTGAGCTCACAGATGACCTGGCACTACCTGTGATAAAATTCTTGTCATTCTTCAGTATTTGTTGTCGGACTTTTTCCTGTGGCAGCAATTTCACAGCATGTGGGGCACAAAGCAAAACGGCAGACAATGGGAGAGAATGACACTATCCTGAAACATCCAGGGCTCGGATGGATGATGGGCACAGGAAGCCTTAACCGCGGCCCAGTTTCCTTTAATGTTTTTGACCAATGCATTTACGCTAATAAACTTTAAACCAGTACATCAACTGGTGCTTACAGGAGGCAGACGTCCTGGTGCGGTGGAAACAACGTGCAGCTTATTGCTGCCGAATACAAGTGCTGGTCATAGAATTAAAATATCATCAGAAAGTTGATGTATGTCACCGATTCCATTCAAAAAGGGAAAGTTGTATAATGTTTACATTCAATCCATACAGACTGTTTATGTCTTTTGATTCTGATGATTGTAACTGACAACTAATGAAAACGATGTTGGGGTTCTAGCTTTGGATTGTCATTTATGCTTAGAAACATATAATCATATAATCTTAGAGGTATATAATCATGATAGGATGTCTGATCCTTAGTAGTCTGCAAAGACTCTTAGTTGGGCTCCTTTGGCCTGACTTACTGCAGCGTGGCATGGATTCGATCATCCTGGGCTCTGCTCCAGTGTGATGAGAGCCCAGGATGCTCTGATAGTGGCCTTCAGCTCTTCTTCATTGTTCGATCCGCCATATTACATCTTCCTCTTCACTATGGGCTTAAGGTCAGGCAAGTTTAGTGGTCAATTAAGATCAAGGTCCTTAACCTCCTAGGAGCTGGCGCCACATATGTGGACATCACATTTTGGGTTATTTAGACCAAAATACTCAATTGTGCTCTACGAGGGCCTGATATCCACTGACCAGGACATTAAACTGTTCTATCAAAATTTGAAACAAATGTCCTCATATGTGGCTCTGATTTTTCTTAAAAACAAAAATAAAGTAAAAAAAATAAATCTGGTAATTCTTTGTTTTTACATTCATTGGGCCCCAATCAGCCCAAATATCAAAGAGAAATAAAAATGCATGCTGTGGACGAGCTCGGGTCTTAGGAGGTTAAACCGGGTGCTGGCAGCTTTGGCACTGTGTGCAGGTCCTGTTGGGAAATGAAATCTGCAGTTTCATGAAGTAGGAAGCAAGTTCTTGCTGCTGCTGACTTCCTGGTTTATGGCTGTGTTGACCTCGGACCTCAGAAAACACAGTGGAGCAACTGACCACATCACTGACTGGCCTCACACAAGCAGTGCGACAGCTGCAGTCTTTGTGGATTTCCCCACATTTTTGAATAGACTTTGTTTCACAATCCTCTCGTGTGGTTATCCCTATTATCACTTTTTTCGACCACATCTTTTCCTTCCCTTCGCCTCTTTACTAACATGCTCAGCCTCTTTTGCAAAGACCTTCTGTGTCTTGCCGTCCTTGTGCAGGTGTCAGTGGTCGTCTTTCGGACAGCTGTCAGGTCAGCAGTCTTTTTTTTAAAGTAATAAATAAATAGTTGGGGTTTTTTTTAACAAACAGAAATGATAAGTAATAAGACGATACAATAAATAATACTAGAAGTGCAACAACCTGAGTACCAGTATGGAGTGTGGGTACAAATATAGGTGTAAATAAATACTTTAGCAGCAAGTATATGGAGGTGTATGTCTGTGACGGTTGGGAGGCTGCCTCCGACCACTCTCTGAGCAGCCTTCACCGCCCTCTGTAGAGCTTTCCTTTCTGCCACGGTGCAGTTTCTGTGCCACATGTTGATGCCAGAGCACAGAACACTCTCCACTGCACATCTGTAGAAGGACATGAGGACTGAGCCCTGCACGCCTCAACCTCCTCAGGAAGTAGAGCCTCTGGTGAGCCTTCCTGATCAGGCTGCAAGTGTTGTTTTTCCAGGTGAGGTTGCCATCCAGGTACTTGTAGCTGGGTACTACTTCGACGTGCAGGGGGACGTGTGTGTGTGTCTTCCCCTCAGGAACACAGCAGTGTTGTGCTTCTGGCTCTTTGGAGTCTCTGTAGAAACACAGTCTCTGTGTTTTAGACTGTTGACTTGTTGCTGTGGTGATCTATGGTTCCTAGTCTCAGTTTGATGTGCTTATGAGTTTCCTGTTTGTGTCTCTGGGGGATGTAGAGGACTCTAGGTCATGTAGTTTCCTTTAGGCATTCCCCTCTGATAGCTCTGTGTAGGCACAAACCTGTTGCTGGAACAGCTGAGACTGTTCTACTGCAGCTAGCAAACATGGGACAGCAGCCAGAACTCTTTGTGATCTCGTGCACGAGGGACATGAATGAGACGAACGCCGTTCCTGCCGCTCGAACCCCAGCTCCCCCGTAGCGCTGCTCTTTATTGAGGTACATGAATATTCATAGGCTCATTAACATATGACGTCTCAAACAGGCATGTATGTGAACAGAGTACCGTGTGTGAAGATGTGACCCTGTGAGTGACTCCTAGATCTGCTGGTGCCGATGAGTCCAGCGGTTCACCTAAACAAAGGCACTTTTACCTAAACAGATACAGATGTGTTTATCAGAAAGAGAAGCTACGACCTCTCTCGTGACCTTAGGACGTGTGGTGTGAACGTACTCGTCTTTTTATGGTACACAGAGCCTTTGCAGGATCAGATATCATTACACAATCGATTATATACCTGTGAGCATGAATGACAACAACAGTATGACTCTGACACCCCACTGTGTTTCTTTACCCCTCTCTCTCTCTCTCTCTCTCTCTCTCTCTCTCTCTCTCTCTCTCTCTCTCTCTCTCTCTCTCTCACTTAGTGAGTCTCTCTCTCTCTCTCTCTCTCTCTCTCTCTCTCTCTCACTTAGTGAGTCTCTCTCTCTCTCTCTCTCTCTCTCTCTCACTTAGTGAGTCTCTCTCTCTCTCACTTAGTGAGTCTCTCTCTCTTAGTGAGTCTCTCTCTCTCTCTCTCTCTCTCTCTCTCAGTGAGTCTCTCTCTCTCTCTCTCTCTCTCTCTCTTAGTGAGTCTCTCTCTCTCTCTCTCTCTCTCAGTGAGTCTCTCTCTCTCTCTCTCTCTCTGAATGAGTCTCTCTCTCTCTCTCTCTCTCAGTGAGTCTCTCTCTCTCTCTCTCTCTCAGTGAGTCTCTCTCTCTCTCTCTCTTAGTGAGTCTCTCTCTCTCTCTCTCTCTCAGTGAGTCTCTCTCTCTCTCTCTTAGTGAGTCTCTCTCTCTCTCTCTCTCTTAGTGAGTCTCTCTCTCTCTCTCTCTTAGTGAGTCTCTCTCTCTCTCTCTCTCTCTCAGTGAGTCTCTCTCTCTCTCTCTCTCTTAGTGAGTCTCTCTCTCTCTCTCTTAGTGAGTCTCTCTCTCTCTCTCTCTCTCAGTGAGTCTCTCTCTCTCTCTCTCTCTCTCTTAGTGAGTCTCTCTCTCTCTCTCTTAGTGAGTCTCTCTCTCTCTCTCTCAGTGAGTCTCTCTCTCTCTCTCTCTCTCTCAGTGAGTCTCTCTCTCTCTCTCTCTCTCTTAGTGAGTCTCTCTCTCTCTCTCTTAGTGAGTCTCTCTCTCTCTCTCTCTCTCAGTGAGTCTCTCTCTCTCTCTCTCTCTCTCAGTGAGTCTCTCTCTCTCTCTCTCTCTCTGAATGAGTCTCTCTCTCTCTCTCTCTCTCTGAATGAGTCTCTCTCTCTCTCTCTCTCTCTCAGTGAGTCTCTCTCTCTCTCTCTCTCTCAGTGAGTCTCTCTCTCTCTCTCTCTCTCTCTCTTAGTGAGTCTCTCTCTCTCTCTCTCTCAGTGAGTCTCTCTCTCTCTCTCTCTCTTAGTGAGTCTCTCTCTCTCTCTCTCTCTCAGTGAGTCTCTCTCTCTCTCTCTCTCTCTCTCTTAGTGAGTCTCTCTCTCTCTCTCTCTCTTAGTGAGTCTCTCTCTCTCTCTCTTAGTGAGTCTCTCTCTCTCTCTCTTAGTGAGTCTCTCTCTCTCTCTCAGTGAGTCTCTCTCTCTCTCTCTCTCTCTCAGTGAGTTCTCTCTCTCTCTCTCTCTCTCTCAGTGAGTCTCTCTCTCTCTCTCTCTCAGTGAGTCTCTCTCTCTCTCTCTCTCTCTTAGTGAGTCTCTCTCTCTCTCTCTCTCTCTCTCTCTCAGTGAGTCTCTCTCTCTCTCTCTCTCTCTCTCAGTGAGTCTCTCTCTCTCTCTCTCTCTCTTAGTGAGTCTCTCTCTCTCTCTCTTAGTGAGTCTCTCTCTCTCTCTCAGTGAGTCTCTCTCTCTCTCTCTCTCTTAGTGAGTCTCTCTCTCTCTCTTAGTGAGTCTCTCTCTCTCTCTCTCTCTTAGTGAGTCTCTCTCTCTCTCTCTCAGTGAGTCTCTCTCTCTCTCTCTCTCTCTCTTAGTGAGTCTCTCTCTCTCTCTCTCTCTCTCTCAGTGAGTCTCTCTCTCTCTCTCTCTCAGTGAGTCTCTCTCTCTCTCTCTCTCTCTCTCAGTGAGTCTCTCTCTCTCTCTCTCTCTCTCAGTGAGTCTCTCTCTCTCTCTCTCTTAGTGAGTCTCTCTCTCTCTCTCTCTCTTAGTGAGTCTCTCTCTCTCTCTCTCAGTGAGTCTCTCTCTCTCTCTCTCTCTCTCTCAGTGAGTCTCTCTCTCTCTCTCTCTTAGTGAGTCTCTCTCTCTCTCTCTCTCTCTCTCTTAGTGAGTCTCTCTCTCTCTCTTAGTGAGTCTCTCTCTCTCTCTCAGTGAGTCTCTCTCTCTCTCTCTCTCTCTCTCTTAGTGAGTCTCTCTCTCTCTCTTAGTGAGTCTCTCTCTCTCTCTCTCTCTCTTAGTGAGTCTCTCTCTCTCTCTCTCTCTGAATGAGTGTCTCTCTCTCTCTCTCTGAATGAGTCTCTCTCTCTCTCTCTCTCTGAATGAGTCTCTCTCTCTCTCTCTCTGAATGAGTCTCTCTCTCTCTCTCTCAGTGAGTCTCTCTCTCTCTGAATGAGTCTCTCTCTCTCTCTCTCAGTGAGTCTCTCTCTCTCTCTCTCTCTCTGAATGAGTCTCTCTCTCTCTCTCTCAGTGAGTCTCTCTCTCTCTCTCTCTCTCAGTGAGTCTCTCTCTCTCTCTCTCTCTCTTAGTGAGTCTCTCTCTCTCTCTCTCAGTGAGTCTCTCTCTCTCTCAGTGAGTCTCTCTCTCTCTCTCTCTCTCTTAGTGAGTCTCTCTCTCTCTCTCTCTTAGTGAGTCTCTCTCTCTCTCTCTCTTAGTGAGTCTCTCTCTCTCTCTCTCTCAGTGAGTCTCTCTCTCTCTCTCTCTCTCTCTCAGTGAGTCTCTCTCTCTCTCTCTCTCTCTCTCAGTGAGTCTCTCTCTCTCTCTCTCTTAGTGAGTCTCTCTCTCTCTCAGTGAGTCTCTCTCTCTCTCTCTCTCTCAGTGAGTCTCTCTCTCTCTCTCTCTCTCTTAGTGAGTCTCTCTCTCTCTCTCTCAGTGAGTCTCTCTCTCTCTCAGTGAGTCTCTCTCTCTCTCTCTCTCTTAGTGAGTCTCTCTCTCTCTCAGTGAGTCTCTCTCTCTCTCTCTCTCTCTTAGTGAGTCTCTCTCTCTCTTAGTGAGTCTCTCTCTCTCTCAGTGAGTCTCTCTCTCTCTCTCTCTCTCTCTCTCAGTGAGTCTCTCTCTCTCTCTCTCTCTCTCTCAGTGAGTCTCTCTCTCTCTCTCTCTTAGTGAGTCTCTCTCTCTCTCAGTGAGTCTCTCTCTCTCTCTCTCTCTTAGTGAGTCTCTCTCTCTCTCTCTCAGTGAGTCTCTCTCTCTCTCTCTCTCTCTCTTAGTGAGTCTCTCTCTCTCTCTCTCTCTTAGTGAGTCTCTCTCTCTCTCTCTCTCTCTCTCTCTCTTAGTGAGTCTCTCTCTCTCTCTCTCAGTGAGTCTCTCTCTCTCTCTCTCTCTCTCTTAGTGAGTCTCTCTCTCTCTCTCTCTCTCTCTCAGTGAGTCTCTCTCTCTCTCTTAGTGAGTCTCTCTCTCTCTCTCTCTCTCTCTTAGTGAGTCTCTCTTTCTCTCTTAGTGAGTCTCTCTCTCTCTCTCTTAGTGAGTCTCTCTCTCTCTCTCTCTCTCTCTTAGTGAGTCTCTCTCTCTCTCTCTTAGTGAGTCTCTCTCTCTCTCTTAGTGAGTCTCTCTCTCTCTCTCTTAGTGAGTCTCTCTCTCTCTCTTAGTGAGTCTCTCTCTCTCTCTCTCTCTCTTAGTGAGTCTCTCTCTCTCTCTTAGTGAGTCTCTCTCTCTCTCTCTCTCTCTCTCTCTCTCTCTCTCTCTCTCTGAATGAGTGTCTCTCTCTCTCTCTCTCTCTCTCTCTCTCTCTCTTAGTGAGTCTCTCTCTCTCTCTTAGTGAGTCTCTCTCTCTCTCTCTTAGTGAGTCTCTCTCTCTCTCTTAGTGAGTCTCTCTCTCTCTCTCTCTCTCTTAGTGAGTCTCTCTCTCTCTCTTAGTGAGTCTCTCTCTCTCTCTCTCTCTCTCTCTTAGTGAGTCTCTCTCTCTCTCTCTCTCTCTCTTAGTGAGTCTCTCTCTCTCTCTCTCTTAGTGAGTCTCTCTCTCTCTCTCTCTTAGTGAGTCTCTCTCTCTCTCTCTCTTAGTGAGTCTCTCTCTCTCTCTCTCTCTTAGTGAGTCTCTCTCTCTCTCTCTTAGTGAGTCTCTCTCTCTCTCTCTCTCTCTTAGTGAGTCTCTCTCTCTCTCTCTCTCTCTCTCTCTTAGTGAGTCTCTCTCTCTCTCTCTCTCTCTCTCTTAGTGAGTCTCTCTCTCTCTCTCTCTCTCTCTTAGTGAGTCTCTCTCTCTCTCTTAGTGAGTCTCTCTCTCTCTCTCTCTCTCTTAGTGAGTCTCTCTCTCTCTCTCTCTCTTAGTGAGTCTCTCTCTCTCTCTCTCTCTCTCTTAGTGAGTCTCTCTCTCTCTCTCTCTCTCTCTCTCTCTCTTAGTGAGTCTCTCTCTCTCTCTCTCTCTTAGTGAGTCTCTCTCTCTCTTAGTGAGTCTCTCTCTCTCTCTCTCTCTCTCTCTCTCTCTCTCTTAGAGACTCTCTCTGTCTCTCTCTCTCTCTCTCTCTCTCTTAGTGAGTCTCTCTCTCTCTCTTAGTGAGTCTCTCTCTCTCTCTCTCTCTCTTAGTGAGTCTCTCTCTCTCTCTCTCTCTCTTAGTGAGTCTCTCTCTCTCTCTCTCTCTTAGTGAGTCTCTCTCTCTCTCTCTCTCTCTCTTAGTGAGTCTCTCTCTCTCTCTCTCTCTTAGTGAGTCTCTCTCTCTCTTAGTGAGTCTCTCTCTCTCTCTCTCTCTCTCTCTCTCTCTCTCTCTCTCTCTCTCTTAGAGACTCTCTCTGTCTCTCTCTCTCTCTCTTAGTGAGTCTCTCTCTCTCTCTCTCTCTCTCTCTCTGAATGAGTGTCTCTCTCTCTCTCTCTCTCTGAATGAGTGTCTCTCTCTCCCTCTCTCTCTCTCTCTCTCTTAGTGAGTCTCTCTCTCTCTCTCTCTCTCTCTTAGTGAGTCTCTCTCTCTCTCTCTCTCTCTCTCTCAGTGAGTCTCTCTCTCTCTCTCTCTCTCTCTCTCTCTCTCTCAGTGAGTCTCTCTCTCTCTCTCTCAGTATGTCTCTCTCTCTCTCTCTCTCTCTCTGAATGTCTCTCTCTCTCTCTCTCTCTCTCTGAATGAGTGTCTCTCTCTCTCTCTCTCTCTCTCTGAATGAGTGTCCCTCTCTCTCTCTCTCTCTCTCTCTTAGTGAGTCTCTCTCTCTCTCTCTCTCTCTTAGTGTCTCTCTCTCTCTCTCTCTCTGAATGAGTGTCTCTCTCTCTCTCTCTCTCTCTCTTAGTGAGTCTCTCTCTCTCTCTCTCTCTCTCTCTCTCTCTCTTAGTGAGTCTCTCTCTCTCTCTCTCTCTGAATGAGTCTCTCTCTCTCTCTCTCTCTCTCTTAGTGAGTCTCTCTCTCTCTCTCTCTCTTAGTGAGTCTCTCTCTCTCTCTCTCTCTTAGTGAGTCTCTCTCTCTCTTAGTGAGTCTCTCTCTCTCTCTCTCTCTCTCTCTCTCTCTTAGTGAGTCTCTCTCTCTCTCTCTCTCTCTCTCTCTCTCTCTCTTAGTGAGTCTCTCTCTCTCTCTCTCTCTCTCTCTCTCTCTCTTAGTGAGTCTCTCTCTCTCTTAGTGAGTCTCTCTCTCTCTCTCTCAGTGAGTCTCTCTCTCTCTCTCTCTCTCTCTCTCTCTCTTAGTGAGTCTCTCTCTCTCTGAATGAGTGTCTCTCTCTCTCTCTCTCTCTGAATGAGTGTCTCTCTCTCTCTCTCTCTCTCTCTTAGTGAGTCTCTCTCTCTCTCTCTCTCTCTCTCTCTCTCTCTTAGTGAGTCTCTCTCTCTCTCTCTCTTAGTGAGTCTCTCTCTCTCTCTCTCTCTCTCTGAATGAGTGTCTCTCTCTCTCTCTCTCTCTGAATGAGTGTCTCTCTCTCTCTCTCTCTCTCTCTCTCTCTGAATGAGTGTCTCTCTCTCTCTCTCTCTCTCTCTGAATGAGTGTCTCTCTCTCTCTCTCTCTCTCTCTGAATGAGTGTCTCTCTCTCTCTCTCTCTCTCTCTCTCTCTGAATGAGTGTCTCTCTCTCTCTCTCTCTCTCTCTGAATGAGTGTCTCTCTCTCTCTCTCTCTCTCTGAATGAGTGTCCCTCTCTCTCTCTCTCTCTCTCTCTCTCTCTCTCTCTGAATGAGTGTCTCTCTCTCTCTCTCTCTCTCTCTGAATGAGTGTCTCTCTCTCTCTCTCTCTCTCTGAATGAGTGTCCCTCTCTCTCTCTCTCTCTCTCTCTCTCTCTCTCTCTCTCTCTCTGAATGAGTGTCCCTCTCTCTCTCTCTCTCTCTCTCTCTCTCTCTCTCTCTGAATGAGTCTCTGTCTCTCTCTCTCTCTCTGAATGAGTGTCTCTCTCTCTCTCTCTCTCTCTCTCTCTGAATGAGTGTCTCTCTCTCTCTCTCTCTCTGAATGAGTCTCTGTCTCTCTCTCTCTCTCTGAATGAGTGTCTCTCTCTCTCTCTCTCTCTCTCTCTGAATGAGTGTCTCTCTCTCTCTCTCTCTCTCTGAATGAGTGTCCCTCTCTCTCTCTCTCTCTCTCTCTCTCTCTCTCTCTCTCTCTCTGAATGAGTGTCTCTCTCTCTCTCTCTCTCTGAATGAGTGTCTCTCTCTCTCTCTCTCTCTCTCTCTCTGAATGAGTGTCTCTCTCTCTCTCTCTCTCTCTGAATGAGTGTCTCTCTCTCTCTCTCTCTCTCTGAATGAGTGTCTCTCTCTCTCTCTCTCTCTCTGAATGAGTGTCTCTCTCTCTCTCTCTCTGAATGAGTGTCCCTCTCTCTCTCTCTCTCTGAATGAGTGTCCCTCTCTCTCTCTCTCTCTCTCTCTCTCTCTCTCTCTCTCTCTCTGAATGAGTGTCTCTCTCTCTCTCTCTCTGAATGAGTGTCCCTCTCTCTCTCTCTCTCTCTCTCTCTCTCTCTCTCTCTCTGAATGAGTGTCCCTCTCTCTCTCTCTCTCTCTCTCTCTCTCTCTCTCTGAATGAGTCTCTGTCTCTCTCTCTCTGAGTGAGTGTCTCTCTCTCTCTCTCTCTTTTTCTCTCTCTCTCTCTGACTGAGTGAGTCTCTCTCTCTCTCTCTCTCTCTCTCTCTGACTGAGTGTCTCTCTGTTTTTGAGTCCTTTTTCACTCTTTACTCTCAGTGTAATAGTTTTTCTACACACGGTTGTTGTTTGTTTGTTTGTTTGTTTGTTGCCGGCTGCGTTGGCTCTGTGCCTGCTGTTGAGGGGTTGAGAGGCCGACACGCTGTCATGCCGACTGAACCGTTCGCTGTAGCAGAGGTGGTGGGTTATGACAGCCTGAAATCTTCTCATATGTTGTGATTGTTCTTTCTTCATAAGGTAACTAAAGTTGATGATTTGGTGGAGGGAGGTGTCATTTTCACCCCCGTTCTCGGGTCGGTTAGCCCTGTTAAAGAGGTTACCATCTCAAATGCATCTATTAAAAATAAACTTTAGTCGAGGAGCTGTCACGCTATGGCCAGCTTGGCCCATGAAGAGGGTCTCTGTGCAAGTCGGTGCTGCTTGCTGTGGCAGGTTTTTATGATCCTCAAAGACACCGCCGGTGAGCTAATGAGCACAGATCTGTGGATGTGGGCTTCTTCACATGCTTCTGCCTGTAATCCCAGACACACTTGATGATGCTGACATCAGGGGCCATCACCTCAGTAGGGCTGCTCGATTATGGCAAAAATGATCATCACGATTATTTTCACTGAAATTGAGATCTCGATTATTTGACGATATTTATTTAACAATGTGTTGAATAATGACTTTAAAGATTGTCAAAAAATAATATAAAATAGTGTGTAAATCCTGATAACAGTGCAAATGTTTGCAATATAAAAAATAAATGAAAAATGTAAACATCTATGTTTAGTGAACTTTGCAGTGTTGCTCTGTGGTGCAGCTACGACACTGTAGCAAAGTTTACACACTGTGTCTACTTGATCCACGTCTGACTCATGAACCCATAATGTTTCCACACCACTGAAGTTTTTTTACCTCTTTTCAACCAACAGCAGTCACTCTCCTCTCCAAATAACTTCTGCTTAGCTTTCCGAGCTTCCCTCAGGTCCTCTTAATCAGTGGTCCCCAACCCCCGGGCCTCGGACCGGTACCGGTCCGTGAGTCGTTTGGTACCGGGCCGCGAGAGTTGAGGCTCAGGTGTGAAATGTATGGTTTTCAGGGTCTTTATCGGTTTTCAGCGTTATTTTGTTATCGTTTTTATCGTTTACTCTGTTTTCCTGGGTCTTTTCACGTGTGTTATGAATAAATCTTCTTTTTTTCGGTACCGGTACTAGTTTTATTTTGTTGTATTTATCCGCGACACCTTAAAGGCCGGTCCATGAAAATATTGTCGGGCATAAACCGGTCCGTGGCGCAAAAAAGGTTGGAGACCGCTGCTCTTAATTGTTGTGACACGTGTTCGAAATGCAGAGAGGTGAGCAGAGTGAAGCTGACCCCCACCCACTTGAAACGTTAAGGCAAATAGGCGGAGCGGTTAGTGCTACGTTTGTGCTGATTTGTGCAGGTGAAATGAGCGTTTGTGCTGCTATGATGGCAGTATGCTGTGGAAGCAGGACTTGGCCTACCTGAGTCTACCTGCCTCAGGCCACTCTCCAATCCATCTCTGTGTCCATCAGAATTCAAAACAGAAGACAGCACCACAGGAAATGAGCTCTGTGCAGGGACACTCACAGCTACAACATTGGAGATATCATGTGGATTGATACTGACCTTGCAAACCAAACAGAATTTCCACTGAATGAATTTCCCTCCAACCTGGTTCTCCAAGGAAAGTCGTTCACTTTGAGGGCATTAATTGCTTTCCATGGAAAGATGACCACTGACGGTTTGGGGCATTACACTGCATACTGCAGGAGAGCTCCATGTGTGTGGGAGTGCTATGATGACCTGGGAAATGGAGTGACAGGAGCATCTGAAAAGAAAAAAAATACAACCCCGTGCTGTGTTATACACAGTATAATGAGTGCTGCCTGCATTTTTCTGTTTTATTTGGTTCATTACAGTTACATGTGTTCAAATGGCTACTGTGTGTTATCAGTAAGTTCAGTTTTGCACATAAAGTTAAAGTTTTAAATCTTTTAACACTCTTTTCTTTGTCAGTCTGATGCATATTTGCTTTTACACACCCAGTCACCTTCACCTGTAGCCTTGAAAGTAACCGTTCCATTTTTCTATCAATAATTCTTCTGTATTTGTTTTGTGTTGACCTGGTGGCTTAAGTCAGGGGTCAGCATCCTTTTCAGTTCAAAGGGCCCCTTTTCCCCCTGCTGCTACAAAACCTGTCTAGAGCCTAAAAAAGAAAGAGCCGATAAATATCTAGAAAATGTTGTATCGTGTAAGCTATGGAAATGTAAATAAAAATGTTTGTTTTTAGATTTGATAAGAAAATGAATCATCAAAGCTTTATAATGGAAAAAAGTATTTGTTAAAATGAAGCCAGCTACGTGAGTCCTTTCCATAATAACTGAAAATTAGGAAAGATGGGCAACCAACTTGAAAATTACAGTAAACAGATTTGAAGCTAAGAAACATTAAATCACTTTTAAAAGCCTTCATTCTGTGAATAGTCAATGCAGATATTTCATAAAAGAAACAAACTGTTAACAGAACCCTTTCTTGTTGTCTTTATAATAAAAAAATGACTCACTTGGTCTTATAAGAGCCACAGTGGACGGGTCGGAGAGCCACATGTGGCTTTAGAGCCGCAGGTTGAAGATCCCTCGCCTCGGTGCTGTGGGATATTCAGTTTTCTACACGTAGGTAACAAACACTTCATTTTTTCTGAGACAGCTACATTAATAATAATGAACATATATAATTCAAAACAAAATCATAGAGGCCAACTGGGTATGTAAAAAATAATAATAATTTAGGTATACGTGAATCACTTCACATGAAACACAGTTTTCCACAGAAAAACTTCAGCCTACCTTGTGTACGTTTCTACACTGGTAACCAGTGTTGGTCAAGTTACTTGAAAAAAGTAATCAGTAACTAATTACTGATTACTTCCCCCAAAAAGTAATCCCGTTACTTTACTGATTACTTATTTTCAAAAGTAATTAATTACTTAGTTACTTAGTTACTTAAAAAAAAAAAACAATTTACAACCTGAATAGGTGATAAAGTGATAGATCTTTCAGCCCAATTCTACTTTTTCTACATAATCCATCATACAAAATGTAATCAAATGGAAAAGTCTCTTTTTAAAACTTGTTTTATTAGTTTTAATCTTTTAACTTTATGCATCAAACAAACATTTAATTATCTGCAACATTCTCTGACTGGAAGAAATTTGTTTAACATTTAAACCTATTTTCTGCACATTCCAGCACATAAAATAAAATATTTTTTGTGTTTACACTCAGTCTTTCAAATAGATGCAAGTAAAACACAGCAGAAAATAAATAAAGTCAAAGACTAGCGGTCCTGTTGCTCTATTTTCACCTGTAAAGCAGGAGTGGGGTAGGCGGAGGGTTACCCTGGTGCAGGTGTGCAGCGGTCAGTGGAAGAATCCACGAGTTTCTCTGTGAGTTTCCCATTACGTCGTAGCTACTCGGTGCTTGCACAAATCTGCACAAACGTAGCACTAACTGCTCCGCCTATTTGCCTTTACGTTTCAAGTGGGTGGGGGGTCAGCTTCACTCTGCTAGAGAGGTGCGCTCGATTTGCCACACGGAGCAGCGCGAGAGTAAAGCACGAGGGAGGGGCTAATAATCGGCTCAGTCATTTTTAATGATCGTTGAAAGCCCAGATCGTAATCCAGATTAAAATTCGATTAATTGAGCAGCCCTACACCTCAGTACTTCTTGTTCTTTACGCTGAACTTTGGCTGTTTGGCGTCCTGCTGCAGAATTCCTTGTTCTTGCACCATGACACCAAGAGAAATTCCTGTTTATGTACAAACTTAGTAACAACGTGATTGTGTTTTCCTAAATGCACTGATGCATTCCTCTCTCTCACCTGCCCTGCAGTTCTGCCTCAGGACTTCGACCTGGCGGATGCTCTGGATTTTGAATACAAACCACGTAAGCACAGTGAAACACCACTCAGCTGTTTCTGGTTTAAAAGTCTCACCATAACCTAACAAAGTGCACGTTTGACACAAGTCCGGGTGACCAGCTGTTCTTCTGTGTGTGGGCGTTTCCCTCGTCCAACATGACCCCAGTTTAACGGCATCAGTGGATGCAAGACCTGAACCGAGTCCATCACATGATGTAATAAAAGCACATTTCCATTTCTGGTTATTGTATGAACTTAGCAGTGGATTTCAGAAAGTTTCATTGGAATGAACTATGCTGTATTTGTCATAAGATTTGTGTCAAACCTGCAGTTTGTTTTTTTTAGTTATATAGATGCAAATTTGAGGCTGCCTCTCAGTCTTAGTGATATTACTGTATATATGATCCACAAGCATAAAGTAAGATATGTGTGCAACCTTTAAGAGCTCCAATCCAAACACAAACCGATGCCAACACACCTGAAAGACAATCTGAATAAAAACAGATCATATATGCACAAGTTCAAAGTTCAGCGTCACAGGTCGTATCATTTCCTCTTTCATAAAACTTCCTGTGCCACCTTTACATTTGACTTTTACTTTTCTCTTGGGATCACAAACAAATGACTAAAATCTTACCATACAAATGTTTTAAATGTCTACAGCTTTGATTGAGACTGTGGAGATGTAGTCTGCAAAGCTGCGTCTATCCAGCAGCAGAGCGTATTCACTCTGTGAGCACCCAGCAGCACCAGTGAACCTGCTGGTAACGGCTCCGTGAGGCCTGAACAGTCCTGATCCCCTAAAGGAACTGGTCCCATCCACCTACAGCCCAGTAACCTGGACTGGCTCCATACTGGGCAGAGTCGGTGTCAGTCCTGTACTGCTGGATGAAACCCAGCTTCAGACTATTTCAGCTCCGTCACTTAGAGATGTTTACGTTTTTCACAAATGAAAACTGTAAGATTTTACTAATTTGTTCGTGATTTGAAACACGCAGCCAGTCAGAATGTGACTGTGATTATCTGCTATCATCTCATGAGTGATGGCAGTAAACATATTGACCATTATATGTTATTCTGACTTGTATAGCAGTGACACCAGCACCTACAAAAAAGCAACCAGCACCATCAGGAGGAGCAGGCGGAGGTGAGAACTTTACACAGAGTCATTTTAGGTCTGAATAAATGTGGGACAAGAAAATCTGTGCGCTACAACAAATCTGATTGTAACTCTGTTGTTGTTTTTTTTTCTCTTCAGACTTTAATCTGGATGATTTCTTTAACGATGTCACCACCACCACCACCAAAGCCCCACCCAAGGTTTTCCCCAGGGTCCCTGCAGCCACCAAAGCCCCAGTGAAGCCCAAACCCAAACCCAAGCCAGGTGAAAGAAAGCAGCCCAACTCCCCCCCTGAGGCCTGTGGGTTAGCTGCAGAGCGAACGGGCTTTGTTACCTGAAATCTCAAGAGTTCAATTTTTACATCTCTGAATAAATCAGTGAACAGCAGCCACGCCCACTTCTGATTAATCCGAGCTTTTAAACCAATCGGCACGTCGAGGTTTTGGTGTAGAGAAAACATGAGAATTTTCTCACGCTCAAATATTGACTCATTTTGAATTTGCAGAACATATTAGGAGGTAAAAGAAGAATATTTTTATCTAGATTGTCTCAGCACGCGTATCCAGCAGCTGAGGCTGTTACTTCTTTGAAAACATTCGTAGACTGACCATGAAACCTGGTTTCCTTAGTTAGGAGCGCCTGGTGGAGTCTGTACTGACTGTCAGCTTCCTCTTGGTAGTAGCTGGTTGTAACATGCAGACTGATTTATTTACTGCAGTTAGTGCGTTCATTTAGTTTTTAGTTTCTATTAGTTCATTGCTGCTGTAGTTATTATAATGGGGAGGGTGCCAGGAGCAACATTTGGGAAATAAAAGTATTAATTCTAGAAAACATAACAGTGTCTGATGGCAGAGTGAAGAGCTCAATGCAGGTTATGTAGCTCTCAGGCTCCCCTCACTGCGCTTTACATTTGTTAGGTAATAAATATATAATCTTAAATGCTTATATGCTGATTATTATTGGTTTATATAAGAGAGGCCCAGACTTCAGTGTAAAACCAGGTTACAGGCTGACCAGAAACTGCATGTTTTTGTAGAATATGAGGAACCAACGGAGTGAGACTAAGTTTAGACAGGTTGCCCTGGCAACAGACCTTAGAAAGGGGAAGTTATTGCAAGCTGCACAGGACGTTTTAGTGCACAGGCATATTAATAAATCAGACACAGAAATAAGGAACTGGATAGAAGAAGTTTTGTGTGTAATGAAACTGTGACGTCGAGAGGTACATAAATAACCTGGCTTCCTGTTTTCTGCTTGAGACTGGCTGATGTCAGCAGGCGTTTCTGCGTGTGCTCAGTCGCCATATCCCGGGATATGTAAATAAAGATAATTTTTCAAAGTAAAAGACTACTTTTGAGCCGTGCCTTTTTGGCCCTAAGAATACTAAAGAACCGGAATTAACAATTGGTGCCGTGACCCGGATTCTTGTGCGGCTGAGGGGACTAATTTGGACCTTAAGCTACGATCTGATATGAGGTGGACAACAGACCGGTCTAAAAGAGTAAAGGTAAGCGCAGGCCTGTTGAAAATTGTGCACATTGGATGAATTCTAGATTAGTTGTCCACTGAATTGATGATTGTTACCGTTAAAGTAGCTCAGTAGTGGAAATTAAACTAAATTGTAAAATCTGTTAAGTAGATTTCAGGTGACATGTCATATTGGGATAAATAAAAGTAAAGTTTGGGGATATTTGATGAAAGCTCATTGTTGTTAATACTGTCCCGTTTGAACATGATTGACAGGTAAAGCTTAAGTAAAGCTTAATGGCGCAGACGGGATTCGAAAGCGCCCACGAGTGGGGTTTCCGGTCAACTCACGGGGACCACTTTTAAATTAACAAAGGGCCTAGAAATTTGACCGCTATCGGTGAGGGCGTTCCCGAAGCGGGTTGATTGACCAGCAAGGTTGGACCTGGGCTGAGGCTTTTAAATTAATCAAGGGAAATGTTAGGTGTACCGGGACTGAGGTTTGTAAACTGTGATATGGAAATGGTGAATAATATCGGTTTTGAAGAGGTGATACGGTAATGGAAATAATTTATCTTGGCAGTCAGTGTCTTTTGAAACATCAGAGCCTTTTTATACCGGCTGTCTCCACCAGATTCACAAAAATGACTCCTGTCTCTCTGAAACACTGGTGACCTGTCCACGGTTACAACAGCTCCCCCCGAGGCAGCGGGCAAAGAATCCAGGCTGCCTGTCTAAGAGAAGCTCTCAGTTTAATGCTGAATATTTCACTTATTATTTATTTTATTTAACCTTTATTTAACCTTTATTTAACCATTAAAAACCTATTTTTCAAAGGAGACCTGACCAAGAAGCAGAAAGTGTCTCACAGTTAAAGAAATTCCTCAAACACAGGCAAAAATTTTCTGCAAAAATAAAATTAAAATAAAATAAAGATAAAATTCAACAAAATGCAAATAGAAATTTCAAAGTTCAGTTAAAATGACAATCACTGAATTGACACAGTTGCATGTTATGGACTTGGCCTCAAGGATTCGTAGTTTAGATTTCAAAGCACTTAATGAACTGAAGTCGTTCTGCAGCTCGTTCCAAGCCGACGGGGCTAAATGGACCAAAGCTCTTTTGGAAAGGTTCATTTTGGGCAAATGGAACAGAAAGCATCAAGTAACCTTGCAGATGAAGAGAATAATGACCAGCATGTTTCACTGCAACCAGGCAACATATGCAGGAATCCAACTATTGCCTTAAAACTGTATAAATGAGAGTTCCTGCGACTGGCCAAAGCAGCCCATCCTACCTCGGAGTATAACTCACAGTGGTGTGAGGTTTGCAGTGAGCGATGAACCTCAGAGAAGCACGACACACAGCATGAAGCATTCACATATAGAACATCTCCATAATCGCCTTTTACCTGCTGCAACAGGTAAAAATGTTGCAGCACTTTCCCGTTCAGCATCGTACTCGTGCTCAGCTGTTGCACCGCGATGGTGAATGGGCTGGTTCTTATACTGCTCTACTTGAGCATTCAGATCGCTTTATA
Source organism: Neolamprologus brichardi (assembly GCF_056152115.1). Taxonomy (NCBI): domain Eukaryota; kingdom Metazoa; phylum Chordata; class Actinopteri; order Cichliformes; family Cichlidae; genus Neolamprologus; species Neolamprologus brichardi. Next base: position 51,087,822 of record NC_142106.1, on the reverse strand, counting down.
CAACATAAAGATCCATGATGTGGACACGCGCATCCACAGGCCAGTGAACAGGCCAACGACACACAGTAACCAAAGCATAAGGGAAATGTAGTCACTTGGTTTAATTAGAGTGTAATTAGTTGTTTTTTCTTTCTTTTAACAGTATTGTTTATTTGATCCCTGCTTCCTTTTTTTTGCTCTAACACAGACGTTTCATCTTTTTACCCCTGCAGCCAGTGATGACTTTAACCTGGCTGATGCCTTAGACCCCAGCAATGACATTAATGGCAAGGATAAGAACGTGGGGAAGGGAGGTGGGTGATGGTGTCCTGCATAAGATCAACATGACTCCTAAATCATCCGCCTTCATTAAATGGCGAGATTTCTCATTTCAAATGAGAACATGTCATTTATCTGTGTCCTGTTTGTCCGTGTTTCTGCAGCTTTGTGTTAGCCTAAGCTTCCTTAGCTTCCTTTTGACTGTCGAAAGTCAGTTTGGTGCATGGTGTGAAAACCGCTGTTCTTAAAGTTGGAGCCATGAGTGGCACCAAAATGTGGCCTGATTCTTAAAATACACGAGGCCTCAGTGCTCGTCCTTGGCACTGTGTCAGTCTAAAGGAGTTATCTGTCCGTCCACTCATCTCCATCTCACTTCTTTTTCTTTCTGCCATCTCATTTCTTAATTTTCCTGCTTAGCTGTGTCTCCATTGCATCTGTTCCAAACGTAGACAAAGAGGGGCAACTTTGAATTTATTGCATGTAATGATTTAATGCTAATCAGCCTCTTGTTTGGTGTTTTTGTCACTGGATCTAAAACTCTTACAAGCTGCAGGATTTAGTTACACCCTGCCTAATGTCCCAGCTGCATAATGACACTGGATCATTGGTCAAATGATCACTCTGTTTGTGATTCATTCAGTTCTTATGTGTTTGAACTGAATTAATGGACTCCTCCAAGCCACTGATAGCCACTCTCTGACACAGAGCGCTCGTTGTTGTCCTCCTCTGCTCCCACGTCTCCTCCTCCCACTGACACACTGCTCTCTGCTTCAGTGTTTAAATGCTGAACACCAAAATAGAGTTTGACAGATCAAATGCACTCGTGTTTCATGTTTCAGTTCACATCCAGCTGCGTCTTCACTGTGTTTCCTCCCAGGTTCGTTATCCGACGACGATTTGTTCAATTTGAGCACAGATGACACCTACAAGCCTGACAACAGCAACGGCAAAAGCCAAGGTTAGACTGCGTGGTACATATTTAACATTTCATTGCACCAAAGATGTAAACACTCTTTCCACACGAAGGAATGTGGTGGCAGGTTTCTGCTGTGCTCCTATAACTGAGCTGTGTGTGTGTGTTTCCAGAGAACACAGCAGAAGTGGGCACCATCGCAGGGTTTGCAAGTGTAGTTGCCATGGCGCTGGTGGGTGCGGTCAGCAGCTACATTTCCTACCAGAAGAAGAAGCTGTGCTTCAGTATTCAGCGTAAGCTACACTGCACAGGTGGTTCAGAGGGGGCGGGCCCTCACTGCTATAAAATGAAAAGCGAGCTGCTGTTAGCTTCAAGTATTTGATCCTTGTTGAATTTGTGGGTTTGCTAACTTATACAGAATTAAACAGTTTGTAAATCTTATGGTAGATTTATTTAAATGTGCTTTTTCTGGATTATTGCAGGACTTAAGAGATACAAGCAGCCGCTCCTTATGTCTCTAACTATGAATATATTTTATTATCATTACATCTGGATTAATATACTCACTATTTTTAATTCACTGATGACTTGGTTGGAAATGTTAAAAAATTCCCATTTAAACTTCATAGAGCTGTTGTTACTTTTACAATATTTCAAGAGTTTTCAGCAAAAACAGGACATACGATGGAGTCATCATTTCCATTTCCTTTGAAAAATTAATAATTGATCATCAAAACAGTCACTGTTCATTTATTTATTTTTCTTGATGGAATAACCGATTATTCAGCTCCATCACACCAAGTATGAAATGCAAATGCTAATGTTGAAGCGCCACTGATGATGCTTTTCTACCACATGTTGCGAACGCACTCAGAGTTGACTGAATTAACTCCAGGAGATAACACATCATCTCTAACAGATCATCTCTAACAGATCATCTCTAACAGATCACCTCTAACAGATCAACTCTAACAGATCATCTCTAACAGATCAACTCTAACAGATCACCTCTAACAGATAATCTCTAACAGATCAACTCTAACAGATCCCCTCTAACAGATCACCTCTAATAGATCACCTCTAACAGATCAACTCTAACAGATCCCCTCTAACAGATCCCCTCTAACAGATCAACTCTAACAGATCCCCTGTAACAGATCAACTCTAACAGATCCCCTGTAACAGATCCCCTGTAACAGATCATCTCTAACAGATCCCCTCTAACAGATCCCCTGTAACAGATCAACTCTAACAGATCCCCTGTAACAGATCATCTCTAACAGATAATCTCTAACAGATCACCTCTAACAGATCCCCTCTAACACATCACCTCTAACAGATCACCTCTAACAGATCCCCTGTAACAGATCAACTCTAACAGATCATCTCTAACAGATCATCTCTAACAGATCATCTCTAACAGATCATCTCTAACAGATCCCCTCTAACAGATCCCCTCTAACAGATCCCCTGTAACAATCATCTCTAACAGATCCCCTGTAACAGATCATCTCTAACAGATCCCCTCTAACAGATCCCCTCTAACAGATCCCCTGTAACAGATCAACTCTAACAGATCAACTCTAACAGATCACCTCTAACAGATCACCTCTAACAGATCATCTCTAACAGATCAACTCTAACAGATCATCCTCCTTGTAGTTACATTTCTAGTCTAATTGGCTGGTAATGAATCGAGGTGGCAACAGTACAGACTTTCTGTACTTAAGTAAAAGTACAAATACTGGTGTTAAAAAATACTATTTCTTTAGCTCTGTGTCGTCTCTTCCTTTGAAACCCAGCAACACACTGTGTGACAAACAGTTTGTGTGTTTGCTGATGTTTGTTGAGCTGATCTAAACCTTGTAGAAACATTTTTCCCTTAATGCTCGTTGCGCTGGCTACATGCTGACTAAACAGACACTTCAGCCCCCGAGTATAAACGCTGTAGATGATACAGCTGATGCTTCAATAACAAGCCTATTTAGAAACTGTAAAGATTAGAAAGGACAGATATTTGTTTACAAATGTAGGAAGTAAAAATCAAAGAGTGGTCAGAAAGATACAAATACCTGAAAATTGTACTGAAGTACAGTAACGAAGTATTTATAGTGAACTTTTTGTTATGTGTTGGCAGAGAGTCTGAACACTGACATGCTTAAAGCCGAGAACCCTGAAGCGGTGGTGGCCACAGAACCACAAGGTACCCCCCCCCCCCCCCCCCCCCCCCCCCCCCGTCTGTTATATAAATGCATATAAATGTACAGTGGTCCCTCGCTATAACGCGGTTCACCTTTCACAGCTTCGCTGTTTCACTGATTTTTTTTTTGTGGCAATTTTGTCAATCAATTGTCAATCAATCTCGTGCCACGTCACCTGTCCAGTACAGAACTTTGAGCCTGTATAAGAATTAAATTTTTCAATTCAATTTTATTTATATAGCGCCAAATCACAACAAAAGTCGCCTCAAGGCGCTTCATAGATACAGAGAAAAACCCAACAATCATATGACCCCCTATGAGCAAGCACTTTGGCGACAGTGGGAAGGAAAAACTCCCTTTTAACAGGAAGAAACCTCCGGCAGAACCAGGCTCAGGGAGGGGCGGCCATCTGCTGTGATTGGTTGGGGTGAGAGAAGGAAGACAGGATAAAGACATGCTGTGGAAGAGAGACAGAGATTAATAACAGATATGATTCAATGCAGAGAGGTCTGTTAATACATAGTGAGTGAGAAAGGTGACTGGAAAGGAAAAACTCAATGCATCATGGGAATCCCCCGGCAGCCTACGTCTATTGCAGCATAACTAAGGGAGGATTCAGGGTCACCTGGTCCAGCCCTAACTATATGCTTTAGCAAAAAGGAAAGTTTGAAGCCTAATCTTAAAAGTAGAGATAGTGTCTGTCTCCTGAATCCAAACTGGAAGCTGGTTCCACAGAAGAGGGCCTGAAAACTGAAGGAAAGTGTATAAAGTGTGTAGTGACAAGTTTTACTTAAAAACATCTATAATAACTTTAAAAAATAAAGTTGGCTACTTCGCAGATTTCACCTATCGTGGGTTTTTAGAACGTAACTCCCGCGATAAACGAGGGACCACTGAAGTTGTTTGTTTTCAGAACAAGTTGTCACAGATCTGTTAGAATAATGTCTGACAGGAATGTTGTTGTATCTCTGCAGTGCAGCAGACTCTGCTGGAGCCGCCCAACGCTGAACCTCAGACTGAAGAGAACGCTGTGTAAAAAATCACCGGACTCCCCAACAAACCCTTCACATAACCCCCCCTACACACACACACACACACACACACACACACACACACACACACACACACACACTCTGAACAGCCAGAGGTCACAGGTTGTCTCTGTGCAGCATTATTGCTGCAGAACCTGGATCTGTAATCCTGGTTTGTCAAATCTCATGTTTTTAATTCTCTGTAACGCACGCAGCTCACACCGTGTGGGTTTCAGCCCACTAACCACTCACAATGTTTTTTACTGTTATTTATTTGCCAGCATGTACTCTGTAGTGCTTTGCTGGCACAGATTGAAGAATACCTGAAATGAGAAGCTCGCTCACAGACTCAGTCAGTATCCACTGAGCTGGTTTTGGGCACATTTTGAATTTATTGATGATATTTTGGTAAACTGATGAGTCAGTAACCCGCTGCATGTTTTTAAAGCAGCCTAAAAGAGCATTTGAGGAAGCTGAACTCCAAAGTTAACCAGATTGCTGTGAAACTAAACCAGTGACTTTTATATTGTTTATATTTTGTTTTTATTCTTTTTACTGTGAGTTGTATTTAGGGATAACAGATCATTCAGTGTCCCTCGTTGAAGCCTAACTAATCATGTCTTGTAAATCAAAGCTATTGTTTTTGTTGATGCACAAATCTGAAATATTTATTTGGTCTCTGCTCTCCACACGCCTGTGGAGGACATTCAGCTCGTTGCGCTATTACTACTCTAACCATGTTACTATTAACACAGCTTTGGCTTTAATCTTAACCAAGTACATTAGTGAATGACTAAGGCATCCAACACCTGTAAGTATTAGAGTGTAAATGGCCTTATAGAAAAACTCACTTCTAGTTTGTTTCAACCATTAATGTAAATGATGCTGAAACATCTGAGTGGTTAATAAAACACCTTATGGTCAATGACAAGTTCAAGCCTAGAATGGGAACTCCTCAGATGGGAAACAGCGCCCACTCTGCGCCCAGTCTGCCATATTGTCTTCTTTAAGAGGGAAAGGGGATTATTGATTGGAGGGTCTTTACCTCACAATATGAAGGACTGGAAGTTGTTTCCCACGTGTAAAGCTTGTGAGAGTAAGAGGACTGAGTATAGTGCCAAATATGAAAAGTCAGATGTGAGTGAGGATGATGAAGTCTGTCTCACATCAGTTTCAGCTTAAAACTGCGTCTCGTGAGCTGCTGCTTCCCTCTGAATCCTAACGGGACTTTCTTCAGTGGAAAAGGACGAAACTCCAGCATTTTGTTCCCGGGGAAAAAAAGCTGACTGTCACAGAAATGTTAACAAGTCTGACATGAGTAGTTAGTAATACTGGTGACTGAGTTCTTGTGTTGGGTTTGTGGAGCTCTGAGGTGACTTTGACTTTACGTTTGTGAATTTTTCTAGCAGAAACAACGTCACGTGAAAACAGGTGAATTTATTGAAAACAACTGTAAAGTGAGTAGTTATATTAGTTAAGATTGTTAACATTTGTCAGTTATCCCATAACAAACATAAATATTTAAACAGGGCTGTTTAGCCATTAGCTTGGAGGCTAATCCATGTCAGGTCCAGCTTCCTTCTTGTGTCTCGTGGTGTAGCTCTCCTCTCGTACTCACAAAGATTCAGTGTAATATTTCTTTGCATTTACTTCCACAGCCCAGCTGTATGCTACACGAGGGGTTTGCCTACTTTTCAGATTTTTCAGCTACAGCACGGTGGAACTTTTAGTAGACGTTTAACCTTCATTCATGGTATCCTAATAAAACACATTAGTTTTTCTGAATTGCTAAAACACATTTCCTAAAACTGCAAAATTCAAGCTACACTCACAAAACCTTCAACCTGTCTTGCAAAACCAAACATTTGATCCAAAACTATTTTAACTTTACTCAAAATCAAGCACTACTGCCAAAAACCACTCAAAACCAGCCAATGTGCAAACACAACTTAGCAACGATTACACCCTACAGACAAAAATTCAAATTCTGCCTCAGCATCAAGCCTCTATGCTGGGTCAGGCCACAGGACTTCATCCACATCACATGCTATGGTCTCCCTTCCAATGCAACCAGCAAAGAAACCTTTAGGATGCCAAATCAGCCCTGGCAGGATTCCAGTCCTATCTCACCACATGCTCCATTCATTGCTTGAAGTAGATTTTCCTGTGTAAGGGTTTTGGTCGTAGACTTTCCATCTCCATGCTGAGAAAAACTCCTCAGTAGGATGCAAAAAGGGAGAATATGGTGGAAGAACACATTGATAAAATGCTGCTCATTGTGAAACCAGTTGCATATTCTTGAACCTCGGTGAAAGCTCCATTGGCCCAAATGATGCTCTGCTTACTCGCGATCTCCCTGCTCAAGCAAAGCATCCTGTAGACCCTCCAGGAATGTTGCTAGAAGTTCGTTGTTGTATGGCCCAACAGTAACATCACGGTGGAGAACCCCATAGCTGCTGATGGCACAGTTTCGCTCAAATGGTCCCAATAAACTTGTTTCATTCTTATCCTGTTGCGTTGCAGGACACGGTCAGTCGTTGACAGACTCACACGATTTATTCCCTCAAAAAGTGTGTCGTCTTCTATAATCTGCTGCTGTATTTCACGCAGTCGAATTGCATTATTCTGACGGACCATATCCACAATAAGTGTCTCCTGGCGTTGTGAGAACATGCGTGTTCTTCCACCCTCATGTGGCCGTCTTTCAATTCTAAACAAAATACCATTTGGATATAAGTACACACACACACTCATGTTTTCAGGTTTCACACACAGTAACATGGAGAAATTATTTTTCATTGTCTTCTTACTGAGACAGTAAACTTTTTACCGGTTTGCTTCTCTGAAGGTCCGGATTATAGTAGCCACTGAGGCCCTGCGTAGGTTTGGTTGCACACGTTGCCCTGCCTCCCTCGTTGTCATGCACCAGAACATGATCTTCTTCTTGGTCTTCGTCCTTGCCCAACACCTCTGACACGGACTCCTCTTCCTCTTCTATTGTATTGCTCCACTGTTGGATCCACTCGTACCATATTCATACTGTTTAGTAATCGGGTTCACTGATTGGACACGTGTTTTCAGTTTTAAGTGGCACGGTGTAAATGATGACAACAGTGTGTTAGTTGTGTTTGACTTCTGTAGCCTGTGTGCACCACACTGCTAAATGAGTTTTGTGTTTGAGAAAGTGTTTAGAGTTTTGGTAAATAGGAGATTCAGATTTGCAAATGAGGTCCTAACCAGGTGAACAGTGTTTAAGATTTTGACAACTGTGAGACAGTTTAGTTTTTACTATGGGAATTCAGTGTTTTAGCGATTCAGAAAAACTCTGAAACCTATTTTTCTGCAGAGTTACTGAGCAAAGATCATATCAATCTGATCGATGTGGAAATGAAATTCAGCGTCCCTCTTTGAAGAATTATCTGTTGCACATCTAAGCAGTGAAAACTAGTAAATGTTTACTTTATATCAGTAACAGAACTTAGACGTGAAGACAAGAAGATTGTGTATAAATAAATAACCTTCAGCATCCGAGCAGACAGATTCCCGAGGCCATAATCAGTCCAGAGGACATCGCCTCTGACAGCATCTGTCTCAGACCTGGCTGATTTTACTGATATTCCAAATCTCACTACGTCCCAAACAAACTAGTTTAGCTGTTGATCCAGGAATAACGAAGACAAACCACTGGCCGACTCCCTCATTACTCTATTAAAAAAGACATTTCAGTTTCTGCTGGACTAAAATGGGTGCGATAGGAAAATTAGGGACTGAGTGGAAGGAGCTTGGAGCTGGCACCGCTGCGCAGAACCTCGGTTGAGTTGGTCTGTGTTTGAAAAGGTTTAGCCGTGTCGACGATGTTAGCAGCCGTAGTTAGTTGAAGGGTTTAGATAGTGCCCTGAGGAATGCTTTCTGAAACTGAGCAGTTCTGTTTGTACTAGTGTGGTAGCATATATCCCTGCTGCATTTAGACTTTAGACTCGTGTGTGTTTGCACTGTTAGCTTGCTTTTTTTATACTTTGTACTCGACTGGACTTTTCCTAATAACTTAACTTTTGAGGATAGTTGATGTTTCCTGGTGAGTGAAAGTTTTTCCAGCTTTCCATTGAGTCTTGGCTGTTCCAAAACAAGAAAGCTCTCATTAACGTTCCCGCGCTGTGTCCGAAACAGTTTCCTTTATTGTCTGATATATTAACCTTTTTGTAGCACAAACCTGTAATGAGGGGATCTGATTTATTCCACACACAGCATAGATCATGTTCATTCATGTGTGGAACAAAGTGTTGTAATAAGAAAGTCAATTAGTTACATTGTATATATCGTATTGTGGAGGTAAACACAGACTGCTGTGTTTACCTCCTGTGTTTACTTGCTGTCTTCAGTTTGTCACTTTGTTGTTGTTGTTGGGAGGTTAGAAAGTGTGAGCAAAGGATCAAGTACAGAAGATGCACAAGTAACCATACCAGACATGGATGTGTAGTAAGAACCACCATTGTGTGTCCTGTGAGCTGTAACACAGTGACAGTACAGTCATCCAGCTGTGCTCGCAGCTAGGGCTGCCACAAACGATTATTTTGATAGTCGACTAATCAGATCATCATCCATTGGATGTAAAACTTACAGCTTATTGCACCAGCAGCATCTGCTCTTATATAACTATCATTAGCTTACAGCTTTAAGTGTGTAAGGTATGTGCTAACTAAAAATAAAGACAAGATGATAGTTTATTAAATTTGAATGAAATTTGCAGATTATTTCGTTGAAGTTTAATAAACTCCTTGCTATCTAAAATATAACAGGACACCGGAGTATATTCTCGAGCATCTCACACTTCTGATAATCAGCTGTCTGCTTGACGTTTATTCAGCTGTGTAAAAACTATAACTTTAATCTCAGCCAAACCGATTTACTCAGGAACAAATAAAATACTGAAAAAAGCCAAACAATAACATTTTTAAGTTATCTAAGTGACTTATATATCATGTTTAACCTGAGTAGCGGAAGACGGCGGTGGGTTTGAAAATGATGTGCGGGAGTCCGGTGTTCTCACGGCTCTAGTTAGCCTAGCCCCCGGCTAGCTATCAAGCTAGTGCGTAACAGACGTCTCCGAAAACGTCGGAGCGCTTTTGAAAATATGTGGTGTCTTGATAAACTGAGCAGATATTTGAGGTTTACACAGCTACATTCTCGCCTGAAAATATGTTAAACGTTTATTTTGTGACCCAGAAAGAATAATAAGAGTAACATTAAAACTAACTAGCTGCCGCCATTGTTGGAAACTGAGCTGGGCTGCGCTATGAATTCTGGGACACAGCTTCTTCTTCGGGGTTTAACAGCAGCTGGCATCCTTGTACATGCAGTGCTGCCATCTTCTGTTTCAGTCCATTATTACACTCTTAAATCCTACTACTTATTCCTGCGTCTTTTGTGATCTTACAAAGCTTCAAACAACGCGTCGACTATTAAATCAGTCGTCAACGATTTTGATAGTCGACTAATCGTGACTAGACGACTAATCGTGGCAGCCCTACTCGCAGCCTAAAGACAGGAAGTGTTGCAGTCAGGATGCAGCACAGACAGCAGCCTGTTCCCTGGTGTTACCCCGGTAACGAGACAACACATCTATCAGCTGCTTCTCACAGCTTTACTGTGTCCGCTGTGTGTTTCACTTTGAAAACGGTTCGACTGGAATGGCAGGAAGTAAAAATGCTGCAACTGGGAGGTAGGATCAGATTAACAGGTTCATGTCTGGAAAGAGTCTTTTTTTGTATATTTGAGAGTTTCGTGGTGATTTCACTTCGTGTACATGTCTTTGAGGTGGTCATTAAAGTAGGATGTATGTGTATAACCAATATTCTGTGGCTAGATAAACCTTTGTGCGTGTGTGAGAGATGAACGGTTAATGCTAAAAAGAGGAAAAATAACCCAGTTTGTGGCCACATTAGCCATTAGCATCCTTAGCTTTGTCTTATTTTCTGATCCGAGTGATTCCTGCGCTGGGTGGTGTTTTTTAGGCCGTGTGTTGTGTTTGCAGGTGTGGTCTCTGTGTAGTTGGCGGTGCTGTTTAAGACTCTGCATACCTGTGTGCTGTAATCCAAATGACACTTCTTTTAGCCTTATATCCTGCAAAGTCCCATAGGAGCGCACTGCAACATTCATGTAACACAGCACAGCTGCGCCCGAGCGACGCCGCAGTCGCCCCCTGTTGGCAACAGGTGGGGGCTGTTTCATCAGGCTCGGGCTGCTGGAAGCTTCACTCAAATCAAACAAAAATAACAAACCTTTCAGTTGGCTGAATGTATTTAAATATTCATGTTTGAATGCGCAAATATTTGGTCTGTAGCAAAAATATGTATTTACCAAAGACAAAGTGCTGATTGAGCCTTTCATGGCCCCTGTGCAGAGTTACTGGATAATCTGTTATTAGAAAATAATAAACTGTTGATTATATGCTTGAATCTGAATGTAACACAGATGTCCTCGCCTAATGTGAAGCATTTGAATTAGTCTGAGTGTGTATGAGAACATGACTGTTTTATATCAATGAAAAGAAAAAGATACGTCTGATGTCTTAAAATAATGTGTGCTAACCTGTGCAATGCTTGCATTCAGCCACAGTGCATTATTATTGGCACTGTTCTGCTTTGGGCTTTAGTGTGGGATTTATGGCACGCTGCCGTTTGGATCTGGGCCCCATGTGATGACCACCGGTACCAGTAGACCCGCTACAGCCCAGCAGCAAACAGTACAATGTTTGATTAAATGTGACTGTGTAGCGATTCCAGCGTCGATGGAATAAAACCAGTAGAATGTTTGTCATCGATAAGCAGAAGATGTGGCGATCAGCCCTCGTGGCCTGTTGAACATCAGGGATTTTGGTTGGTGGTAGACGAGTTTCCGCTTCATCTTTAGGCAGCACCTGTGATGCTGTCACTCAGCCTGCCGTCTGTCCTCGCAGCCGATGATTGTGTCACGCGACGCCAACCAAAATCCTGCAGCCTTACGTTTTTATTCAGGAGAACAAGGCGAGATATCTGGTTTCTGCTACAGAAGCCAGCAAAGCTACAGCTGATCTGCTGCGTGAGGGTTTTTTACCCTGACTGCCACATACAGGACGCACTTTGTCATCTTACCACACTAACACACATACAAACTTTGATGCATGCTTTTCTCTACACACTGTTTTACTTGTGACTTTCGAGTGTTGCGCTGTCTTTTGACAGTTGAATGTTGCACACAGCTTGAAGTGTAATAGTAAACTGCTTTCTCACTTATTCTTCTGTAGCTTTCTTGCAGTTTGTTACAATTATTAACCAATAAAAGCTTTTTCAAAAGAACAAGGAAAAGACTGGACATCTGAATTGTTTCTTTATTTTTAAACGCCATGTCAGAAGTGAGTATGACTCCTTGAGGATCTTGAGGGTTTCAGCATGAGCCGCTTTTATTACCTCCCAGCTGGACTATTATAACTCCTTATATGCTGGAGTTAGTCAGACCTGCCTCGCAAGACTGCAATTGGTCGAAAATGCTGCAGCTCGTCTCCTGACACGAACTAAAAGACGTGAACATATTTCCCCGATGCTCGCCGTTCACTTCAGAATTGATTTTAAAATACTATTGTCGACTTACAAAGCGCTGAATGGACACGCTCCTGGGTATTTGACCTCTTGCAGCCTCATGCGCCCTCTAGATCTCTTAGATCAAACGATTTGTTGCTTTTAGCCGCACCAGGATCAAGGCTGGCTCACAGAGGCCATCAAGGGTTCGTAGCCCCTAAATGTACCCCTACACATCGGACAGGCTCCTACTGCCAGTCTTTTCAAATCTCATCTAAAAACACATTTGTATTCACTGACTTTTCACACAGTACGAGCTGTTTGATACTATTTTGTATTTCTGTACAGCACTTTGTTGCTGTTGTATTTAAATGTGTAAATAAGAACGATAATAATACAAAAGCCATCAATTATGATCAAATTAATAGCTGCTGTCTGTCGTGTTTCCTTTTTATTCTTAAGCTGCTGTGTGTAATGTTTCTGCAACACCAGTTTGTCAGGAGTGTGTGAAGCTACACAGGGTGGCAGACCCACTGCACACTATTCCACATTTAAGGCCTTCATAATGACACATATTGTGTTCCATATAAGAATAAAATATGAATAAAAATTCTTATTTTCCAGGTTCACTGATTCTGAAGCAAACTGAGGAGACAGAGCAGCATGAACATGCATACAGTCGTACGTGAGGGGCGTGCATTGCAAACACGTGTTGAAGGATGTGACCTGGGACGTGTTGTTTCACAGAGAAGCAACAGAAACACAAAGACAAAAATAGTTTATTTAAGACAAAGAAGAAGTTGGTGTTTGTAAAACACACAGCAGTCTCTGCATGCAGACCCACGCTGGTCCCTGTGTTTGTAAGCAGAGAATAGATCTGGTCCATGAACTGTGTGGTAGAGCTGGGAAATCAAACATCTGTAGCTGTTATCTTCTTTAGAGTTTAATAATTTTACAGTTTCCGTTCATAACTGTCTTCATTACAAATCAATAAACATTACCAGCGTGTTCAGCAGTGCATGTGACTCGTCAGAGCAGCAGAGCCCTAAACCAACAACACATCATATAAACATCTGCACGTAGAGCCTTAAACCACAAACTGCTGAATAAGAATATTTTTTATTTTTCATGCTTTGCATTCACATAATTAGTTTTAAGGTTGAATTGGTGCAACATCCACAGAGTGCAACAAGAAAATGAACCCAAATCACTTTATATGAACATGTTTCCTAACATGCTTTGGTTGAACAGTAGAAAAAATGCACGATCTTGTGAAGTGCAATAAAAATAATATAAATATAGTTAACAGGACGCTTCAGTTAGGTCTAGTTTAAAACATTTTCTAAATGCTTTTTTCATTTTACAAATATCTCGAGGAGTCATTTTATTTTTCTCAAATGGAAATGTCGATAAAAATATCAGTCAATTAGTATTTTGGTGTAACTTTGTTAAACACATAAAAGCAGTCATGCGTGGCCGTCCGTGTCACACAGCCGTGTGCAACGGGGTTCCTGCGGTGTGCGTCGGGGAGTGGTCCGAGGAGGACGACAGGGAGTGGGATGAAGCCTCTCTTTGCAGCTCCTCCACCCTCCTCTGGAGCTCTGCTCTCAGGATCAGCAGATCCTTCAGAGTCTGGTGCACTGGTACCTGAAACACAATCACAGCGTGAGGAGCTACAGCCTTTCTCCAGCAGTCCTCAGTAGACTCAGCTCGGCACAGCTGAGACTCTTACTGTGAGCGAACTCCTTCATCAACCATCAGGTGTCGAACTCCAGGCCTCGAGGGCCGGTGTCCTGCAGGTTTTAGATGTGTCCTTGATCCAACACAGCTGATTTAAATGGCTAAATGACCTCCTCAACATGTCCTGAAGTTCTCCAGAAGCCTGGTAATGAACTGATCATTTGATTCAGGTGTGTTGACCCAGGGTGAGATCTGAAACCTGCAGGACACCGGCCCTCGAGGCCTGGAGTTGGACACCCTGTCCTACACCATCAGGAGATAAGCAGCCAGAACTGAATAGAAAAGAAGATGTTTTCTTCTCTGTATTATAAAAATAAGCTCCTTCATCTGGATTATTTGATCAAATATATCAGTTTAGCAACAGATCAAAGCAGACTGTAGCACGGGCGAGTAACAGTTGTGCAAATATAGCGCTTTGACCTATAAACTTATAATCGTCCACACTGTGAATGTTTTACCTTCTTTTGAGGTCACTGTAGCTCAGGACACAGAGTCGTATACTAATCAGAAGGCTGCTGGTTTGATCCCTGCTTCAATCTGCATGTCAAGAAACTAACCTCAAGGCTCCCTCTGATGCATCCACTGAGGTGTAAATAGATACAAAAGAAAAGTGCTCGTATGGATGGGAGTGTGAGGTAAGTTATATAAAGTGCACTGAGTGCGACATCAGAAGCAGTCAATTTAACATTCTTTAAATTTCTATCTCTAAATGTTGAAGTTAAACTGAGATCTAGGAGCAGTGTGGAGGTGCATTCATTTACAGGCCTGTTAAGGGATTCTGTTTATAATCATAAGGCTCATATCTGATGTATGTAGAGGTCGTCCAAAAACAACATGGGCTTTACAGATAACTGGGAAACTTTCTGGTGGAAACCTCGTCCTGTTAGGAGAGATCCTGCTGGAGCAGCTCGCTTTCTACAAATCTGGGCAAATTTATCAAATCCCCCAAAACATGAGAATCCAGAGTCTGGACCAGGAAGCCTCTCTGCAGCCTCTCCAAAAAATAAAACCAACAATCAACAAAAAAAAGATTTAAACACAAAAAAATCACAAAGAATGAACATTATTATAATTGTTATGAAGGACCCAAGAGTGTTGTAGGCACGTGGATGCTTTTATTTACAATACAGTCTGTGTTTTTATTTCTTCCCTTCTCTCATCAGGTCCCGTGTCCTGTGTCCCGGCATGACCAGGTTACCAGTGTTGGTCAAGTTACTTGAAAAAAGTAATCAGTAACTAATTACTGATTACTTCCCCCCAAAAAGTAATCCCGTTACTTTACTGATTACTTATTTTCAAAAGTAATTAATTACTTAGTTACTTAGTTACTTTTTAAAAACACGATTTACAACCTGAATAGGTGATAAAGTGATAGATCTTTCAGCCCAATTCTACTTTTTCTACATAATCCATCATACAAAATGTAATCAAATGGAAAAGTCTCTTTTTAAAACTTGTTTTATTAGTTTTAATCTTTTAACTTTATGCATCAAGCAAAAATTTAATTATATGCACCATTCTGTGACTGGAAGAAATTTGTTTAACATTTAAACCTATTTTCTGCACATTCCAGCACATAATTTTTTTTTTGTGTTTACACTCAGTCTTTCAAATAGATGCAAGTAAAACACAGCAGAAAATAAATAAAGTCAAAGACTAGCGGTCCTGTTGCTCTATTTTCACCTGTAAAGCAGGAGTGGGGTAGGCGGAGGGTTACCCTGGTGCAGGTGTGCCGCAGCGGTTAGTGGAAGAATCCGCGAGTTTCTCTGTGAGTTTCCCATTACGTCGTAGCTACTCGGAGCTTGTTTGGAAGTTTAGGGTTTTTTCACTGTAAAAATAAGTTTTCTTCCCACGCACAACGGACACTAATGTTTTTGTCACTTTTTATGGAATCAAACTCAAAGTAAGGTCAGTACTTCCACGCTTTAAACGCTGCACGCTCATACTCTCTCTGCACTCCATATATTATCCATTGTTGATCTGCACACAGCTGTTGTCACGAACGTCGCACTCGCTTACGTCACTGTCATGAGACATTCTCGCAAAAAAATCACGGTTTTAGTAACGCAGTAACGCAGCGTTCCTACGGGAAAGTAACGGTAATCTAATTACCGTTTTTGCAATAGTAATCGCTTACTTTACTCGTTACTTGAAAAAAGTAATCAGATTACAGTAACGCGTTACTGCCGATCTCTGCAGGTGACTGAGAGCAGCTGTGTGGCTCAGCTTCCCCTGACACCACTGCTCCACCCCTCCCCTGCAGCTGAGCCACAAAAACAACATCCACAACTGCACCAACGAGTAAAACAGTGAAATATAGATGATTAGACATTAGTTCTCTATCATATCGAGACTCCACTCTCCAGAGATTCTCACTCAGAGAACCAAGGTCACAATGTAACCGTACAGTATCTGTTGCTCGGTTCCTCTTAGTACGTGAATCAATAATTGATCAACCCGCGACCCTGACAAGCAGAAGCGGATGGATGGATGACTAAATCCATCCTGAGAGCTTTCTTGTAGGTCTTGTTTTTGTTACCTGTTGTTTTTAACATTTATCTGTGGTGAACATCTCAGCCCTAACCAGACTCCTTCACCAGCTAGTGCACGTGCAGCGTACCTGTGGCCTCATGCGTGGGTTCCAGCGGGCATAGTAACTGGTCCAAAGCTCCAGGTGTCTGGGCGAAACCATCGGGTAGAGAACGTGGTTCTCATAGTCCACGTAGAAGGGGTTGGTGAAGTCCTCGGGCTGGCTGTCAGGTAACAGCATCAACCAGTTAAAACCTTTCAGTAATCTTGTCCACTCACACTTAACTTAACCAGCGAGGTCATTAACGTACCTGTTGATGTACGACCAGAGAGACACAGTCTTGGCTGGAACCTCCTGCACGAAACAAAGTTAGACTTTCAGCTGAAACAGCTTCATTGACCCTGTTGCTTCAGGACATGAACGTACCTGGTTGGCCCGCTCCTGTTCGCTGCTGTAGAGGAATGTACCAAACAGACAGCTGTACAGATGGTCCAGCACGGTGATCAGGAAGAGCTCGTTGAACTCAAAGGCTGCTGGGAACTGCGGTCAGAACGAGTCGGAGAAATGATGTAAATACGTACACACAAAGACAACAAACACGATATGTGCTGTTGAGTCCAGGACCGACCTGTCGAGTCATCTGCCAGACGCAGTCGATAAACTGGACGAACAGAGGCGAGCGCTCTGAGTTAGCATGGTTCTCATCACCGTGGCCCACGCGCTTCAACACAGGGGGAAAGTAGTTTTAATATGAAACTAGACTCCTGCATCATTTCTGAGCTTTTACACAGAAATATACAACCAATCAAGAGTATGGATGTTGTTCCTTTATTTTCATGAGTGTTTACACTGTAGATTCTCACTGAAGGCATCAGAACTATGAATGAACACATGTGGGATTCTGTGATAACAAAAAAGTGTGAAATAACATGTTTGATGTTTCAGCTTCTTCCAAACAGCCTTTGCTTTGATTCCTGCTTCGCTCACTCTTGGCGTTCTCTCCATGAGCTTCATGAGGTCGTCTCCTGAAATGGTTTCCAACAGTCTTGAAGGAGTTCAGAGGTGCTGAGCACTTGTTGGTCCTTTGCCTTCACTCTGAGCTCCATCTCATCCCAAACCATCTCCACTGAGTTTAGGTCAGGTGACTGTGGAGGCCAGGACCCATCAGACCAAAGCACAGATGTCCTCTGGTCTAATGTCCACTCCTTGTGTTTCTCAGCAGCTGTTTGACCATAAAGGCCTGATTCACACAGTCTCCTCTGAACATGTAGAGATGTGTCTGCTACTGGAGCTCTGTGTGGCATCTATCTGGGCTCTGATCTGAGCTGCTGTGATTTCTGAGGCTGGTGACTCGGATGAATGTATCCTCAGCAGCAGAGGGGACTCCTGCTCTTCCTTTCCTGGGGCGTCCTCATGTGAGACAGTTTCATCGTGGTCTTGATGGTTTTTGTGCACTTGGGGACACATTCAAAGCACAACACACCTGATGGTCCCAACCTCATTAAGAAGGCAAGAAACTCAACAAATGAGCCCTGACAGGCACACCTGTGAGGGGAAACATGTCAGGTGACGACATCATGAAGCTCACTGAGAGAAGGCCGAGGGTTTGCAGCGCTGCCAACAAAGCAAAGGCTGGAACCTAAAATATAAAACATATCAATTTTTCCTTTGCTCTGCATCTGCCGTTCAGTATTATTATTAATAAATAATTAATTTTGCAAACTATCTGACAGACTTCTAACTGTGGAGCTGGCGAGGTAAAGAATGCCTAACGTTGAGTCGTATCGTTTGCTTTCTCATATACAACTAAAAGCTTCTTTTGGCTGCTTCCTTAACAACGAGGCATGCATATTTAATATGGTGCAGATTTTTACGACAGATCTTCTTGTAAGTATTTCTCCTCCTGCACTCGGAATCTCTGCATGTGAAGCAAATGCATCACTGCATCACTAACTTGTTTACATATGC
Source organism: Neolamprologus brichardi (assembly GCF_056152115.1). Classification (NCBI taxonomy): domain Eukaryota; kingdom Metazoa; phylum Chordata; class Actinopteri; order Cichliformes; family Cichlidae; genus Neolamprologus; species Neolamprologus brichardi. Next base: position 51,069,628 of record NC_142106.1, on the reverse strand, counting down.
AGCGACACTGGAGCAAATACATGAAAAGCAAAGGCTCATGAATGTACTTCATTCCAGGTAACTATGTAAATGACTGCATGTTGATGCCAGATTATGTTGTTATGTAAAAAATAGGGATATAAAGCAAACCAACAAATATTATATGTAGCAGGTTCTTACAGCAGCAAACTTGTGTCCAAAACTAATCCACTCCTTCTCCACTAAAACCTGCAAACACAAGCACATATATGTTTAGTACGTTACTACATGCAAAGATGAGGTTTGGAGTGTGTAGTTGGTGTGTGTCACCTGGAAGCCTCTCAGTGTGCGATAGTAACTGTCCAGCATCAGCATGGCCAGAGAGGTGAGCTGGGCTGTCCTGTCCCAGCCGTCGCTGCAGTGAACCACCACCGACGTCTTCCCAGACTCCAGCTTATCAGCTACCTTTGCTGCTCCTGCTAACAACAGCTAAACACAACAGGGCCGTGTGGTTAAGATCTATTCTTTGCATAAGGAAACAGCTCGTTCCTTCTTTTATGTGGCTGGCGTGCGTTTGTGTAGTTTACCCGTATGTACTCCAGCCAGTGCGTCTGGTCGATGAAGGAGTGCCAGTGGGCTTCGTCTATGGTGGGATAAACAACATCCTTCATCTTCCTGAGAGACTCCCTCATCACATGAATGTTTGGAATTTCCAGGAAGTTTAGCTCTACGTTGGGGTAGAAACTCTCACTTTCATACCCTCCATCCTTTCCCTGCATGTGATGGAGGCAGCGGAGGCCGGGGCGGAGGAGTCCAAAAGAAAAAGAGAGATTTCCGTGTTAATAAGTGACGTAAGGGTGAGCAGTGATGAGAAGCATGTCTCCATAGCAGCGTGGTTAAAACGCTCTGTGCTGCACCTTGTTGGTGACGGCCACGCTGCTCTGTCGGGCATCAAAGATGGTGAGCTTGTGGGACTGAGCGTTGGCGTCCATGATGATTTGGAGAAAGCGTTCGTCTTCTTTACAGCGACGGTCTGACGGCCCAACTAGCGGCTGGCTACAGCGCACAATGGTGGCCTGAGACTCTGGGTGGATCCAGGACAAGACCTGCAAGCAGGAAGAGCAAGACCAGTTCAAGCGAGCCAAACACAGCACGAGGAAACAGCTAACATTCATTTTGTGTGTTCCCATAAATACTAAAGTTACAAAGCAAGATGTATGGCTAACTGACAGTGTTGGGAAGGTTACTTTTAAAATGTATTCCATTACAGATTACAGAATACATGCCCCAAAATGTATTCTGTAACGTATTCCGTTACGTTACTCAATGAGAGTAACGTATTCTGAATACTTTGGATTACTTAATATATTATCATGCTGTTTACAACTACATGAATGTACTATTGCTGTGATTTATTACTGTTACTGAAGGTCCGCGGCTCCGAACCGTAGTAAAGGGACCTCTGACTAATACGGTGGGTTCTGTGTCGGGCTGGTAGCCGAAAACTAGTGATGTGTCCTGTGTGTCGAAGCGTCGAATCGTGTGTCGGGTAATCTCAGGGGCGTTTCTGTGAAGCGCGTATCGAGGCTTGCTTTGATTACGTAGCAGTGACGTTCGAGGCCTCGCGGGCAGTCCGTACCACGTGACTGATTCAGGGACTGGTTCACCGGTTCGCGCCAGATTCGAAATAAAATGGGCAGAAAAAGGTTTTGATTATCGATTAAAATCGATTCTAGCTTGGATAACGTGATATTGATTCATTAAAATCCTGAATCAATTTTTAATATAAATATTACTACACTTCAACCACCACCAAACAGCTAAAACAGTAAATGAGAGCAGGTACACCGATTCTGCACAAAGACGTAAACACAAAGCGCTGACGCATCACAATCAGGGCTGAAAGCCGACAGCTCACTGATTCTAATCTAAGGCATCTGCTGTGATGCTTACACATTAGATAAAGTCTCGAAAGTGTCAGCTTTCTTTTTATAGTTATAAAAATATGCAAATGTACTGATCTATGATCTGAATTATACTATTGACTGACTGTCTGAGGCTAACAGTTACACAATCATACCAAAACTCTGTCCTGATAGTTTCCACTTTCTCTTTTGTATCACACATACTGAGACAATATTCGGGATAAATAACCAAGAAAACAATTTATTCAGTTTAGAGGTTTACACATCATTATAATCACAGAGCCCGCTTCACTTGAATTGTCCACTTGATGGCGCAGTAGAGCAAATGAATCATCACAATGCTTCGAACCATGAGTCGACCAATTGGGTGGAAAGCTTCAGTTCATCATGAGGCTTCATCTCACCATCACTACCGAAAACTAGCTTTACTTTGTTCTCTGGGTCAACTTTGCTAGCAGAGACAGAGAGAGGCGTTGAAAGGCTGCTCCAACAGAACTTATTGTTTTTGGAGGAAAACACGAACACGGTGTACAGTCGAGTCTTAATAGCTTACTTACAACTGGGCTCGTCTGGCTCTCTTCTTGGCTGCAGTGGTTATTATTATATTTACATGCTTCCAGCTCCCGTTTTTGCTCGATGACAGCTCGTACTTTTCCTTTTTCTCCCTCCCTCGCTCACAGACACATAACGTGTATGGCAGTCCATTCTCCCTGCAGCACGGACTACACTGCCTATGATGCAGCGTTGCCAACTCCTCAGTAAAGAAAATCGCTATTGGCTGTCCTAAAAGTCGGTAGAAGTCGCTAAATGACGTCATCACCTAATTTGCATAATTGGTCATGCTAATGTAATTGTAACCTATGTTGTTGGAGAGAGAAATAACATCGTGGAAGAGACATAAAGTGAGTAAAAAACGTCCTAAATGCATTTAGAATTTATTTAGAACTACAAATTAAATTTATTTTAGCAATTATTGTTTTTTTTTATGTCACAATTCCAACCCTGCTCCTTTACCCGGGCTTGGACCGGCAAAAGTGACCCGAAATAGGCACTCTGGTGGAGTTACTTTGTGTGTGTGTGTTTATAAGTAGTTTTAAACCTGATCCACAAAACAGCATAAGAGGAGAAGAAGAACTGACTGCGTTACAGCACCCGCTGCTTGTTGAGAGTTGCTGCTATGATGCTACATTCTTTAGAGCTATACCTGTAGCATTCTGCCTATTAGCTTAGCACAACAACAACAAAAAGGCCTCTCTCACCCAGGAAACACGCAGAGAGAGAGCGTCACCCTGTAACCATGGCAACCGTAACGCTGCCGCCTGGAACAACCGAACGTAGCTGTCAAACAAAACCCAAACAGTCCTGACCCGCCACAATATGAAACAGGGAAGTACCGCCGTGTAATCCAATTATTTCAACAAAGTAACTGTATTCTAAATACCACCTTTTTAAACGGTAACTGTAACGGAATACAGTTACTCATATTTTGTATTTTAAATACGTAACGGCGGTACATGTATTCCGTTACTCCCCAACACTGCTAACTGACAAGTCATTAGCCAATGAACCGGCAAAATGCACAAATGGGAGAGAGAGCCAGAGAATGAAAAACAGGCGAGTAAAGAAGAAACGATCAGTGCATCGCGGGAAGCTTGCAGCAGCCTATTGCAGCGTAACATCAGGGAGGTTTAGGGTCAGCTAATCCAGCCCTAACTATATCTTTAATCTTAAAAGTAGAGACGCTGTCTGTCCCTCGAATCCAAACTGGGAGCTGGGAGCCTGGAGGCTCTGCCTCCCGTTCTACTCTGAGACAAAGAGCAAAGCCTCAGATATGTGCTCAGACTGACCGGTATACGGTGCTTGGCTCTGAACACAGCCACTCGTTTGATGTCTTCATCTGTGATGTTGGTGGGGATGACCAGGATGGAAGGATACGTGTCACATAGCTCATAGGTGCTGTTCATCTTACTGATGGTCCAGCTCTCATTAGGCAGCCCCTGACAAAAGACATGCAAGCAGAGGAAAGAAACAAAGTCTGGATAATGTAGAAAACAAATGAACTTGTTCACACATAAAATGTTCAGGATGCTGGAAAAGGAAGTGCTATTAAAAAAGAAACATTTTGCAACAAATGAGGTTAACTGGCAACACGTCAGTCGTAGAGTAACGGCGCCCGTGGAGTTACCTGACGTCTGTATTCTGCTGCTGGGTCATACACCTTCCAGCCGTCCACAGGAAACTGCTCTTTGTACAGGAAGGCAAACAAGGGCTGCCAGAGGAAGTCACAGTTACAGTATTAGTCATGCAGATGTAACGAACAGTAGTTTTTACTATAATCGCCCTCACTCACGACCAGTTTGCCTTATGGGACGAACCAAAAGCCTTCTACAGCCAACTCCTCACTATCCTCCAACCTTTGCTCGTCTTTATCATTTTGTATGTTGGTGCATGCGTCTGCTATCTGTCACTGTATGTTGTGAGGCAGTTAAAAGCAGTAAATACAGGACAAGAGAATTAAACTGACCAGACTGTGGGACAGAGGAAAGGCATGTTTGGTCAGCAGCTCCACCACGTCCGGCTGGCTCTCCTCCATCTTATAGGCAAACCTGGGACTCCTCATGTCCTGAAGCACGAAGCAGGAAACTGCTCAATCAGCAGACTCGCCAAAATAAGACATTTGCACATTTTCTGGGTTTTTCTTTTATTGCTGTTAACTAAAAATGCCTATAACATGTTAGATGACGTGTTTTAACACATATATTCATGCATTTGTGTGACTGCTTGTGTATTAAAGCGGTACCTTGCAGACCAGCTCCAGTCCCTTGTTGTTCTGTCCTTGGCTGGGAACGCTGATAGATTCGATCCTGCTGATGACTCCCAGGTTCACATCCAGAATGAAGGGAGAGTCCTGAATGGACACACACTAACATGAACACACTGGTGCAGATGGAGAGTGCTACAGCACTTCTGATAATCGAGCAGACCTTTTCCACACTGATGAAGTACAGCTTGTAGTCTGTGATGGTCAAAGTCCCAGTAACCAGACCGCTGAATGGGCAAATGTACATCACATCCTTGACTGTAGGAAAAGAAAAGCGCTGATTACACTGGTGTATTTGCATGACTGGACACACATAGAGACTAGAATGAAGGTACCTGTAGTTTGGATGGTCTCTCCAGGGAGCAGAGGAACCTGGTTCTGGAACATTTTGACCTGTGCTCCGTATCTCAGACCTGGGAGGGTCTGCAAAGATCACAGATCACTCAGTGGGACCACTACACACCTGTTTTATGCTAGCTAGTACTTGCTAGCTATTTTGCTACTGTTGCAAAATAAACTCATCATCAAGTGTTAGAACAATATTCCTTTTTGCTAAAGCATATAGTTAGAGCTGGATCCTCCCTTAGTTATGCTGCAATAGGTGTAGGCTAGGATTCCCATGATGCACTGGGTGTTTCTTCTTCACTCACTAAAGCTGTGTCCCAAAGTGCTCCAACGTTTTCGGAGACATCTGTTACCCACCAGCTCGATAGCTAGCCGGCGTTCAATGGTCACTCCATTCAGACTCCCGCCGTGTTTCGCTACTCAGGTTAAACATATATAAGTCACTTAGAGAACTTAAAAATGTTAATGTTTGGCTTTTTTCAGTATTTTATTTGTTCGTGAGTGAATCAGTTTGGCTGAGATTAAAGTTATAGTTTTTACACAGCTGAATAAACGTCAAAAGAGACCGTCGAGAGTTTACTCCAGCGTCCTGTTATATTTTAGATAGCAAGGAGCAGACGGCCGAGTTTTTTTAACTCCACCGAGACAGCTAGTGTTGCAAAACTGAAGGCTGGATCGTCCAGTTTCAAAGCTCTGAACTTCCGGCCTCCTCGGTCTACTTGGAAAGTACTGCAAAGGATGCATCCTAGGTTTTGGGACACAGCTTATGTGTTAATAGGCCTCTCTGCACTGAATCCACAGCATGTCTTTATCCTGTCTTCCTTTTCTCAACCCAACCGGTCGCAGCAGATGGCCCCGCCCCTCCCTGAGCCTGGTTCTGCCGGAGGTTTCTTCCTGTTAAAAGGGAGTTTTTCCTTCCCACTGTCACCAAAGTGCTGCTCATAGGGGGTCATATGATTGTTCAACAATACTGGTTTTAATGTTTTGTCTGATTCTTAATCAGGACCTGGCTACCATTTCCAAGAATACAAATCAGTGACATCTTTTATAAGAGCCTCCCTGACTGTTGTACATATCATTTTGCCAGGATAGCACAGCAGCACTAAGGGAAAGAAGAGTGAACGGAAAGGATGAAGCAGGCAGACCAGCAGAGCGAGGAGCAAGAAAACTGAAGAAAAGTAAGAGACAGACTTGCCGAAGCATTGGAAGGATGCTCAGAGTCAATGTCTCCATGGTAACAAAGCCCTTCATCCTGTGAATCCTGCTGCAGGGAAAAGCCAGCATGAAGACAGTGAGACAAAGAGACAGAGAGAGATTATATAGTAAAAGGACACGCTTATAGAAGATGTAGTTGCTATGTGTTTGAAGATGTGACGACACAAGTGCATCACTCCCTTTGAGGGGGCGGTACAAAACAAAGTCTAGCTCGTGTGAAATAGATGAGCACAGAATTATTGGGTCGTCTATGAAAAAGGTTTAAAGTAGGTTTGTCAAGTTTCCCAAGTGTTGTTAAACAGCAGGGAGTTTTTAACAGGGTTTCCAAACATCTGAGGTTTATATGATGGATGTGCACACTATGACCCCTTTCACACGGAAACAAAATAATTCCACAAAACCTACCAGAGTCAAAAATATTAGCTCCCCTGATGCTAATGTGGACTCGTTCGTTAGTGCTTTTCTAGTCTACGTGAGCACTCAAAGCATCCCTCACTCACCAATCACGTTTTACCTCTGACAGATGCAATAAGGAGCAAGTTGGGGTTTAATAACATCGATCATGTTAAGCAGGCCGCCTGGAATCATTCTGTTGTTTTAGCTGTAAATCATCTGAGAGTTTTTGTCCCCTTTGTCAGGAGCAATGTTCCCTCCAAAAAATAATTTCTGTCCACTACGAGATAAAGGAGAACAACAGCCTGATACCTGCAGGCCTGACAACAGCAGATGTATCACTGCTGTAACACCTGTAACATTCAGCAGTCGCCTCATTGTTCTGACACACACAAACTATTGACTACACTACACACTAACTACACACTAACTACACAAGATTTGCGCTAAACGTCTCAAATCACATCTCAAAACATCACTGTCACTCCTAAAACTTCCCCCCGTTTCTTAACAACTAGATGCCACGTTGCCATATCATTTTTTGATTGGTCGACATGGTACTTTTTGACGAATAGGAAAGAGAGAGGGGGGTGGGGGTTTGTTTTTGCTCACAGGCTTTCGAGCCTTTTTTCTTATAAAACGCCTTTTTTACCGTTTCTTCCCGCAGTAAATATGAACAACGACAGTATTCAGGAAGAAAACCAAACACTGCAGATATTTTTATCGTAACTCTGGTTTTACGGCCAATCAACACAATTTAAAAACTGGTATAAAGTCCACACTTTTTCTGTCAATTGTTCCGTCTGTCCTGCTCACATCTCCAATGGTTGTACACGTTGTCATTAACGTGGCTTCACTCCACATCAGTCACGCCGCTTTGCTCGCTAAAACACCGGTGTCGGCACATAAGGACGCTGTCGTAGCCTGTCAGTGACGTTGATTAGCTGCGTATATACATTGGCTGGACTATGGGATAAGGAGGCATCGTTCTAATCCCATACGGGAGCAGCCAGTCACTTACTGACTAACACTGCAAAACAGAATTGTTAAAGTATTAATTTCAATTCAGGTTAGATTTTTTGTGTGCAGAGACCGTGCCAGCAGTGCGCAATTGTGCAATTGCGCAGCTTAGAGGGAACATTGGTCAGGAGGACTACTTCTTTCAACATCTGGTAGTTGTGTTGCTCTACTGTAAACTATAAGAGTGTTATCAGGGATAATAAGAGAAAAACACAAATATTTGACAGTTTATATTGAATGAGGCTCTCAGAATGAGAACAGCCAAAAAGTATGAACTGTTAAACACTGAAAAACAACAAGTATGTGACCTTTGACCCTGTGGTGTGTATTTGGGCATGTCTTTTTTTCTAGATAATTCCAGGCATTTTGGGCCCTGGTAGAGCTCCAAGAAGCACTTCCTGTCAAGCTTGAACCCCAGGCCTAACGACCCCACTCTGCTCCGCCTGTGTGGTGGATGCACTTCCACCAGAACTTCCCGACTACAAACCACTTTTAAATCACATCTGAAAACTCATCTATTCAGTACTTAGTCCATTTTTACTTTGCTCAGCTTTTATACTTTCATGCTTGTGTTTTTCTTATTTACCTTATCTCTAAATGTTATTTTGCCATGTTTTTTATTGTATTGTTGCTATTGTTCTTGTGCTATTGTAAGGTGACCTTGAGGCTCTTAAAGGCACCTATAGATAAAAAGTATTATTATTGTTATTATAACAAACCAGACATAGGTTTGCTCAGAAGCTTCACAGATCCATTCAGGATTCCTTCCACCCACTGGCATGATTCCCAGTTCCAGAAACACTGAATTATTCCCACAGCTTGATGCTCCCACCACTGCGACGGCCTTCACATGCAAACACTGTTTGGTAACTTTAATGTTCCCAATGGGAAATTGATTTGCAGCCAGTCCACTCATCAAACAACATCGAGTTACAAAACAACCCCCACTTTAATTTGATTTTCTCATTGAGGCGCTACAGTTTGTCTGGTTGGTTTCTTTCTCTGTAGTGGAGTCAGTTTCAGACTTAATTAAGAATGAAAAAAGAAAGATGAAGAAAGGCAGAGAGGAATCAAACAGGAAGTACAGTGAGCAGAGAGGAGCAGCAGCTCTGGTCTGTCTGCAGCAGGAGGCTGATTTGGTTACACACCGTCACACAGTAACAAACTGCTCAAGTTTGCATCACATGCAAAATTTATTCAGAGCGCGTCCTAAAGCCGTTACAGGTATTCGTCTAATTTGACTATTTGCTGTATCACAAGAATCACAGTCAAGAGGCAGCTGTTGCTTTATCCCAGGCTACAAAACTCCTGTGTGTGCAGTACGCTTGTGTTGTAAATGTGTTGGAAGGACAACAACTCTTACCCTGCGATTCAGCCTCTTGGACACCTGGAGGTTAAACACACCACATGGACATGAAATGGAAAGCACTAAGGTGACACTCTGGTTTCAACCCAAAGGTTATCTTTAATGTGTGGCACATCAGTCTGTGTTTATAACAGAAGGATGCAAATAGACAAGCGCGCAGAAGCAACCTCCAAACAGTGAGCTTCAAAATTCAAGCAGAGACGACAAGTGACAAACAGCCGATACAAGTTCAGACAAGCTGCAGGAAAGCTGCGCTTCTAACTTTGCTCTAATGAAGTGAGCCTTAAATCGGAGGTGGAGGGTTTGATCTGACACAGTGGAGGTGAATTCACTGCACACATTTCATTAGATGTGCACAGAGTGGTGTCTTTTTAAATTCAGGAGCTATTTGTCATTTCACAGACAGTGTACACACCACAGTGGTGACAGTGACGTCTGTGCTACTCTGGTTACATTTCTCAAGACTGTGATAAGTTGCTGGAAATGCAACTTTTCAAAGAAATAACACAACTAACACTGTTCAGCTCAAAGTTCTCAGCAGCTATAAGCACAGAGTTTGGTTCCAATCTGGATTTCGGGATGGAAAACTCCAGTTCTCTGAATACTGGTCAGCCTTATTGCTCAGGTGCAACGTAGTAGCTGTAGAAGATGTAGTGAGGTGTTGAGTGACACTTTTACAACTGCTTTATCATATTTTATCGTCAGCGTTTGCAAAGATCTAATGTTATACAACTGGGGGCCACAGTTTGGTCTCTCTCTGCAGGTCTAGTGTGACGTATTACACTTGCAAACAATACAGCTAAATCCTGCTGTGTGCTGTCAAAAATAACAGATCTATATGAGCAGTAGGGCTGCCACGATTACGTCGACTATCAAAACCGTCGACGACTGATTTAACAGTCGACGCGTCGTTTGAAGCTTTGTAAGATCCCAAAAGACGCAGGAATAAGTAGTAGGATTTAAGAGTGTAATAACGGACTGAAACAGAAGATGGCAGCACTGCATGTACAAGGATGCCAGCTGCCGTTAAACCCCGAAGAAGAAGAAGAAGAAGAAGAAGCGCAGCCCAGCTCAGTTGTCAACAATGGCGGCAGCTAGTTAGTTTTAATATTACTCTTATTATTCTTTCTGGGTCACAAAATAAACGTTTAACATATTTTCAGGCGAGAATGTAGCTGTGTAAACCTCAAATATCTGCTCAGTTTATCAAGACACCACATATTTTCAAAAGCGCTCCGACGTTTTCGGAGACGTCTGTTACCCACTAGCTCGATAGCTAGCCGGGGGCTAGGCTAACTAGATCCGTGAGGACACCGGACTCCCGGCTAATCGTTTTCAAACCCACCGCCGTCTTTCGCTACCCAGGTTAAACATATATAAGTCACTTAGAGAACTTAAAAATGTTATTGTTTGTCTTTTTTCAGTATTTTATTTGTTCCTGAGTAAATCGGTTTGGCTGAGATTAAAGTTATAGTTTTTACACAGCTGAATAAACGTCAAGCAGACAGCTGATTATCAGAAGTGTGAGATGCTCGAGAATTTACTCCGGTGTCCTGTTATATTTTAGATAGCAAGGAGTTTATTAAACTTCACCGAAACAATCTGCAAACTTCATTAAAATTTTATAAACTATCATCTTGTCTTTATTTTTAGTTAGCACATACCTTAAACACTTAAAGCTGTAAGCTAATGATAGTTATATAAGAGCAGATGCTGCTGGTGCAATAATCTGTACGTTTTACGTCCAATGGATGATCTGACTAGTCGACTAATCGCAAAAATAATCGGTGACTAGTCGACTATCAAAATAATCCTTTGTGGCAGCCCTAATGAGCAGCATTGTTTAGTTAATAAAGCACATTGCATATAATGTGCAACACATAGAACATTACACCTCTACCTGATCTGAGGTCTAACAGACAAAATTCAATATGAACGAGCCAAAATGCGCCTTGCTACAGAGAGGTGGTTGCAGAGAGCAGGCCGCTGACAGACAGAAGCAGTCGATAACTTGCTCAGTAGCTTCCCTAAACAATGACAGCAGACTTTATCATTCATATGGACTTAACAGACAAAACTAGGCGCCCACACTCAAAGCAGCTCACATGGAGACTTACCATGAAGTCTGGTCTTCTCCCAGCCTATTAGTTACAGAATACACACTGATGAGAATCACTGCCAGCAGTGTGTGTGTCTGTGTGTGCTGTGTGTTATCTACCTTGATGTCCCTGCTCCCAATGTCTGGTTGGACTGATCCTGAGATCTGACTGGAGATTGTGGCTGCAATTAGCTGTTTACACCACTCTACGTGAGAACCTGTTGGACTGAACACAGAGTGAAACAGTGAACTGACGTATATTCAGCTATATTCACGTTTAACATCATAACTGTAAGATGCATGTGTTAAACAGATAAACATCATCTGTCAGTAAGGACAATGCTCAGCTGACCACATGTTACAGATGAGAACGTTCCCCCAGCTCAAAGAGCAGAATCCCTGTGTAGTAACAATGTTATTAATGCATAACTCTAATATTATTTCAACTGCAAATGAGATTGTTAAGAAAACCAACACTGCCACTAAAAGCTGCCAGAAATGTTGCTGGACTGAGTCGGCCATCAGACTCCAGCTCGTCCGGGGGAACACCAAGGCGTTCCCAGGCCAGCCGAGAGATATAATCTCTCCAGCGTGTCCTGGGTCTGCCTCCTCCTGGTGGGACATGCCTGGAACACCTCACCTAGGAGGCGCCCAGGAGGCATCCCTGTCAGATGCCCGAACCACCTCAGCTGGCTCCTTTCGATGTGGAGCAGCAGCGGCTCTACTCTGAGCCCCTCCCGGATGGCCGAACTTCTCACCCGATCTCTAAGGGAGAGGCCAGCCACCCTTCGGAGGAAGCTCATTTTCATTTATTTATAAAATGTTGATTTTTGGATGCAAAATTTGATGATACTTTGCTGTATTGATTTTTCTCCCACTCCTAAGCGAGACAGTACAACGTCCTGTCCCTGAGCTTTGACAGCGGTTGTCTGAGTGATGGAGACATACGGTCCAGGACGGTCCTGAATATCACGCCAAGAACAATCAGCTCATATGAAGCTTGTCAGTGACAGAAGATAAGCCAGTGTCTCTGACAGACTCCGTCTGGATTGGAGCAGCTTTGTGGTGTGAATGTCTTGGAATGTTGAGGGGGAGGAGTTACGACTGTGTGACGCTTCCTCCAGTTTTAGCACTATAATGGGGGGATGATAAGCAGGCATCAGACTACATAAAGAACATGGTTCCTGCCCAGCACAACACAACCCCACGTTTCAGTGTCGGCATTGTTTCAACAGGAGCAACATTGTAACATGTTTGTGCGTCATCTCTCCCTCAGGTGGCTGCGCTGCACATCGCTTCCTCTGAGCGGCAGATACGGATGTGTAACTCCCATCTGAAGGCTGGGTGGCCATATTCCGCCTCATTCCTGTGCATTTCCTATATGCTGTGTTAATCACGTGACCGTGTTGTTTTTGTCAGCTACTGTATCGCTACTGTTGTATGTTGTGGTTCCAAATAACACTGAGATGAGATGGTAACACTCTACATCATTCCGTGATGAGTGTTTTGTCACGTTGGAAAGTTTGTCCCGAGCACTGGTCTGTGGATCGATGCCGAGATGAATATGTCATGTTACTGGTGTACAGTGGGAAAGCGAGACACGCATAAGTAACAAGCTGGGCATCGACGTCACGTTTTGTCGTTAGCGAGCCTGCTTACCTGTCCAGGGTATCGCCGGCTGCCGCGCCGCACGTCGGCGAGCCCCACGGCTTTCTGTTCGCCCCTGCACCGTCCCCAGCGCCGGCTCCTCCGGCCTGTTTCTCCATCTGTCACACAACTGCTTCGTTTCTGGGTCACCGGGGGCGCAGATGGATGGTTTCCTCTGATGCAGACAAGGGATGCGGATGAAACTAAAGCTCGGTGTAATTCCAGTGTCCGCTCCCAGCGGCTGTAATGGATCTTTAAGGATCCGAGCTGTGGAAAGAAACTGATCAGAGGCTCGACAGCGGATCTCACATGCAGTGGTTTCCTCTGCTTTGGTTGTTTGCACTTCCTCTTAGTCGCATCTATACCCGCAGCATTGTTGTTCGCAAACAGTGACGTCGCCACGGCAGTGCTAAGGATGCTGTTGCTGGTCCTGACCGACAGGCGGCGCCATTTAGACAAAACTGCCACATCAGCGCAAGAAGAAGAAGAAGAAGTCAACACGGAAAGAAGAAGAATGCCACGAGAGGATGTGGTTATCAAACATGTTCATCAAATAATAACACAATACAAAAAACACACGAATAAATAAATAACCTCATATTCTATCTTAAATGAACCTGTCTGAATTTACCACATATAGGACTGCTGGTAGAAACGGGGGTAACTGCTTAAAGGATGTTTCATGTCATCTTTAAATGCAGAAAAGTTGGAGCAACCGCAAAAAATCTACACCCTTAAATAAAATATTAGAACAAGATTCTGTCACAGGTATTCTTCAAGACCAATAATAAACATAGGATGCACTGATATAGCATGTATACAGCATATATATAAAGAAAATATCTTCTAAATATCTTCTATAACATAAACCTGAAAAATTCATCACCCTGATAATTATCAGTAATTGTCTACTATGAACTACTTTCTTTATGAGTAATAAATTAAATGACAATTAATTGGTTTTCACTTTTTCTCCACACTTGAAAAATCTATCAAATGATATTTTTTCCTTTTTTACAGGAAGAGGAAAACATGCTTTTGTAACTGGTAATCTCACGATTTTTTTAAACACCTGTGCTGTCTGGCAGGTTTAGCAGGTACAATCATGGTCTGGATGCTTTTTTGTGACAAACACATTTGTTTTCCAAGAGGAGACTCGCTGTAGACTCCTCCATCTTTTTGTTTTATACATGTATTTTATTTGATTATTTGTTGGTGAAAGAAAAAGGCAGAGAAACAGGAACATATGCAATCATGAATCAAAATCAATCATCAGCCTGCAGCCTGGGCTGTCCTGGTGCCACCTGCACTTATGGACACCTCTTTGTTCAAACATGGTGTTTGTTGGAGTGGCTGTAGAGCAGTAGATAGAGCTAGTAGGTGACCTGCTCTATCTACTGCTCTACAGCCACTCCAAATATAATGTATTTAGCAGCTTGATGATGGCTGATGGATGAAAAAAATCAGAGTGAAGGTTGGTGGTTCAATCTCTGGCAGATTTAATATGCATACCAAAATCTCCTTGAGCGAGACACTAACCCCAAGTTGCTCTGATGCATCCATCAAAGTGTGAACATTAGATGAGGCAAGTTGTGTTTGAGTGCTCAGAGTAGAGAAGCGCTATAAAACAGACCACTGACCTTCCCTCAGTGCGCAGTTAGTCAGAGAGCCTGTTGTTGTTCTGACTGACGGTAGGGGGCAGTGTTTTCTCCAGTAGGCAACATTGTTTTAGAGATATTTAAGTTACATTAACATTGTGTGACGCTTTGCTGAATTGTTATTTCTTTTTGATCCTTGTGTCACATTGCTGAGACACTGATTTGTACAGTCAAGCACATAATTATTCATAGCCCGGCCAAATTTTGACTTAAAGTTACTTTTATTCAACCTGCAAGTTTTTTTCTTCTTTTTTTTTGGACCGGAAATGACACAGGTGTCTCCCAAAAGATAAGACTGTGTACAAGATGCATCATTGTGAAAAAAAAATTATATATCTCAGCTTTTATTTACATTTGAGCAAAAAGTATCAAGTGCAGAATTATTCATACCCTTCCCAGTAATCAATAGAAAAGCCTTTATGGGGTATTACTGCAATCAAACGCTTCCTATAAGTGCAGAGCAGCGTTTTGCACGTCTCCACAGCTATTTTTGCTCATGCATCTTTAGCAATGAGCTCCAAAGCTTTCAGATTGGAGGGTCTTCTTACCATCAACCTGATCTTTCGCTCCCTCCACAGATTCTCAGTTGGATTGAAGTCAGGACTCTGGCTGGGTCGCTGCAAAACGTTAATGTTGTCTGCTAACCGTTTCTTCACCACACTTGCTGTGTTTTGGGTCACTGTCGTGCTGAAATGTCCACTGGTGCCCAAGGCCAAGTTCCTCTGCAGACTGCCTGATGTTGTCGTTGAGAATCTTCATGTATCGCTCTTTTTTTCATGGTGCTGTTTACTGTGATTGGTTCCCTGGTCCATTGGCGAAAAACACCCAAAAGCATTAGGTTCCCACCACCATGCTTGACAGTGGGGACGGTGTTCTTTGGGCTGAAGGCTTCTCCTTTTTACGCCACATGAAGGAAACCTCATTGTGACCAAACAATTACATTTTTGTTTCATCTGACCAAAACACATACGATCGGAAGTCTTGCCTTATCTGGAGAAGTGGCGTCGTCCTTGATCTACACCCGTGGACCCCAGCAGCGTGCAGTGTCCGTTGGCCTGTCTGCCTTGAGACATTGCCACTAGCAGAGCCCAGATTCACCAGAATGGCCTCAGTGGTGATCCTTGGATTCTTTTCACCTCTCTCACTGTCCTCCTGGCCAGCACAGGTGTCACTTTGGGCTTCCGACCGCATCCTCTGAGATTTTCCACAGTGTGGAACATCTTGTACTTTTTAATAATCCTTTGCACTGTAGCCACTGGTCCTTTAAAACATTGAGATATAATGCCTTGTAGCCTTTTCCTGACTTGTGAGCAGCCGCAGGTCCTCACTGAGCTCCTTCTCTTAACCACGACTGTCCACAAACCCACTGCTGTTTTTCACCTGGTGAGTTGATTAAAACAGCTGTTCCCAGTTAATCAGGACTATTTGGACTGGTCCACAACTTTGGGTTTCCCCAGAGACTGACAGCTTAATAATTCTGGACGTGACACTTTTTGCTCAAATGTAAATAAAAGCTGAGAAATGTTTTTTTCCACGATAATGCCTCTTGTACATCATCTTATTATCTTTTGGGAGACACGTGTGTCATTTCCAGTCAAAGAAGAACTTGCTGGTTAAATAATAGTAACTTTAAGTCAAAATTTGAATAATTATGGGCTTGACTGTGCATCCAAACTGATTGTCCAGCTCACCTGAAACAAACAAACAACCCTACATTTCTTTATTTCTACTCGTAATGCTTTTCTATGCTAGACTGTCACTCACTGCAGAACAGCCTGAAGTGTCTGGATGTTAAAGGTAACATTTAGTATTTGTTGATGTAAACTGAACACACTGAACACACAGAACTCAGCCTGAACACTTTAAATTAATTTAATCAGAATTATTTACAGAAAATGAGCCTTTCAACAAACCAATTAAAAGAAACACGTGAAATGTTTTCAGATTTCACTTTTTGTTTAGTACACATTTTGTGTATTCATTACAAAGCTGGCTATAATATGACACAAGCCCCTCAAACTACAATCCCCTACATAAATGAAAGCGTCTAACTGAAATGAACAATGGCGAGGACGTCTCACAGACCAGAGTCAAGGATCCGCACGGAGCTGACGGGCTGAAGCCGCTCCTCCTCCTCCTCCTCCTGGGTTCGCACGTACGAAGCAAAAAATGCCCTCAGAGATAAAATCAAACACTTTGAACCGATGGAGCAGAAATCCAAAATTTATACCAACAATTTCTGAACCAATATTACTTTCCTTTTTATAAAACTGTGAGGTTTTACACTACATAAAATATTTGTATTTTACAACAATAGAACTTTAGACAGTAAAATAGGTTTTGATTGAGGTAATTACATTACATCATGGTGCTTATACAAAGTAAAAAAAAAATAGATTCTCATTTGTTTTTCCCAAAATACAACCAAGAGCCCAACACACACACGTTTGTCTCTTTCTGCCTCCGTGGTCGCACCAAATCCTTCGGTTCACCTCTCTTTGCACACAGCAATCAGCTTGCACTGCCTCACTTTTCCAGAAAAGGTTCAACTTTGGAATTTGTCACACATGCAGGTAGTTTATTCTCTTTAATCCTGACAGTTGCTGTTTGTTCTCCCTTCTTACGTTAGAGCTACTTTTAGAAAAACAGTAAAACCACAAGTTTTCCAAGCTTATTACAGGAAACTCATCTGAGAACTCGCTGTGT
Source organism: Neolamprologus brichardi (assembly GCF_056152115.1). Taxonomy (NCBI): domain Eukaryota; kingdom Metazoa; phylum Chordata; class Actinopteri; order Cichliformes; family Cichlidae; genus Neolamprologus; species Neolamprologus brichardi. The sequence continues at coordinate 51,052,476 of NC_142106.1, read as the reverse complement.
CCTCCAGCTGTTACACAATGTGCATTTACAGGCTGGACACTTTAAAGGTTTATCACCGAGTCGCTCCAGGTGCTTTCAGTAACTCTGATTTTTTTGCCATATGTTGGACACGCTGGGGAAACAGAGGGGCTAAATAAAGCTGATGCAGGAAAGTGTTTTGCACTGACAAGCTAAAGGTTGGCTATAAATTCAAAGCACAAAAGCAGCAGGGTTAGCTGAACACAAAGAGTCAGCGAGGTTCGCAGACTTTAGAATAAAACTGGGTGAGTCTTTGCTGGACTGATGATAAACATGTTGTTGTTAAAGCTCAGGTAGAATAAAACAGCATCAGCCCATTTACTGTTTACCAAGCATGGCTGAAAGATTCCTTAAAATCAAACAAGGAAAACGATCGAGCCGGTAAAGCACGAGGGGAAGTTAACTTGGTCAGTCGAGGAAGGGTTAGGGTTAACTAGCAGAGACCCTGTTTGCCTCTAAAAGCATCTCAAATAAGATGCAGCGCAGCTAAAGTCTCTCTGTAGAGGTGAAGGTGATCCAAGGCAGAGATCTGGACATGAATCGACGCGCGTTAAAAATCACGATCAGAATGGGCTCAAACTCCAATTTTGAAGACATCAGACAATTAGAGTGTAAAGAAAGAAAAAGGAGAACATGACCTGGGTGTGCAGGTTTGTGGGTCTGTGTGACGTGGAAGCAAACAGTCAGTTTTTCCATGAATCCATAATGTCATTGATGATGGATGAGCATTGTAGTGAGAGTCCTGATAACAGCAACATTTATATGTTTGTGATTGTTAAATGTAACTGTTTGTAGGAAAGAACTTATAGGAATATGTTGCTAAAGGTATCGTGGCGAGGCGTCATCTACTTCTGTTTCCTGCATCCCTCTCTAAGACAGTTTCCCCTCCCACAATGCAACACTGCCAGGCTGCGATCCAGCGCTGAGTGAAGTGACTGGTTTCAAACCCCACAGCTGTGCCGAAGTAACACAACCGTGATTGACGTGTTACGTTTCCCTGGCAACAAGAATGACAGTGCTCCAGAATGGATGTGTCACCGTGGTTGGATGATTGGAATAAAGTGGAGGAGTCACTGCGATTGTAACAAACTACCATTTATGATAAAGACGTCAAATAGTTAGAATCAGTTGGTGCGAATAAGAAAAACATCGCCAACATTCCTTTTTTATTCCCACGCGTGCTGTTGCCGTGACGTCCGAGTTTGACCCTGACGGCACCTGAACATGCTGTTTGGACAGTTTTCATACGTATCCCAGGTAGAAATTTTAAACCCGTCTGAAACAACGAAAAACGATCATGATGAGCAAAGTAACCTTTTTTTAATCATTTGATATTAATTAGGCTTTCTTCTAACTTGCAATCATACTTCTTTTAATTGGAATGAGTTGATCTTTGTTGGAGAAAAGAAAGCAAAACAAAAAATTACAAAACGGTGAAACAGGCGTCTAAAGGCACAGGTGCTTCCAGAGGTTTTACTCAGCGTTCACTCACCCTGCTCTCGAGTTGATGACCAGCATGTTAGCACGCTGTTAGCACGCTGAGACCACGACGGGCCAGGACTGTACTCTGTGTGTTTAGTGAAAACGTTTAAATACAGGAAGTGATCCGGGATCAGAGGCCAGCTTTCCTTTACTCTCTCGAGCACCTGAAATATCTCCTGTATCAAAGCTGCATTCATATGTGTTGAATGCTAATTAATTCCAACCAAAGTCATTGGCTAGAACTGCATTTGCTTTCAGCGATGTAGCATATAGCAGTGGCAAACGTACGTGGCTCCAGATTTCCTCCTTGGCTATTAAAAAACCCCAAAAGCCCCAAAACGAGACGCAATATTTACACGTAGCTGGAAACTAAACCGTCGTCCACTTGAGAACTCTACGCCTGCTGCGCTTCGGATCACCGCACGCCTTCAGGATAGAGAACTCAGCAGCAGGAAGTGTAAAAAGTGTTGTTGTTTGTTGGTACAGGACACAAACAGCTGTGACGCAGGCAGGAGCCGGCTGACGGACAGCAGCTTTCTCACGTCTCTCTGAAATGCACATCAGTTTATTTCTGACGCTAAATCCAAATCGAACAAACAGGAAGTCTCCGACCTCGACTCGTGACAGCTTGGTCTTTGGCTACACCTGTAACCTGTAACCTGTCTTTACCTGGATTCATTTAACCGAATATTTTGCCCTGCACGCTGACCTCTGTAAACTGGGAGCTCATTAAACTCTGTGAAGACCTGAGGTAAAATTTCTTGTGTAATCACAACAGGATAAAACTGAACTTCAGCTCTGCTCATCTGCCTGAATGAACACAACGGTGTGTGTCCTGTGTGTGTGTGTGTGTGTTCAAGCCCTTGGACTGAAAGCTGCTCAGTGTGTTTAAGGCTTCACTGTCTGAAAAGTGTGTTTAGAAAAGTCTCGAGACAAGGCTGTACTGTGACATATTGCATAAATCACCATCACGTGGTATTAGAGTTAGACAACACTAGAGCCGTCGAATCTAAAAACCTACAATTTTGTGTTGTTCAACAGTTAGGGCTGCACAAAACTAATTCATTCCCTGCATGTGCAAGACACAAATCAAACTGAAGAAGGTGTAAGTGCAAGTTAGCAAGTATTTCTGATATCTGTGTGTGCGCGAGTGCGTCACCAGCCCTCAGAGAGGGGTCTGTAGGTGTGTATATTGCTGTGATGGGGTGGAGGTGGAGGAGGAGGTGGTGTTGGGGGTCGGGCTGTTAGCCAGATGAGAGGAGGTGGACGAGTCGGAGAGCTGCAGCTGCTCCAGCTTCTTCAAGTATTCGTCTCTGAGGGCCAGAAGCTCCTTGTAGCGCTGCTCCACTGGACTCTGCTGCTGAACACACACACACACACACACGCAGACACACAAACGCACACACACACACACACACACACACACAGACACACACGCGCACGAACGCACACACAGACACACACAGACAGACACACGCACGCAGACACACACAGACAGACACAGACACACATGCAAAGTCACAGGTTGTACACAGGAAATATTGCAGCATTTGAATATTGATTCTCAGAACAGGAGAGTTTCTACAACGTCAGTTACAGAGTTACTATGATGAACCACATTTATAAAAGAATCATTCGTCTTTCTGTCTGTAAATGTAAACGATGCCTTCTGATGATGCTGTAAACAGAAGTGGTCCCAGCACTGAACCCTGTGGAACGCCATAATTAACCTCAGTGTGTGAAGAGGACTCGAACGCTGCGCTGAGGTCTAACACAGATGAGTCCACATCAGGCCACATGTTTATCCAGGCAAGCTTACAGCACATTATAGCAAACACAAGAGCAGTCCTACCTGCTGTCGTATGCGTGGGTTCCAGCGGATGTAGTACGCTACCCAGAGCTCTAGGTGGCGCATGCTGGCAACAGGGTAGAGAACCCTGCCAGATTCTGGGGTGTAGAAGGGGTTTAAATACATATCCACCTTGCTGTTGACCAGAGACCACAGAGACACAGTCTTGGACCTCACCTCCTGCACCACAGAAGAGTCTCAGTGTCAAACATTTGCAGCTGAAGCACACGACATAAGTATGTGGACAGTGACACAGTTTTGATCATTTTGTCTGTGTAATTTTAACTTTCTTAGAGATTTTGTTTTGTAACACTGTATTTATTTTGTTGCATTGATTTCCATGCTTTGTACCACACTAACTTCCCAAGTATAAATAAAGTATTTCTTATCACGTTAACAGCAGGAACTGCAGACATTTTTATACGTAGTTCCTTATTTTCAACCTACCAGACAGACAGCAAAACCTCTAGGAGTTGCCAAATCCATGACCTGGACATGGACTACTACTAAATGAACAGCTCTGTATATCCTGGAAGATCATGGATGACAGACTGCAGGACCTCTATTTCACAACATCTAGCCAGGTCAAGAACACTTCTGAGCTGAGACGTGTAACATTGACAGCGTCTACAGTTAAGAGGCACCTTTATAAATATAAATACAGCACAATGCAACAAGAAGACCAGATTAGACCAGAAAACAACTAAAAGAGTCAGTTATGGGAAAACATCTTTGAATGAAATGAAACCAAAGTTGCAGTAGGACGAATGAAAGAGGAAAGCAGGAAAAGGAAAGTTCAAACATGGTGATGGCTGGGAATGTACGGCTGCCAGGAGAACCAAGTCACTACTGTTAACATGGATGCTGACAGAAGCAGGACGATGGATTCAGCCAAATACTGAAAAACTGATTGGTGATGCTTCGCCATGGAAACGGATAATGAGCCAAAGCATACTTCAAAGGACACCCAACACAACGAAACATGTGATTCAGCTGCTGAAGACAAAACTGACGGCAACATCCAGTCAGCCTTTAAAGTTGTAGTAAAAACTCTCATTGGACCAAACTCTATATTACGAGGACACAATTTTCACATTTCTGCATGCATGTACATGTTATATGTGCAGGTATTCTTACATGCTGGTCTCGTACGCTCTCGCAGTTGTACAGGAAGGTCCCGAAGCGACAGCTGTAGAGGTGATCCAGGATCGTCAGCAGGAGATGCTCGTTAAACTCGAAGGCCGTAGGGAACTAAGAGGTGAGAGTGACAATTCAAAGACCGAGTCCGTAATCTGAGACGTTAGTGAACATACAAACATTCAGCAGTGTTCCTGTCTTTTTGTTGGGGTGTTTCCTTCTCTCTTTTGTCAAATGCATTAAGTCAAACAGCATTTTGAGTATTTTGAGCCTAACCAGAGCAGCTCAGAGTGGGGACGGTGTGCCTGAACCAGGAGGTGGCTGGTTGGTCTGTGCAGCTGGACTGAGAAGAGTTCACAGTGTGGTGACATAAAGTGAAATCCAGAGCGTAGCAGCCAAACAGCGTCAGCCGAGGAGGTGAACGTGGGCAAGACGACAAATTTGGACTCTTCTGTTTTTACAATCATCATTTCAAATGTGTGTTTCGTGTTTTTGCAGTCAGTTTTAAAATGTTGTTGGTTTGATGAGAGGCCTGCTTTAGACAAACATTCAACTTACAACAGGAACGAGCTCTCAGTGACGATCGATGATGATTTGAGCTCAACGAAGCCAAAACTCATTTTGAATCTTCTGCTTCTGTAACGAGCCGTTATGTTGTTTGTTGCACTCTTTGTTTATTTGTTTATTCTCATTCATATTTGAACGATACAACAATCTGTAATGAAATTCATCCAAAATATTTGTTCGTCTTCAAGAAATGCCGCCTGTGCTGCTGGTGCGGACGAGCCTCCTGGGGGCTCCAGTTTCAAACTAAGCATGAACAGTTAACTGATACGCTCTGTTCTCGAGTTATCGGCCCTTCACGAGGTGTCGGGTTCAGGGGTCTGCTCTATATTATTGGAAATATGGTGCATCGGGTGACACCTCCAGCTCCAGTATGCAGACTGGAGCTGGAAATGAGTGGCGTGCCCACATGAGGAGGGGAATGCATGCCGGCCTAAATGGAGGCATTAAAGTATTTGTGGGTCTTGTTCATTAGTGACAAAAGTAGATGAGTGATAGAAGTGGGGAGTGGCAGCTTAACAAAGCTGGGTCTGCAGTAATGGTGACACTCGATACCAGTCTGCGGTGGTGAAAAGAGAAGCGAGCATGTAAGCGAAGAGGTCCGTTTAGTGAATTTACTCTCCCGTTCTTGTCAGTGGCCACAAACGATGGATAGGCGCCGAGGTGAGAAGGAGAATGATGAACGAGGCAGATAAGAGTGCCTGAAATGCCCGTCAGAGGGCATCTGCGATCTCTCTCAGCGACATGTTTAGGAGCTCTGGGTTGAGCCAGTATTCTAAATAAAAGGAGTCATTCGAGGCAGAAGATTCGACCGACTCTTGGCTCCTCCTAACTGAGGTATTTTCGGCATGTCCAACTGGGAGGAGGCCCCAAGTTAAACCCCGGTCACACTTGATTATTGACTAGCTTGGAAGTCCTGGTATGCCAAAAGAAGAGCTGGAAGAGGAAGCTGTGGCATCTCTGTTCAAGCCCTTCTGCTTTTCCATCAGTACCTACCTACAAATTCAGTGTTGCTACGACTGTCACAGGAAACCAGCCACGGAGGGTGTCGGGTTGAGGGTTATCTACAAACTGCTAGCTGCTTTTTAGCTACAAAGTGCAACATTGTTACGTTCCTACATTCACGCAGTGAGACGACTGCACGTACCTGTTTAGTCATCTGCCACACACAGTCGATGAACTGAACAAAGATGGGTGATCTGTCCTGATCGGCATGGTTTTTGTCACCATGTCCTATCCTCTGAACACACACACACACACACACACACAGGTCAGAAACGTTTCCTCCTAATCAGTCGTCTTAACTCAATAGATTTCAGAAACTAGATGGTGAAAAACTTACTGAGGCAAATTTGTGGCCGAAGCTGATCCATTCCTTTTCAATCAAAACCTAAAAAAGACACAATAATAACTTTTAAATATCAAACAGGCATCATGATGACATTAAAGCCTGCGGTGCTCCTCATATCCTCTGTGAAAGTCTACAGCTCATGCTCATGTGTGAAACGACTGACCTGGAAGCCTCTGAGAGTGCGATAGTGGCTGTCCAGCATCAGCATGGCCAGAGAGGTGAGCTGTGCAGTCCGGTCCCAGCCGTCACTGCAGTGAACTACTACTGAGTTCCCACTGGACACTTTGTCTGCAACTTGGATGGCTCCTGACAACACCAGCTACGTACAAGGGTTAGCACAACGCAATAAAAATACATTATTATAACAAGGTAATGTAAATGGACTGGTTCTTATGTAGCACATTTTTCCTAAGTGCTTTCTAACTTTTTCATACTCCGATGGATGCATCAGAGAGCAATTTGGGGTTAGTATCTTGCCCAAGGATATTTGGCATGCAGGGATCGAACCACCAACCTTCTGATCAGTAGATGACCTGCTCTATCACCTGAGCCACATCATGTAAGCACTGACCAGTTTTCAGATGCACGTAGAAACCTCTCACCTTGACATGCTCCAACCAGTGTGTCGACTCTAGGCTGGACAGCCAGTGGGATTCCTCCACGTTGGGGTAGACGATATCTTTGAGTTTCTTCTGGGATTCCCTCATGACGTGGATATTCTGGATGTCCAAGAAGATGAGCTCTGCATTTTGGTACTCATCACCCTCGTAGCCTCCTCCGGTGGCCTGAGGATTGCACAAACAATAGGCATGCATCTCTACACACTCAGATGTCTGTAACAGTATCAGTGGGTAAGAGACTTTGGTTAATGTTTGGGACTAATGATGACAGTGCTCTTTAACTCTTTTAGGGATCATCCTGCAACATAAATATTTATTATCCCAATAACCTGTCGCTGGTTATATTAGACTCATTAGCATTGTGTCGCAGCAGGTTCAGGTAGACAAAGGTTAAGAGAGTGTGATGGAAGTATCCACAAAAATGGCGTTTTATAGGACGTTTTATTGTTGTTTCATTTTCGCTGAGTGGTTTTTTTGCCCCACTATATCACAGATCATCCAGCATCACACAAACAGTGGCTCATCCCTCTTCTAATACCTGAAAAAGCAGGTGGGACTCACAGATATACGAGCAGAGCAGAGCTGGTGTGCCATAATAGCATAAAAGTGTCAGCAGTGCAGTGTAGGCCTTCGCTACAACCTCCTCTGTGCAGCTGCAGGTTCAAGACTATTTGCTGACTGAATGGTTTACTGGTGTTGGACCTAGGATGCTGGGAGGCAGACACACCCAGGACCAGAAGGCTGGACTAGAGGTGAGGTGGTGGTGTGGGGGTTCTCCTCCCTGCACTGCACTGGCCCAGGCCTCCTGTCTGTTGTTGCAGACCTCTGTTTAATCTTTTAACTGATGTTTGTTTTGTGAGTCTTTTGGTACAGATGCAGCAGATGGAGATCAACAATTTCTCGACTTTTATTCCCCCAGCCCACCTTTCTCTATTTCTCCACCACTGCTCCACCTTCACAGCGTCTGCTCCAGCATCCACTCTGACAATAATCTGAATAATAACAGAGTCTACAGTGCTCAAAGCAAGTATCTTTGGCACAACAAAGCATCCGCCCATCATCACCATCAGACCCTGATTCTGTTGCTAAAACTGTCAGACAGAACAAGTTAGAAAGTCCTACATGTCACTGTGACTCAACGAGGAAACCCTGAGTGTGCGCGCCTGCAGCCAGGCTAACGACAGCATTAATAGTTGTCTGTTTTATTTTGTGGTTTGAATCTTATTTGTACTGTTTCACTTTTTAAATAGATCACCTTACTGCCATAGACAACCAGTCAAAATGTATGACACACATTTAATGGTTCCTCTTTATTTTCATGAATGTTTACTGTAGATTCTCACTGAAGCCATCAGAACTATGAATGAACACATGACATTATGTCGTAAACAACTCAAAACATGTTTGATGTTTCAGATTCTTCCAAACAGCCTTTGCTTTGATTCCTGCTTTGCTCACTCTTGGCGTTCTCTCCATGAGCTTCATGAGGTCGTCTCCTGAAATGGTTTCCAACAGTCTTGAAGGAGTTCAGAGATGCTGAGCACTTGTTGGTCCTTTGCCTTCACTCTGAGCTCCATCTCATCCCAAACCATCCACACTGGGTTTAGGTCAGGTGACTGTGGAGGCCAGACCATCTGGTCAGCACTCCATCACTCTCCTTCTTGGTCAAACAGCCCTGACACAGCCTGGAGGTGTGTTTGGGGTCATTGTGCTGTTAAAAATAAATGATGGGATGCATGTGGCTTCAGGATGCTGTGGTAGCCCTGCTGGTTCAGTGCACCATGCTTCACAGTGGGAACCATGCATGTAGAGACCATCGTTCACCTTTTCTCCGTCACACAAAGACATGGCAGGTGGAACCAAAGATCTCAGATTTGGACCCATCAGACCAGAGCACAGATGTCCTCTGGTCTAATGTCCACTCCTTGTGTTTCTCAGCAGCTGTTTGACCATAAAGGCCTGATTCACACAGTCTCCTCTGAACATGTAGAGATGTGTCTGCTACTGGAGCTCTGTGTGGCATCTATCTGGGCTCTGATCTGAGCTGCTGTGATTTCTGAGGCTGGTGACTGGGATGAATGTATCCTCAGCAGCAGAGGGGACTCCTGCTCTTCCTTTCCTGGGCGTCCTCATGTGAGACAGTTTCATCGTGGTCTTGATGGTTTTTGTGACAGCACTTGGGGACACATTCAAAGCACAACACACCTGATGGTCCCAACCTCATTAAGAAGGCAAGAAACTCAACAAATGAGCCCTGACAGGCACACCTGTGAGGGGAAACATGTCAGGTGACGACATCATGAAGCTCACTGAGAGAAGGCCGAGGGTTTGCAGCGCTGCCAACAAAGCAAAGGGTGGAACCTAAAATATAAAACATATCTTGCTTCATATATTTGACGTCTTCAGTTTGTATCCACAGTGTAGAAAGTAGTAAAAATAAAGAAAAACCATTAAATGAGAAGGTGTGTCCAAACCTTTGACTGGCAGTGTATATATGGTGTATACAGGTGAAGTGCTACGAATAGTTTTTGGATGTACCGTCTTAAGTTTGATTAAATTAGTAGTTAACAGATAAATGTTGCAAATGATGCCCGTGGATTGCGGTGATGTTTTCTTTTCCTTCTGACCTTGTTGGCAACTGCGTTGACGTTGGGACGAGCGTCGTATATGGTGAGCTTGGTGGTATCGTTTGCCTCCCTAATCAGCTCCAGGTAGCGTTCATCGTCCTTGTTCCTTTTACCAGACATGCCAACGAGAGGCTGACTGCAGCGGACGATCACTGCTTGGTTCTCTCTGTGGATCCATGACAGGACCTAAGAGAACAACAGCAACAAGAAGTTACACAACACTTTATGATACAATGATACAGCGTCAATGTTAAGAACATCTGAATATGTCTGTGAAGCTTCTCAGTCATCCAGGTCATTGAAGTCTAAGGAGCTTGGGAAGAAAAGCTTCTGGACTGTCTGCCATCTATGATCCAGTTCTGAGACGCCTTAACGCCCACTCACATCCTGGGCCCTTTGACCTCAATAAGTCACATGACAGGGTGGGGCCAGGTTTCACGATGGGTTCACCTGAAACCTTGGCCTATTGTGACCTACACTTGTTTTCACACCTTGGCTCGTTTGATTAGGCAGAGGATCAATGGGGGGTCCATGACCCTCTTGGGGGCTTAAAATCTGGGACTCTCCACCATTTGACCCCAGAACTGAAGAAGCTTCTCAGAGAAACGTCTTCAAGAAACTTCAAGAAATCCAGAAGCTTTTCTCCTTAAACATCTGAATAGTACGGAGCCCCGCAGGGGACATGGGAGAAAAAAAAATTAAGACGGACTTTTGCGAGATCTCACAAAACTAACTCGGGATCTCGCAAAACTTTTGCGAGATCTCGCAAAAGTTGAATTCCAACAATGGCGGCAGCTACTTAGTTGTAATATTACTCTTTCTGGGTCACAAAATACACTTTTAAGATATTTTGAGGCGTGAATGTAGTTGTGTAAACGTCAGATACCTGCTCGGTTTACAAGACATCACATATTTGCAAAAGTGCTCCGACGTTTTCGGAGATCTGACACCCACTAACTCGAAGCTAACGGGAGGTCGAGACCTACTACAGCCGGGAGGAACAGCGCTTTCCCGGCACATCGTGCCTCGACCTCCCGGTCGGCTTCGAGCTGGCGGCCTCCGAAGAATGCGGCTAAAACTTTTGCGAGATCCCGAGTTTGTTTTGCGAGATCTCGCAAAAGTCCGTCTTAATTTTTTTTTCTCCCATGTCCCCTGCGGGGCTCCGTAGAATAGCCACAAACTATGTCAACAAGTCAAACCCGTTATGTTTAGTGTGAAACAATCCCTTAGCCTTAGACAAAGCTCTAGTTGTGTTTAGAATCTGCAGCATGTCACAAAATACCCGTCTGGACTTCCACTGCACATCTGAATGTTTTTAGCCTGCAAGCTTCCAGTACAAAAAAACACAGGTAATTTCTGTATTTGCTGTCTTGGGTTCTGCTTCCTGCATGATCCAGCATCAAACCATAACTGAACCAAATCTGGAGCTAATGTGTGGAAACCAGGGTAAACCTTTAAATGTTATTGGATGCTCAGTCAATGGAAGTTCTCAAACAGGTCAGTAATGACAACCAAGAAAATGCAGAAATTACAGTACAGCGGTCCCTCGTTTATCGCGGGAGTTACCTTCTAAAAACAAGCTGCGATAGGTGAAATCTGCAAAGTAGTGAACTTTATTTTTTACAATTATTATAGATGTTTTAGGCTGTAAAACCCCTCATTACACACTTTATAGACTTTTCTCAGACAGGCATGAACGTTTGTTTAAACACTCTCACAGTTCAAACCTTGGTAGAAACATAAGTCCAGTATTAAAGAATGAAACTGAAGATCAAACCCTGTTTTCAGGTCCAGAACAAGTAATTAGAGCAGCTGCCAGAGAATTCAACATGAATGAATCATTAATGAATCAATGGTACGGAAGCAGAGGAAGCAAGAAGAATGAGTTGAGTAAAGTTTGACTGTTTTTTTTTGCTTAATGCGCCTTATAATCTGGGAAATACAATAATTCTACCTTCCTTTAGCATAAGTTCAACTTTCTGTGTGATGGTTAGCATTGTTCTCTGCCTTCTGGATGCTACCGCAGCTGCCTTTGATGGTGCAAAATGTTAAATATAGTCAGGCCCATCAACTAACACGCATCACTTAAGCAATGTTGTGGTGGGTATCTATAGCTGCCAGTGTAATCGGGCCACCAGTGATTACTGATAATGTGACTGCTAACAAGAGTAGCAGGATGAATTCTGGGATGTACAGAGCTATACTTTCTGCTCAGATTGAGCCAAATGCTGCAAAAATAATAGGAAAGTACTTCACGGTGCAGATTTATAATGAGTAAAAGCACACTGCTAAAGCCAGAGAAGTGGGTTATTCTTCAATGACACGATACGCCCCTTAATCTCAACCCAATAGAGCAGCAGCTGCAGGGGACTACAGTAAAAGCCAAGCTGGAAACACAGCATCAGGGTCTGCAAAGTATTTTCATTCAAGTATTAAACAACAATAGTGACGTGCAGAGCTTTGGTAATGGACGGGGGGACAGATGAGGCGGGAGGTTCCACACACTGTGATATTTACAGACCACAGCGTGACTTGTAGTGAAGCAGGGAGGTGTGACAGTGAAGCTGCAAGAAAAAGAGGTAGTGAAGGTCGACGAGTTTAAATACCAACCATCAATGAACTGTGCAGGCAAATTCAATTTACTGTATATAGCACCAACTACAGCAGCTGTTGTTGGGATTTTCTTGCACCTCAAGGTCAAAAAAGATGAAAAGCATGCAGTCAGAGTGAAGTAAAGATGGCAGCGTAACTGAAAGTGAAGATTTAAGATGGTAGTGAGACCTGCTGTGACATAAAAGAGAAAAAAGAGGAGGACAAGCTGGAGTTAAAGATGCCTTTGGAGTGACCACAATGGACAGGATTGGGAATGAGTATATCAGAAGGACAGCTCAGGTTGAGGTTCAGTGGTCTGGAAACAAAGTTCAAGAGGGAAGATTAAGAAGCTTCGGACACTGCAGAAAAGAAGTAAAACAGAAGGACCACAAAAAAGGAGGACACGGACAGACTGTGAAAGAGAGCCAGAGATTAGGAAAGGAAAGGAAACACTGCATGCATCATGGAAATCCCCCGGCAGCCTACGTCTATTGCAGCATAACTAAGGGAGGATTCATGGTCACCTGGTCCAGCCCTAACTATATGCTTTAGCAAAAAGGAAAGTTTGAAGCCTAATCTTAAAAGTAGAGATAGTGTCTGTCTCCTGAATCCAAACTGGAAGCTGGTTCCACAGAAGAGGGGCCTGAAAACTGAAGTACGAGGAAGTACAGCACTGTATGCATTCAAAGATCTGGTCTAACTCAAAAAGTCTTTCCTATATTTGACAGCTTAGTCGCGCCCTCACCGGTATTCGTCCTCTTGACCGGAAAGCAGCCACTTTTCGGAGGTCCTCCTCTTTACTTTTGTAGGGTACAGCCAGCACAGTGGGGTAGGTGTCGCACAGATCGTAGCTCTTATTGATGAATGATATACGCCACTTGTTGTTAGGTAAACCCTGGAAGAGATAATGATCATTACTGGCTCATTACTTTAAAACTCAGCTCTAACAGTAAATCTTTGCTGACTGTTCAGAAGCATCAGACCTCACAGGTCATCAGGTTTTTAACATCAAGGCTTCTGAGGGTGCGTTCGCTTAGAACAACCGTCAATAAAAACAGATCATCAGCCCTTATAGAAAACACTGCCATTCCTATTGTCCTGAGCATTTGTACTGGGACTGCGCACGTTGTCTTTCTTACCTGCCGTCTGAACTCCTCTACGGGTTTGTAGATGGTCCAGCCAGTCTCAGCATACTTCTCTTGACTCAAATACGCAAAAAGAGGCTGGACAGAAGCAAAAGAGAGAAACGTGTAAGACGTTACTGTATACAGTGGTCTTATAGAAACAGCAGCACAGCTATTAGAACAGCCATTGTAACAGTAAAGCACACGAGCAGGGAGCGTTTTTAAATATTAAGCCCCGTCGATGTTATAATACTCTTTGTTTGGACAGCAGGCAGTTAGCAGAACGAATGAAGAGGCTTTAATGGCTTCAAATTAGTTTTTACCAAAAACATAAAAGGTCAGCTCAACGTTGAATGAAAATTCTGTTGTTTTTTTCACATTCAAGCTTTAATATCCGTGAAAATCAATATTACAGGCTTGTATAAAAGCTATCAGACGCCTAACAAACTGTGGTTTCCAACGGCCTCCAAATCAGCTCAGACTTAAAGGCGTCGTCACTGTAATGTAAGTGTTTGTGCCAAAGAAGGACCTGCTGTAGTTTTACTAGATGATGCAATTTGAAAATAGAGCCTCAGAAATGCTGGAACAACACTTTTAAAAACAGCTCTCGGCTACGTCCACACGTACACGGGTATTTTTGAAAACGGAGATTTTCCGTTTTCGTTTTAAAAAATAATCCCGTCCACACGTAAAGGCAGAAATGAAGGAAAACGCTGCTAGGAACATGCCAAAGCAGCAGGTGGCGCTATATTCCTAACCGTGCAGAAATGTTGGCCAATCAGAAGTCTAGAAGCCTCGGTGGGAAAAAGTAAACAAAGCTGGGGCATAGAAGCAGAACCGAGTCGTATGTGTGGAGGGACAATAACTGTGAGTGTATATGTAAGCATTTAAACACTGCAGAGACAATTAACAGTAACAGTATTGTAGAAATTCATTTCACCAAAACAATAACGTGGCGCACAGTGTGACGTCAAAAAAGGCGCACACCTTTGACGCTGCGTTTTCTCCGTTTTCTCCGTTTTTCTCGTCCACACCTAAATGCAAAAACTGAGTTTTTAAAAATCTCCGTTTTCAGTGACCAAAAACGCCGTTTACGTGTGGACGAAAGGTGCAAACGCATAGAAAAATCTGCGTTTTCAAAAATAGCCGGGTACGTGTGGACGCAGCACTAATTTCCTCCCTTGAATTCTGTTTTATTCATACAGCACCAAATCACAACAACAGTCACCTCAAGGCGCTTTATACTGTAAGGTAGACCAACAATCATATGACCCCCTATGAGCAAGACTTTGGCGACAGTGGGAAGGAAAAACTCCCTTTTAACAGGAAGAAACCTCCGACAGGTTCAGGGAGGGGCGGGGCCATCTGCTGTGATTGGTTGGGGTGAGAGAAGGACCTGGAAATTTTTCAGGCAAATCTGAGGTGGTCAGCTGAGTCTGAGTGCTGATGGCCTTACATGGAAAGAACAGGAAGTCTTGAACTACATTTTGGCATGTGCAAGTACTGCAGATGTAGCAGATGTGTGGACTGTGGGACAGGGAGGGGGCTGCATATCAAAATTTCAGCATTTACACAAATGCCTGGAAATAAATGAAATGGAGGATTTCCATTG